>NC_132796.1:17005000-17630000 GCF_048418805.1 Vulpes vulpes | reverse complement strand
CTCACCTGGCGAATCCTTTGAACCCTTAAAAAAGAGCTATGACCATAGGAGAGATTCATTATCATTCTCTACAAACGACTTCTAAACTTCCCGATAGTGGCCCCATCTAGTAGAAACCACACACACACACACAAAAAAAAAAGAGTTAAAAAAACCTGTAACTAGCTCTTAAATAGTCTACTCCATTAATAAGAGCATGATTAAGAACAGAACACCCACAACTCAGGGAAATAAAAAACTATACATGTAAACAATTTGAAATAAAAGTTAGTCAATGGTAAAGCACCCTTCCAAACTCTGGAGACATGCATCAGTAAGGTATAGGTTTATGCATGTGCTTTCAAGTGAGAATTATTATAAATAGCTTATAGTCAAAGGAGTAAAACTCAGCACATTATTCTTCACATCAGGAAGTCACAGTGACCATTCAAGGTCTTATATCTTTAAATAAAAGGATATTATTGGTTAAAGTCTGAAAGCCATGAAGCAGAAAGGGAAACACTTTACACAGGGTTAAAATGCAATTTATTTATATGGTATAGAGATCTTAAAGAGGCAAACTTATTCCTTGATAGAAACAATCATTTAACACCTCAAGAAGACAACATGAATTAAACCATATATCTGTGTAATTGTTGACAGTCTTGACGCTGGTGAATTTGTTCCATTACTACTGCTACATATAGCAACAAAAATTTACTATATTCCTATTAATATTTTCGATTAAGCAGGTAATTTGAGAAACCGTGAGACTTTTCATTGATTTCCATATTTAGAATATGGATAGGAGTAATGTTAACCAGAAGAAATATCTTATATTTGTGGTACAATAAACTTAAAGCAAAAAAGAAAGGTACTTACCACAACTTGTAGCACTTGGTCATTGTGAAGTGAGGAGGAGGAGGAAGAGGAGGAAGAAGAGGAAGAAGAGGAAGATGATGAAGAGGAAGAGGAGGAAGAAGAAAAGGAAGAGGAAGAAGAGGAAGAAGAATAAGAGGGAGAGTCAGCCATCATTTGTGCCAAAGTCTGCATCAGCGTTCTCCCAAGGAGGAAAAAAGAGCTGAACATGGCAATGACGCCAAACACCATTCCAAAATTGAACCTGTCAGGAGGAAACAAAATCACATAAACATACGATTCCTCACAATTCATGGGTTAACAAATTCATCGACCTGCCACATTTCATAGTTTCAAAATAATGGATAAGAATTTCAATAACTTAAAAAAAAACAGGATTTCAATAACTCTGCCTCATTTTCCTAATTGAACTTGAGGTATGTGATTGAACACAGGCACTGATGTCTTAAGCAGTTGTAATACTTTCTAATTCTCTCATCACTGAAGAGGCTGACTATTGTTCTCAATAAAAAGTTTGTTTCCTGGGACACCTGGGTGGCTCAGTGGTTGAGCATTTGTCTTTGGCTCAGGTCGTAATCCCGGGGTCCTGGGATCAAGTCCCCATGGGGAGCCTAGCCTGCTTCTCCCTCTGCCTAGGTCTCTGCCTCTCTCTCTCTCTGTCTCTCATGAATAAATAAAATCTTTAAAAAAATTTTTTTAAAAAAGAAGTTTGTTTCATGTCTTTTGCCCATTTACACAGAATTGTTTTGATCTTGTTCTCATGTAATTATGAAAGCTCTTTTGACTTTATAGACATCCATTTCTTTTTTCATATACCAGTTTTGTTTGCATTTTGTTTTAGCTCTATTTTATGATCGCTCAACAACTAAGCCACCCAGGCGTCCCCAATTCTGACTTTTTAAAATTGAAGTACAATTAACATATAACATTTTATTAGTTTCAGGTGTACCACATATTGATTCTATGTATTATTCAATACTCATTATAAGTGTAGTCACCATACAATATTATTACAGTATTGAGGACTATATTCCCTATCCTCTGCTTTTTATCTCTTGTGACTTATTTTGTAACTGGAAATTTGTAGCTCTTAATCCCCTTTATTTATTTCACCCATCCCTCTACCCACCTCCTGTCTGGCAACTAACAGTTTGTTCTCTGTATTTAAGACTCTGCTTAGTTTTTGTTTGGGTGTTCATTTTTGTTTTTACATTCCACATGTAAGTGGAATCATATAGTATTTCTTTCCTTAACTTTTTTCACTTAGAATACCCTGTATGTCCATCCATGTTGCAAATGGATGGCAAGATCTTATTCTTTTTTATGACTAATATTCCATTTTATATATATATATATATATATATATATATATATATATATATATCACATTCTCTTTATCCATTCATCTTTTTTTTTTGGTTCCATATCCAGTGCATAGCCTGACACAGAGCTCAATTTTATAACCCTGAGATCATGACCTGAGCTGAAATCAAGAGTTGAACACTTAACTGACTGAGCCACCCAGGTGCCCCTCCATTCATCTATTGATGGACATGGGCTGCTTCCATATCACAGCTATTGTAAATAATGCTACAATAAACATAGGGGTGCATATATCTTTTTGAATCAGTGTTTTTGTTTGCTTTAAATATCTAGTAGTGGAAATACTGGATCTTTTGGTATGTCTTCTTTTTTTTGTTTAAATTGAAGTATAGTTGACATATAATGTTACCTTACTTTCAGTATACAACAGAATGATTCAACAAATGTATACATTTATGCTGCTATGCTCACTACAAGTGTAGCTACCATCTGGTGGTATTTTAGTTTTTTTGATGAACCTGCATATTGTTTTCCACAGTGGTTGCACCAATATTTATTACCATCAACAGTGTACCAGGGTTCCCTTTTCTCTGCATCCTTACTAATGCTTACTACTTTTTATTTTTTTTTTGTAATAACCATTCAATTCTGATTTTTACTTGTATTTTCTTTTCTTCTTCATATTACGGAAAGGGTTTATTAGTTTTTTTGGGGGGGTTATTAGTTTTATTAATCTTTTCAAAGAACCAATACTTGGCTTTGCTGATTTTCTTTCCATATAGTTTTTATTTCACTAATTTCTGCTCTTTATTATTTTCTTTTTTTCTATTTTGTTTGATCTGCTATTGCATTTTTTGCTCTTTAATGATCTGATTACTTACATTTAGCTCTAATCTATCTGGAGCTACATTTCTAATAAAAAGGAATTTAGACAAAGGCCTCCCATGCCCACACTCTATTCTGCCAACTACAAAACCTATTGGTCTCTAGGGTGTCCCAGAGATCATTATAAACCTCTTAACAATAAATAATATATGCTCCTTGATTTAAGAAATTTATTAAACTAAAGGGGTATGCCTGGCATGGCCAGGTGGCCAGGGGACTCCAGAGCCCTGCTGCTACAATGTGGTGGGCCATTTTCCCAATTGGTTTGTTATATGCCTTACTGGTTGTGAAATATCTTAAATGTCATTCCCCTGGAGGGGTATCACAAAAGCAGTATAGGGAAAGCCTGCAGACTTGGGCATCCTATGACTCCCAGGGCCTTTGTTTCTATGTGTGATGATGGGGGACAGAATTCTACAGAATTAGTTTCCTGATGGAAAATGCTCTTTTTCTTTTCATTTTTCTTTGTTTTTGCGTTTCTTTTTTTTTCTTAAGATTTTATTTATTTATTTATGAGACACACAGAGAGAGAGGCAGAGACACAGGCAGAGGGAGAGGCAGGCTCTCTGTAAGGAGCCTGATGTGGGACTCGATCCTGGATCCCGGGATCACGCCTGGAGCTGAAGGCAGAGGCTCAACTACTGAGCCACCCAGGTGTCCCTGTTTTTGCATTTCTAATACTGTATAACTTACACAGTGAAGTGTACAAGTCTCATATGTACAGTTCACAGAATTTTTACATGTGCACCCATGTATCTGCCACTCAGATCAAGATACAGAACCTTGATTTTTGATGTATGCCAAAGCACAATGATGTAATCCCCTAAGTTTATATAAAACCAGAAGAATTTTAAACAGCCAACATTTTAAAACTCAGTAGATTGGAAAATTATGGAAGTAGTTCATTTAACAAGCACTTCTCATGATCATGACTAATTTAAACCAAAAAAAAAAAAAAGAAAATGAAGAATACCACTGGTAAAGCATTCTTGCTTTCCGCCGTCCCCAACTGTAAAAGGCACGATTGAAAACAGCAGTTTGCCATCTTATGTGAAAAGGGGAGATGCTCAATCCATTGTTTTCCAGCCAGTCTTCATAAGAATGCTTAAAATACACAGATGACTAGGAAAAAAAGAAAAGTTCCACGTCACTCAGTTTTGAAGAACATGTATGATGTTTAAGAAAATCAAAAAGTCTTTTCTACAGGAGAGCAAGATATTGACTACCCAGATACTTAAAATTTAAAAGCCTTATGTTTATTCTTCAGGATATTAAGCTGATCTGTTGAGGTTAGGGTCTGGTAAACTATGGCCCATGGGCTAAATGTGGTCTACAGCCCATTTTTGTTTTAAAGTAATCTCTATGCCTAATGTGGGTCTTGAACTTGACTGAGACAACCAGGGACACCATAACACAGCCTGTTTTTGGATAGCCTGTGAGTGAAGGACAGTTTTTACATTTTTTAAGGGATTATAAAAAAAGACAACAAAAAACAAGAATATGTAACAGAGATGCTATGTGGCTCACAAAGCCTAAAATCCTTATCTGGCCCTTTACAGAAAAAGGTTGCTGAGCTCTTACAGGAGCACTGTCCAATAGAAATATGTGAGCCACAAATGTAATTTTAAATTTTCTAGTAGATGAACTTTAACAAGTAAACAGAGACTGATCAATTTAAATATATTTTTAAACTAAAAATAAGATACTATCATTTCAACATATAACAAACTATTAAAATACTTCCATTCCATTTACTTATTTGTACATAGGTTTCTGTATCCAGTGTTAGTGTTATTGCACATTTCAATTTGGACTGGTGCCGCTTCAAATGTTCTAGCACTCCTTGTAGTTGGTGGCTACCACACTGGGCAGCAGAAGTCTAGAAGCCTTGTCACCACAAAAGGAAGTCTTATGTTATAATTAAAAAAAAAAACAATCCAACAATCCCACACAGGGGTCAAGTTAGTTGGAATCAATGTTTTCTATCCTCTTATGGGCAACAACCCTAAGAAATTAGGCTGCCTTTGATTATATAAAAGTACAAAACTGCTGTAAAGCCATGTTGGTCTTAGAAACTTAAAACATTTTTCAGGGTTGAGGGGATAGCTGCTTATACACAACCTCACAAGTTTTATCTTTAGGGATGTCTTAAGTCCTTGAGTAATATAGGATTTTGGATAACATAAGGTTGTTTTATATACCCTGACGTTGACCCCTATTACCCCTCAGTTACTGTTAAGTACTGTTAAGTATTTTGTCATACTGATAATTCATCCATCTGAGAAATCTGTCTCTAGAAGGATATTTGAGCCCTATCACAGTCATAAAAAAATGGCCTGATACAGGTATCTGTTTGCCTTTAGATCTGTAGTGTTCTCTGTTCTAAGTCTTCAGGTGAATTCTTAAAAAACTTGATTGTTTTCCCAGACTTGGAAAAGTAGAGCAACACAACCCTTCAGTATAAGTCTACTGAGTAAATCCTAGAAGACTCAAATGTGGAACAGCAGAGCAAGTTGGAAGCAGAGAAGCTGAAGGTGCAGACTCCTAAACTTGAGGTCTCTCCAATTCCCCAGGCAGATATTCTGAGTGAGAGTTAGGTCTTTTGGTCAAGGAATATTGCTCTGTTTGGGGAGCTAGGGGCTGTTACTGAAATTAAAGTAACCTGATCACCTCACACACTTGACAAGAGACTGGAGGTTTGAAAAGTTCTTTTTATTTTGGGTTTTTGTCACATATGCAACACGAAGAAATCATGCGGCTTTGTTTTTTTCTGAACAGAATCACTGTTTAAAGAAGCAGTGGCCAGTGCTGCTATGATATACTAAACACTATGCTAAGTACCTGCAGAGGAAGCACCTGAGAATCTTGAAAAGATGCAGATTCTGATTCTGTAGGTCAGAGATAAGGTCTGAGATTCTACATTTCTGACAAGCTACCAGATGATGCGAGTGCTGCTGGTCCTTGAATTTCAGGTTCAGTAGCAAAGCTTTATGTGTATGAACCACTGTAACCCTCTCTACAACCTGGGAAGATCCTTACTATTATTACCTCAATTTTGAAGATGAAGAAACCGAGGCACAGAGAGTAATTTGGCCAAGGTCACAAAGGCTGAGAAGTGGCTGAACCCAGCTCTTGCTCTAAGGACTCTACTGTAAAACCTCCTCACTCTGCAAGCTGAAATGCACAAAGAAGCACAAGTATCATTTCATTTTACTGTTACACCTAAAACACACAATACTAAACTCTAATACTCTATTTAAAGTGGTATTCGTAACATGAAGGTTTTATTAAACATATGAGAACTGTACTGTGGAATAAAATCTGTATGTTGTAATGACTGTATCATTACCTCCACCCCCTACCGCCCCCACCCCGCTATTCAATTCCAAAGGTTGCTTGAAAGACGCGATAGGACAATTGTGCATTGTTTTTGCTACGCTTCCCAAATAGCTGAAGAGTGGACCACGCACCCGGGGGGTGTGGGGTGGGGGAAAGAGGTTAGCGTGAAGAAGTGGGTGCAGGGTGCAAATCGGAGTTGGAGTCAGAAACTAGTTCTCTAAATCCTGTGACCTCGGTACGCTGCTTAGAGGTACGGTCTGTGCACTAACTGCACTGGCAGCACCTGGGAACTGGTTACAAACGCACAATCCTAGGCCCCGCCCCCAACCTGCTGAATCAGACCTCGAATTTTAACAGGAAGTCCAACTGCTTGTATGCACTTTAAAAGTTGGAGACCGCTGGTCTAAATCACAACCGGATTTAGATTCACTGCAGTACCACCGTCTTTGCAGGGTCGCGGCCTTAAAGGCAATGAGGGAAAGCGATGCCTTTCCTAGGCGGACTTTTAGTTTTCCCCCCGGGGACAGTGCCGCGGGGCCTGCCCAAGCCCCGGCCGCCCCGAGCCCACTACGGGCACCTCCCGGGCAGGACCCGAAGGCGGCGGGGCCCGGACCGCCCCGCAGTGCGACTGCGGCGGCTGCGCAGACCGCCACACCCCTCCCGCGGCCGCCGTGTTTTATTTACCCCACGGGGCCCGGCGCCACGCGAAAGGGCGCACGTGGGTATCGGCCCCGCGGCTTCCAGCCCGGGAGGCGCGAGGCAGCGGGAGGAAAGCCCTGGGGCCTTGCGCTCCGGCCCCGGACACCGCGGGCTTGGGCTTTAGGCCCGTGGCCCTCACCTTCAGCACCAAGTCGGTCAGGTAGACGGCAGTCCAGCCGCCCACCACCACTACCACCAGCGACACTGGAATCATGGCAGTGGCGGAGGCGGCGGAGGGAAAGCGGGCCGCGGCGTCCTCCTCCCTGCGAGCCGCAACCAGCCGAAAGCGCGGTGCCTACGGCCCCAGCATCCGCGCAGGAACCAAGCTGCCGCCGGCTCCTTTCTCGCGGCGGCGCCGTTTCCCCCCGGACCCTTCCTTAAAGTACACAGCCGGCCATGTGCGCACCGGAAGAGGGTGCTGGGGCTTATTTTCGTGGGACACCCGGCCGCAGAGGTGTGGGCGTCGGCTCCGGGCCGGCTGCCAGCCCTCTAGCGATTTCTGAGGCTTTGGCCCTCCCTGCTGTTGGCTCTGTATTCTCTCCGGTGCTGCTCGGGGGTTGCTGTTCCCTTTAAGCTAGTGAGAGTAGGGGGACCTCTGAAGATGGCGGGTCACGTGTCCGCCTCCCAGACCCTGTCATAGGTATCCAGATTTAGGTGAATTACTTTTTTTTTAAATTGAAGTGTAATTTACACAAAGCGAAATCATGCAGGTCTCCATTATCAATTTCATTTAGTTTGGGTAACTGTATACATCTGTGTACCCTAATCAAAACAGGACAGGGCAGCCCGGGGGCCCAGCGGTTTAGCGCCACCTTCAGGCCAGGGCGTGATCCTGGAGACCGGGGATCGAGTCCCGCATGGGGCTCCCCGTATGGAACCTGCTTCTCCTTCTGCCTGTGTCTCTGCCTCTCTCTGTGCCTCTCGTGAATACGTAAACAAAAATCTTAAAAAAAAAAAAACAACAGAACATTTCCATCTCAGGAATTCTTGTCTCTTCCCAGAATAAGTATACTCCTTTGTGTCTGGATTATTTCATTCAACATAATATTTTTTTCTACTTAAAAAACTTTTTACTTAAATTCAGTTAGTTAACATATAGTGTATTATTAGTTTCAGAGGTAGAGTTAGTGATTCATCTGTTGCATATAACACCCGGTGCTCATTCCAGTGCCCGCCTTAATGCCTCTCCCCCCGCCCCAGCAAACCTCAGTTTGATTCCTATGGTTAAGCCTCTTTGCTTTGTCTCCCTCTCCGTTTTCATCTTATTTTATTTTTCCCTCCCTTTCCCCTATGATCCTCTCTGTTTTGTTTCTTAAATTCCACATATGAGTGAAATGATAATTGTCTTTCTCTGACTTATTTCGCTTAGCACAATACCCTCTAGTTCCATCCACCAACATAATATTTTGGAGATTCATCCTTGTTGATTAAATTAGGTTCCTTCCGCAACCCCTTCCATTACGAACTCTGAGATTGGTGCTATGTGTAAAAAATTGGAGCTCTAAATATCTCCACATATTTTTATGCTCACCTATACCTGGTTATATGTTGACCTGGAGTTGTGGCTCTCAGGCTTGGCTGTATATAGTAGGATCATTGCAGGGCTTTTAAATTTTCTAATGCCTATTTTGTAGCCTAGACTACAAAATGTGAATCTCAGAGTGGGACCCAAGATTTGGTATTTTTTAAGCTCCTTGGGCCATTCCACTGTGCACGAAAGATTAAACATCACTGACCTAGATGACTTCTAAAGGAAAGGAAAACTCCTATTTATGGAGTGTTCTTATGCATTATCAGAATGTTCATGTCTTTTTGTAAGTTAACTTTTGTGGAAAAGCATCATTATCAATAATAATATCAATACTAATATTGTGAATATAATACTATTTTAAGAACAATTATCCCAAATAAAAATGGACCCTTAGCACCTCTAAAGTAAAAATGACAATATAAAACTAGGAAGCTGTATTACAGATACTGCTACTAATGTGCCTGTTTCTCCCATCCTTTCCCTAAAGTTTTAATAATTTAGTACCATGTCCCTCTAGCTTCAAGAGACCTTATGCCTCAGTTTTATATCTCTTTGCATATGTTTGTGTATATGTTGTAATAAAATGTTTCAACTTATTTTAGACAGCTGAGTATAAGTTATAAATGTTTTTTTGTTTTTTGTTTTTTTTCTTTTGTTATAAATGTTTGTATTCAAGTACTGCGTGACCCCAGTTTTCCATGTATAGTTGCCCCAATAATCATAGTGCAGTTTTAAGTTTTGATAATTTCAGAAGCATACTTGCTACAAACTTGTAAAATCCATCACTTGAAAGTTTATTTCAATTTCTTGTACACTTTCATTTTGTGAATTCTGAATAATTTTAAATTTCAAGTTTTTTAGTCTCTCAACTGAAGATAACGTTAAATAAAAAATAAAATACATTTACTGTTTAAAAATTCCCAAGACTAAATGATAAGCATGAAAGAAATTTGTTGTTTCTAGTTTCAAATGATATTTTAAGTTTGTAGCATTTGTACTTCTGAAGTTATGAAAGCTTCAAGCTACACTAAGACTACTGGTAGGCTATTGTGTCTGAACTGACCTTTGTTCACTCTTACATAATGACTGCAGTTTTTAACTCTGTTCTACCCTGGAAAGAGACTATTAATTTAAAATCTTTTTTTTGTTAGCCTGAAGCCTTGTCTGGACCTTTGCTGGGACAAGTACCGGCTATGGTGTGGCTATCTGATTACCCAAAATATATTGGAAATGAGTTGATTGTGTTTTTCTGTTCCCAACCTAAAAATTCACTTATTTAGCTGACTTGGTGTTCTCATCAGGGACCTAGCAGTCAAAACAAAACACTGAATTGAATCCTGCTGGTTTCTGGAACTTATCAGTAGTGGAAGCCAGCTGGTGGCAGCAGAAGAGACAAGATAGAGGATGTAAGATGGCAGGAAAAGATGTCTGAATTCCAGATCAAGGTATTTTTTCTTAAAATAGATTTGTGGCCTAATTTACAAATTGTTTCAGGTTTCTGTCAGGTAATTATTTTATTTTTATTTTATTTATTTATTTATGGAAGCTTTACACCCAACACAGGGCTTGAACTCAATGACCCCAAGATTAAGTCGCATGCTGTACTGCCTGAACCAGCCAGGGCCCCCATCAGGTAACTATTTTAAATAGAGGACACATAGCTTAATTTTTTTTTTAATTCATGAGAGACACACAGAGAGAGAGAGGCAGAGACACAGGCAAAGGGAGAAGCAGGCTCCATGCAGGGAGCCTGATGTGGGACTCGATCCCGGGACTGCAGGATCATGCCTTGGGCCGAAGGTGGCACTAAACTGCTGAGCCCCCCAGGGATCTCCGCACATAGCTGAATTTTTATTCATCCAAGTTTACTTTATTATTTTTAGAGGGGGCACCATATATATATTTTGGCTGAATGCGAGACACTCTCATAATTAAAGATCAGTATTTGGCTGAAGCAGAATATCAACATCATATAATAAACTCCTGAGATACCAGAATCAACATGAGATAGAACATGAGATATTAATTTAAAAATATTATTACATTTTATGGTGAAAAATACTAGTATTCAGATTTTTAAAGTTTGATATTTTATGCGGGAATATTTATTTCTTATCAACGTAGGCTGATAGTTTGCTTTTGGGGTCACTATACTCTACATTTATGACACTAACTTATAGGATAAGCTAGGTTATGCTTAGTTAGCAAATTCTAAAATCCCAGGGGCTAGGGGCACCTGGTTGGCTCAGTTGGTTAAGCGCCCAACTCTTGGTTTCAGCTCAGGGGCTGGTCTTGGAGTCGTAGAATGGAGCCTCATGTTGGGTTCCATATGTGGTGTGGAGTCTGCTTGTCCCTCTCCCTCTGCTTCTCCCCCTGCTCTTGAACTCTCACTCTGTCAAATAAATAAATAAATAAATAAATAAATAAATAAATAAATAATCTTAAAAAAAAAATCCCTGGGGCTAAAAACAACAAAGAATTATTTGTGCTACGTATCCATCATGGGCTGGCATGCTGATGGAGACTCCACTATTTTATCATGCTCACATCTCAAAATGAGGTTGAGAGTTTACTGTGGCAAAGACTAGAGTATGTACCACTGGCAGTGAAGTGCCCTGGCCCAGATGTGCGCATATTACTTCCACTCATGTTTCATTAGCCAAAAGTAGTCAGATAGTTGTGCTTAACCCATGTCATCACCTGGAAGGAGAGGAACACTTGGAAATAAGCAGTGGTGTTATTACCATATAAATAGAAGTTCATTCTCACCTATGGAGGGTCTAGTAGCACATACTGTTTGCTTAGTGCTGTCATTATGGGATACTGCTAGTGTTGATGCTTCCACACAATTACTAAGCCTTTCCTTTCTATTTAATAGGAACCGACTAAGGTAAAGACTCCTCTCCATTTTAAATCCCTAGTCTTGGTATGGTTGAAGATGGCACAGTTTGGATGAAGCAGTTCCACAAATGGAAGTTTCTAGTTCCAGCTGAAGAAAATATTTTCTGAATCTCGTCTGAAAGTGCTGTCTTCAGTTCTGTTTCATATATATATGAATTGCCTGCAACTGCTGCTTTACAGTCATGTGAATGTTTGTCCTTATAAACCTTGGTTCTAAAAATGTACTAATCGAGCAATATAATTGGCTTTCAAGAAACCAATCATCTAGGTTTTTCCATCTGCATTTCAGTTTCATTTTGTGTGCATGAATGTCTGCATCTTTCTGGAGTGGGAAGAGAATCTTTTTAGCAGCTATAATGTAAGAAATATTTGTACCCTGAAAGCATCAGTTTGGCTACTTCTTCATTCAGGTTCCAGCAAAGCAAAGTACTTTCTCTGCAAGCAGTTTTAATAAAATGTATTTTTTTTTTCCTCTAAAAAGCATATTATTTTGTTTTCGTTCAAGATGGCTTTTGGGGCACCTGGGTGGCTCACTGGCCGAGCATCTGCCTTTGGCTTGGGTCATGATCCCGGGGTCCTGGGATTGAGTCCCACACTGGGCTCCCCACAGGGAGCCTGCTTCTCCCTCTGCCTATGTCTCTGCTTCTCTCTGTGTCTCTCATAAATAAATAAAATCTTAAAAAAATATGGCTTTTAAACATGTTGAAACATCTTGTTAAGTATACGACAAGGCAATTCCAAAATCTCTGGACATCATGTACTTTTGTCTTTGACTGAAGTATGATGAAGTGGCCCACTATTCTTCTGCTTATAGACAGTGATAATTACTTTCTGATTACAGTACTGAAGTGCATATAAACAAAACACTGTGTACTTATGATTCCTAAATCACTCCACCTTTACCATGTTTGTTCTATTATTAATAATAGTGACACATTTTACCACTGATTTTCCATCCTATAAATAGTTCTTCAGTCAGAATACATTATGTTGATAGCTGTGTGAGACCTTAATCTCTGAACTATGAACAGAAGCAGAGTGAAATTCATTATTAATCTACCATATCGTCAGTCTTAAATATGACCTGTAGTTGTTTTTACATATCCAAATGTCTGATCTCCTGGATAAAATAGCACATGTAACAATATCATAGCCTTTCTATATATAGAAGAACACTATTCAAGAAATTTTTCAATAATACATTTTTTAGAAGGAACTTGAAACTAGCATTTATAGCTTCAGCAAATACAAAAAAAAATCCTTCATCTTCAACTATTGAAAATAGTTTATAGTATCTAGTAGGAGATGTCAACTTATGGCGTGAGGGTCAGATCTAGCCCTCTGCCTGTTGTGTGTATAAAGTTTTATTGGGACACAGCCATGCTTCTCTGTTTGCATATTATCTAGGGCAGCTTTGCACCACAACAGAGTTGAGTAGTTATGACAGAGACTTAATGGCCTACAAAGCCTAAAATGTTATCTGGCCCTTAAAAGAGAAACCATGCTGGCCTATAGTCTATAGTAATATTGTCAATAAGACTTTTCTTTAACTTTTAGCTTTCTCAGGCACAGAACTATAAGGAATTCTCAAAGCCTTCTCAAGAAGTCTATTATTTTGAAATTTGATAAGTGGGAATAAAATGTGGTTTTGAGACCTTGTTTTGCTTTAATACTTTTATTCTTCTGATACTTTACATTATTTTTTCATGTATAAATTGAAGATGATTTATCAAGGATGCTATTGAACAGGACTTTGGAATTTTTCCTGCTTGTGAAATGTTGACATGGCTAACCAACTTTCTGCCATTAATTTACCCTTGCAAGATGTGAGTAATTCCTTAGTGAGACTTTCTTGAAAGTTTATGACCTAAGTGGAAGTGAAGAACAAAAAACTAAATATAGCTCTTTATTTTAGAGTTTGTTGCTACAGCATAACCTAGCAAAAGCCAAGCAATGCAGATTCTTAGTTGGTTTTCTGCATAAACTTAATAGTTTAAAAAATTATAATTACCACAGCATTTTACTCTTCAGTAATGGGTATACATTTGTTAATCAAGTGATGGATTTTAAACTTAGCATGAATAAGTTTTTTTCACCTCAAGTTATTTTAGACTCTGTGTATGTTTGAAAGTGAATATTAAAATGTTTTCAGTAGATGCAAGTGATACATCTTACTCATATTATTCACATTGTTTCACTAATTATATATGATACCTACTCCATCATATGATCACTGGTTGTGCAAATTTTCAGAGGTTGCAGAAATGATGTGGAAGTAGGCATTTGCCATATAGAGGAGAAAAATAATTCTCCTTCTACCTTTTCAATTTCTTGGCTGAGACTGCCCCCCCATAATAGAAGATTCACAGGAGAAAAGCAAACAGAAGCTTAATAACATGTACACCTCCTATATACATGGGAGAGACCCAGGAAAATGGAGTAACTCCTTAAAATGGCCCAAGCTACCACCTTAAATATCATCTTCATCTAAAAGAAAAAGAACTTGGTGGGAGAGCCGGTTACGGGAGGTGACCAGGAAAAGCACAATAAACAAGGGTAAGGCTGTTAAGCAGTTTTGAGTTGTTGCCTTCTGTACTGATAAGGGTTTCTGGAGATTAAGAGTCATCCTCCTTCTGGTACAGGAGAAACCGCTACAAATGGAGATTTGCCTTTTAAATATTTCTTACAAAGGGTAACTTGTATTCAGTTTTCAGAGCTTCTCCCGTGTTTGCTGTTTCTAAAAACAAAAACAAAAACACTAGCTTAAATTAATATGCCAAAGAGGCATATTCTGCGGTGGTATATTTTGCTCTGCTTTAGCCATTTGGACTTCCAAAGGTGGGAAACAAAATTCTAAATCCCAAGTTCCAAGGTTTAAACAAAACCTCGGTGCATCCTTGTTATTTAATTCAGCAGGCTCTAAAGTATTAAAGTAAAAGTATTCTCTTATGGCCTGTCTGAAAATATCTTGATTTCCCTCTTATTTTATTTTATTTATTTATTTTTTGTTTTTGTTTTTTTTTAATTTTTTTTATTTTATTTATTTTTTAAAAGATTTTATTTATTTATTCATAAGAGACACACACAGAGAGAGGCAGAGACACAGACAGAGGGAGAAGCAGGCTCCCTACAGGGAGCCCGACGTGGGACTCGATCCTGGGTCTCCAGGATCACACCCCGGTCCAAGGGCGGGCGCCAAACCACTGAGCCACCCAGGCGTCCCTCCCTCTTATTTTAGATGATAGTTTCATAGGTCATAGAATTCTAGGTTGAAAGTTGTTTTCACTCAGCATTTTGAGAATGTTACTTATTTTCTGGCTTATATTGTTGCTGTTGAGAAGTCTGTTGCCAGTTTAACTGTCTTTTGTTTTAGGTAATCTGCCTTGTTTTTAGTGTTCCACTCTGGCGTATTTAGATGTTCATTTCTTTTTCTCTAACTTGCTTGGAATTTGTTGCTATATGGGTCAGGGTCCAGGCAGGAGAATGGCAACCATGCTAGGTACTTCAAAACAGGATTTAAAAAAATTTTTTTAAATGATTTTACTTATTTATTCATGAGAGACACAGAGAGAAACAAAGGCAGAGACACAGGCAGAGGGAGAAGCAGGCTTCATGCAGGGAGCCCGACGTGGGACTCGATCCCAGGTCTCCAGGATCACACCCCAGGCCGAAGACAGGTGCTAAACCGCTGAGCCACCCAGGGATCCCTCAAAACAGGATTTTATAAGGGAATTGGCTACACATATATTGAAAGATTGAAAGAGGAACAAAGGTGAGGTAGCTGGGAGATTAGAAAGCATAAAGCAGCTAGCACATCTCTAGGCCTATACTATGCCCCCCAGGCATAGAACTGGGAGGGTGTGATGCTACCAGAACCTTGAAGGATGGTGGAGGGGGCCACCATCCCAGGAATGATTGGGCTGGACGGTTGGAGGAAATGTTGTGGCTAAGGGCTAGTGGCCAGAAGGAAAAATAGGAAGTGAGCAAATTTGAGAGAAGAACTTCTGCTAGTACCCTCTTTCTACTTATGATTCGGTACTAGTGCCTCTTATTGGTGGAATCCAGGAGGAAGCCACTTGCTAAAGGAGTCTGGGAAAGCGGTTTGCAAACATCCAACCCAGTGCTACCTTGCCAGGGATAGTAGGATGAATGTGGAGCTGAAAGCTAGGTAGGTATCCAGCACTATTCGGCTTGTTGAATTTTATGTTTTGTCATCTTCACCAAACATGGCAAATTCTTTTTTTTTAAACATGATAAATTCTTAGTCATTCTCACTTTGAATATTCTTTTTCCCTTGAGTTTTCCTTCCTCATTTTGAAAGTCCGATTAGATATAATAGTTTCTTTATCCCCTATGTCTTTTTCCCTTTCTTTAACATTTTCCATGTCTTTATCATCCTGCATTCTGGGCAGTTTCTTGAAATCCATCTTTCAGTTCGTTATTTTTAACTTCAACTTTGTTTAATCTGCTATTCTGACCAGTCCATTGATTTTCCAGTTTTAGCCATTTTATTTTTAATTTCTAGAAATTATATTTGGTTTTGTTTCAAATCTGATTTGTTGTGTTTTTTTTTTTTACTTTGCCTTTTTCCTTAATTATATTTTCAATTCTACATATTTAACATGCTTATTTATTATATATCATGTATCCAATGATTCCAGTATCTCTAATGTTGGCTGTTCTGATCCTTTGTTTTTGCTAATTATTGCTCATGATAGTGTTTTTTCCCTTTATATTGCAAACTCCTGTTTGTTGGAATTCTACCTGGTGGAAGTAATTAATGCCTGAGCTTAAGGTAAGTTCCTCCAGAGAAGGGTAAGATTTACCTTTGCCAAGTACCTAAGGGCCCCACTAATCTGAGGGGTCACTTAAATCTAAATCATTAATTTTTTAGGTCCCAATTAGATGGGTTAGAGGTATGGTGTCCAGTTGTGGTAGGCTGCTTCTGAAATGTCTCCCAATGATCTATCATTGCCTTGTGTAATCCCCTCCCTTTGTGTGTGGGCTAGACCTACTGATGTGCTTCTAATAAATAGATTATTGCCAAAATGATGGGGTGTGGCTTCCATGATTAGATTATAAAAGACTGTGACTTCTAGCTTCCTTATATTCTCTCTCTCTCTCTCTCTCTCTCTCTCTCTCTTCTCATTTGCTCACTCTGATGAGACAAGTTACTGTATTTATAAGCTGTCCTATTGAGAGGCAAGTAACTGAGGGTGGCCTCTGGCCAATAGCTAGTGAGGAATTAAGGCCTTCAGACCAGCAGCCTGAAGAAACTGAAGACAATCCATAACCTCAGGAGCAGGGTTGGCAGCAGATCCTTCCCCCATTGAACCTTGAGATGACTGTGGTCCAGCTGACTTGACTGCCACCTTGTGAGAGACTCTGAGCCAGAGGACCCACCTAAGCTATGCCCAGATCCTTGACCCACAGAAACAGTGAGATTATAAATCTTACTTCAAGCCACTCACTTTTAGCGTTATTTGTTATCAAGTAGTAGATAAGTATTACACCAATCACAAGCAGTAATAGTCCTATTCTACTCTGCACAGATTGAGCCAAATCCTTCTTATTATTTTCCATAGTAGCCATCATTCCTTAAGAGGACACTGGAACAAACTAGAAAGTGCCCAGAGGAAGACTGTTGGGGGGGAGGGGTAAGAGGTTTGGAAGAATGTGTCATATGAAGAACAAGTGAATGAATTAGGTGAGTTTTACTGAAAAATTATCTATTATGATTTTTCACATATTAAAAAAAGATAAAGGTAAAGAGACCACATCTAGAAGCAACAGGAATTATCAAGACTTATAGGCACCAAAGCTGCTAGAGGCTAGTTTGTAATTAGAAAATTTCATAGGGGCCTTTTTTTTTCCTCTTCCATCTATAGCCACGGCCAAGAGGGGCAAGTTTCTTCTTTACTGTCACATTCTGGGGATGGTTGGTTTGTTCTAGTTCACTCACTGAGGGTCTAGTTTCCACATTTTCTGTTCCTATTGAGGGCCCATTAAAATAGCTCAGGTCAGCAGATGACATCAGGGCAGCTACCTGTTTCAGAGCTCACTCCCTGCTCTGAATTCATGTTTTTCTCATCCTGAATTTTTTTAAAACCTTGAGGATTTCCCTTACTTTCCACTACCTCAACCATGCATTTATGAAATATTTAAAATTTTCTATTATTTTGTGTATTTTTTGTCCTAGGAGATTTTTCAGGATAGCTAAATGTACCATATTACTGGAAATGGAACTCCCTACACACCTGTTTTTTAAAAAATTTTGTGATAAAATAAACATAACATAAAAATTAAATTTTTAGCCTTTTTAAAAAAGATTTTATTTATTCATGAAAGACAGAGAGAGGCAGGGATACTAGCAGAGGGAGAAGCAGGCTCCCCACAGGGAGCCCAATGTGGGACTTGATCCCTGGACCGGGATCACGCCCTGAGCCAAAGGCAGATGCTCAACTGCTGAGCTACTCAGGCATCCGCATTTTTAGTCATTTTAAAGCCTACAGTTCAGTGGCATTTAGTGTGGCTACAATGATATATAACCATCATCACTATTTCCAGAACTTTTTCATCATTCCAAAGAGAAACTCTGAACCCATTAAATAATATCTTTCTATTCCCCCCTCCTCCTAGGCCCTGGTAACCTCCTACAGGCCTGTTTTTAAAGGGTTAAGTTACTGCAGATCTTTGAGAATATATCTGCTGAACTTCAGATAGTCTCAGATCCTAGGTTGAGGAAAAAAATGGTCAAAGACTATAAATTTAACATTGGGGACTTATACCAGGGAAGTGTTATTGATTATTTCTGTGCTCTATGCCAATCACAGTTCCTTTTAAAGTTGACATGTGCTGCCAATATCCATATTTTAGGAAATTGCAATTTGGCTTTTCTGCCATTCTCCAGAAGCCCTGCTGTTTCCCAATTTTACTTTTATAAACTTCAGCAAAAACAAACAAAAAACAAAACCATGCTGCGTGGAATTCTTGGTAAAGGCTAGTAGATATTGCCAATAAGAGCAAGATCAAAGCTTACTGCTTTTTAAGTGAAAAATCTGTTGTTTGTACAGATACCCACTATCATTAAAAAGAAATATTTACTCAGTGGTACCTTTTCTATAGGAAAGTTTAATTAACATCATACCTAAGTATACGAGAAAACAAGATATATTACTGGCTGAGCATTCTGTACGTCTCTCCCCATAACTGTCTAGTAAAGAGAATTTTGTCTTTGCTATCCTATTCGAGATCTTTCAGGATGCAGAGTTGGAAGAACGAGATGGACAGACCTGAGAGGTGGTTTTCCTAAGAGGAAAACATTTAGTGTAAAGCCAAGTTAAACCTGGGATTAAGTTTGAAAGAAGGGAGAGTGAAAGGAAAACCTATGTGCTGCATGCCAGAGAGAGTTTAGGGGTTTGGTTTATGAACTGGAGAGGAGAGGAAAGCTGACCTTAAGGCTGTTGCTGTAGTTATGATTCATATCCCCTTTAATATTCTTCATTGATTTCACTTTTTCCTTTTATTTTGAGACATTACTCATGTACAGTCAAGTGCACAAATCTTAAGGATCAAGCTTGATGGTTACACACCACCAAGATCAAGATACAGAACATACCAGCACCCCACATATCTTCCTCATCCCCTTCTTGGTCTGCTCACCAAGAAGTAATCACTCTTCTAGTTTCTATCACCATAGATTAATTTTTGTCTGTTTACTTAACTTCATAAAAATAGAATCATACAGTACATATTCTTTTGTGTCTGCTTTCTTTCACTCAACATTACATCCATAAGACATCAATATTGTTGGTCGCAAAAGCAGATTATTTTTTTTAAGATTTTATTTATTTATTCATAGAGACTGAGAGAAAGAGAGAGAGAGAGAGAGAGAGAGAGAGAGAGAGGCAGAGACACAGGCAGAGGGAGAAGCAGGCACCATACAGAGAGCCTGACGTGGGACTTGATCCGGGGTCTCCAGGATCACGCCCTGGGCTGCAGGAGGCGCTAAACCGCTGCGCCACTGGGGCTGCCCAAGCAGATTATTTTTTAATTAAAAGCAGGTTATCTGTAGTATTCCACAAATTAATTATCTGTCGTCTACTTGACAGACATTTGGGTGTTTCAATGTTTGTCTATTATAAATACTATGAACATTCTAGTTTGTGTGTGTGTGCATATATATATGTGTGTGTGTGTGTGTGTGTGCATATATGTGTGTGTGTGTGTGTGCATATATATATATATGCTGGTAGACATAATCACTCATTTATGTTGGGTGTATGTCCAGGTGTAGAATTACTGGGTCGTAGAGTGGACATATCTGTATATTTAGTATTTGTTGTTAAAAATTTTTCCAAAGCAGATGTACCAGTTTATATTCCCACCAATAATGTGAGAGAGTCCCTATGGCTCCATATCCTTGCCTGGATTTGATATTTAAGTAATTTTTTCCAGCTGTGTAGAGATATTGACATATAAGGATTTGATGTTTTCAGGCTTTTCATTTTATGTTCTTTGAGGGGGCACAAGCAGAGATGAGAAATCCTTTTTAACTATTTTTGTTGTTAACCTCTGTTTTAGGATAAATAATTATTTTTATTTTTATTTGTTTATTTTATCTTTTTATTTAGTGAGAGGGAGAGAGCGGCGCAGGAGGAGGGCAGAGGGAGAGGGACAGATTCCTAAGCAGGCTCCATACCCAGTGAAAAGGCCGATGTGGGGCTTGATCCCATGACCCTGAGGTCATGACTTGAGCCAAAATCAAGAGTTGGGACACTCAGCTGAGCCACCCAGGTGCCTCATGCTTGAGAATAAAGAATTCTATGCATAGACTGTTATATGAAGCCTTGAAAATTATCAGGGTCACAGGAGACCTGAGGTTTTGGTTTATGCAGATCCAGTTGAGCTGTTGAAGTAAGCACATATTTGAGAAGAACTGAAGATCACTGTGGTCTTGAAGGTGAAATTTTATTCTTTTTTTAAATGTTTTTTTTAAATTTTTATTTATTTATGATAGTCACAGAGAGAGAGAGAGAGAGAGAGAGAGAGAGAGAGAGAGAGGCAGAGACACAGGCAGAGGGAGAAGCAGGCTCCATGCACCGGGAGCCCGACGTGGGACTCGATCCCGGGTCTCCAGGATCGCGCCCTGGGCCAAAGGCAGGCGCTACATGGCTGCGCCACCCAGGGATCCCTGAAATTTTATTCTATAAAGATAGAAGAGTGGCTCTTAAAAGACAGATGGTTGAGTAAAGACTGGCTAAAGTTGGCAAAGCTGTCAGAAGAAAGGATAAATGTATCTTTCTATTGGGCCCATTGTTAAACCTGAATGTGCATCAGAGGGCCCTTTAAACCACAGCTCACCACTCCTACCCCCCAGGGGTTCTGAGTAATTGGGTCTGGGATAGCAGAGGGATGAAGAATCTGCATTTCTAACCAGTTCCCAGGTGATGCCCATACTGCCGATCCCAAGGGCACACTGCTGTCCAACCACTGAAGTCCCTGGTTGTGATGTCCCAGTGAGGGGCAGTGGAGATGAGAGGCCGTTGGTTTTAGGATATATTTGGAGGGGTCTAGCCAATGAAACTTGATGTTAAACATTGTGATCCTAGGTTGCTCTTTAAATAGGTTTCCTGTTTGTGTTTGTGCTTTTAAGTTTTTAAATTTTACTTATTTAAAAAAATTAGGGGGGTGGTTGGCAGAGCCATCTAAGGCTTTATTTGGGAAAAGACACTTGAATTGGCTTTTAGTTGGGGGCATGGGCAGGGGGGTACCCAAGGCAGTAGATGCCCCCAAGGGTAGGCTGATGGCTAGAGCTGAGCCTCCAGTGTGTCTCCTGTTCTGATGTAACCTTGCACAACTCCTTCCCCCAAAGGCTCTGTGGCAGCCTCGGGAGAGGGGAGGCTGGAAGGGACCACCGTGGCTGTTCACTTGGACAGGACATCAGACGACCTGCACACCCAGTTTCACAACCATGGTCTTGGAGGAGCTGACTCAGCTGAAGGAACTGGAGCTCTCCCGCAGCTGAAGCTGGACTGGAAGCAGCTCAGGCTGTAGTCGAGGCCAGGGCTCATGAGGCCCCTGAAGGCTGAGCTCAGCCCATCTTCTGCCTCCCAGACTCCAGCTGGCTCTCCTAGCCCTCTAGTTTGCAGTAGGTGGTGATCTCGATGTGCAGGGCCTTCTTGATGTCCATGAACTCCTGCCACGCTATGTCCTGCTTGGCTCACTGCAGGGCAGTCTCCAGCTTGGCAAGCTTGGCACTGGAGTCCTTAACAGCCAGCTCCCCATGCTGCTCTGCATCAGCAGTAGCGACCTCCAAGGATGCCCTCTGGCCTTTGAGGCCCTCGATCCCGGCCTAGATGTTCTGGTTCATTTTGGAAATCTCCATCTTCTTGTGACAGCAGTCATCCCTGTGTGTTTCCCCATCAATATTGGCAGCTCCTCATACTTGATCTGGTACATGGTGTGGGCCTCAGCCTGGGTGCTGTTGGCGATGTCCTCGTACTGGACCTCGACCTGGGCAGTGATGCGGTCCAGATCCATGGAACAGCTGTGTCTGAGATTTGGGCCTGCCGCTCACCGATTTCCTCTTCATACGGCCGCCTGAAGAAGCTGCTGTCGTCGGTCAGCCCTTCCAGGTGGGACTCCAGCTCTACCTTGTTCATGTAAGCTTCATCCACATCCTTCTTGATGAGGACACATTCATCCTCCATGTCTGTGTGCTCTCCGATCCCCTCCTCATGCTTATTCTCAATGTCCTCCAGCAGTCAACGTCCTCCAGAAGCTGGCCCAGTGTGTCCAGCTGCCACCAAAGGTTGTTGTTCGAGCTTTCGAGCATGTTGTCCTTGCTGCTCTGAGCTGTTTTCTGTTCCTGCACAAGGCTACACTTGGTCTCGAGGATTTTGTTCTGCTGCTCCAGGTGCTCCAGGTGCTCTCTGCTCGGCGGGGAGCCTGCTTCTCTCTTTCCTCCCTGCTTGTGCTATCTTGGTCACTATCCCTGTCTCTCTCCCTCTCAAATAAATAAGTAAAATCTTAAAACAATTATTGGAAAGAGAGAGAGAGCACATGCACATGTATGAGTGGTGGGGGGCAGCAGGAGAGGAGAAGCAGGCTCCCGGCAGAGCAGGGAGGCCAGAGTAGGGCTCCATCCCAGGACCCCAAGATCATGACCTGAGCCGAGGGTAGAGGCTTAGCCAACTGAGCCACCCAGGCACCCCCAAAATAAAATCTTCTAACAAAATTATGGTATATGGAATATGGATTTATGGATTTTTGACCGGTTCAATTGGGGCAAGGAGACACTGCTTAGATATTATAATGAGGATTGCCAAACAACAGAAGAAAATTCTCCATTTTTTCCTTTAAAATATTAAAAAATTTTTTTTATTGGAGTTCAATTTGCCAACATACAGCATAACACCCAGAGCTCATCCAACCAAGTGCCCCCTCAGTGCCCATCACCCAGTCACCCCAACTAAAATATTTTATTTTTTTAAGTAATCTCTCTACACACAACGGGGGGGCTTAAACCCACAACCCTGAGATGAAAAGTCATATGGTCCACTAACTGATACAGTTAGGTACCCCTCCGTTTATTTTCTAATATTTTTTGATAACTAAGAAATAGGCAGAAAGCTAATTTTTAAAATTTCTATTTTTATCACCTTTATGCAAAGCACATATTGTCAACAATAATTCTGATAGGTGACTTGAAAAATTTAGCTTGTATCTTCTGGGCAAATTCTGTACAATATTGTGTACAGTATTCACAATGCACATTTTATCCATTTGAATTTAATGGGTTTTGGTGAGAATTGCAAACTGGATATCTGTACTTGGCACTTGGAAATTTTCATTTACTTATTCAGTTATCTTATCAGTGGCACAATTAAAGATTGCTGAATTATCCATTCAGCTACAAAACTGCCAAAGGTCAAAATCTCTAATACTGGTTTTCAGCATACTGACAGGCCAAAGCAAACGATGCAAAAATTTTAAAATATTTTCAGAGCTCAGCAAAATTTTGGCCAAGGAAAGTTTTCATGCAGGAAACATGATGCAAATATCTATTTTTTCTTACCTTTCAGAAAATGGAATTGTCCACTATACAGTAATACATAATTCCAACAAACTCTTCTGCATCCAATTAGCTAAAAAAAGAACTAAGCATCAAAAGGCAATTATCTGTAGCAAAAGCATTTTATCTCTGGAGATACCAATAAAGGTTTCATTCCTTTTGAAAAATAGGAAAAAGTTATTTTCCAGCCAAATATAAACAATCTTCTTGCATACTGTTATTTTTTGTTCCAGTGTTTTTAAGTGGAGACACCCATCAGAATCACTTGAAGAGGGGTGCATCTTCAATATACCCCTGGTCCTGGCCCCTGGCTGGATGCAAGGCTGGGATTCTCTGAGGCTGAAGCATGGACATGTTTGTGTTTGCATGTTTTTTAGGATCCCATAGGCCCTCCATTTTGGGCCACATGGCAGTTTGGAGAATTTGAAAGCCCTTCTGCTATAGAACACCTAGAAGTACTGGATAAAGTGAGGCAAGTATCTTAAAAAAAAAAAGAGTTAATTTTTTTAGTAATCTTTACCTCCAACATGGGGCTCAAACTCATGACCTGGAGGTCAAGAGTCACATGCTCTCTGACTGAGCCAGCCAGGTGCCCCGCCACCTTTTTCTTTAAAAAAGTTTATTTTCTTTTATTTTTATTATTTTTATTTTATTTTTTTTTATAATTTTTATTTATGATAGTCACAGACAGAGAGAGAGAGGCAGAGACACAGGCAGAGGGAGAAGCAGGCTCCATGCACCGGGAGCCCGATGTGGGATTCGATCCCGGGTCTCCAGGATCGCGCCCTGGGCCAAAGGCAGGCGCCAAACCGTTGTACCACCCAGGGATCCCAAGTTTATTTTCTTTTAGAAGGCAAGTATCATTTTATTTTTTTAAAGATTTATTTATTTGAGAGAGAGAGGGTGCATGTGTGTACATACACATGAATGGGGGAAGAGACAGAGGGAGAGAGAAGTCAAGCAGACTTTGGGCTCAGTGGAGAACTAGATGCTGGGCTTGATCTCCTGGCCCAAGAGATCATGACCTGAGCCAAAAGCAAGAGTAGGATACTTAACCAACTAAGCCACCCAGGCATCCCAAGAAGGCAAGTATCATTTTAACTATCTATCGATTTTATTTATTTATTTGGAACACAAATGGGGGGAGAGACAGAGGGAGAGGGAGAGAAACTCCAGAGCAGACCCTGCAAGGAGCCCAGAGCCTGACTTGGGGCCTGATCCTAGTACTCTAAGGTCACTACTGGAGCCGAAATCAAGAATCAGAAGCCTAACCGACTGAGCCACCCAGGAACCCTGGCAAGTATCATTTTAAATGCATAGTTAGGATAGTAAGGAAAATATTTCAAGGCCAAAATCAGAGCTGAACCTACAGTTCCACATGATAAAAAGCTGCTAACACTGATTCCCCCAGAGAAGAAGAGAGAACTTTGTGACCAAGATGCTTGGGTTTTAACAGCTTTGAGGGTCCAGAGAAAAGGGTCTGGGAGGAACTGGAACTAAGAACTTTGTATAAACTTGGGATCCTGAGAGGGCTACAGTGGAGCAAAAGGCAAAGCTATCCATTAGCTGAGGTAGAAAACAAAGAAGCTTGTCTACCCTTGTCTGAGCTTTGGGTGAGGGTGGGGAAAAATACACACACACACACACACACACACACATCCATGGGAATAAATAATCATCACCTTTCCTAAGGGTAGTTTTCAGTCTGAATTTATATCACTTCTGTGGTCTAGCAGCCCCAAGCTAGGAAATTTAAGAAATGTTTGCAAACTAGATCATTTTCAGGACTCTTGGAAAAAGCAAATGCGGGACTTCTCTTGAGGGGCACAATCAAGTGAGACCAAAGCACGGTTGTGGGGGACTGCGGGAGTAATTTAAGCAGCGCCCAGGTGCTCCCAGGGTGCAGAGTGGCTGAAGATGGGGTGCACTGCCTGGCCTCAGGCAGTCACCCTGCTCCCTGCACAGCTGATGGAGACTCCCTTCTTCAAGTTCCACTACTCTGAGGGTTCAAAGGTATATCCGTAGCCTGAGAATTTGCTCAATGGGATGAGAGTAAACAGAAGACTCTTTCACTATCCTGTCCCCAGCAAATAATATAGTTAGAGCCTTGTGTGAGAACCTGCATATAGGGAGTAGTCCTTGCTGCTTCCCTTGAATTTTGGACTTCACCCAGATTAGGGGCTGCCTTTCAGCTATTTCCTGTAGGTGTGAGGCCAAGCTGCTAGGACCTCCATGGGAATATGAGTTCATAGACCAAAATAACCAGACATCTGAGGAGTGCAGATACCTCAAGAGAAAAACAACAGTTTATGTTGGAAACCAAGTACCAACTGTAGTAGAAATACTAACAAGCCAATCAAGGATTTTAAGTAAATACGAAAGGACTTCCCCTTCCAGTTAGCAAGGAAAAAGTTGCAAGATACTGCCATTTCCACTGGACCAGGTGATTTGGAATTAACTGCCCGCTGAAATCTACTACTCTGTTCCAATAATCTGTAGGACCATAAATGCACGGGAAAATGCTGACAGGCTAGATTTGATAAGAATGGTGATCCACGGCGGTATTATTTACATGCACGTGCTTACATTTTATTCAGTACCATGCAATTTTATCTTGAAACTGCTGAGTCAATTAGGGGTAAGTTGGGGGAGATGTAAAGGTGAAAACATCACTAACAGAATGGTTTATTAATTAGTGGTTCATTGGAAGACTAAAGATTGTTCAAACAGCTGTGAAATCTTCCCTAATCCTTTGTAATGGAGGTGTAACCCCAAATGAAAATCAGTGTGGCAGCATTATAGTACTACAACCAGCTTTATAAGAAGAGCCAGGAAAATTTTAATTTATTTAGCATTACTGCACTTGCAGATTGTTTTTATAAATTGCATCAGCCTATTCAACCTTTCTGGATTGAAACATTCCACGTGGGAGAGCTACATGGCCTTGAGGTACGGAATTGTCCTCAAAAACGTTGTGGAAACCTAAGTGTCAGTTAGGAGCAAGATTTGGTCCATAATGGAGCCCTAGAAAAGAGCACGGTGAGTTAGGTAATGCCTTTCTCTGCAGTGTCCTGGGGAGAGAGTCCACTGTGAGTCTCAACAAATATTGAAAATGCCTGATGCTTCCAACTCTAAAATTATGTCAAGCTAATAAAACCTGACTCCATTTTGGGGAAAAGACAGTCTCTTTAATAAGTGGTGTTCTCAGAACTAGACAGCTCCATGTAAAATATTAGACCACCTTTTAACACCATACACAAAGATAAGCTCAAAATGAATTGAAGACCTAAATGTGAGACCTGAAACCATAAAAATTCTAGAAGAAAAAACAGGCAGGGGGTGCCTGGCTGGTTTAGTCAGGAGAGCATGTGACTCTTGATCTTGGGGTTGCGAGTTTGAGCCCAACGTTAAGTGTAGAGACTACTTAATTTTTTTAATCTTAAAAAAAAAACCACAGGCAGTAATTTCTCTGGCATTTGCCCTAGCAACATCTTTTCTAGATATGCCCCCTAAGGCAAGAGAAATAAAAGCAAAAAAAAAAAGAAAATTGGAGGGACTACATCAAAACAAAAAGCTTTGAAAAGCTTTTGTACAGCAAAGGAAACCAACAAAACAAAAAGGTAACCTACTGAATGGGAGGAGATATTTGCAAATGATATATCTGATAAGGGGTTAATATCCAAAATATATAAAGAATTTATACAACTCAAACCAACCAACCAATCAGACAAAAAAATCAACCAAACAATCTGATTAAAAAATGGGCAGAGGACATGAACAGACATTTTTCCAAAGAAGACTACAGATGAGCAACAGACACATAAAAAGATGCTCAACATCACTCATCAGGGAAATGCAAATCAAAACCAATGAGATATCGCCTTACACCTTAGTCAGAATGGCTAAAATAAAAAGACAAGAAACAATAAATGTTCACAAGGATATGGAAGAAAAGGAACACTTGTACGTTGCTGGTTGAAATGTAAATTGGTTCAGCCACCATAGAAAACAGTATGGAGGATCCTCAAAAAATTAAAAATAGAATAATTCCGCTATTGGGTATTTACCCAAAGAAAACAAAAACACTAATTTGAAAACATATATGCACCTCCATGTTTATCACAGCATTATTTACAATAGCCAAGAAATGGAAACAACCTAATTGCCTATTAACAGACAAATGGATAAGAAGGATGTGGTATATATGCACAATGGAATATTACTCAGCTATGAAAAAGGATGAGATTATGCCATTTGAGACAACACGGACAGCCCAGAGGGTATTATGGTGAGTGAAATAGGTCAGACTGAGAAAGACAAATACCATATGATTTCACTCAAAAGCGGGATCTAAAAATAAAAGTGAATAAACAAAAAGCAGAATCAGACCTATAAATAGAGAACAAACTAATGGTTGCCAGAGGGAAGAGGGGTGGAGGGTGAAGGGGAGAGGGAAATACAGGCTTCCAGTTATGGAATGAATAAGTCATGGGAATAAAAGGCATAGAATAAGGAACACGGTCAATAATATCATAATAGTGATATATGGGGACAGATATAGCTAAGCTTGTGGACACAGCATAATGTATAAGCTTGTCAAATCACTGTTATACACCTGAAACTAATGTAACATTGTGCGCCAACTATACTGACAAACAAACCTGATTCTATTTTAACATTCAAATCCTCTTTCTTTGTTCTGATTCCAAATATCTCAAGTCACTTTCAAGTTACCTTCAGATGATTAGACATCTTATATAGCTTGTTCAAAGGGAAAAATGTGCTGGTTAGACAGATAAGAGTAAAAAAGCCCATACAGAAGTTATATTTCTCAATAAAAATTAAACATGATGCATATGGGTGTGTCATATTTAGTCCCCTGTGGGTTAGTATGAATCACGATCTCTGAGATAAAGCTCCTAGACAGTAACACCAAGGGCCAGACTTAGACCGGGGTGAAGTCGGGATCCCTGGGTGGTGCAGCGGTTTAGCGCCTGCCTTTGGCCCAGGGCGTGATCCTGGAGACCCGGGATCAAATCCCATGTCGGGCTCCTGGTGCATGGAGCCTGCTTCTCTCTCTGCCTGTGTCTCTGCCTCTCTCTCTCTCTCTCTCTCTCTGTGTGTGTGTGACTATCATAAATAAATAAAAATTTAAATAAGTAAATAAATAAGCTGTATTTGTAAAAAAAAAAAAAAAAAAGACCGGGGTGAAGTCATTAAGATAAACACCATCAAGGGAGTACCATCCTGCTAGGCTTTCTCGATTGTGTATCTTTCCTGCCACGTCTATGGTGCATATGGTGAATATTCTAATCCCCACTGCTAAAGAACTAAAAGAAGCAGGGTGAGGAAGCTTGTGTTTGAGTTGTGGTGTTTCACTCCAGCACTCTATTGAAACTCTGCCCTCAAAAGTCAGTAGCATCATCCTGGTGGCCCAACGCAATGTCTTCTCTGTTTTTATCCTACACTCGCTTTGCTACTTGAACCTATTGACCATCATCTCAGTCCATGGGAATCCTATCTGAGGCAGTCCAGACTGGAAGGAGAAGGGTGAAGCTGAGCCACAGTTCAGGAAATTAAGCATGAAACCTAAAGTCATTAGGCATCCACTAATTATGCATGCTAGGCATTTTCTTTCAGGCACCTGTGATATATCAGTGAATAAAACAAAGACTGCTGCCTACACAAATGAATATAAATGTCTCCAGGAACATTAATAGAATAAAGGATTGTATTTTCCCCTTCATGTTACTGTAGGTTTTATTCTCATTTTTATTACAGTACTTTCAATAGATTATTGCAATTGTTTGCTTATGTGTCTGTCTCTCCATCCTGGACTAAAGGCTTTGGGATGGCAGGGATGACATATTTTATTGTGCTGACACTTGGCAGGCATTCAATAAATGACAGTAGAATAAATACCTGAATGAACAAATGAAGCCGGATTGCTAAATAGGCTTGAGCTCTAATGTCTTAGAGAGACTGTGCTTATCTTGGTCTTAGAGGAAAATAGATTTTATATTAAAAAGAAAACCCCCCCACAAAACAGGAATACTGCACTAAAGGAATACATATTAAACAAGAATCAGTGCTTCTCTCTGCCCCCTACCACTGACACCCTGGGCAAGGCCACCATCATTTATTTTTCTCTGGATTAACAAAACCATCTCCCAGTTTGGCTGTGTTCCTCTTCCAACTGGTCTTCTCTCCCTCAATCTGTTCTCCATAATGGAGCCAGGGAATGTTTTAAAATACGACCATGACCATGTCATTCATTCCCTTCTGCAAAATTTGCCATAGTTTTGTATTTTAGTCAGTTTTTGCTATATAGCAACCCCCACATCTGAGTGACATACCAAAATAAATATTTTCAGTTCTTAGGTCTGTAGGTTGGCAGCAGTTTGGCTCACGAAGCCTGGGTTCAGCTGGGTAGGACCCCAGGTTTCTGGTTGGGTTTAAGTGTAGTACATGATGTCATTCTAGGGCCTAGCGAGAAGGGGCAGCAGCTCCCTGAAGCATATGGTTTACACAGACCACCAAAAGAGGCGCAAAAGGACAAGTGAAACCAAGTAGCTCATTCATACCTTCCATGGGCCTTCTCAGCTAACAGTTCATTGGCCAAAGGAAGTCACATTGCTAAACCCAAGGTCAGGGGGCAAGGATGCTTGCTCTGCACACCGTAAAGATGTGGTCACTTCTGTAACATGAAGGGGGAAAAGAACTGGGAGCAACAACCCAATTGACCCCACTTTTCCTTGACCTTAGGGTTCAGTCCAAAAACCCGTCACACTCTGTTTCTTACTTTCCCACATTCTACTCTTGCAGCTTCTCTGTCTCTCTCACTGCATTTTCTTCAGTCTTTGGATGATCAGGAGACGTTCAGGTCCGATAATAGGGAAGGCTGTCTCTCACCTGCAAGCCTTCATCCACGCTACTGCCTTCTCCTGATGCACTCCCCCGTCTCTCTTCCTCACTTCTGCCTCCCTGCTCCCGCTTGGCCCAGGGGATTCACCTCTCCTGGCTGCAAGCATAAATGGTACCTCCTGTAGGACTGAACCAGTCCCTCCTTCTCTGCATCACCAAGGCTCCGGGACTTGATATTCTTGGAGCCTTTATCACCAAGCATTGTTTTTTCTTATGTAATGGACTGTCTCCCCTGGCTGACTGTGATCTTTCTGAGCTTGGAAACGGTGACTCTGTTTCACCAGCCTGTCCCCAGCACCTTACACAGTTAGTACCTGGCATACAGGAAGTACCATTTTGTTTTTATTTGATGAATGTACACAGAAGCGAGAACAAACAACAGAGAATACAATTTGGTTTGAGGATCTGCTCACAGTAATGTATTTTGGAAAGTCTGGGATGTACACATGTCCTAGAGGCTCAAGGCAATGAAATATGTGCGTAGCCTTTTCATTTTTTCAAAGTCCTCTCTGGTCTCTGCTGCTTATTTTCATTACACAATTCTCCTCTTTGTTAGACTTTTGTCACCCACACACGACATTGCAAGACAGCCTACAGGTGACCCTGGTAGTGTGAAGAAAGACTTTACCCTGTGGCTATAATAAAAAGACAGAACTGGGCTGATGGTGTTTGCAACAATCCAAAGGATACAGTCAGAATATTGATCAGCTCTTGCGGCTGGTTGTATGCCAAGGGACAAAAGCATCTCCCCCAGGATGGAGTGACGAGATCTGCTTTTGTAAAATGCACTGCTCTAAGTTATTTGTTCATAGCCAGAAGACTAATTCTTAATTGTTGCATTTCTGAGTGAAGAGACCCAGATGTTACATGCTCATTTTCTCTTTTAGAGTGTGTCAATTTATGCAGTTCTGGCCTGAAGGCTGGGAGAGGCGGCCAGTCACACCTGACTACCGGCTCTACATGAAAATATGAGCACCGATGTTTTATCTCTGGAATTTGAGGAAGAAAATTTCATTAAGGACAGAAGTCATTCCTAGTTCCCAATAAAGGGCAGACGAGAAGGCCAATTAAGGATCTGAAGGTGATTGGCTGGTGGGTGTGGGGTGTGGGGTGTGCGTGGAGGGGGATGGTTGAAGTCATGGAGGACCCAAATCTTCCAGGTCCCAGCATATGGGTTTGTTTACTTTGAGAGGTGATTGCCAGCTGAGGCCTGTGTTCTTGCAGCTCATTTCAAATTCTGATGATAGAGAAATTATTCCTTTTTCTGATGATGAGAAATCTGATCCAAATCGCATAGGCTTAGAAATGTCTATGCTAGTAATTTGCTAAATTTAAGGATATAGGATTTCACAATTAGATTCTCATTTAAGAAAAACCATCTTGCTTATTTAGAGAATTAGTCTTTTATTAGTCAAAATGGATTTGCTTCTGAGGCTTAAGCTACTTGGACTCATTTCAGGCAAATGTTTTCTAAGAGCTGAGTTCTTAAATTGAAAGAGAAACATAAGCCAACATAATAACATATTTAATGAGCTGCACGAATGCCTTGAAAAATCCCATCCTGACCAAACAGTAGAACAGAAATCATAACCAAAGCTGCCAAATAGCTTCCACAAAGGGCCCGAATCATCCTAGGTTACAGTATAGATTCGTGTATTTATTTCTTCTGTTTTCTGAATTTCTTCTTATATGAAGCTTGGTCCTTTTAAAATGCAGCCTGATGGGCAGCTGGATGGTTCAGTTGGTTGGGTATCTGCTTTCAGCTCAGGTCATGATCCTGGGATCGAGCCCCAACTTGGGCTCCCTGCTTAGTGAGGAGTCTGCTTCTGCCTCTGCACCTCCTCTCTGCTCCTACTCTCTCTCTGGCTCTCTCTCAAATAAATAAATAAATAAACAAACAAACAAACAAACAAACAAACAAACAAATTTAAGAATGTAGCCTGATTTTTCCTGGCTAATTTAAGGGCATGACTGGCAACACTGAATTAATTGTTTCTCAGATGAGATCAGTAATCTCTTTGAAAAAGTGTGTGGGTTCATCGTGTGTTGGGGAGCAGTGGAGGTGGTTACAAAGAGACTGTGGAAACACTACATGTGCAAGCAGGGATGTGGAGAACTCCAGATTGTATGATTAACTCTTCCAAAATGTTTCTCATCCTCTGTGTTGTGATCCTTTATCTCCCAATTATTTCAAAAGTTGCTGTGAAATTTTTAGCACAGCTCTTTGAACTTCACAGTGGCCTTGGGGACTTCCCCTCTGCCCATTTTGTCATTCACAGGACAGTGAACCTCTCCAAGTGCAGGTGGGCACTGTTCCACTGGCCAGAGAGAGGAGGGACAGGGCCTGGGTGAGGAGGGGAGGTGACAGAGAGAGGGCTGAGGCTGGAGGAAGGGGCTGACCCGGGATCTGGAGGACTGGAGGATCATAGATTACAAGGTGAAGAAATGGCTTCTCAACGCACACATTTCCAGGGTTCCAGGGAGAGGCCCTGGAAATAGAACTTTCATGGATGGATGCTCTGCTGACCATGCTATCCTGACTCGTGCCCTAAATCTATAAAGTCTTTTTTTTTTAATTTTTATTTATTTATGATAGTCACACACAGAGAGAGAGAGAGAGGCAGAGACATAGGCAGAGGGAGAAGCAGGCTCCATGCACCGGGAGCCCGATGTGGGATTCGATTCGGGGTCTCCAGGATCACGCCCTGGGCCAAAGGCAGGCGCTAAACCGCTGCGCCACCCAGGGATCCCGTCGCGCCCTAAATCTGACCTCCTTGGGGTTCTCTCATGGGTATTGGCTGCCACCACCACCAGTCCTCCTAGAGTTCTTGTAAAGGAACCTAAACCAGTGTGGCTGTTCAGTCATCACCAGGGTTTTTGGTTAATATAAGGAAATACTTAATGATCAGAGACAGATGAGAATTATGGATCTCCTCCCCTACCACCAGGTGGACATCACTGTAAAAGCAAACCTGATTCTGCCAAACATACAAGTACTTAGAGCGAACAGTCACAGGACAGACAGCCTGTTCCTATGAGTCCAGTGACCTCACTGTCAGTTCTTTAGGCATTCCGACAAGCACCTGGTCCCAAAGGTTTGATCCAGGGCAGATCCAGCACTGCTGTGATGAGAGGTGACTAGGCCTTTTAGCGAGATCAGGCCCCATTGTCCTTTCTGAAGGGAGCTCACACCAGATCAAAAAGAATGGTGTAAGCACATGTTTGGTTGTTCAGTGTAGTAGATTCTTATTTTCTTATTTATGCAAAGACCTGTGAGCCTCATGGAATCTTTCTAGCCCCTCATATATCTCCAACACCACTCATTTCACCAGTAAGCAATTATCTCCAACATTCCCTGAGTTAATATAAAAGCCCCAGGGAAGATTCCGATGGCCATGTTTGCATAGCTACCCTGGAAGGTGGTTTACTGATGAGAGCCCTTTGGTGTTCACCAACTGCCCCTGGGGTATAGATTAAAGTATATTTTCATTCCTGTAGCAATTCCTGTGCTCCTTTCCCCCCACTAATCTCCATAAATGATATTATACACATCATCCCTGGAAGTAAAATAACTCCATAAAATCCCTGCTCCTCATAGTGAAGCAGTGTGTAGGTTATAAGCCACTGTGCCTCACTTCCAGACTCTTCTTCATGATGCCGGCGTGAGGACTCTGGACACACATGCTTTGCCAGCCGTCCCTGTTAGTGTCTGCCCATGGGGAGGGACCACAAAGCTGGAAAAAGAAATCACTGCTCCTTCCTGTGTCCAGCATTGGCCAGCAACTACACTTCACTTTGTCAGCAATGTCACCTTCCCGTGCTTCTGAGGCACCAGCACCAGCCAAGCACCTCCCTGATCAGAGGTCTGTGTCCCAGCTCCAAGGGACCCCTCCTCTGGGCCTTGAGGCTCTGGGAACTGCCTTCTTCCCCTTGTTTCTTAGCCTCAGGGTTGGTAGCTGTTTCTTGCCATTATTGTCTTTCAGTTACCTCATTGCTTCCATTTTATGTTTCCAGGCCCCCCATACCTGCTCTACTAAGTCCCAATATTAAACTTACTCTGTTAAAATAACTGGTCTGGGTTCTATTTTCCAGCCTGGATCCTAAATGATAGAGTCAGGGTCTAAATATAAGAACAAAAACAGAAAAAAAAATTCTAGGAGCTTGGTAACGGAAATCTCAAAAGAAAAGGTTGGTTTACAAGGAAAGGACTAATAGAATATGGTTATCTTTGGGTAGCCCAAGACCCAAACTATCAGGATGGTAGGTCTAGATCAGATCATTAGAAGATTTTCCAGAATCTAGTTATCACAGTGATCTGACAGCAAGTGTGGGGAAGCAGGCGCCGAGTGCCTGGGAGTGGTAGACAGTGTGCTTGCTAGTCTCCAACGATGGCCCCAATAGTATCCTCCCTCCCTTTATACATGTGCCACTCTTTCCATCAGGGTAGAACTTCTTTCCCCTCCCTGTGAATTTGGGCTTGCCTTGTGACTGGCTTTATGATGGCATTCTGGGAATTCTGAGCCCAGTCATTAATAGAACTGCCAGCTTATGCATTTTCCTCTCGGGTTGCTCATTCCTAAGACAATCCCTCTCATAACCCAGCCCCCGTGCTATGAGAAGTCTGAGCCACAAGGTGAGACCACACGAAGGAGAACTGATGTACACTGGTCAATAGCCCAGTTGAGAGCCCAGCAGACAGCCAGCATTTGCTTCCAGCCATGTGAACATGCCATCTTGAATGTTCCAGAGACCTTTATTGTCTCTCTTCACTCTGTCCAAGTGCTTCATCTTCCATCCCCCAAGTAGCCCTTCAAAGGATTTTAGGCCCCTCCTTAAATTCTGGTAGCAGCTAATATAATCAAATATTCATGCTGCTGTGCTGTCTTACAAGGAGTCTTTTGGTAGAGGTACAAATTCTGCTAGGATGGGATTGACCAATCTTAGTAACCATGTCCCCAGGTTTCCTCTCAGTGATCTGAGCCTCCCAGTATCTGGGAAGTGGGCTTCCTGTCTATTTTTGTTCTCTTTTATCACATATGACATACTCTAGAACTTAGGGGCTTAAATAAGCACCTCATTCTCTCTCACCAGTCCCTTGCTTGACTGAGCTCTGCTGGGTGGTTCTCCTGCTCCACATGCTGTCAGCAAAGACTACAGGCATCTGAGGGCCCAGCTGATCTGGAACATTCATAGAGCTCTTCTGCTTTGTGAATAGCTAATTTCCCTCAACTAGATGAAGGATAAAGGCATTGCCTTTCTCACCTGGACAGAGATGCGATAACAGAATAGGAAGAAACGTGTGAGTGAGACTCGGCAAGAGTTGGAATTCCTACTGAGAAGCACTCGGAAATTCATGAGTTCCTAGGAATTTGCAGACATTTGGGGACAGCATTGAATTTCTCACATGGTTTGGCTTGAGCTCCTTTAAATCCAATAAACAGAGCCAGGGGTTGCCTGGGTGGCCCAGTTGGTTGAGTGTCTGAATCTTGGGTTTGGCTTGAGCTGATTGAGCTCCTTTAAATCCAATAAACAGAGCCAGGGGTTGCCTGGGTGGCCCAGTTGGTTGAGTGTCTGAATCTTGGTTTTGGCTGAGGTTATGATTTCAGGGTCCTGGGATCAAGCCTTGAGTGGGGCTCCCTGCTCAGCAGGGAGTCTGCTTGAAATTCTCTCACTCCCTCTCCCTTCACCCCTCCCCCTGCTATCTCTCTGTTAAGAAAGAAAGAAAGAAAGAAAGAAAGAAAGAAAGAAAGAAAGATCTAAAAAAAACTCCACAAAGAACAGACCCAGCTGACAATTAGAAGAAAGTTCCAAGAGAGAATTAGAACTTGGTGCACATTCACATCCATTGTATGTAATGAATTAACTTCTTTCCTGTGCATCTAGAATGATACTTGTTCTCAATTCTCCTTGGGAGAATTTGAGAAGATTCACCTGAATCATTTTCTGTGTTCTGGGGTTCAGGAATGGACTCCCAATCGAGACATCAGGCTTTTTATAGGCCCAAATAATGTACCTTTTGATAGATTCAGAAGAATTTAGAGTTTTTAGAGAAAAACATTGACAGTGTACCAAAGGCCCTGGCTGGTGAGAAGGTCCCTATTCTAGTAATCAGAACTTCAGGTCTCCAAGCTGGAGGGTACCCTGAGAGTCGTGGAATTCAGTCCCTTATTTTCCTGATTGTAAAATGAAACTCAGAGAGGTGAAGTGACTTGTCCAAGGTCAAGAGTTTGTTAGGCAGCAGAGCTGGAAGGGGAACCCTGTTTTTTTACTCTAGGCCTAGGAGTCTTCTGAGAAACAGTTCCATGTACTTGTGGCAGATTGTATTACTGTTCCCCCAAATATTCCCTTTTTTCCCTCTCTCTTCAATACCCCTCCCCTGTGGTTCATGATCTCTCTTTTCCTTTTGCCTCAACAGCCTGAGTGAATATGGCATGGGGCAGAGCTGCATCGGATATCTGGTGTCAGTAAGCAATGCCTTTTGGTGGTTGTAAGCCACTAAAGTTTGGAGCTGTCTGTTACCAAGGGCTTAACTTAGTCTACCCTGACTATAGCCATTTTCTTCTGCCTTGTAAGCAGGCCATCTTGCAAGTGAGGGGATGTATTATCCACGGGTCGGCCTGAAAACTGCACTTCTCCCACAAGGTATTATTTTGGAATGCTGCTACAAGTTCATTTCCTCTGAGTCTGTATTGCCTGCACAGTACCTCAATGAACCCGATCAACCTGGATAACTGGAAAGTAAGAGCCAAGAGTTTGGAAAAGAAACAGTGATGTTGAGGACTTCCCTGACCATCCCTTCCTCTGCTAGAGAGAAAGCAAGGGAGAGAGGTGGGAGGGTGAGGGGAAGGAGGCCAAATCAAGAAAGGGATATGGGGGTTGCAGACAGGCAAAATTTCCTGACTTCCTAAGTTTGCTTAGGGCCAACCTAGAGAGAGTTAGCTCTGTACCCGACCCTTAGAAACCTCTTCCTTACCTGGTAAGGTGTAAAACAAGGTCTTCCTTCTATACTGCTTATTTTTGTTGTACTCAAACTTTAAATGATGAAAGAGGTTGAATTAGGGTATTCAATGATGATTACTTGTCACATTAAGTCATTAATGTCACCCATTGTGTCATTAAAGTGAATCAGCCTAAGGTGAGGTAATGGTGGCCCCGAAAGTAGATTATGTCATTAGAGAGTAACCCTTTGACTGAAAATACTGTATAATTGCCCGGTATTATCTAGAAGCAAATCCCAAGCACCCGATTTAGGTGAAATATTATTTTTGAGCTTTTAGAATTTTGGTATTTCCCTCAGCGGAGGTGGAGTTACCTAATGGTGCTGCCAAAGTCAGAGGGTGATTGAACTTCATCGTTACAACATCAAAACCCTAGGCCATTAAACAGTCTGCATATTTGAACCCCAATTTCATATATTCTATAAAATTGTGAGTACCCTTTTTAAAGCCTACATGGCTCCTTTTATCTACATGGATGAAAAACCTTTTTAAAATAAATTTTTATATTTGGTACTTCATGGGCAAAAAGTAAGAAAGCAATTAAAACAGATAGAACCAAGTTTTGTGTTTCCAATGTTGTTACCTCGTGACTCTGGCAGTTATGACAAGAGCAATTTCATGTCAGCATGAGGCAGGCAGCCATAAAGTCTCTCCGAAGTAACTGCATGAGAAACAAGGTGTTTTGTTTATGTATTGTAAAAAGTTCACAAAGACTCCATTATGTAGGAATGTTAAGTACAACCCAAGTGACAACTCCATCCTGACATGTGCCATGTCCGATCTTGCCTGGCCCAGAGCAGCCTAGCTACAGAGCCTGCTCTTCTCACAAATATTTGGATTAGGAACTTTCCATATAGGTTTCTTTTTTTTCAAGGATTTTATTTTTTTATTTGACAGAGAGAGAGCACAAGCAGGGGGAGTGGCAGGCAGAGGCAGAAGGAGAAGCAGGCTCCCTGTGGTCCACGGAGCCCGACGTGGGGCTCGATCCCAGGACCCTGAGCCGAAGGCAGATGCTTAACCGACTGAGCCACCCAGGCACCCCTCCATTTAGGTTTCTTATTCACACAGTGTGCCACTGTCCAGATGGAGTGGTCCTCCCTGTCCAGTGGGTGCCACCACAATCTACCGCGACAGCACTGGGTAAAGGTACCAGACCCTGCGGGGCAATGAATGAATGGCAGTGCCCCACATTCCTTCTTCGTCCACATGCTTCCTCCTGCCTCTGTGAGCTGCCTGTTTGCGATGTGTCATTCAAAGCACTACAAAGTCCTCTGATCCAAGTGGACACTATAAATAGTGTCCTATTTCAAATCCTGGCCCTACCATAACTGTGCGACCTTGAGCAAGTTCCTTAACCTCTGTGTGCCTCAGTTTCCTTAGGTATAAAATGGGTATGATGAGAATAGTACCTACTCACAGGGTTGCTACGAGGGTTAAGTGAGTCTGGGCGTGTAAAGGGCATAGAACACGTTGCTCCTGGCTCGTTGGGAAATGCTACCTGAGTGTTAGCCGTCACTGGTTAGCTATCACTGCCCCTGGTTCCAGCCACTGTGATTTGGAATTCCGTCTGTCAGGAGAGGGTCCATCTGGTTTATCGGAACACTCAGTTGCCAAGACATCTGGAACGCCTATCATAGGAACTAATGTGAGGCCCTGGCCTCCCAAAGGCCACCCAAGGAAACCAGAGTCTTAGGGGGCAGTTTCACTCAGTTTTGTCACTAGGTGGGGCCAGGGCAGGCTGCCGTGGCAGTTCCTGACCTGGGTGTAAAAATGGATAGAGAACTGGTGACAGCAGCCAGGCTCCAAAAGGGCATAATGATGGACTTTACTATTATTTCTTGTAGGAAGAAAGGATTTCACATACGTGGTGTTAGGTTAAGAGGATTGTTCCAAAAGATATGTCTGTGCTAAAGCCCTTCGGCCAAAAATTTAGTCTTATAGAGGCCCTGTGTCATCTGAACAAGAATTAGTAGCCCATCCTTACTAGGAGGTGGAGGTGTGGAGTTGGCCTGGCTGTCCAAGCCTGGTGTCGGGGACGCCTGGTGGGGAGACCCTGGGCCCCAGCACGTCCCACTAACCTGCAGCCTCCCTGCCATGCCGTGGCCAATACTGTTGGCTGATTATTCTATAACCATTCCTCTTTTTCCTTTGCCTACCTCACACTGGAGAAGCACAAAGTCAAATACTACATGGTCTGGTGGGTAGTCATGTGACACAGCTCTGGCCAATAAGCACAAGGAGAACTCTTCTGAGAAATATTTCCCCCTACTTTCTGCCTTTGGGGACAGTGATTTAAAGATAAAATACCCTTGACTTCCCTTGGAACTGGTCCGTCTCGCTGGTCTTCTGGGGGAGGGGCCTGCTGTGCTGATTCTCAGGTGTTAGCACTTGGGGGAGCTGCTCTGCCCCTGCCTGGTGCAGGGCTCAGTGGGGGGGGTGTTTACCCCGTGAGGCCCCGGGAGGAAGCCACAGTGGCGGGGGCAGCTCTGGGACCCTGAAGCCACAGTGGCGGGGGCAGCTCTGAGACTCCTAACTCGGGGAAACGAACTAGGGGTGGTGGAGGGGGAGGAGGGCGGGTGTTGGAGGGGAATGGGTGACGGGCACTGAGGTGGACACTTGACGGGATGAGCACTGGGTGTTTTTTTGTATGTTGGTAAATTGAACACCAATAAAAATTAATTAAAAAAAAATAAAGATAAAATACGTATAGCTGTGGCAACCATTCTGTGACCATTAGCAAGTCCAAGGGCAGACAAGACAGTATGCTGAGGAATGGTAGGAGGGGAGGATGGAAAAAACCCGAAATCTCTCTGTCCTCGTTGAGCTCCTGAGTGAATCTTGGGATTCTCTCTGGATTCTTTATTAAGTAAATAATGAATGTTCTTAAGGTTTAAGCCACTGTTAGCTCTTTTTCTGATACTTACAGCCAGAAGCATTTCCAAACAAGGCCTTAACTCTCACCCTGTGCGTCTCGTTTGTGTACCTGACGTGCTGTCTCCTCTCCTGACCTGTAGCCCTCTGGACAAGGGCAGGCCCTTGTTTGACCAGGCCTTGACCGCCTTACCAGCTGTTCTCTTGCTCCCTCTCCAAGGTGCTGGAGACTATTCCCAGCCACTGGCTGAGCCCCCAGGATGCCCTGCTTACCTGTTCCCACATGCCGAATCTGGCCACATAGTCCTGCCACGGAATCACTGAATGGCACCCCTGCTGAGCTGGTGTCCTTCTAGACCCGAGGCTTCCCTATCACTTGGAACATTTATATTTGAACTACAGCCCCCGCCCCTCGGCCGCAAGGTCGGTTTCCTGGGTCCCAGTCTTGCCCAATTTTGCTTTACTCGTGCCTCCCTGAGCACTGGATGCCACATCCCAGCAGGGCCAGTCGCTAGGCCCGCACTGGCTGGGACCCACACAGCCGGGAAAGTTAAGGTCCAGAAACTGCCCCTCTCGGTCCTGAAGATTTTTGAGTTCAGGGTGCTTTATCCCTCACTCCCCAGAATTTCTGTGCTGCTGACTGGTCATTTTACCCTTAGCCGAGAAACCTGATCCTAATCCCTGCATTACATCTGTGCAGAAGGGTATTTCTGAAAAGAGGTCTGGATTTTAAGAGTTAGGAGGTTTTGGCTCTAGTCCTGCCTCTCCCACAAACAAATCAAAGCAGGCTGCTACTGTTCCTTTCTGGGCTTCTCTTTTCTGTGTTCAAAATGGGGTGTCTACCCTTCGCCTGACACTGCCATTTACATATTTTAGGAAGTGAAGTTTAAACTTAGAGACACAATGAAAATTCCAGAGCACACCTTGAAGAACTTATTTAGAGCGCCGAGGGACGTTTCTATTAAGTTCTCATGGTGGTTTTTTAATTTTGAGGTTTGGGGATTGTAATGAAAATTTCACTGGAGCCAGTCTTAATTTTAAACAAATCACATTAATTTTCCCCCAGGGCTTTCTAACACACCAGAAAGAAATTACAGAAAGGAGAGGGGGAAAAAGCACCCAAACAGTAATTCTTCCCAGCTGTAAGCCTTGCTTTTTATGTGAATTAAGTCTTTGATCCCTAAAAATCCATTTTGCTCTTGGACAAATTCCAGAGACACTGCCCTCTTGGGGAAGCAACTGTGCGGGGGACAGAATGGCTGTTTGGGGATGAGGTTCCTCCTCCAATCATGCTGATCCAAGAAAGAAGCCTGAGGAATGGGAGTGGGGCAGTGAGCTGTGTGTTCCTGCTATCTGGCAAACGCAACAGACTTTCTTTCCTTTTCAATTTCCTCTGCGGCTTCTCTCTGCTCTCCTCAGAAACGCAGGGCCCGACTCTTTTCTTTATGAGCACATTTGTCTTTGTAAGTCTGCAAGGCCGCGGCAGTCCTGCTGAATACAGTCGGCTGGAAATGGTGAGGCCTTCAGTCTATACAGTCAATTCTATCCTTAGGTGAGTTCATCTGTTTTTCATATCTGAGCGTTTCTATGTGCCAGCTACCGGCCACAGATGTACTGACGGGCAAAGTGGGTGCAGGGCACCCAAAGAAAAAAACCCATTTGGGGTAACTCATACTGTGCTGGTAATAGAGATTTTTATTTATTTACTTTTTTAGAGACTTTTAAAAAAGTTTTTAAAATTGTGGTAAAATATGCATAGTATTTGTCACGTTGATCATATTTAAGTGTACAACTCGGTGGCACTAATTACATTCCTAATACTGTGTACCCATCACCAAAGCTTATCGTCACCCCCAATATAAACTCTGTACCCGTTAGGCAACAGCTCCTCATTCCTCCCTTCCCCCAGCCCCTGGTTAACCTCTATATTCTGCTTCCTATTTCTATGAATTTGCCTATTCTAGATATTTCATAGGTGGGATCATACAATATTTGTCCTTTGTGTCTGGCTTCTTACATTGAGCATAGGGTTTCAAGGTTCATCCACGCTATAGCATGTGTCAGAACCTCCTTCCTTTTCACGGCTGAATAATAGTCCATTGTATGGAGAGACCCCATATTGTTTATCCATTCATCTGCCCACAGACACTTGGGTTGTTCCCACTTTTTGGTTGTTGTGAATAGTGCTGCTATGAACCTGTGTATAGAGATCTGCTCAAGTTCGTACTTTCAGTTCTTTTGGATAGATGCCTAGGAGTGGGGATGCTGAGTCATAAGGATTTTACATGTGGACATGGTGTCATTAGCACCAACACAGGCAGTAGGGGTTTGCACAGATAAGACATGTAGCCACATCCAGAGGGCTGAGGCAAGGATCAGAGCCAAGTGCAAGGAGAAGAAACAGTTGGAAGAGATGGACCATGTAGTTGTCTAGAAGATGCTGAGATTCACTCAGGTCCACAGTGAAGGTAGAACCAGAGGCCAGGCACTGGCTAAGCGGTCCCTTTGGAGAAAGGCTGCAGGAGCTCCAGGGAGGGTGCAACAGAGCTGGCACACAGGGAGACTGAGCAGCCAGGAAGGCAAGGGGCAGAGCGTCAAATAGTGATCATGTACTAAAGAACCAAAGAACCCACAGGAACCAAGTGGCAGGGGTCAGGGACCAAACCAGTCATCCAGAAGGCAATATTGAACCTGAAAACTAACAAGCTTTGATCCTGTGGACATCCCTCCAAGCTAGAAGGCCTCTTGTATCCCTCCTGCTGATCCAGGGAGAAAACCCTGATGGTTTGAGGAAGGGCATCTAGATAAGGAACCATCCAGAGCCAACTACCTGTGGGAAGAGGTCGCTGAAGTAATTCCCTTTTGAGACCAAGGTGAGCGGCTAAAGGCTCAAGGTGATTGTCATCCTGAACTATGACACGAGGGAGCGTCACAAAACAGCGCCACTTTAGTATATGCTGGACCCAAGGGTAAATATATTGCATGTGTACTGAGCAAAGTGTTCTGTTAGGAGGCCAAGAAGCACACATACTAAATTCTAGGTGATGACTAATTCCCAACTACTTGGCTTAAAAATAACTGCAGAGGCCATTCCAGGCCACGGAGGTCAGTAATTCTAGGAGGGCACAGACCAGGTGGCGTCCTAATCCCCCTGTGCCGCAGCCTGCTGGGAAGGGAGTTTACACCTCGGTCTCCAGGTTTATCCCTCGAGCAGGGGCAACAATAGGAAAGGTCATCTAGCGAAGACAGCCGGGAGAACAGCTGCCTGGGACAAACCCAGGGTAGGTGAGCTCTCAGCCCAGAACTCCACGGCTATCCACGTTCAGGCTCACCGAAGAGGGCGACACAAATCTTGGACGGGACAAAACCTGTCTGGCTGGGAACTCCAGGTGGTTCTCAAAGCGGCTACTTCTAGATCGAATTATCTCTGGGGCCAGAAGTTGCACAGCTCAATCAGGCCCTATCTGTGAGCTGCCCTGGGACTAATGTCTACTCAAACTGGCATCCACATATGAGTAGGAAACTTTCCTCTGTCACATCCCTGCCGCAGAGAATCGCACCAGTGCTTTGGGAAAGCACACAAACGCTGCTCTGAATTTGCACGATGCGTAACCCAATCAGGGTAACCCAAGTGGGGGCGAATCCACATTAGGAGAGATTTTAGTTCAGGTCCCTTCTCTGTAGCATTCGAAAAATAGGCCTCAGTAGTAACAGGCCCAACTGTAGCCACTCTGACACTTTGAGAAAGTTCTGTGCTTTCCGGCTTCTGATGTGTTTATTTCTGGCGGCTCCCTTCTCTGGGGGGGTCTCCTACCCCCAGAGGCGTGTGTGCCAATCTGAACTCCTCCAGGCTCAGAGATGCGTTTCACGAAAACCTCCCCGGATTGCTTGTTGCTCCCAGGGCCCTCACTCTCCTCGGAAAACCTAAGGTCACTTGCCACATTCTGGGGTGGGTTTTGTTTTTGGTTTTGGCGTATCTTAAAATCTCCTCTCCTACATGATAAACTTCTTGAGGTCTCACGGTTTTCTTCATTTTCCCATTTCTCCAGTGTGTCTTGTACGTAAGAGGCATGCGATGGGTATTCATAGAGACAATCAATGAATAAATTCACAGGTACGGACGGAAACTATATTCAGCATGATTTTCTGGAATCCCTATTTGTACAGAATTATGTCAGGTACACTTTGGGAAAGTGTTTTTTTTTTTTAAGATTTTATTTATTTACTCACGAGAGACACGGAGAGAGAGAGAGAGAGAGAGAGAGAGAGAGAGAGAGAGAGAGGCAGAGACACAGGCAGAGGGAGAAGCAGGCTCCATGCAGGGAGCCCGATGTGGGACTCGATCCCAGGGCTCTAGGATCACGCCCTGGGCTGAAGGCGGCGCTAAACCGCTGAGCCACCCAGGTGGCCCCTGGGAAAGTATTTTTAAGTATCTGACATTCCCAGTGTTTCATATATCTATTTTTTCCCTGTCTTTTTCTTAGTAGAAAAAGCACCATCTGCTGTATGGTATCAGTAAATTAATTAATAAGTGATTAGCCTGGTCCTAACCGCCCCTGCCGCCCCCCCTCCTTCCAGGTGGCTCTCTCTCATTCTGTCCTCCGGTTTCCACCGTCTGCACCTTACTTTCGTGGGCAGTGGAACTGTTCAGTATGTGACCTCCCCGGGTTTTTGTTGTGAGGACAAGACCATACAGTGACGCAGACAGGTTTAGAAGAGTGACCGGTGCCAGGCAGAGTGAGGCTGGACTAGGAGCTTTGCAAACCCGCTGGCAGAACGCCACATGCCACACTTGACCACATGGGAGAAGACAGCCCCGCAGGACACATTGTTCGTCCTAACGAGCTCCAGGAGATGGTGCACGACAAGAGTCCAGCGAGGAACAGGCAGAGAACAGGACGAAGGACATTTCCTCCATTCATCAGAGGGCCGAGAACAGAGTTCTCCTGTGTACCCACTTAATCAACCCAGCTTACCTTCCCTCCAAAGCAGGCTGTACCCAAACCACACAAGCGCATTATTTCAAAGTCACAGGAGTTGCCTTCCAGAACAAGACAGCCTATTAGAAAATGAATGATGTGCCTTTCTTCCTGGAAAGAATGAATCAATACCCCTCGTGGGCCCAGTCGTAGGAGGGGATGGAAAGGACAGCTCTTCCTTCCACTCCTGGCTCACCCGTCTTGCCCCCGTGGAAGGGACATTTCGCATCTTCTCTCCCCACAGAGGCTGAGTCTGCAGTAAGAGAAGTTTCCCTCCCTATAAATAATACATTTTACACATCAGCTATGACGGATACCCCGCGGGCGAATATTGTCTTCTAAGCCCCATGCAGACTTGAGGTTCGGATTACTCGGACAGGTGCGGTTGTTCATACTGTGGGTTCAACCACAACCCCTCGACAGTTCGGTTCGGTTGCATAGAGGTTTATTTTAAGGTTAATAGTTTTGAGCCCCGCTGTGCACTAGACACTGTGCAGAGCATCTTCTATGGCTTGTCACCTCTTCTCTTGTTTTATAAACCAAGGAGACTGGTATCAGAGAGCTTTGGTCGTGTGTTCGAAGCCACACGACTGGGAAGTGGTAAAGCTGGCTTTTCTTTCTTTCTTTTTCTTTTTTTAAAGATGGGATGTTCCCATTTTTTAAAGATTTATTTATTTATTTATTCATGATAGACAGAGAGAGAGAGAGAGAGAGAGAGAGGCAGAGACACAGGCAGAGGGAGAAGCAGGCTCCATGCAGGGAGCCCGACGTGGGACTCGATCCTGGGTCTCCAGGATCGCGCCCTGGGCCAAAGGCAGGCGCTGAGCCACCCAGGGATCTCCAAAGCTGACTTTTCAACTGAAGTCTCTGTGGATCCAGAGTCCTTGCTTCTAACCATTAGGCTGTGGTGGTCGTTTGCGGTGTGGCTTGTTAGGGACATAGGAATGAGTCAGATTTGCCTTGTCCCCAGGTGTGAGAGACTGGCATGTTATGCCTATCTCACCTACGTTTTCCCCCCACCAAAGGTGTATTTACTTATTTCAGAGGCTGAGAGGCAGGGGTAGAGAGAGAAAGAGAGGGAGTCCCAAGCAGACTCCATGCTCAGCGTGGAGCGCAACGTGAGGCTGGACTCCACAACCCAGAGATCAACCAAGAGTCGGAGGCTTGACCCACTGTGCCAGCCAGGCGCCCCTCACCTAGCTTTGATTTGGAGTTTACTGGATATCGTTACCTACTGTGAGGTGGAAAGTGAAGAGCCATAGAATTTAGGGTCTTGCCCAAAGTAGGGTTAGCGGGTGACCAAACAGGGACTCGAACCCAGGCAATCTAGTCTGATTCCACAGCTCATATGGCTAAGCACTGGGCCACATCTCTCCCTGCAAATGTTTGCAGATATTTACTTAAGGTCTAATAACTTCTTTAACAGAGGTAAGTACATGGACTGAAACATAACCACTGCTTGCGTTGAAGAGTCAGGGACACCAGGTTTGGGGCTTAAATGGCGCCACTAAGGGAGGTGGCAGAGGCAGGAAGGGCACTCCATGCCAGGGGCCCCCAGGAGCAGGCAGGTGTGTCTCTGTGTCCATCACACACAGCTCCCCGCTCCAGTGCCCCACTCCAGGTGACCCACTAGCCAGGACATTGCACAACAGTCTCCCAATACCAGTGGCTTGGTTTGTCATTTCTTGTTGGTTTGTTCGTTTGTTACTTTTTATTGAGGTTTTCCTTACATTTACTAGAGTGCTCTAATCTTAAATGTACAGCTTGATGAGCTTCTCTAAAGGCATACACCCCTGTAGACGCCACCCAGAGTAAGATGTAGATCATCTCCATAGCCCGAGAAGGTTCCTTCGTGCCCTCTCCCAGTCACTACCTGTACCCTTCTGAGATGATCCATGTTCTGACCTCTACTGTCTCTATTAGGCGGTTTTGTCAGTCCTTGAATTTCACACAAATAGAATCATACAATGTGTGTTCTTCTGTGTCTGGCTTCTTTTCCTTAGCAAAATGCCCCTAACGTTCCTCTGTGTGGTTGTGTGTAGCAGTTCTTTTCATGACTGTCTAATTTCCACTGTAGGAATATTTACTCATCCATTTTAACGTTCATGGATGTCTGAGTTATTTCTAGTTTTTGGATATTATGAATAAAAGTACCACGTCTTGTACATCTCTTTTGGTGGACATATGCTCTCATTTCACTTGGGTATATACCGAGGAGTGGAGTTGTCAAACTAAAAAGTATCTGTGTGTGTGTGTGTGTGTGTGTGTGTGTATCTCAAGCCAAAAGGTTTACACACACTCACACATACACACATATGTGCACACACACACATTTAGTTTTAGTAGGGATGGCCAAACTATTTTCTGAAGTGATTATATCAATTTATGCTCCTCTGTCAACAGTGTGTGAAAGTTCCAGTTACTCGACATTCTTACCGGCCTTCGACATATTTCAGTTTGACCACTGTTTGTTTGTTTGTTTGTTTTTTAACTTTTTACTTTGGAATAATGACCAATTAAAAGGACCACAGTCAAGATACAGAGCTGTATAGTTCGCCCCACCACGCTCCCCACACCATCCTAACCCTTAGCAGTCACTAATCTATTCCCCATTTCTATACCCTTGTCATTTTGAGAGTGTTACACAAATGGAATCTTACAGCCTGTGACCTTTTGAGATTGCCTTTTTCACTCAGCATCGTGCCCTTGAGACCCATCGAAATTGTTGTGTATATTAAGAGTTTGTTCTTTTTTATTGCTGAGTGGTATTCCATGGTATGGATGCAGCATGGTTTAACCATTCACCTATTTATAACATTTTAGTCTTTTCTGGTTCTGGGGTATAAATAAAACTGCTATGGAAAATCATGTACAGGTTTTTGTGTGATTCTAAGTTTCCATTTCTCTATGATAAATGCCCAGGAGTGAGACTGCTGGGTCATAAGGTAAGTATATGTTTAGTCTTTTAAGACACTGCAAAACTGGGGTGCCTGGGTGGCTCAGTCAGTTAAGCGTCTGCCTTCTGCTTGGGTCATGATCCCAAAGTCCTGGCATCGAGCCTCACAGCAGGCTCCCTGCTCAGTGGGGAGTCTGCTTCTCCCTCTCCCTTTGCCCCTCCCCGTGCTCTTTCTCTCTTTCTCTTGCTTACTGTCTCTCGCTCAAATAAATAAAATCTTAAAAAAAAAGGAACTGTGAAACTATTTTCTAGCAGAGCTATGCCATTTTACATTCTTTCCAGCAGTGTAAGAGAGGCCCAGTTATTCTAAATCCTTGAAAGAAGTTGCTTTTGTCACTATTTTTTATTTTCTGTTTACCCTGTGTTTTGTTTTTTCCTGCTTTCCTGTGCTGTGGGTTACTGGAACATTCTTTAGTATTCCATTTTAATTTATGTTTTTGTGATTTGTGTTTGATTTACTGTGTTTCATAGTGTATCCCTCTGATTAACCTTTTAAATGGTATGTAATACATATATTACATATAATAACTTATCACGGCCTGCTAGTATCAGTGTCTTACCAGTCTATGTGAAGTGCAGAAATATTACTTCCCCTTAACTCCCTCTACCCTCTCCCATTTATAATATAATTGTCTTAAATATTTCCTTTACACACATTGAGAACTACATCGGACAGTATCATAATTTTTGCTTCAACTGTCACACATAATTTGGAAAACTCAAGAGAAGGAACGTCTATTGTATTTACCCATATTTTTATTCCTTCCATTATTCTTTCTTCCTCTCTGATGTTCCAAGATTTCCTTTTATCATTTCCTCTGTGTTCAGAGAATTTTCTTTAGCCGTTATTTTAGCATGGATCTGCTAGTGACAGAGTCCCTTATTTTTCCTGGATCTGAGAATGTCTTTATTTCCTCCTTTATTCCTGAAGGTTATTTTCACTGGCTGTAGAATTCTGGGTTGGCAGTTCTTTTTTTTCCTCCAGCACTTGAGAAATCTTTCTATCTCCCCAGTACCTTATGAGAAATCTGCTGTCATTGGAATTGTTTTACCCCTGTAGGTAATGTGTCATTTCTCTCTTGCTATTTCCAAGATGTTTTCTTTGTCTTTTATTTTCAGAAGTTTGACTGTGAAGTGTCTTTGTGTGAAATGCCTTAAATTGATTCCAGCTGGGGTTTGCTCAGCTTCTTGAATTTGTGTCTTCTGCCAAATTTGGAAAAGTTTTAGCCATGATTTCTTGAAAGACTTAATAAGCCTGACCTTTCTCCCACCCCTGTTTGGACTCTGATGACATGAATGTTAAATTTGCTATAATCCCACAGCTCCCTGAGGTTCTACCATTTATTTTTTTAAGCATACTTTCTCTCTGTTGTTCAGATTGGGTAATTTTTTAAAAGAATTTATTTATTTGAAAGAGAGAGAGAGGGTGGGGGAGGAGCAGAAGGAGAGAGACAAGCAGACTCGGTGCTGAGCTCAGAGCCTGACACAGGGCCTCAACTCCACAACCCTGAGATAATGACCTGAGTGTAAATCAAGAGTTGGGCACTCAACCAACTGAACCACCCAGGTGCTCCTGGATTGGGTAATTTTTATCATTCTGTCTTCCAGTTCACCAGTTCTCTTGTACATCCTTTCCATTCTGCTGTTTGAGCTCATCCAGTGAATTTTGAATGTTGCTTGTTGTATTTTCACTTCTAAAATTTCCATTTGATTCTTCTTTATGTCTTCTCTTACTTTGCTGACACTTTCTAATTTTTCATCTTTTAAAGCATGTTCATAATTGTTCATTGAAGCATTTTCATGATGGCTGCTTCAAAATCCTTGTCAGATAATTCTAACATCTGTGTCATTTCAGTGATGGTGCCTGTTGATTGTTTTTTCTCTTTCAAGTTGAGATTTTCTGGTTCTTGGTATGACAAGTGATTTTCTGTGGAAACTTGGACAAGTTTGGAGTTATGTAATGAGATGGCCGATCTTATTGGAGTTTCTGTTTTGGCTGGCCTCTTTTGATATTATTCTAGTGGGCAGAAAAGAGGGGTGCTGCCTTGTTACTGCTAGGTGGAGATATAAATCCAGGTAGACACTTGACGGGATGAGCACTGGGTGTTATTCTATATGTTGGCAAATTGAACACCAATAAAAAATAAATTTAAATCCAAAAAAAAAAAAAAAAAAAAGAAAGAAAAGAAATCCAGGTTCTCCATTGGTCTCCATTCACACCTGGGTGGGGATGACTCCTCATTATTGCCAGGTTAAGATGGGATTTCAAGTTCATTTCTTACTGGGCCTCTGCCAATACTACCCTGGATGGGAGGAGCAGGGTGCCTCCTTACTGCTCCCTACATATCTTCCACTGACATCATGCATAGGAGGCCTCATTATCACCAGGTGGTTGTAAAATTCTTGACTCTCCACTAGGCCCCCTTTGACACGGCACTCCATTAGGGAAAGGGAGGTGTGTCTCATTACTGACAGGTAAGAGTGGAAGTCCAGGTTCCCCATGTGGTCTCCGTTGACAGCAGGGATTGGTGAGCTTTGTTCCTGCCCTGTAGAGCAGAAAGTCTGGGCTCCTCATTTGGCCTTCTCTGGTAACACTTTGTTGGAGGACTTGTGGTACATGTTTGGAGCCTGACAAGTACACAAGTATGGATTTTCCAGTCGGCCTTTGCCAACGAAGATAGATATGGGGGCTACGGTATCTTCTCTGGTGTGTAGCTGGGATAGGGTGATTATTGTCTAAAAGTTTCCATCTTTCCGGTTCGTCCCTTTTGTGACCCTTTGGCTGGGCAAGGCAGGATTTTCTTGGGGCTTCTTTTGGTCTGTGCCCATTAGAATTCTAGTCAGCCAGCATCTCCAGTATCCAGATTGGGATATTTGAGGCAAAAACAAAAAGCAAAAAAACAGGAACTCACCACTATGTTGTTTCTCAGGCCTCAAGTTCTCTAACTTGTCTACTTTATTTTCTCTATCTTTTTGAGTCTCCTTATATTTGTTTGATATAAAATTTCCAGGAGTTTTAAGGTGTATTTAGGGAGTGAAATAGAGCAAAGCACATCTACTTTATCTTTCTGAAAGCAGTAGTCCTTTCTGAAAGTTGTTTTAAAATGCTGTTTCATGGGGTCATAGGTTTCTGGAGTGTTATCTTAGGGGCTGCTATGGTGAGGGGAGAGGGTGATAGAGGGGAGTATGGAGTGGCAGTTGATCCTCTAGGGGCCCTTACCTATGATTTCATAGGGCGGCTTCAGTTCTGTTGATTTTATATATTGGGGTCCTATCTAAGATCTCAGGGACAAAAGGGTTTTGCAGCTTAAAAGAAATTGGAAACCACTGCCACAAACTATTGAAATGTCCTCAAATTCCAACATTTTGGTTTCCAAACTATGTCTCTCTCACTGTCTTTCACACCTGAAAGAAGTGCAAAAATCTTTTGTCAAAACCATGTGTCTATGTTTTTAATTTGGGCAACATGGTAGCCATAACCATATGCCATGAAAGCAAAGTGTCTTGGAAAGTCCTAGATATTTGCACACCTAACACAGATGTTCCATTTTGCTATTTTTCCAGCTGGTGGGATTGGGGAAAGGATTCAGCCCCTGAGGTCTAAATGCCTAGATTTGAGGCTTAACTAATTCCTAGCTGTGTAATATTATACAAATGATAACTTCTCAGAGCCTCCATGCCCTTATCTGAAAACAGGGATAATAAGATCTCATTTATGGGCTAATTTGTTAAATGCTAACAGCCCATACTCATCTAAAGGGCTGGTCTCTGCAATGCTGCCCAATACAGCAGTCACTAGCTATGTGTGTCTACTGAGCATTTGAAATATGACTGGTACCACTGAGGAATCAAATTTTGTTTTATTTGAATTAAAATTTAAAAACTTATATTGGAAAACTTTGTAGTATATTTGGAACAACCTGAGTTGTGAGTATTAGGAACACCTTGAGTATGGAACAACTATAAATGTTATGAAATCTAAATACAGATCAAGAATTTCTTTTTTTAAAGATTTTATTTATTCATTCATGATAGACAGAGAGAGGCAGAGACACAGGCAGAGGGAGAAGCAGACTCCATGCCGGGAGCCCTACCGGGACTCGATCCCGGGACTACAGGATGACGCCCTGGGCCAAAGGCAGGCGCTAAACCTCTGAGCCACCCAGGGATCCTCCAGATCAAGAATTTCTGATGAAAATTTGGTGTCTGTGTTGTGGTGTGCTCTAAGTGTAAAACACTGGATTTTGAAGATTTAGCATGAAAAAGAGAATGTAAAAATTTTTTTAAAAATTTTATTTATTCATGAGAGACAGAGAGAGACACACACACACAGAGGCAGAGACATAGGCAGAGGGAGAAGCAGGCTCCCTGCGTAGAGCCTGATGTGGGACTTGATCCCAGGACCTCCAGATCATGCCCTGAGTCAAAGGCAGATGCTCAACCACTGAGCCACCCAGGTGCCCCAAGGATGTAAAATTTTAATACTTTCTGTGTTTATTGCTACATATTGAAGTGGCAATAGGTTAGACATACTGGATTAAAGAAAATATACTATTAGAACGAATTTCACTCAGTTCTTTTTATTTGTTTTTAATGTGGCTACCAGAAAATTTAAAATTATATAAGTGGCTTACATCACGTCGCTGTTGGTCAGTGCCATTATAGAATGACACATATGAGGCAGCCCTGGTGGCTCAGCGGTTTAGTGTAGCCTTCGGCCCGGGGTGTGATCCTGGAGTCCCGGGATCGAGTCCCGCGTCAGGTTCCCTGCATGGAGCCTGCTTCTCCCTCTGCCTGTGTCTCTGCCTTTCTCTCTCTCTCTCTCTCTCTCTCTCTCTCTCTCTGTGTGTGTGTGTGTGTGTCTGTCATGAATAAATAAATAAAATCTTAAAAAAATAGAATAACACATATGAAGTAGGTAAATGAACATCACATGCTCTTTTACTTTGGTGAGACTGATTGATTCCTCTAGATAGCTTTATTTCTTAAGCAATTAAAATATATTTTCTTAAACATAGGGAATACATAGAATTTTTGCCTAAAAGTTGGCTGACTGAAGTTATAAGAGGTAAGTTCCTCTCCATAGTGGTGGGAATGCAAATTGATGTAATCGTTAGCAGATAACCATTCATTCACTCATTTATTTAGGAAGAAGTTTTTGAGCTTTTACTCCGTGTTAGGTGTGCCAATATGTGGGACTTTACTGAACACTTTGCTCTCACGGCATGTGGTTATTATGGCCACCGTGTTTCCCAAACTAAAAACATAGACACATGTTCTTGATGAAAGATTTTTACACTTCTTTCAGACATGAAAGACAGTGAGGGAGATAGAGACTGGAAGCCAGAATGTTAGAGCTTACTGACAACTTGGGAAGTCAGTCATTTGAAAAATAATTACAAGAAGAGTCATTTAGTTGTAGTTGTGATAGGCTCTACAAAGTAAAAAATACCTTTTAAAATAAACATGCCATTTGTACAGAAACTTTCCTCTTAGGAATTTATCCTAGAGAAATAACCGTAGTCTTGTCCAAATGCATGTATAGGAATGTTCCTTGAAGTGTTAAGGAAACAACCCAAATGGTCAACCCAAATGTGGGTCAACAACCCAAACAACCCAAATGGTCAGCAATTAGGGATTGGCTATCTAGAGTAACCATTTGAGGAACACCTGGGTGGCTCAGCTGGTTAAGCATTTGCCATTGGCTCGGGTCATGATCTCAGGGTCCTGGGATCGAGACCCGCATCAGGCTCCCTCCTCAGTGGGGAGCCTGCTTTTCCTTCTCCTTCTGCTGCTCCCCCTGCTTGTGCATGCTCTGTCTTTCTGAAATAAATAAATAAATAAAATCTTAAAAAAAAAAGTAACCATTTGACAGAAAACTATGCTGTCATTACAAACATGTTGAGGCAGACATTGAGTGACTTTAAAATGTGATCATAAAAGGAGTATGTACATTGTCATCCTGATTAAATAAAACATAACAAATGTACATAAAAGTACAGGAGCAATCTTCACCAACGTGTTAATAGTGTTTATTTCTCTGGTGGGGCAATGAGCGATTTTTCTTTCTTCTTTGCTTTTGTGAAGTATCTACATTTCCTTCACAATAAACATCATTTAGCTTACTATCTAGAAAAAGAGATAAATATATGTATTTTTAAAGGGAGCTGGCTAATCAAGTTGTGTATCATTTCATAATTGTGTTTAACTGGGACAGAATCAGGAGATGGAAAATAGGGGTCTTAGTCCTGTAGGATTTTATAGTTAATTTAAAAAAAGTTAGGCCATAGTTATTCTGTATTCATTACTCATTTGAAACAATTAACATCAAAGCCAAAAGAAATTTGAGAGAAATTAAAAAGATAGCCACCTCAGCCAGCTGAGTGGAACAGGAAATTATTGTTTCTTCTGTGCTTGAGTGGGTTCATCATCACGAGCCAGATTTCTCTGCACAACTCAGCTTTGCGAGAGCCACATTTTGTAAATTCAGGTGCTTTACAAATTTAAAGTAAAGATGTTTAATGAAAGCTGTGATTAGTTCTATTACAAAGATTCAAGGTCCCTTTCAACAAAATGGAAATTACCTGGGCTACAAAAGAAGAAGCAGTCTCCATGTTTCACCAGCTGCCTGATACACTGGCTCATCCGTGTTTTGCAGGACCAGGAATTCAGGTCTTCCTTGGTCGTTTGCTGTTCCTTGGCCTCTTCCTTCCACCGTCCAAGCATAGGCTACACAAGTCTCCTACTGTGACTGCCCCGAGGACTTTGTCTTCTGCAATACTCCTGCTTCCTTTCCTCAGATAAAACCGCTTGGGTTTAAGTGGTGACTTAAAGGTGGTTGGTAACAGTTAAAGACGCCAGTGAAGGAAGAGCACCAACGAAAACAGGGACAGATGACTTAGAGTGAGGACCAGACCCAACAAACTTTCCTATCTGCTCTATTATGAGGCTGATACACATTTCCAGTTGCACGTCGTGTGCACTTGGGTAGAAAAAGATCTGTGGTCCATTGGTCAAATAGCTGACCTGCGGAGGGTTTGAGGACATGTCCAGTGAGTGGGGACAGGGACCAGTAAGGGAACATCATGTGGTCCTGGGCAAATAATAGCACTCCAATAACAGTACCTACTACATTAATTGAATATCTACTTTGAGCCAGGCCCTAGCCTAGGTACTTTATTTTTATTTATTGATTGACTTTTATTTATTTGAGAGAGTGAGCCAGAGCACAAGCAAGGGAAGGGCAGAGGGAGAGGGAGAAGCACACTCCATGCTGAGCAGGGAGCCTGATGCACAGCTCGATCCCAGGGCCCTGAGATCATGACCTGAGCTGAACGTAGACGCTTAACTGACTGAGCCACTGAGGCACCTGGGTATTTTAAATAAGTTAGTTGATTTGCAAATTTATTCTCAAAACCCTTAAAAAATAGGTCTTATTTTTCTCACTTACAGGTGGAGAAAGTGAGGTTGACAAGGTTATGTATTAATATCAGTACTATTATTATTACTACCACTGGAATTGCTGGTTAATTTCATTGAGCAATAACTATGCACCAGGTACATGCTCTGTATTTCTTTATCTCATTTAATCCTGGCAACAACCCAATGAAGTTAACATCAGAACGCACACCTAGGGGCGTCTGGGTGGCTCAGTTGGTTAAGTTTCTGCCTTCAGCTCAGGTCATGATCTCAGGGTCCTGGGATTGAGCCCACATTGGGCTCCCTGCTCAGCAAGGAGTCTGCTTCTCCATCTCCCTCTGTGCTCATTCTCTCTTTCTCTGAAATAAATAAAACCTTAAAAAAAAGAACACACACCTAGTAATCTGGGATTTATATGCAGGTGCATTTGACTTCAAAGTCCAGCTATTTCCATTGCATTGTACATTCACCACCATTATCCTTAAAAAGTGGTAATTTAACAATACAAATAATAGCTGAAGAATGAAAGTAAACTTAATTTTTCTTCTAGTTCTAATTTGCTGTAGATTTCCTTTGGGGGTTGCTAATAGATTGTCTGTACCACTCATTTTTGTCTTCCTTGAGAAGATGACATTTGGGGGACTTGCATTTATTGCAGTGTTTATTTCCACCCCATTCATTGAAGTAAGAATCCTTGGCCCACTCAGTGATGATTCTTGGAGCTGATCCTCAATCTATTTCCATATTGAATCTCCCTGCCAACCAAGTCCCCATCAGACATGGAGTAGTGTCATTATTTTCCTTAAAAGCTTGTCTGAAATCAAAAAGGAAATTATCTTCCACTCCAAATCAGGACAGGAGAGATCATGAATAAGTGTCACCTAGTCTCTTGGGTTTGTCCCAATGAGGTAAAAGGAATTCTCAGACCCATGCATATGTTCTCTCTTAAGCACATGTGTTCTGTTCCTTCCTCTTACTGATCTTGTCGATCACATGCTCATAAAAAGTCAATCGGAGAAGGACAGTGTATGTTCTCATTCATTTGGGGAATATAAATAATAGTGAAAGGGAATATAAAGGAAGGGAAAAGAAATGTTGGGAAATATCAGGAAGGGAGACAGAACATAAAGACTCCTAACTCGGGGAAACGAACTAGGGGTGGTGGAAGGGGAGGAGGGCGGGTGTTGGAGGGGAATGGGTGACGGGCACTGAGGTGGACACTTGACGGGATGAGCACTGGGTGTTTTTCTGTATGTTGGTAAATTGAACACCAATAAAAATTAATTAATTAAAAAAATTGTTATTTTGAAACTGAAAAGTCCTAGACCACCCTGTGGCCCTCCTCAGCATGGTTATACATTTAAAAGAAAAATCCAGTCTAATCCAAAGCCTTCAAGGGCAATGAAGATCTTTGTTCAATATTCAGCTAGCTCTCTTGTTCCTTTCTCCTTTCCGTTCATTTTCAGTTATTTGCTCTTACAAGTATGCATTTCTACCTGTTGCCCTAATCATGATACCAAACATCAAAGCAGCACAAAGTAGGGGTTGGAGGGACAGAAGAGTCAGAGGCACGCTTTGTATATTTACGATTGTTGTGTCCCTGTTATGTCTTACACAGTGTCTTTGTCTCTTCAAAGTGGTAGTTCTCAACCTACTGCACATGTGAATCACATGGGAAATTTTATAAAATATCAGATGCCCCAAACCCCAGCTAGACCAGTAAAAGCAGAATTTCTGCATGGGACCTAGGTATTGTTTTTTTTTTTTAATTTTAAGTTGAAGTATAGTCAACATAAAATCTTAATCTAGTTTTAGGTGTGCACCATAGTGACTCAACAATTATATACATTGTGAAATGCTTACAACAGTAAGTATATTACAGTATTATTTGATTGTATTCCTTATGCTGTACTTTTCATCCCTGTGACTTATTTATTTTATAACTGGAAGTTTATATCTCTTAATTCCTTTCACCCGTTTGGCCCACTCTCTTCCCTCCTTTGGCAGCCCCCAGTTAGTTCTCTATATTAATGAGTCTGTTTCTCTCATATTTGTTGTTTGTTTGTTTTGCCTTTTAGATTCCACATATAAGTGAAAATCATATGGTGTTTGTCTTTCTCTATCTGTATTACTTCACTTAGCATAATATTCTCTAGGTTCATTCATATTGTGGCAAATGGAAAAGCTGGAAGTATCACAACCCCAGATTTCAGGACATACTACAAAACTTTAGTAATCAAAGCAGTATGGTACTGGCATAAAAACAAACACATAGATCAAAGGAACAGAATGAAGAGCTCAGAAATAAATACATGCTTATATGGTCAACCAATCCAAGACAAAAGAGGCAAGAATATAAAATGGGGAAAAGAGCATCTTCAATAGATGGGGTTGGGAAAACTAGACAGGTACATGCAAAAGCATAAAAGTGGACCATTTCCTTATGTCATACACAAAAATAAACTCAAAATAGATTAAAGATCTAAATGCAAGACCTGAAACCATAAAACTCCTAAAAGAAAACATAGGCAGTAATTTCTTGGACACCAATCTTAGCAATATTATTCTGCATCTGTCTCTTCAGGCAAGGGAAATAAAAACAAAAATACACAGTTGGTACTACTTCAAATTAAAAAGCTTTGGCACAGCAAAGGAAAACAGTCAACAAAACAAGACAACCTATTAAATGGAAGAAAATATTTGCAAACGATGCATCTGATAAGGGGTTAACATTCAAAATATGTAAAGAACTCATACAACTCAACACCAAAAAACCAAATAATCTGACTGAAACATGAGCAAAGGACCTGAATAGATATTTTTCCAGAGAAGACATCCAGATGGCCAACAGACACATGAAAAGATGCTCAACATCACTCATCATCAAAGGTATCCAAATCAAAACCACAATGAAATATCACCTCACACCTGTTGGAGTAGCTAAAATCAACAACACAAGAAATGACAGGTGTTGGTGAAGATGTGGAGAAAATGGAACTCTTGTGTACTGTTGATGAGAATGTAAACTGGTGCAGGTACTATGGGAAGCAGCATGGAGGCTTCTCAAAAAATGATAAATAGAAGTAGCATACAATACAGTAATTCTACATCTAAGTTTTTACCCCAAGAACGAAAATACTAATTCAAAAAGATATAGACACCCCTGTGTTTATTATAGTATTATTTAAAATAGTCAAGGTATGGACACAACCTAAGTGTCCATCAGTAGATGAATGGATAAAGAAGAAGTGGTATATATATATATATAATGGAATATTACTCAGCCATAAAAAAGAATGATTTGTTTTTGATCTCAGGTTATTTTTAACATGCAGCCAAAGTTTACAACCTCTGCTTTAAGTGATCTGTGGTTGGATTCTTCTGTTTCATCTCTTCTAGGACTTAGCATGTTTCCTTTTTCTTTTTCCTGCCTCTTATTTTATTTTTCATGTTCACTTTTCAACCTTGTACTTTTCCATTCTCATTTATTCTTTCACATGTACTTTATTTCTAATAAAGGGATAGAATGAGGATTCAAGTACAAGTTGTTACTTTGAGAGGTGATCCTGGGGAATCCCCATGAGGGAATGGGGAAGTAAGATAGGGCAGGGAAAGCGGACAATAAAGGATGCATTATCAAGGGTGCCTACTCTGGGCAACTAGAGCTTAATTTGGTTGAAATGTAAACACATACCTCAGAGTTATGCCATCCACAGAGGAAGGGAGCTAGAGACTGTATCTATCAATTCCTGCCAGTCTTTGGTTGAGGATTGCTCCCAGGGGCCCTTAATTCTCTGCCCCTTCTAGCCTATAGGCAAAATGGGCTATAATAGCCAGAGAAGGACCTGAGACCAAGGACTACAGGTGCTGACATTTGGAAGTCTGGCTAGTACATAGCAGAGTTAAGCCACACCATACTCTTGTTCTCAACCACTGGTAAACAGATTCAGGTTCAGCACGTTTACAACTTCTTTAGTGTCTGTATCAAATCTGTTCTTCCTTGGTTTTCTTCTTTTTTCCCCCCTCATTGTGTCACTTCATACCATGATACCTCACACTTCCTCTTTCCTCATATTTCTTCTTTCTTCTCTGGCACTCTCATTTGTCACTGGAGGCTATGATAGTCTCCCTCCTGGGAAAATCTGCAGGACATACTGGTGATCTAAACACTAGTGTGTTTGCAAAACACATATTTGATCATGTTACTTTGATAACTGTCTGTCCTCGAGATCTAGCTTTTCTTTTCTTCATGCCTTTATCAGATTTTGCATGTGGCTGACTCATCCTTCAATACCTAGCTCAAATATCACTTCCTCTGTAAAGACACCTTGCAAAGCCAAATTAATTCCCCTTTCCTCAGTGCTATTATAATGCTGTGTGTAAACCTCAGCACGTTTTGTGCTCATCACAAAACATCATAGGTATTTATTTACATATTAGTTTCCTCATGCAGAACATGAAGACTGAAGTTGTTTCTCTTTGTATTCCTTCCCCAAGTGGAGAGGTCCATGAAATTATGTGTTCTAAAAATGTTTATAGGATTATACCAAATTCATATTGATTTGAGATTGGTTTTGAAATATGAACATTGTTTTACGGGTGTTCTAACAAACACATTCATGGAAGACATACCTAATGGATCTAGTCAGAGAAACTTTAATCAGAAATGAGTTTTGTCCCAATACTGAGAGAGTGACACTAAAAGTTAGGAATTGACTGAGATTTGAGGTAATACAATTATATATAGCCGAAATACATCCAGTTGGACAAATAAGAATATACATTATGTTGAACTCAATGTCATGGTGAACTCTTACTTGCATGATAAAAAAAATAGATCAATCAAAGGTATATGAAGTATCACCAGATATGTGAGTCAAAATAGCTTTCCATAGCACAATAAGTTAAAGGTGGTGGAGAGAGGTATTGGGCAGTCTTTGACTGAAAGAATGGTGTAGAAGAACTCTAGAAAAGAATTTGAATCAGATAACCCATTGAAATGAAACTATTTTCATTTCAGTCTTGTTCTGTAATTTTGCCTGTGTATTTGACCTCCCTGATTTAATCACTAGCTCATTGGTAGTTTAATATAATACTTTACCTCCCTGAGATGTTGTTGTACTTATGTTCGTGTCTATTTTTATACATTTTATTTTCAATATTCTTGATTCAGGAGGTGCAAAGTGGAGGTGTAGGGCAGGGGTTCAGAGAGGGAAGGTATTGTGTTGGCAAGTGTTTTGGACGTGGACCAAGTAAAATTTCAGGATGTTCTGGTACATCTGCAATTTATGAGTTGGGGAACATTTCCTTATAAGGAATGGAAAAATATTATCTCTGTCTTTCTTCTACTTGGATTTTTTAGCTACCTTAATCTTCTCCACTTTAGAGTAAATAGACGTCTTTAGTATTTCTCATTATTTATTTTTAATTTTGACAGTTTTTTTTAGAAATATGGAAAAGTAAGATCAATATAATACCTTTGTACCCATGAGCCATAATTTGCTAAGGACTAATATCAAATTTATTTTTTATATAGAAGAGGCATTATAGCTAAACTCGAAATCTCTTTCCCCATTTTTCCTCCCCCTCCTATAGGCAATTGTTTTCATGTGTTTTGAATGTATCTTTATCATTCAATTTTTGGATTAATATATTTAGGTTTGCTTTTTAAATTGTTAACAAAATTTTCTTTTCTGAACATTCTATATCTCAAAGCTGGAGTGTTTTCTTCCAGGCTTACCCACCTGGAAAATTCCTACTCATCCTTCAAAACCCAATCCAAAAATATCTCTTTGAAATCTTACCTTAATCTCTTACACAGATTAATGGTGAGTTCATCAGCACTTCCACAGCACTCAGTTCCACACCCCCAGTCTGGTTAGGTTTATCTGTCTTTCTCACTATGAAACCTTCAGGGATCAGAATACATCTTATTTACCCTTGCATTCCCAGGTCTAGTTTACTGACCATCAGTGAGAAGCATCTCAATAAATATTTGTTGAATGAATAAACTGAAGTTTAGAATATTCTAGTAGCTAAGGATTGAATAAACACGTCTTTTATTCAAGGAAGAGAGACTATGGGAATGGGAAGAAAGAACTTGATGTGTTAGGCACTCTTCAAGAACTGGGACTCTTGACTTGAGTTTCATTTGAGAATTAAATATATGTATGCAAAAATAAATGAAGAAAACTACCCCAAATTTGGTAAAAGTTTACATTACCTGTTTGAAATTAACTATGCTTATTTCCTCTATGATAAGGCGGAAATTTTAGGGGTACCTAGGTGACTCAGCTGGTTAAGCATCTGCCTTTGGCTCAGGTCATGATCCCAGGGTCCTGGGATTGAGCCCTAAATCTGGCTCCCTGTTCAGTGGTGAGTCTGCTTCTCCCTCTCCCCTGCTCATGCTCTTTCTCTCTCACTATCTGTCTCTCTCTCAATAAATAAATAAAATCTTTAAAAAATTAAGTGGAAATTTTAGGCTATTTTATTTAAGGAGGATATGTAAAAATAGTAAGAATGGAGGAATTATGAATATTCATGAGGGATTATTACTATATTAATAGAAAAATGAGTCAGGCTCAAATTTTGTTCAAGCTGGGTCATAACTGCTCAGTGACATAAAACGTGAGCTCTAAAGACAAGTGCCATTACAATTTTTATAAAAACACATTATCCTTCAAAATATTTTAATTAAAAGTACTCAGGCAAACACTTAAAGCAAATTCAAAGTTTTTTCCTCCTTTTCTTCTGGCGGGATGGTCAGGGAGAAAGCAGGTCAGAAACAACTCTGGAGATGAAGAACAGCACATCTCACACCAGCCCCAGAAGTGCCAATTGCAAGTAACATCTTGCAAACCACATAATTCACACTGCGCTGACAAGTGATTTTCTACCACTCAATTTCATATTCCAAATTTGGGGAGATTTTAGATGTAAATGTTCCCAAAACATTTTACTTTCAATTTTCAATGACATTGAGGGCATCTGTTTACTGTCTGACCTCGTTTCCAAGGGCTGTAAGATGAACTAGACCCTGAAAGATGACCATGGGGCTTCCTGAGAGCCAAGTCATCGGTCATGGCATTTGACCTGATGGAATGCACCACAAAAATGTCTTTTCTGTGGTGTTATGTGTTCTTGTATGAGCTCTCTAACAGTTGTAAGATTGACATGACAGCCGTCTTCTAAATGCTACCCATTCCAGGGCTTCTTAATTTACGAGGCCTAATGACTTACATCTTTCTTTTCACTATCTTCTAACTGAAATTTAGTTTTTATCTCAATTATGAATATAGGCAATAAACCACAATTAGGCATTGATCTATAACTTTATCACCAATGGAACAGGTATTTTCCAAGGACATTATAATTATTGCAATTGTTGAAACAGTGTTTATGCTCATCAGTTGGAAATTACGATAGTTCATGGAACTACCTTTAGACTTTATCCGTGAACACATTAATAAATCAGCACGTATTGCACAAGTTTACCTTTAATATTTTGATAACTATCTTGATATAATTGATTAGTTTTGTAGTACTATATATTTTGTTTTATGCACTAAAAACATTATTCTGAGGAGAGGCCCATAGGCTTTCCTAGATGCCAAAGGGTCTATGGCAGAGAAGTAAGAATTCATGGTCTCCAGAAGGATTGAACTTCCTCAAATGAAACACTATCAATGCAGCTGTGGTGTAGACCAGTGTTTCTGAATCTTCATAAAGTCATTAAGCCCTGTCTTCAAACAACAGCTCATGTGGAAGGCCAATATATACAGTAGATCAAAGCATGGCTGCCCTGTTTTAGGTGAAACCCTTAGCCCACAGTCCCAACTTGTGGTCTGTCATTTTGAAGTTGGCCCAGCGCAATGTCAGAAAATTAAGTCCGTGATAGACTCTACCTGTAGGCTTGAACAGAGTCAGAGAGGGCAACAGAGAACAAAAGTAGAAGCCAAAAATTAATGGAGATCGAGGAAAGCCACTGTAGAAAGCAGACTAATAAAAGAGAAAGTAAAGATGGTGAGGAAAATCATCACGTCACTGGGTAGGATATCTTTGATGTACCAGGGGCAGCTAGCTCTCTTCCAGTTTTGTATTACAGTTGACCCTTGAATAACATGGATTTAAATTCTGTGGGTCTGCTTATATGTGAATTTTAAAAAAGATTTTATTTATTTATTCATGAGAGAGAGAGAGAGGCAGAGACACAGGCAGAGGGAGAAGCAGGCTCTCCGCGGGGAGCCCAATGCCGGACTTGATCCCTGGATTCCAGGATGATGCTCTGAGCCAAAAGCAGACGCTCAACTGCCTGGGTCACCCAGGTGTCTCTATTTGTGAATTTTTTACAGTGCAGTATTGTAAATGTATTTTCCTTATGATCCTCTTAATGATATTTTCTTTTCTCCAGCTTACTTTATTATAAGAATACAGTATATACTACATATAATAAACAAAATATGTGTTAATCAACTGTTTATGTTATCGGTAAGGCTTTGGTTAACAGTAGGCTCTTAGTAGTTACATTTTTGGAGAATTAAAAGTTATACTTGGATTGTTGACTGTGTGAGGGGCACATGCCCCTAACCCCTGCGTTATTCAGCTGTAGTTGTAGAAATCCAGTACTTTTATTATGAGAAGCCTGTTTGCTTGCTAGAGTCAAAGGAAAATGCATGAAACATTGGTCTTATTTGCTTCAACGTGGATGGAACTGGAGGGTATTATGCTGAGTGAAGTAAGTCAGTCGGAGAAGGACAAACATTATATGTTCTCATTCATTTGGGGAATATAAATAATAGTGAAAGGGAATATAAGGGAAGGGAGAAGAAATGTGTGGGAAATATCAGAAAGGGAGACAGAACATAGAGACTCCTAACTCTGGGAAACAAACTAGGGGTGGTGGAAGGGGAGGAGGGTGGGGGTGGGGGTGAATGGGTGTCGGGCACTGAGGGGGGGCACTTGAGGGGATGAGCACTGGGTGTTATGCTGTATGTTGGCAAAGTGAACACCAATAAAAAATAAATTTATTATAAAAAAAACATTGGTCTTGCTGCATGAGGGCAGATGTAAAGAAATGGGGTATTCTCTCGGAGCCACACTGCAAGTTCAGGGAGGCTTTTTGGTGGAAATGACCTCTGGAAAGGAACTCACAGGACAACCTCTTTAAGTCTTGTGGATGCTGTTTGTGCTCTTCCCAGATTTTTTTTTTTTACTAGTCAGTGCATTAGCCCTCCAGCTCCTGTTGCGTTTGGGAGCCTCTTCTCCAGAGTTGCCCTTGGCTCTGTGTAGCTTCTCCTACCTCCAACACCCGCCCCCCTCCCGGAAAGACATGGGGGTGCCAACGCTGTCGCCTTATTGGTTTGTTGCCATTTGTACTCCAGAACTCTCTACTGAATCAGGCTAAAGTTGGTCTCTAGCTGAGATCACATTCTTGCAAATTATCTATCCCTTCCTATCCTTTTGCCTCACACCACTTTTCCCCAGAGCACTCCCACCACCAGCATATGGACAAGAGTCCCATCTCAGACTCTACTTCCAGGGAACCTAAACTAAGACCTGGATTCCTCATCTCTCTCTTCCTCACCCCCTCCTCCCTTTCCTCCCTCTCTCTCTCTCTTCCTTCCTAAGGCCAGTTTTATTGAAGGCAGGAGCAAAAAACAAGAGGCATCAGGGCACAGGCTTCATAATTTTGCCTTGCATTTGGGACAGGGATTACTCTATTTTTGTATAATCAGTGCCTTTGCCTAAAAGCTTAGCAGTTGCTTTGAAAAGCAATGACTCTCTCCTACTTATGTCATAGATTTCCTTGGGAACTGATCTTATTAATATGACGTATATACAAAATCCTTCCTTATGGATTCCTCGTCTTTTTAAAAAGGCAAATAACTCCTATCTCTCAGAATTATAGCAAGAACTTAAAAATATGGTGGACCTACAATTATGAAATATAATTAAGTGCTCCTAAGAGCATTAAAAATCAATTTCCTCAATTCTTGACCTCCAATGTCTTTAAATGACTACAGATTTTTGTCCTTTAAAACAATATTGCCTCCCACTTTCCACATGCAGAAAGAGAGAAACAAAATATAAAGGTGTATGTGCCTGAATGTTGAGAGGCTAGGTTGCAGAGAGGTTAGTGCGTGGACTGGGGAGTCAGGTTGTCTGAGCACCACCAAGACTAGCTCTGTGACCTTGGGCAATTAATTTTGGTGTCTCAGTTTCTGCAATTATAAAATGGGAAAAATACTAGTACTACCTACTTTATAAGGTTGTGCAGTGGAATAAAGCACTTAACCACATGCGATATAGAAACATTAGGTATGTTTTAGCCTTATTATGTGTGCATGCTTTTCCACTTTATTCACATCTTATGGATTTGATCATAGCCGAAGTCTGCAAACCGTTTTTTCTCACAAAGTTGATGATCATACTTTTGGTAGGTTTCCTTTATTACCCTAATTTTATGTTTTTTTTTTTTTTTAAAGTAGGCTCAATGCCCAGCATGGAACCCGACATGGGACTCGAACTCGACCCTGAGATCAAGACCTGAACTGAGATCAAGAGTCAGATGCTTAATTGGCTACCCAGGTGCCCACCTTAATTTTACTTCTAAAGAGAGAATTTGAATAATTCATATTTGAGATTTATTTGGCTCGATGAAACACAACTCTTCAAAAGTAGAGATATGGTAGGTCCTTATATAGTTACTGCTCATCAAGAGAAAAATAATGAAAGAAATTGAGATCATATGCCAGAGGTAATTACACATATCCTGATTCAGAAAAGTATTCAGAAAAATACTCAGTGAATATTCTGGTTATTTGTGTTTAGAAACCAGTGTCTTCTTTTCAGATATTACATTCATTCTATTCCAATGAGGGACAAGGAACTAACCTTACCATATATAGGGACACTAACTTATGTACACTTGACTTAAGTTTTCTCCAAAGTGGTCTATAGAGGAGACTCCACTGTATTCATCTGCTAGGTCTGCCATAACAAAGCCCCCCAAAGACTGGGGGGCTTAAACAACAGGGATTTATTACCTCACAGTTCTGGAGGCTAGAAGTTCAAGATCAAGGTGTTGGCAGGGTTGGTTCCTTCTGAGGGCCATGAGGGAGAATCTTTTCCATGTCTCTCCTCTAGGTTCTGGTGGTTTTCTGGCAATTTTTGACTTTCCTTGGCTTATAAGTACATTACCCAGGTCTCTGCCTTTATCTTAACATGGTATTCTCCTCATGTGCATGTTTGTGTCCAGGCTTCTCTTTTGAATAGGGACACCAACCATATTGGATTCGGGGCCCCCTGGACTCCAGTAGCATGACCTCATCTTAACTGATTACATGTGAATTGATCCTCTCTCCAAATAAGGTCACATTCTGAGGTACTGGGGTTTACTAGTTCAACATATGAAGTTTGGGGGGAACACAAATCAATCCATAATATCTATTACTGGGAGAACCCCCATCTTCGTTTTAAAGCTTGGCTGTGCCCCAGAAGTAGATTGCTAATGGGTAAACTCTTCAGATAAAATGTGGACATAAAATATAGTCAGAATTAGCAAGAATATTTCTAGTATCTTTCTCTAAATAAGCAGGATTCTTCCTTCCTTTGTCCTGAAGACATTCCTCTTATCCATTCTCCAAAATATTTTCATGTTAATGAATGTGCTGCTTCTTCTTCTTCTTCTTCTTCTTCTTCTTTTTTTTAAATGAATGTGCTTCTAAGGCCTTTCTTGGCCTAGGCTGCTTTTTTGCTTCTATTTTGGGACGATAATCAGCCGTTGCAACAGGTGACCTGACACTCCCCAAACCACTCAATGGATGGTGACTAGAACAAACTATTAGAAGAGAAGTCAGGGACTGGGGCAGTGATGTGTTCAAACGGCTGTAATGGGCAGGACTGTGAATGTTAACTATGACTGTCTTTGAAGTTTTCAAAGCTAACATTTGCCTCGTTCTTATTTCTTCGGGGCCTAAGTTGTAGTTCAAAGATAAGCCAAATGTTTTTTTTCCTAAAACTTATTTCAAATGTCAAAGGACAGTAGAATGATGATTTTTAGGATACATATAAAATACTACTTGGCAGGGAAGAAAAAAGTTCATGCTGCCATCTTGGTTAGGTCACATGGTTGTGGCTGCAGGGTTTTGATGATCACCAAGGCCTATGTGGGACTAATCCAATGCCAACTGATATGTTAGTTTCTCAGAGAGTTTTTCACTGCTGGATATTTGCTATATTCAAAGATTAAGTGGTAACTGAAACCAACCTTGGGTTAAGGCAGCTGTCCCAGAGTTATATTTCAGTGTTTGTGTGGGCTACATTCATAATACACTTTGTAAGAGCTTAATATAAATTCCTGGAACTCAAGATAATACCTCTATGTCTATTAAAAGAAGTTAGAACTTTGGGATTTAAGATGAGGTTGCTTGGCAATAATAAAAAGGAATAAAGCAAGTCACCTTAACACAAAGCAATTATTTCTTCTACAAGAAAGACTGTCACAAATTAAGGGGAAAAAAAAGCTTTCATTTAAAAAAACTAGGAAAAAAAAAACCTAGAAAAGAGCAAGTTACCACATTGTAGAATACATTTTTTTCATTTATAAAAGCAAAGATTTATTTCCTACGAATCAGTAAAGTAGAAACAATAATCATAATTCTATGTTCATTATGTTAGCATATAAATATAATTATACGCATTGCTGGAAGAGTTGAGAATATACCGTCCCATGTTTTTCACATGATTGTAAAGAATTTGTATGAGCGAAGGAGGTTGTTTCCACACATGAAAGCAAATACAGTTATTCCCCACAGGGAAAAGAAAGATTTAGAAGAAATGAGTGACCCAGGGAACGTCTGAATGACATTGTGTATGAGAAGGTGGCAAACTTCTGCAGTAAAAGGCAGAGAGTAAACATTTTTGGCCTTGTGGGCTGTGCCGTTTCTGTCACAGCTAGTCCGCCCTGCCTTTGTAGGGGAAAGCAGCCACAGACGGTATGGACGTGAATGGGTGTGGATGTGGTCCAATGAAACCTTGTTTAAGCCAAAGCCAGGAGGCCAGAGTTTGCCAACCCGCCCTATGTATCTATTAGGGAGACTGTTATGATTAAGTAATAAACAGTAGAAATAATACTATAGAATTTGGTGCTTTATAACCTTTCAAATAATTCCATATATATATATATATATTTTTTTTTTTTTGGTTGGATCACTCTAGATGGCAACTCTTTTCTCCCCACCCAGGAGGACAGCTTTAATGAACATTGTATGAGAGCCTCTATCAGCTGTGAATTCCCTGAAGACAGGTTCTGTATCCAGTTCTTCAGGGTCCTGCACTGCGTGTTGAATTAACTCAGGGCATTTCCTGTGGACTCATGAATTGTATTTCTCTGCCTACTTCGCTTTCTGTCTCAGTGATGCATTTTACCCGTCGAAGCAGCTGTTCCTGTGAGTCTTGTCCATTTGGAATCCTCCATATGGATGCTATTTGTATTCCTAAAGATATTTCAGTTGACCTAAAGAATGAGGGTGGAGCCAGAGGCTTTTCTTCCTCGTCCCTAACCTGCCTGTATGGATGAACTTAATTGAGCATCCAACATTAGACACTTAAAAGGGAAACAAGGACTATTCTTTTTTTCTAAATGTTTTTTAAAGATTTTATTTATTTATTCATGAGGGATAGAGAGAGAGAGGCAGAGACACAGGCAGAGGGAGAAGCAGGCTCCCTGTGGGGAGCCCGACGTGGGACTCGATCCTGGGACTCCAGGATCATGCCCTGGGCCAAAGGCAGATGCTCAACCGCTGAGCCACCCAGGTGTCCCAAAACAAGGACTATTCTTATGGGCACAGTGGACAAAGAAGAGAAAGACAGAATCCCCTCTTTTGTTATTCCTCTGGCCTTGGACCCAAGGCAGGATGCTCTCTTGTTCTGGCCATGCCTTTGAGATGCAAGACACAGGACAGGATGAGGTGTTACAGCGATGGCTTGGGATCAGGTGGTGACTGCTGCTGGCCCCCATTTCGAGTTATCTGTTCCTAAGCAGGAAGTATTTGAGCTCACTAAATTGGATCTCAAAAGAATCATCTAAATGAGAAGATATACCATGCTGAAGTTTCCTAGTTACCTCAGTAGGCCTTCCTATTTTTTTGCCTTCACGGTGATCGAAAAACACGGCCACAGTATTTTGCAGTTTCTTGTACCAAGAAGTGGAGCGTTGGGCTATGAATTTGCCTCTGGGTGTGCACTGTTTTCACCGTGGGTAATTTATAAATGGGTTGTAGTTGTGATATTCATGTTTTTCTTCAGCCCCTGAGTTATGTGAAGAGTATTTTGGAGTTTTCCTAATAGTTTTAGTTTTTTCATCTTATTGGTAACTTCTAGTTTTTTTAGCACCTGGGTCAGAGATATTGGACTATTCAAGTACTAAATGTGGGCAGTTCAGGTTTCCTTGATCTCATAGTAAAATATTACATGGCACTTTTTAAAATATTTCGTGGCAGTAAGAAATGAATGCCAAATTAAACATTTGTGTGTGTGTGTGTATGTGTGTGTGTGTGTGTGTACTGTCATGCATGTGTGTACATATAGTCAATTGGGTTTAAGAACTGTAGTATTATAGTCTTTTGTATCTATTTATAACTAGATGGTCTTCCAAATTCTGAAAAGCTGTTTTGTCAGAACTTTTTTTTTTTTTTTGGTATTTAAAATAGTCCCTGCTCTCTTTATTTTGATAAAATGTTGTCAGTAATTAGAGACTCAGGATTGCTTTATTTTGGTGGCTTATGTTTGTATTCAAAAACTCCTAACTTCTTAGAAATATTTTTAAAAATTCATATAAATAATACATGAATAAAAGAGGAAATCAAAATTGAAATGACACATTATTAAAAATATTAATGAAAATACCTTCAGTTGAAGACTGATCCTGGTCTCACTTGAAATTTATGACCTTAATTGGGCCCCAAGAATGACCTCACAGCCCAACTACATTTTCCAGGGCAATTCCTTCTCTCTCTCTGAGGGAGCTATTTTAAATCTTCTCAAAATTCCCAAACTTCTTTCTCAGTCCTCATTCTCAGCTGCCAACCTTGCTTATTTCCCTGAAAAGTTATTTTCCATCAGAAAAGCACATCTCCCTGGCAACTGAACCAACCTGCTTGCTTCTGTATCCCCACGCCTTGTCCCCCTCCTGTCACACTGGTCAGCTGCCCTCGCTCCTACAGAGGCCAGCCCCGCCTCCTTGCACATCAGGTCCCCACCATTCGCAGCTGCTTGGGGCTTAGCGCCACTGCAACAAGTGTCCCTTCTCCTTCCTGTTTCATCACCGTTTCTCTCTCTGTGGGATCATTTCAATCTCAGCCTTGAAATCCGATGTGTGATCTTTTGCGTTAAAATGAGACCCTTCTGCTGACCACTTCAAGCCACTGTCCCCATTTTTCTGCTGCCTGAGGAGTTAACCACCTTCTCCCTCTTGCTCAACTCATCCTCCCAACGCCTTTGGGCCTACTTAACACCAGCATTTGTCTCCACCTGTTTTGTGCTCAAGGTCACTGCCGCTCTCCACATTGCCAAAAGCAGCAGTTAACTCTGTTGATTTCTCAGCAGTATTTGACTTGGTTTGGTCCCTCCTGCCTTCTGGAAACACTTATTTCATTTGACTTTTATATCCATTTCTCTCTCTCTCTCTTCCTTCTTTTTAAAATATATTTTTTTTAATTTTTATTTATGATAGTTCCAGAGAGAGAGAGAGGCAGAGACACAGGCAGAGGGAGAAGCAGGCCCCATGCACCGGCAGCCCGACATGGGACTCGATCCCGGGTCTCCAGGATCGCACCCTGGGCCAAAGACAGGCGCTAAACCGCTGCGCCACCCAGGGATCCCTCTTCCTTCTTTTTAAAAGTTGTAGTAAAATACACAACATGCAATTGACCATCTTACCCATTTTTAAGGGTCTACCTTAGTGGCATTAAGTACACTCACAATGTTGTGCTGCCATCACTACCCTCCCTCCATCCACAGAACTCTTTTCACCTTGCAAAATGGAAGCGGCAGACCTATGAAACCCTAGACCCCTCCCTCCCCCACTCCTCAGTCTCTTCTGGACTTTTAAATGTTGTCATGCTCCAGGGTTCAGCGCTTTGACCCCATCTCTGCTCTAGTTACACTCCTCTGGGAGATCTCATCTAACCACCTGGTGTCAGATACCGACTCCACAATGGTGACCCCCAAATTTGGATTGCAGCCTGGACTTCTTTCCTGAACTCTGTATTTGGATATCCAACTTCTTTCATAACACCGTTCAGACATCTAATAGGCATCATGAACTTAATATTGTCCAAACCAATCTTTGTTTTCTGCCCCCAGATCTGCTTCTTCAATAGTGGCCCCCACCCAGAATTCCCCACTTCACCATTCAGTGACTTGCTCAGGCCTGGAGCTGGGGGTTCTTCCTAGAGTTTAAGACCCAAGAGGGCAGGGATTTCTGTTTTGTTGGCTGAGGTACCTCCAGCACCTAGAATTGCACCTGATACATAGAAGATTCTCTACAGCTTTACACGATCTAACTGTGGATGTATCTTTCCTTCTACCCCTCTGGCTTGTTGCTCCACAACCATTTGCTTCAGCATGACAAGTAGGTGCCTACTTTATTTTTTTTTCAGAGTTTTTTAAAAAAATTTTTTTAAATTTATTTTTTTTATTGGAGTTTAATTTGCCAACATATAGTATAACACCCAGTGCTCATCCCATCAAGTGCCCCCCTCAGTGCCCATCACTCAGTCACCCCAACCCCCTGCCCACCTCCCCTTCCATTACCCCTTGTTCGTTTCCCAGAGTTAGAGTCTCTCATGTTCTGTCACCATCACTGATATTTTCACTTGTTTTCTCTCCTTTCCCCTTTATTCCCTTTCAGGTGCCTACTTTAGAAACTTTACAGTTATTCTTTTTCCACCTAGTTCTGGAGTGATTTTAAGAATATGAACTTCAGAGAAAATTCTTAGGGGGGCATAAGAATATCGAAATTAGCCTTTTACTCTAGTCATTATCTCCTTCACCCCACGCCCTGATACGGTCCTCAAGGGAAAGAGATGCACTTAGGAGGCAAACCAGGCTCTAGTACTTTGTGGAGTTGTGGCTTCCAACCATCCTGCCAACTTATGGACATCACAGAAAACTCCTTTATCTCGTCCAGGTTCACCTAAAAAGCCAGCCTTCTTTTCAGAGCCTAAACCGAGGTTGAGTCTTGGCGCTTCTAAGTGCAGAAGGCCACACCTTCCCACCTGTGCAGGAGAAAATGGGGCGAGAGAGACCCAGCAAAGGAGCGTGTTTGTCTCAGGGATGAGAGCTGCCTCCCCAAACCTTTGGATGCAGGACAGATGGCCGTGGGTGGGATGCCACGGTGGAGAGGGAACATAGTAAAGGGGGAGACAAAAAACTGGAAGGAAGGATCAGAAGTTGGGGAGGGCGAGACAGAAACTGAAGGAGAGCCAAAGAGCGATAGAGACAAGTGTAGACAGAGCCACAGACAGAGCCCACCGCGAAGAGACGTGGGGAGAGCGGGTCAGAGAGAGCATGACGGGGTGCAGAGGCTGGGGAGAAAGGTACCTAGTGGCACTTTATACTAGTGGTGCCCACAGCAGGAGCCCAGGACATTCCGGACAGTAGCTTAAAGTGGTTTACCAAGCTGTGCGATGCCTCTACCCTCCTCCTCCCTACACACCACAGACTTTGTACGGGGTGATGCGGAGGCAGGAAGGGCTGAGGGGTGGTGTGCGGGGTGGGGGGGTGTGCTAGGGCGCGGCTGCTGGATACGCCTGGGGCTGCACCAGGGGGCCAGTGGGGCTGGAAGTCAGCACCTCCCATTGGCCAAGCCCCTCGCCTGTGAGGCGGCGCCTTCTGGAGGCGAGGGCGGTATGGTCAAGACACAAGGTTCCCGTGGCCCTCTGGCCCTCTGCTCGCCTAGGTTACGTTCCTCCACATCTCTGCCGATGTGAAGCAGTCCGGGTTTGAACTGAGCTACTACATGTCACTGGGCATTGTGCGGGCTGCTGGGGTCCATCGTCAGCAAAACAAGCGTGCTGCCGGTCTTGTTTTCCACCTCCGAAGGGCAATTCCTACTCCCTCTTGAAGTCACAGCTTAGCCACCATCGCATCCTTAGGGAAGCTGCAGTGGCTACAGTAGGGGCCCAGCCCAATGTCCCCCCTGCTTAGTCCTCATTGCCAGCATCTTTTTCTTCCTTGAACTAAGGGAATCTTCTGGCACTGGAGCCTCACTCAGGTGCATGTAGACTAGGGGACACTTGACAGTATCCAGAGATGTTTCTGGTTGTCACGCTTCGCTGTGTGTGGGAATGCTACTGGCATCCAGTGGGTAGAAGGCCAGGGATGCTGCCGAATTGCCTGGAATGCACAGGATGCCCCCCCACCCGCACCACCTCACCACACACAAAGAACAATCTGGCTCCAAATATCAGTAGTGCCAGGCCAAGAAACCCTGATGGTGATACAACTCAGAAGTCTATGTACGAGTGTGTGCTAATGCTCCTGGAAGCAGGCCTTAAGGAATGGAGGGCAGAGCCATTGGGTAAATACCTGAGGTTCCCTGTCCTCTGGTGAGGTGACTCTGAGGTGTGTTCCACAGTTTCTTGAAGAGTCCCCAGCAGGATGGAGCCTCAGTTGCCCACAAAGGCAAATTGCTCACTGTGCGTCCTTTCGTTGGCTTTTTTTTTAAAAAAGATTTTATTTATTTATTCATAAGAGACATAGAGAGAGAGAGAGAGAGAGAGAGAGAGAGAGGCAGAGACACAGGCAGAGGGAGAAGCAGACTCCATGCAGGGAACCTGATGTGGGATTCGATCTCAGGACCCTGGGATCACGACCTGAGCCAAAGGCAAACACTCAACCACTGAGCCACCCACTGAGCCTGCAGATTCCTTTTCTGATTCTCTAGCTAGATTCAGTTTTCTCTAGCTTGAGGGCAGCCATCCCTCTTTGTAGTGACTTTGTGTTTAATAGTGTTTCATAGACCATGAACTCTATGAGGATGGGTTCTATGCCTGTCTTCTTCCTTGCTTTATTTTCGTGATTTAGTGCAGTTTGTGGCACATGGTAGATGTTCAAAAGGTATTTGTTGAACGACTGAATGAACAAATGAATGAGTTGAGGCTGTTTTCTTCCTCTGAGTTTGGAGCCTCTTTTACATGGTTGATTCCCCCTGGTTTGAATGGCTTAGGGAGACAGTTGGGAAAACCTCCAGAAAGAGGGGGGAGGTCAGGCCATGGCTGACTTGATGGCAATATTACTAGGTTAAAATGGGCCCATTTTGTCAGATTCTTCAGGCTTGGAAGATTATGGCTTTGGAATATGAAATAGTCTGAGAACATTCTCAATAATTTGTTTCACAAAGCAGAGACTCAAGGCCCACAAAGTAACAAAGAGGACTATCTAAAGATTTTAAGAAAGCAGAGAAGTTGGAAACAGAGTGAGACTTTACTGAAGGAAAAGAGAAGAAAAATAATATTGATGGGTCGCCATCAATATTATGGCTTCGTATCTTATTTCTACTGGCTCATTTGGTGGTAGGTATCATTATAACTATCCATTTTACAGATGACGAGATTGAAATTCAGAGAGAGGAAATGGCAGAGCCCAAATATGAGCGTCAGCTGCCCCTCTTCAAGGCTTATGGCCTTCTCTGTCACAGGATGGGGTGCAGGGGGTGTCTAGATACCGCGTATATTTGCAGCAAGTGTGGTGTTGAGGCAGGCATTGGACAAGAGTTGGGGTATGATGTCCTTCTGGGTCCCTTACAACGGGAGGAGTGTCTTACTGCAATGACTGCAAGCTCTCCATTGGGCCTCCTTTGCTCGTTCATCAGTTTCAGCTCGGAGGCAGCAGGCATTTTCCCATCATTTACTTTCCTTGATTGCTTCCCATTAGTTAGGGCTCCATCTTATAGATATTGAGGCCCTGGCATTTATTGCATTCCAACTGATAAGCTACTGGTTGGATGGTACATGGTCATCTTATGTACCTCTAAGAAAGAAAAGGAAATGCTAAACATCACTATAAGATGTCATAAATTTTAACAAGTGTCAATTTCAGAGATGTTAAAATGTGAAAAATTTGAATTTTCAAATCCATGAACTATTGCAAACTCAAATTCCCAGGACCACGTACTCAGTTATCCCTAAAGCAGGAGCAATATCCCTGGCTCTCCCCTCTCCTTATCATTGATATACACTTAGCGGATGCCTGCTATGGATAAGGCTATGGCTCAGATGGTTTGAAAGGAATATAAAATAATCTGGAACCAGAACCCCAAATTATAATTATGGTGAGGTGGCTTTAAAATATGGCCAGAAATTTTACGGCATTTATAGAGAGGCAGGTCCGCATCCCTTTTCCTTGAATTTGTGCAGATCTGTGACTGCTTTGGCACAGAGGACAGCAGGAGTGTTGCCATGTGACTTCCAAGGCAAGATATAAAAGGTCATGCGGCCTCTGTTCTTCTTACGAGATCCCTTGCTCTTGGAACCCTGAACCTCCATGTAAAAAGCCAACTACCCTGAGGGCACTATCCTAGAGAGGCCACATGTAGGCATTCTGGTTGTCAGTTCCAGCTGACCCTGCCTTCCGGCCATCCCTGACAAAGGGCACCAGACATGGGAGTAAAACACCCATCTTGGAAGAAGGTCCTTCAGCCCCAGCTGGTCCAATTCCCAGAAAGGGGCAATAATCCCTTGTTCAAGTTAAATAATCCTGGGCTGTGCCAGTTACAAGCCCAAATTTCTGTAGACTTACATGGCAAACTTTTATTCATCATTCATATCAGAGTCTGATGTGGGTATAGTGATTCTTTTCCATCTTGTAGCTATGACATTTAGGACCAATGGCTTCTAAGATTGCTACAGATGGGGGAGACAGGTCTGGATTGCACAGGGTGCTTTTGAAGGCCAGGCTTGGAATAGCTTCTGGCAGTGCTTCTCAAACCTCCTTAGGTAGGTTTGACATTTTTTTTTTTAGGATGACATTTTTTTAAAAAGATATTTGTATTTATCTGAGAGAGCATGCAAGTGTGAGTGTAAGTGAGTTGAGGGGGAGAGGGAGAGGGAGAAAGAGAATCCTCAAGTAGACTCCCCATTGAGCACGAAGCCCAACAACTCGGGGCTCCATCCCAGGACCGAGATCACGACCTGAGCCCAAGTCAAGAGTCAGCCACTTAACTGATTGAGCCACCCAGGCGCCCTATCAGGATGAAATTTTCTAATCAAACACATACCAATACTTTGATAAAAATACAACAAAAATGAGTTACTAGGAAGAGGAAATGCTGATTGGATATAGTGGTAATGTCAAATTGCCATAAAAGTCCCTAATTTCTTACTTAAAAATTTCTGTATTAGGTCATTGCAAACTAGTAACAAACAATCTGCAAGTGGGCACTGGTGCATGGCTTGTAGAAATTGGGCCTACATCCTCTAGGTCAGAACTCAGTCACATGGCCTGATCCAATTGAGTGAGCCTGGAAAATATAGAGTCTTACGTGCCAGGAAGAAGAGACAGTGTGCTGAAAGCACAGCACTGCCTCTGCAACGTGCTGAACGTCAGGGGCTTACTCCTTCTTTCTAGGAGGCCCCAGTTGTTTAGAAGTGTATTGCCTTATTTACGTTCAAAGAAGGGGCACCTGGGTGGCTCAGCCAGTTAAGCATCTGCCTTTGGCTTAGGTCATGATCCCAGGGTTGGGGGCGGGGGTCTGGGTTGGAGGGGGGGGGGCTCAGCAGGGAGTCTGCTACTACTCCCTCTGCCCCTCTCCCTCCTTCTGCCCCTCCCCACTCATGTGCCTGCTCTCTCTCTCTCTCTCTCTCTCTCTCTCTCTCTCAAATAAATAAAATCTTTGGTTTACTTTTATTTAATTTTTAATTTTTAAATTTAATTTCAATTAGCTAACGTAAAGTACATACTTAGTTTCAGATGTCGTGTTCATTGATTTATCAGTTGCATGTAACACCCTGTGCTCATCACATCATGTGCCCTCCTAATACTCCTCACCCAGTTACCCCATCCCCCTACCGACCTCCCTTCCATCTACCCTCAGTTTGTTTCCTAGAGTTAATACAATCTTAAAAAAAATATATCTAGGTTATAAAAAAAACCCCACCTTTGCAGGGCAAGAAGGAAAGAAGAGTGGGGAAACAGCTCTGCATAGTGTATGGTGAAATTGTGGTTCTCTCCAGTTTTATAGATCCTGACCTTGGGTAAAATTCCAGTTGGGTAAAAATTTTGTTCAAGGGCACACAGGCTGCAGTAATGTTTCTATCATGTTCCAGATCTCTGGTGCATGTGTGGGATGGCTACTGGTACTGCTTCCAATCCTGGAGGAGGACCCTCCTCCATCTACCCTGTGTCACCAAAGGGATTAGTGTTGCCTCATTTTTTAAAAAGAGCCAGGTTATAGAGGTCTTATGTGACAATGCAGGAAAAAAAGTAATTCTAAATACATTTACAGGCTGCCGAAACTCTGCAAAAATAGTCCATTTCAACACTCATTAGAAAATGACTAAAAAGAAACAGAAGTGCTCAACACTGCAAAAACATAACTTTGTAAGATTGTTTCAAAGAAACTAAGCTTTTTAGAAACAAGGTGCCAGTGTAGTTCAGGACAACTTTGCTGAGGCCTTGGTGCCATAAAAGATAGCCACGTTGGGCAGATGATGACGGAGCCAAGCCCAAGTCCCCTCAGTTCCCATGTCCTCCTTTGTTGTCTGCCTCTGGCTTCATTGGACCTTGGTTTCCAACACCTTAGTGCTCCTTTGGAGGCCTGCCTGGGGGGCCCTGGAGCATGCCTTTCCAGCTGGCCAAGGGAGCCAATAGCCTGGGAACTCCCCGCCCCTCACCGGGCAGCCCTGAGCTTATGCCAGACAGGTGCAGGAGTGTGACCACTCCGCTCTGTGACCTGGGTTAGAATAGCTCTCTGGCATAAGTTTTCACACTCCAGAGCTCTCTTGCAGGATCAGAAGGAAGATACCTTTTCGGGGAACTTGAGATCCCATCTTTGTTCCCCCAGTAATTCCTGGAAACATTTTCCTAATTAATCACTTACACACAAATCCTCATTTCAAGATCTGCTTCTGGAGGAACCCAACTGAAGACACATGTTCTTTAGAACTGACACCCCCGCAAAGCAGTCACCACGTTGACAGAACAGCCATCTCCGAGGCAGCGAAGTTTCCAGCCTCATGAGGGTGGAGCCTCAACACTGCTGGGTGGTACTTTCAGCTCTTCCCTGTTCTCTATGACTGAAGACCCTTAGAAAGGTGAGGCGGGCTGTCAGGTGGCCTCCGTTTTACCTGTTCCTCCTCCCCAGCCTCATAGACCCTCTTATGACCTTTTTGGGGTCAGTTTAGCTCCTCCTTAGAGGAAAGGATATGTGTTCCTGCCTCCTCTCCTCTGGACTTTGCTCATCAGTGACCTCCTTTAGACCTTTATCATCCCCATCACTCTGCCTTCTAAACAGGTTGAAATGTTGTTGAGACTGTTAGAAGATACAGCCCCCTGAATTCTCTTCCTATTGGAAATCTGGAGAAACCCAACAATTATCCTTTTTCTCTGTTCCTAGTCATGGGGCTACAGGAGGTGGATCCGCTCACAGCCTCAACTCTTCATTTGTGCCACAACCTGTGGTGACCTGGTTTTTGCAGCCCCCACAGTCTATGGAAACACTTCCTCTGGGGTCAGCACTGGCTTTCTAATTCTTCATGCCCATCTGAGAGCTCACTATGTCCTAGGCTCTATCTATGTCCTTCGGATGTGTCTCATTAGTTCATTCCTCCCTCAAAGCACCATGTTTCTCTTTTTCATCCTTCCACATCCAATCAGTTAGCAAGGCTAGTTTTTTTAGGGAGGAGGGGTAGAAGGAGAGGGAGAGAGGAAGAGAAGCAGATTCCCACTGAGCACAGAGCAGGACGCAGGGCTCCAACCCATGATCCTGAGATCACACCTGAGCTGAAACCAAGAGTCAGACGCTTAACCGACTGAGCCACCCGGGCACCTCGGCAAGGTACTTTTGACTCTATTACTAAAATACCCTTTGAACCTCTTTTCTTGTCTCTCTCTTCACTGCCATCGCTTTTGTTCAGGGCACCATCATCTCTAGCCTTTTAATGGTTCTCCCTTCTTCCCTGCTCTTTCTCATCCAGTCCTCTTTCCACATGGCAACAAAAGTGAGCTCATCAAAGCTGCAATCAGGCAACTCTGCTGCTTACAGCCTCCTAAGGGGTTCTACTAAACTTGGAAGAAAATCAGCATCTCTTCTCAAAATGGCCTCCGAAGGCCCTGCTAGCCTAGCCTCTCCTTTCTTTCTCACCTTGTCTCATGCCATTCTTCTCTATGTTTGGGCTGCATTGTTTTTCTTTGAGTCCTGAGAACATACTTTCCCATCCCGGGGCCTTTGCACATGCAGTCCCCGCTGCTTAAATATTCTTTTCTCACCTTATCATCATCTCACTTATTTTTGGAGAGATGCTGCTCCTGCCCCCACCTCCCCAGCTTAGCCTCTTCCTCAGCCACTGAATCAGATTTACAATGATCTTGTTTAATTGTTTACTTGGCTTTGTCTGCACCCTCTGTCCCACACTGTAAGCTCTGAGAGCAGGAACATAAGCTTATTTACTCTTTCACCTCAGTGACAGTGGGGACAGAACAGTGCTGGCATTTAGTAGAAGATCGGGACACTCAGCATAAACATGTCCTTCTCTGTGAAGGCTTTAGGATCATGGAAGTTAACAGTTAGGGGCAACTTTCCTGTGAATTCTGATAACAGTTTGAAGATAGCACACAAGTCCAATAATCATGTTGTTGTTTACTTCTCCACCAGACCATGGTGAGCAGGCTCCTAGAACACAGAACTATCTCTTACGCATTTCTAAGCCCGCAGTATCTAACACAGTGCCAGAATCAGAGCAAGCACTTAACAACATAAGTGATAGCTGGATGCATGAATGAATGAATGGCATCTTATTCTCCCAGCTGGGAGTGACAGAGAGGTGGATGCCAGCAATTTTCTCTGAGGACAGAGAAACCGACACCACATTTCTGGAGATGGAGTTCTGAATTTCACTTCTGAAGCTTAGACAGCTCTTTTATCTCTGTAAGGAAAATACTTTGGGGGAAAAAGCTGTTGAGCTGTACAAAGGTGAAACAAAGGTCCCTTTTTGAAATGAGAAGTCTGTAGACAAGGAGCTGCTAAACTGTTCTGCATAATTATGTAAAAGGTTTTTTTAAAAAAATTATTTATTTATTTGAGACAGAGAGCGTGTGTGCGTGCGTGCGTGCGCGTGTGTGTGTGTGCGCAGAAGGAAGGTCAAAGGGGGGCAGGAGAGAGAGAGCAGCAGACTCCCAGATGGGTGGGGAGGCCGATGTGGAGCTCCATCCCAGGACCCTGAGATCACAACCTGAGCTAAAATCAAGTCAGACGCTCAACTGACCGAGCCACCCACGTGACCCGTAAAAGATTTTTTTCATGTGGGTAGAGTTATAACTCTGCACATCACTTCTTTTTGTAAAAATGATTCTTCCATGGCTACTCATGGAAGTAAGGTAAATTCCAAGGAAAGAGTCATAGACAGGGCTGCTCCATCACCACGAAGGACTGTGGCTAAAGAGAAGTGGTTCAGCTCAAGAAATCACAGAAGGAAGGAAGTCATCACATAGCATGCACCCCAGGGGACAAACCTTGGCACCTGCTTTCCTGTATTAAAAACAAGCATTAATTTGTTCACAGTTACAGTGTCAAAAATTAAAACTCAACATAGAAGTAAATGTAATGGCAAAATAAAGCGTTTTCATAGGCCATAGCTAGTTTCTTTTTCATAATTCTTTGCTTCTAGTTAATCATTCTTCATTTATTGATTTTTCTTCTCTCTGTCAGCCTATAAAGTTTTTTGGGGGTTATAGCTTTACACATAATGGTATGGATAGTTATCTATTAGTTCATTTAAAATTTTCTATATGATTTCTTTTACTCTTTGCCAAAACTGTAGGCAGTTCTATGATAGAGTAGAACTGAGCAAGAGGACCCCAAAAGAAGACTGTAATTTGGGGCACATGATAAGAATCTTATCCATGAGGACATTTAGGGATGAGGCAATGGTATGAGCAGCCTGGCTTTTTTTTTTTTTTTTCAGCCTGGCTCTTTCTGATGGCTCATGCATAGAGGAACAAGCAGAATCCTCTGGAATTCAGAGCCTAAAGACCTAGACTAGGGTTCCAAATGGACACTTCTTAGTCCTGTTACTTTACCTTTTTCAATGTGTTTTGTCATTTATAAAATGAAGATTTTTCTCATTTCTTCTTTGCAACCATGAGATCTAGTTCAGCTAATGAACTGTAAAGGAAGTCTGCTAAGGCTTCTGGGAGAGTTTCTTACCTGAGAAGAGGAAAGCCCCTTTCCCCACCATCCCTGTTGTTTTTTTTTCCTTTGGATGCTAGTGCAAGATTCTGATTCTTGGAGCTGTGGCAGCCATCTTGGGAACAGGAAGTAAGAAGCATGAGGGTGTAAAACTGACTTGTTGAGAGACGCTGAGTAAAGAACTAGAAATTGGCTGGGGCTTTTTGACTTCATAAACCTCATGAACTTTACGGGTTCTCTTTTTAAAATATTTTATTTATTTATTCATAAGAGACACACAGAGAGAGGCAGAGACATAGGCAGAGGGAGAAGCAGGCTCCATGCAGGGAGCCCGATGTGGGACTCGATCTCGGGACTCCGGGATCACACCCTGGGCCAAAGGCAGACACTCAACCACTGAGCCACCTGGGCATCCCATAGGATTCTTTTAAATAGCACACAAATAGAATGGAATGGTGAGCTCCAAACGGAGATGAACCACGATTATCTGCTGAGCTCCTGATTACAGAACGTTGGTTTTCTTTTTACCAACCTGAAAACAAGCTAGTTGCTTCCGTTTGGAATGCATTCAGCTGCAGGGAACAGTAACATGACTTCAGGGGCTTCTATGAACCGGAACCTCTTTTCCTCACTTCACGAGAGGGCTGAGAGGAGATGGATGCTGGTGGTGGCTCAGTGGCCGACCACACTGTCAGGGACTCAGTGGCCAACCACACCATCAGGGACTCAGACATGGAGTCACCTTCATCCAGGGGATGAATTTTAAGTGATAAGTGTGCTTGCTCTGTTTGGTCCTTCTACTGAAGGGAACTTCTAGGCAAAGGTAGTTTCAGAGACTGAAGAAGCAAAGCAAATTAAGTGATTAAGAAAAACAGTGTTAAAAATGATGAGCCCAGGTAAAAGAAAAAACAACCCTCAACTGCCAAAAATCAAACCAAAGCAAAAATAACGAGCGTGTGCCTTGGGACTTGGGAGCGTCCTGTTTAAAGAAGTGTCTTGCCTCATACTTGGTCCTAGCCCCGTCAGAACTTGAAACCAGAGATTTCCTCTTAGTGTTGTTTTGTGCCGTTGTCTCTTGTGCTCTGTGGTTGTCCTTGTCACCAGCAGAGGCAGCAGAGCAGAGACGGCAAGGACTCAGCCCCCGAAACCACATTTGAGTTGAATGATCTGGAACCATTTATGACCTACAAAGAGGGCGATGTCTTATAGTTTGACATAACGTTATAATTATCATCATTTGGGGAGCATTTGTTGACTGCTGCTCACAACAGAATTTCAACAGCCCCTAAGTGACCCAGCGAGGGCCCCAGTACTGCTGGGCGTCGGGGCCCCTGCCGAGAAGCTCGGGGCCACGTCGCTTCTCTCATCTGTACCGAACACTCCTCATCTTCTGGCCTCCAGGTAATAAGGCTAAAGATAGAAACTTTTCCTACTTTCCAAACTTCACTGTGCCCCCTCAGAACATGTGAGAAAGCGCAGCCAGCACCTTCTGGAAGATTAGGAGGGCAGTAAGATTCCGCAGGCACCTTCCGGCTGACATCTGAGCCCTGCTTTCAGCACGGTCAGGCCTTTCGGAGGCAGCCAGTATATGGCTTGTATCAAACTCTATATTTAGGAAGAACAACTGTGAGCTATGACAGGAATTCTCTTTAACACTTAGCCTTAAGTCGAGTTTCCCTCCAGCCCCGAGCGGGGAGCAGCTCTCAGTACCGAGAGAGGCACCGAGCGCTTGAGCTATTTCAGCCACATGCAAAGCATCGGAATTGAGATCGCAGCTCAGAGGACACCGGGCGTCCCTTCCACCTTCTGAGGAGCCTTGTATCCTTGCACCTGCTGCCTGGGACTTTCCTTAGGCAGCACACAAATACGTAGAGCAGGTAAGCAGGAGGACCCAGCTCGGGCGACCGGGCTTTCTGAAGGAAATTTCCTTGATACCTAACTTGAAGTGACTACTTAGAACTTTGTAGGCTTGTAACTAGTGGATGTAGCTTCCTTGTAAATTCACTGTTCACTGGTGGTGTTGCTGATTCTGTTTTAGAAAGTGTGTGTGTGTGTGTGTGTGTGTGTGTGTGTGTGTATGGGGGGGGGGCTATCTGAAAGAATACTGAACTCAAAGTAGTTTTCATTGACAGTGACATGAAGAAAATTTCCACGGTCCACATAGGACTGTGACCCTGAGCACTATGTCATTTTCATTCCTATGGCCAGGGCCACAGTCGGGCAGCTGCAGACCGAATCGAGCTGTAAGCCTAGAAATAAGCAGGAGAATGTGCAGTAGAGAAAAGCTACCAGGCTAGCTCCCTGATTTACCTAAATGCAAATGATTGCCAGAGTTATTACCCAGTACAAGTTTAAAGTGCTTTTCCCCTCTCCCCTGGCGTCAGGCTTGGCCTCAGTGATAAAGTTCTATCACCATACAGATCGATTAGAATTACAAAACTGTCTTGTCGAAGAGCCCCACGTTGGTCACAGTGTTCCCTGTACCCGGCAGGGTGGAGGGCAGCACTTGTCCCTCCGTGTGGGCACCAGGTTCTGAGACACGGCAACCATGAGTGCCGCTTGCCTCTCGGCATATTTCAGGCAAAGTGAATAAGGAGTTAGTCAGTTCAGACAGCTGAACATCTTTCTACACCCTTCTCGGGAATTATTTTTAGCTGCAGGACAGAAGATAATTCCCGTTGAGATTGAGCTTTAGCCATTTAGTAGACTTTTAAAAAGAGCAAATAAAGCCCCTTCTATCCAAATATTGATTTATTTTACTCTGAATCCTCACTTATTAAATCAGTGATATCAATGTTGACCAATTTTTGGTAAGTGAAAGAGTCTTATTTAGAAGTCAGATATTAGGTGCCGCCCAATCAAAAAACCAGCAGAGGTATATTGTATATGACTCAGCATACAGACCATTAAAGTTTCCCACCGGCTTGCAGATCTTCCAGGAAAACCCAACATGACTGTGCTAAGCTGGCAAGCATTTCCATTATAGTATAGGCTTTGTAAAAGTCAATATACGTCTTGTCAAACTTTCCGTGTTTCCCAATTTTAGCCAGAGCCAGGAGACACAGTAACAGAGTACGCTAAAGGGTACCTCTTTGGATGAAAGGCTGGGGTCGGCTGTGAGTAGAGTTGTGCATCTAAGACATAGCTTTCTTTTTTGGTCGCCGGACGAGGCATGCAGATAAAGAAGGAAAGTGCATTCTCCGCTGCATCCCTAACGGAGGTGAATGCAGGGCTGGGGAAGCAGCCAGGGAACACTGTCTATTTTTATTCATCAGTGTGCTTTGCCCTGATTTCTCTGCGAATAATGAGGACAGCAGGAACGGCTCCAGGACTGATTTACACAAATGTTATATAGCCTGTTTGCAAGGAATGAGAGCTGGGATCTGACCAACTTTCTAAAGATGTCTCTATTGCAGATTGACATATATGTTCAGAAGGAATTATATGCAAACAAGATCATGCCCAGGTTACACAGGAGACGAGGTCCAAGGTATAATATCTATCCTTTAGGCTCAGAGGTCCACAAGAAAGCAAAGCAATCCAATAGTTGGGTGAAAAAAACAAAATCAGCCTAATTTTTAAAAATGAGTGCAATATAAATAACACAATCATTCATTATCTGATTTGTTTTTTACATTTCAACATGCTATTGTAATAACAAAAGAAATTTCCTACTTACTCTGTTTCCAATTGAATACAAAAACTTTTTGTAAGTTCCCAAGTGATGCTGGTTAAACTGTAGTTGTACATGCACATAGGAAGGTATATGCTGAGATGTTTAAAGTCCTGTGAGAATTATTGCTTTGCATGACTTCTAAGAGCTTTTGAGGAAAAAAAACATTAAAAATTAAACTACCAAGCTTTTCCTTTTGATATTGAACTATGTATCCTAGATCCAAAAATTAAAGCCTTCATTGACTCTTTGACACTGCAGGGAAAGACTGAAATCTATTTGACATATACCATAGAGAAAAAAATACATTCCTAATTGTTCAATTTGTTGTTACTTTTTAACCAAAGCAAAGATATTTCTACCTTGTCCCTTCTAGATGCAGGCTATATCTATACATGACCAAAACATTCAGGTGAAACGTAAAGAAAAGGGGTGCCTGGGTGGCTCAGGGGTTGAGCGTCTGCCTTCGGCTCAAGGCGTAACCCCGGGATCTGGGATCGAGTCCCGCATCAGGCTCCCTGCATGGAGACTGCTTCTCCCTCTGCCTGTGTCTCTGCCTCTCTCTCTGTCTGGGTCTCTGATGAATAAATAAATAAAATCTTAAAAAAAAGAAACTTAAAAAAAAACCTCACTGTTTTCATGTATGTGACTCCAAAGACTTACATTTGGATGTATTAGAGAGTTTTAAAAATTGTGTGATTGTTTAACTTCCTATAATAGAGCCAGGACTTTGAAAGATCTCAAAAAACTAAATGTTTTTCAGAGTTGTCAGATCCTTCGTATGTACAAGTGGTGAGGGGCGTTGTTGCTACATCAATTCTTACTCTGTACTTGAAGCCGTAGATCAATAAAGTACTGAAAAGTCATGGAGCTGCGGACAATGGCAATGAAACAATAAATATTTGCATCCCGCTTTCGAGTTCCCAAGACAGTTTTGGGACCTCTATGCCATTTTGATTCTCACCACAGCCTAAGAATCAGGTAAAATCTTAGGAAGAGGCAAAGGGCCTGGAAGTGTTGACCCAGGCCACGTGACACAGGACTTGTCACAAGCGCCCACACTGCTTGTCGGTGTTCCTTTTTGCTCCCAGGGTAGCACACGCATTTACACCAGTCAGTAGAGGAAGGTCAGTCCACCCATTTTATAGTTTGGGTTTAAAGAGCAGCATGTTTTCGGTTCACTGAATTTTTTTTTTTTTTTTTTTTACCTTTTTCCGCCGGGCCTGTCCGCATTTGACAGACCCAGCTCTGACAGTACTTGCGTGCGCGGTGGCAGGCCAGAGGCGGGCTGTTCCCTGTCCCCCTGGCACCTGCAAACCTGGGCCACCAAGCCACCTGCTGTAAGTCGGGTGGCCCCGTCCGAGAGCAAGCCCAAGTCCTTTGGGGAGGAAGCACTGCTGCATCTGGGAAATGTCGGGTCCCGGGAGTCCTTGCTTGCGGGGGGCTGGCGGCGGCCTGCACTCGCGGGAGGTGGGGACCGTGGCCGTCCTCAGGGCGCCCTCCGAGGCCCAGGCCCAGCACACACGTGCTCGGGGAGGGGTGCGGCCAGGAGTGAGGACCCAGCGCAGCCGGCCTTCAGGGCGGAGGACTAGCTCCCAACGGGCTGACACCCAGCCCTGGCAACCGCTCCTTGGGAGCAGAAGTTCAGTTTCAAGCGGAGACAGAGCTCCCAAGGCCCCACACAAAGGGGTTTTATTCCCACAACCTCTTAGCTCTGCTGCTCTGGGCAGTGGGGGCAGGAGGGCAGGGAAGGAGATGATAGGGCCTTTCAGGTTTCTGATCGCCTATCATTAGATCAGGGGCGAGGCCTCTCAGCATTTCTCCTCCTGAATGATTTATCGGGGCCCTCTAGTGTTCCCTCTCCCCAAGGCATTAGGGAGGGGGGTCTCTAAGTAACCTCAGAAACTGAGACTGAAAGAATAGAGGGCCACCGAAAGGGGTGACTGCCCAGTTGAATCATGAGTTAAGTTCTAATTTATCAAGTTGGCCAATCTGGATGCCGCCACCTCTAACAGTTTCTCACTTGTTTTTTTAGGGATAAGACCCCGTGAATATGTCGAAACAGCCGGTTTCCAATGTCAGAGCCATCCAGGTAAGGAGGCATATTTGTGTTTTAACGTTAGCTCTGCGACTCTTCGCCTGTTTGCTTAATACATCAGACTTTTTAGGATTGTTCACCCGTAGTTTGGTGATTCACTTCAAGAAAAGACCGACTCCTAGGGCACGAATGAGACCGGATCTGAGGCTGGGAAGGTACCACTGAGGAGGGAGAAACTACTTTTGTTCAATTGCACTGAAGTGTGAGACGATCAAAGTTATGAATGAGAATTAAATGACCATCTACCAAAATGCAGTGCTTACCTTTTTGATCTGTTTTTCGAGGTAGGTTTTTGATATGCTCATTGATGGGAATTTAAGAATTCACTTTCCATTTTTATATCTAACGGATTTTATTGACTCATCTATTTAGAAAACATCCTCTCTTGTCAAGTGTTCTTCCTCAGGGTTAGGTATTTATTTATCGCGTGAAGACTGTGTGCTGTTACGCCTCCTCATACCTTCTCAGCAAACAAATTCTTTGCTTACTTCAACTGACTTAAGAGTCACTCCAAAAGAGGAGAGGGAGAAATAGGCATTTTGGAACACAAATACAATTGTGAAGGTAACTTTCAATATTTGTTTTGACTCAATACTTAATTTGTTATTGTCTTAGGGTTTCTGTGTTTAACTCTTCCAGTGGCTCCCACGCTGTGATGCTGGGCATGATGTTTTATTGCAAAATTCCATCTTTCTCTTCCACCAGCATGGAGTCATCTGTGCTAAAGGGACGTTTACATTTTTTTTTCCTGGACTTTTCTGAATACCACAGGACATGTGGCACAGTTTCTGAATATTTGGGATATTCAGTTCCTGAATATCTGATGCACCATCACAGCATGAGCATAAGCGATTGACCATATTTTGGAGGGATGTGCATGTGGCCAGATTGTGGGGTTAGAGATCCTAGCACATGCCAGTGGTAGAGGTGGGTGGAGGGACAACATACTGTTACCTGTCAAGATTAATGCACAGCCTTATGTGGATGGGCTTCTTAAGTGGCAAGATATATTACAACCCCTGGACACTTGTCATAGAATGAACTACCAAGGAAGAGCTTATTGTCAAGGATCCAACTCCACATTGCCACCTTTGGCCCGCCCTTCTGTGTCCACCTAGTGAATCTCTGACATACCTTGATGTCAGTAGTGGAGTTTATTTTGCCTCCCAGACCTGTGGGCATCCTTGAGCCTTTGAACCTTCTTTACTGGAGTTTGAAGTAAAAGTTAACCATCTAGTTAATCCATACTGGTGTGGAATCATGGGAAAACTTTGTCTCTCTACCTCTGTTTCCACATCTATGAAATGGAGATAATAACAGTGCTCACGTCCCAGAGCTACACATACAAGGTACTTAAAACAGCACAGGAAGCCCTCATTAAGTGTCAACTGTTATCATAATAATTATCATTCAGGAATGTTCTTTGTTAATGTCATGAGAAATAATATAATTTAATCACTGCATTTGAAGCTCCCAAAGTGTTAAACATAAAATTTCCTTTTTATTTTGCAGGACACAAAAACATAGTCTTCTCTCAGGCTATCTTTGCTTCTCTTCCTTTCAAAGCTGAAAGTGTGTTGATTTTTCTTCCTCAGTGCTTTCTGGCTTCCCTCAAATCTACACTGAAAATTCACCAGTATCTTATCTACTAATTTTGACCTTGATATATTTTTAGGCCTGTAATATTTAAAAAGTTGCTATGGACTCTTCTCAGTAACTGTTATTTTACTGCATTTAAAAAATTCCATCCACTCTACCAACAAAGGCAATAGAGTGCTTCCTTATGGATGTGGTTTTGCCTCTTTCCGTATATTTTATGCCACTCAAAAAGCCTAATTTAATGCACCTTCAAATGAAATGTTATTTCTCGTGGCTAAATAGGATCTGCATTGTCTGATATTTTTCTATGATCTCTGCATTAACCTAAAGTCATGTTTATTAAATAGAATATGAAAATGGTTACAGTATTAAAAACGGTTTATAGTAGTAACATTATCTAGGGTACAAACAGTCATGTCGGGAATAGAAACCCCACATGATGAGGGAGTACCCTCCTTGTTTATTTTTTTATTTTTATTTTTTTCCTCCTTGTTTAAATAGCACTTAAAGATCTTAAATGTTCTATTCAACAAGTTCTAGCTGCTTCTCCTTTTTATTAGGATCTCATTTCCAGTGTGGTTCAACCTCACTTCCTGGGTATATGCTTTGTGACAGGCACTGTGCAAAGTGCAGGCCATGCAATGATGAATTGATAGCCAATCCCCCTGTTTGAGGAGCTTGTCTCCAGGCCTTACTAGCTGTGTGTCTTTCGGCAAGTTGTTTATCCTCTTTGTGCCTTGGTTTTCTCATCTATCAAGTGGGGAATTAAATATAGTACTGGTCTCATAGGATTGCCATGAGAGTTAAATGAATTAATACCTGTGAATGCCTAGGCTAATGCCCAGCTCCTGGTGATTGCTTAATAAATATTAGCTGTTATCATCACTCATCAATCATCACCACCATCATCATTACCATCATCTAGTTCAACAGTTCCCAAAGTGTGTCTCTTGGAATACTAGTTTTCTGGAATGCCATTTGTTAATTAAAGGGTTCCACGACAGAGTGTTTGAGGAACATTAAATTCGGGGGGTGGGGAGGTTGGATAGGATCTTTACTGCAGGATTTCTCAGAGTCCATAACTTGCTAATGGCTTTGTGTGTTTCCAAGAAAGTGGTGATATAGGCAGAGTTTTCTAAACATACAGGAATTTTCAAATGATTATTTTCTAGCATAGTATTTTGCAGCACAAACTGCTAGAAAATAATGACTTAGATCTCTATTTTGTCTGGGTTGAGCAAACTTAAGCCACTGTCAGCTACACTTAATATAGTTAGGCATTTAGACAGTTGAACTACTGCATCTATGCGCATCAGACCACATGGAGCCAAATGGTTACAAATCTCTGCCTGGCACTCACTCTGTGACGTTAGGTCACCCTTAGTTTACCCTTCTGTAAAATGGGGACGATCACACTACTTGAAAGGATTGTTATAATGAATAAAATAATGAATGGCAAGTGCCTGGTTTATAGCACACAATTCCTTAAGAGATGGCTTTCTTAACTGCCCAAGTAATGCTTGGTTTCTCTTCAACTGGTTCCATCCCCTCCACACCCCAGATTAACAGGGAGGCCGGAAACTAAGCCTATCCTTAGGGGACTTGGACAGCTGTCTTTCAGACCCACATGGAAAAGGTGGTCTTTGGATTGTATGGGGATTCTATCTAAATTGGTGTTTCTCTTCAGTTGTGCTAATGAAATCACATTTATGCCAGGAACATAAAAATACCCTGAAGAAATCAGTTGATCCTTTCTTTGCCTGGACAGGGCCTTTGTCTCCTAAGTAGCTATAAGGCCGTGTACCAGATACTGACAAATCTTTTCTATAAAGGGCAAAATAGTAAATATGTTAGGGTTTGCATATCATTGGGTCTCTGTTTTAACTACCCAACTCTGCCATCATAGCACAAAAGCAGACATAGGCAGTACCTAAATGAATGAATGGCTGTGTGCCAATGCAACTTTATTTATAAAAACAGGTGGCAGGTTGGGTTTGGTCTATGGGCCATAGTTTACTGACCCTTATTCTGTACTCTCCAGGCTGCTTGTTAAACCCCGTTATTGATGGGGATGGAGTTGCAACCAAGGTAACATCAGCACAGTCAGTGTAGTGGCTGATCCCTTCAGGTGAAAACATTTGATGTGACAGGTAGGGAAAGCTTGAGCTGTTGGGAAATCCAATCCCATCAGTGATCTGTTCAGGAAGTCTCTAAAGAGACCAACTGACACTGGACACTCCTCTTCCTCCTGAATGCACCCCCTTTGGAAACCACCATGGGCCTTTCCTAGGGCCTCAGCCCACCCAGAGCCAATGTTCTCTAGGTCACCACTGGCTTTTCTCTCCACCATTGACCCAAGTGAGCTGAATATTATTTGTCTTCTCTTATGAGAGCTGAGAACTTCATGGTTGAATGGAAAAGAGTTCTGTGCCTTAGTCTTAGCTCTGCTCTGTGACTTCACCCCTCTGGTCCTCTGATCTGCAAAGGGAAGGTGTTGGATTAAATGGCCTCCAAGCCTCTGTGCAGCTTCTAATAGTCTATGAACTTCCTGAGAATAGCTTCTAAGGTTTATTATTAGGATGATAATAGTCACAGTTTCATCAGGGTTTACTATGTACTTGGTGCAGTGCAATGAGATCTCCATGGATTATAATGAAAGGTTTAGAGAAGTGAAAGAACTCACCCAGGATCACACAGCTTCTAAGTAGGAGAGTGGGGACCCAAACTCAAATCGTCCGTCCCAAAGCCGATGAACCACTCCGGCAACATTCTCTAGTCTCATTACTTACCATCCCCACTCTGGCATGCAGAGCGAGGACGGAGGAGTGGGTGGGACCATCTAATAGGTAATCATAAGTACCAAGCCGGGTCCTCCCTTTTAAAGAGCTCAAGTGACATTGAGAAAGAGTGCCAGCATCGTAGGGAAGAAGGTAATAGCCTACCTGATTAAATTAATCTTAAACGTGAGCTGGCTGGGAGTGAAAAGTATGAAGTAAAGTGACTCAGTGACGAACACGGTCTCAAAATACAAACGGCCATGGCCCCTGAATTCCTACCTCTCTGTTTACTTCACTTAACCAACCTGCTTGTGAAACTGAACCTAACTCTTATTATACATTTTAAAGGAATGATTATATGCACCCTACTACATCCTTAGTATATATATAGCCTCTTCCGGGAACTTGTCCGTTGCTACCCAATCCATGTATAGAACAGAATATCATGATGCTCTGAGCTTTCATATTTCTTTCTCTTTCCTACTCATTATCATTGCTCTTCTACCCCCCAATGCCCAGGGCATAAAGGCTCCATGGAAGAAGAAAACACCCTGACCAAAGTCTTTATAGACAGGTGTCAGAGATTCTAAGTGCTTCCTGACTAGGATTTCTAGTTTAAATTTTTAAAAAAGATTTTATTTATTTATCCATGAGAGACACACAGAGAGAAGCAGGCTCCCTGCTGGGAGCCTGATGTGAAACCTGGTCCTAGGACTCCACGATCACGACCTGAGCCAAAAGCAGATGCTCAACCACTGAGCCACGCAGGTCCCCTAGGAGTCTAGTTTATAAAGAATTTCAGTTACATGACAATCTTTGGCACAAAGGAATAAACTGTCACTACCCATGTTCGGCCAGTTAATCAAATACATTGGTTAAAGCTAAAGATAATATCATGATACATATCTTCCTTTCATATCTTATTTAAATTTAAAAGTTAAAAATGAATTTTCATTTGCCACTTGTTTTAATGTAGAGTCAAGGCCTTTTCTCTGATCATGGATCTACTGCTTCTTTCTTATGTAAACCACTGTAATACAGTGTTTATTACTTCTAACTCTGGTTTCTTTAACATGTAGGGAGATGATGAATGTTAAAAGACTAACTCTAGAGTGGGCTCATGCTACCTCCAGCTGATAATCTTTACTGCTCTGAACAGGGCTCCACATTGGTAACATGAAGCAAGTAGTCCATGTTGGCCAAAAGATGTCATTTTTTTTATTTTTGAGGCTGACCTTTCTAAGTACCTCAGAATTATGACCTGCCCTCAACCAACTGTACACATTAACTTAATAGCCATATAGTACATTCTTGAAATCTGCTTTTCCCTGGATGACAAGACGACAGTTGGGTCATTCAGGAAATTACTGAAGAGAGTAATGTGATGAGAAGAGAGAGGGAGAGAGAGAGAGAAAAGAAAGATTTTCAGTATGAAACACCATGGGCGATGGACAGTGGCTGAGTGAGAAGATTCTCAAGATTGTGTTGAGTGGGTAAGTTTTGTATGTTCTGAATCTTTTCCAGATTTCAAGAATCCCTAAAGACAAAGAAGTTATATTCTAATGGTAGAGAACTGTATTTTAAAATAGGTTGGACTACATTTTAGTTGGTAGGTTCATCTGTCTCTCTTAATTTAGGCTAATATATCAAATAAGAATCGCATTTTTAAAAAGATGTATTTATTTATTTACGGGTGGGGGAGAGAGAAAGAGATCAAGAGAGAGCGCACAAGAGCAGGGGGAGGGAGAAGCAGACTCCCCGCTGAGCAGGGAGCTGGATGTGGGATTCAGTCCCAGGATGCCGGGATCATGACCTGAGCCAAAGGCAGTTGTTTAACCGACTGAGACACCCAGGTGCCCCAAGAATCTCATTTTCTAATCAGCTATTGAGAAACTTCTTTCTGAAAGTCTCTGTGAAGATGCTAGAAATCTCAAAATGGTGATGCCTGGGGGGCTCAGCGGTTGAGCATCTGCCTCTGACTCAGGGCGTGATCCCAGGGTCCGGGATTGAGACCAGGATATGCATCGGGCTCCCTGCAGAGAGATTGCTTCTCCCTCTGCCTATGTCTCTGCCTTTCTCTGTCTCTCATGAATAAATAAATAAAATCTTTTTTTTAAAAAAAGAGAAATCTCGGGGATCCCTGGGTGGCTCAGCGGTTTAGCGCCTGCCTTTGGCCCAGGGCACGATCCTGGAGTTCCGGGATTGAGTCCCACGTCGGGCTCCCGGCATGGAGCCTGCTTCTCCCTCCTCCTGTGTCTCTGCCTCTCTCTCTCTATGTCTATCATAAATAAATAAATCTTTTAAAAAAGAGAGAAATATCAAAATGTCATACCTTGCTCCGTTCAGAGGTCTAGGATACCAAGAATAGGAAGGTACAGAAAGGAATACTGCAAAATGCAACCCTGCAGGGTTTCCCTCTGCCTGTGGCCTGAGAGGATGGCATGAGGCAGGGGGATGGCTATAGATTCTGGCCTGAGTGGCTGGAGACCTCTGAAAACTAAAGATAGAATCAGTGTGTGTGTTGGGGGGGGGGGGGCGGTTATCTGAAACAAATATGCAATGGGAGGAAACTCCAAAAGCCTCAACACTGAAGGGAGAGCCAGAATGGGTGCCAACAGGGAGGGAGAGACAAGAGAACACTGGGAGAGGAAAGCAAAGTAGATAGGGATTGTCAGTGCCCAGGGGCGGAGAGCTATCAGAATCCAACCCACTGGGGAAAGAAGATGTCACTCCATTGTAAGTCACACAGGAGGGACTGTGGAGGGAATATTGTTTCCAGAATCCTCAGGCTCAATGCCTGGAGCCAAGCAGGAGAACAATACAAATAATTAAGGGAGTAGTGGAATTAACTTACAGGGAATTCTTTCTACTTTTCTTCGCCTGGTGAGATCAAGTGTAGTATTCATTTCACATCAGATAGGTCCATTATCAGGGAACTGTATCCTGTTCTGGCAAAAGATGATCTAGTAGATTTTTTTCCATTCCCAACTTCGAGGATGTACCAAATTATGTATAGCTTGGGAAAGCTATGCGCTGGGCTTGCTGCGTCAGGGGCATATTTAAAAATATCTAAGATGAATAAAACTTAAGGGAGGAAAAGAAATGCAAGGGAATGTGTTATGAAAGGAAGAAACGAAAGCCTGCTTCCTTTGCATTTATACAGAGTCTATAAAGAGAAGGAAGTGCAATCTTATAGAATAAACAAATCTAGAAAAAGTCTAATAACATCAATGATGTGGAGTCAACTCAACACAGAGAAAGTCTACCACCAATGACCTGGATTGACTCCATTTTCTTTCATAAAAATGTACCCAGTATTCAAAATCCATTTTGAATAGTGAATATCATACCCAATTTGCAGATGAAAATGTTAATCATTGAAAGGTATTTTATTTGCGTTCAAACAGAGTTGAGTCAGTGAAAAACAAGATTATGACATGATTCTCTAGCCAATGGAATAAAAAAGAGAGCTAAGGTCTATGTATTTTCATTAAATTCAAGTTGTAAGGAATTTTTCTTATGGCTATAATTTAGTCTGTAATTTGTCACTCAGATATCACCACCCTACAATTATATTAATGAACTGTCTCTAATCATTTACAAAGCACTCTCTGACACTCCCTTCAGGTGTACGCTAATGGCTGGATATCTGACGCGTTCTTGGGCTGCTTTGGATCCTGTCAATATTTGCTGTCAAAAAAAACCATTTAGGTTCCTGGTTTCTTGAGGGATGCCTTAAAGATGAAAAAGCATCAAGTCAGTGAGTTAATGGCTCATTTTTCAATGTGGCTTTTCTCTGACACCGATTTTGGGATTATCCATTTTGTGTGCCCGTTTTCCAAGGCCATTCTCAAAGTGTAACCCTGTAATTTTTCTGACAGTTTTGAGAATTTTAGAGTGGTTAGAGCTCATTTTGTTCAGGTAAAAAAGTGCTCTTTGGAGAGGGCTTGATGGAGTGAAAAGATCTGTCCTTAAGATCAGAAGCTCTGATTCGGAAACCTGGCTTTTCCTCCAACTCTTTGTGTGACATCTAACTTCTCTGAGGCTCAGTTTCTTTTTCTTTTTTTTTAAAGATTTTATTTATTTATTCATGAGAGACACACACACAGAGAGAGAGAGAGAGAGAGGCAGAAACCCAGGCAGAGGGGGAAGCAGGCTCCATGCAGGGAGCCCGACGTGGGACTCGATCCTGGGTCTCCAGGATCACGCCCTGGGCTGAAGGTGGCTAAGCCGCTGAGCCACCCGGGCTGCCCCGGCTCAGTTTCTTCATCAGCAAAACAAAGGTGATGGTACGAACCTCAAACCTCAGAAGTCTGTTGCGAGGATGTAGGCCCTAGGCTGAATCGGGGTTTGGGGGTGGCGAAAGTACTGTGTGGTGGGTGGCCAGGGGAGTAGTTACAGTCCCTAGTGTCACGCCGGCTTAGCCAGTCTCAAACCCAGCTCTGCCACATGTACCGACCGTTTGCTAAACGCCCATTCATTAGCAAGCAGGCACAAACCGGCCCGTGCAGTCTGACTGCGGGCTCCAGGAAGCCTCAGCTCTCGTTCCTTCAAGTGCTTCAAGTGACTGTCAGGTCACATAAAAGGCTCACATGAGGCAGGTGGGGATTCCGTGCCCCTAGTTGGCAGCACCCAGCGGGAAACCCTTGTTATCGGTGGCTGGAGACAGGCCCATTTAGGGATCGCTCCCCGAGCTCTGTCTCTGCAGATGCAGTCTACAGGCCATCAGATTCTCACACTCTGTTCGGTGGCGGTGGTGGTGGTGGTGGGGGTTGTCTCTAAAACATTTTAACCAGTCTACAGACCCTAACCTCCTCTAATTTCTTCAACAAGAGCCATTTCTAATGCTCATGCCATTATTTCACCTATTTTTGACATTTCTTCAAATGTCAAGACCTCAGATGTTAGTGGGTGTTTGGCTTAATGGAAGGACTTGGAGTAGCAATCGTGGGAACGTGGTCTTAGTGATATTTTATCACCTAATGACCACCCACCCTACTGAGAGAATAAACTCCCATTTAGAGCAACAGAATTCTCTAGAGCTGCAGTTTAGACCAGGCTGAACATATAAAATATCACATCCCCTATGTTAGTTGAGAGTAAATTACAGACAACTTAACAATAGGAAGAACGAACGTTGTAAGTACATGTCAATACTCATCCACTTAGGGGTGATCTCTTTCAATGGTTGTCAGATTGCCCCCCTGCCCCACACACGCTGGAAGGAACTGCTCACGGCCCAGGGTTTGGGGAAATCAGATGGGGTCCTGCACTCCCTTCCACCTTAGCCAGAGCAGCTCTACCTCTACCTGGTTTGCATTTTAGCTCACAGTACTTTACTTGAAGAAAGGGTTCCAGAGCTGAAAGGCCTGAAAACCACTGGCAAAGCCTAACATTCATATTACAAATGGGAAAGATGAGACCCAGAACAGTTGTCACTTTTTCAAGTACAGAAAATCTGTAACAACTCCTAGCACTGGGCTCTTTTCCCTAGCAGAAGCCACCCGTTTACCGTGGAGAGGCGACATGCACTGCTAAAATTAAACTCTGAGCAAGAAAAGGTGGTGTTCCCATAGCATGTGTTTTACCCGAATACATTATCCTGGATGACCTTATGTGTTCCTTTACTGAAAACCACAACCCACTATAGAGCATGCACACTTGATCACATAGGTTCGTTTAGCAATAAAGTCTTTCAGAAACTCTATGTGAACCTCAACTCACTACTAGGAAGATGCCGTCTGTAGATGCTTAATAAATGGGTCAGGGTAGAGATGATCTAATTAAACTTTTAGCCAGTTAACCTTCTCCCCCCGAAGTCCTTGTACCTACTTTCCCCCCCTTTTTCTTTTTTCCCCCCTTTTCCAATCAAAGTGTAGTAATGGAGATAGTTATTGCTTCAATATAGATAATCATCTGCAGGTCTTATTTTCATGGTTTTGATCTTATTTCAGGACCCTAATGAGTGTTCATCCAATCTAAGATGCTGCCAACTGTAAAATACCATTATTTTATGGCCTGCCAAAAAATAAAAATGTGCCAATTAAAAATTTAAGAAACCATTGGTTGTAAGACACATTTTGATTTCAGAGATATTAAAAGAGGAGTATCCCGGAATTCATGAGGTATCCTACCAAATATTGCCACCACAGAAGACGTATTTTCCCCCTTGCCTTATGCCCCTCCCTCCTCCCACTCTAGACCACCTGATATTTCCAGTAAGCAGAGGAATAGCATAGAAGGCTCAGCCTTAGACTTTCCAAAATGCTTCCGTCTAAAATTGTGTTGCACCTATATTCTGCTATACATTGTACACACCGATAAAAATACTCTTTGGCTTCTTGGCCCTAGGAATGGTGATGTACCTGTTTTGATACTCTCTATGAACACTTTGGATCTGTTTCCTTTCTGTAGGATCGGCTTTATTCTAGTAGGAAAGAGAGTTTTAAAGACCCTAGGAGGAAATCACTTCCTGCTCTGGGGAGAACACAGATCTGCCAGGCTGCCTGAACATGGACCCTGGATATTTCCTATCTTGAGTTAAACATTCCTCTGGCAACAGAGCTCATATCAGACAGTTCCAAATGGATCTACCACGTTTCCTAATAATTTTGTTTGATGTGGTACCAAAATTGCCCAAACTGTATCACCAGGTAGTAAAATATTTCGTTCCCTTTGCTTGGGCATCATTTTCCTGCATAACATCAAAGTGCAATTTCAACTTTTCAGGTCTAAATACCCAATTACTCATATCCAAAAACTCATACACTTTATCGTAAGTGGAAAAATTATGTTCGACCTTAAAAAAAGTTTTTGTTTTCTTTTTAGAGAGAGAGCACTGGTGGAGGGGAGGGGCAGAAGGAGAGAGAGAATCTTTTTAAAAAAATATTTTATTTGTTTGAGACAGAGCACAAGCCGGGAGAGTGTCAGAGGGAGAGGGAGGAGGAGAAGCAGGTTCCAGCTGAGCAGGAAGCCGGATGTGGGGCTTGATCCCAGGACTCCGGGATCATGACCTGAGCCAAAGGCTGCCGTTGAACCGATTGAGTCACCCGGGCACCTCACACATTATCTTCATAAAGGACAAAAATCTATGAAGCGTGACACCAGTGAACTTGACTTTCCAGCACTCTCCTTATGCACTGATCTGCACAGTGGTGTACTGGGGAGAAGGTAGAGGAGCATCAATTATAGAGATCTCAAGAAGTGCTGAAAAAAATCATAGACATTATGGAAAGGAGGAGGTGGTTTAGCAGGTGTGAATGCGGCCCTCCTAGGGTGAATCTGAAGGAAGCTGAAGGAGGGCTAAGGAGTGGAATGGCTTCTGTGGATGCTGTTTCCTCCTTTCCTATCATTATGTGTTCCTTCCCCATCTGAGGGAGAGAAAAATATTAAGCATCACAGGAGGGCAACAGCCGGAACAAAGTGTCTTAAAATTCTTCTATTCAACAGGGAATTGTGAAATCACTGCACAGACCTAAGGATGAGTTCCAGAAATTTGTAATAAATGGAAGTCACATTTTCCTTTGCATATTTTTATTCTGTCATTATGGCAATTTTCTTGAGGTAAAAAGCTTTAGGGATGTACTTTCTAGATGCATTTCTCCTCGCAATGATTATGGTCTCTGAGTGCCATTGCAACTTACTTTTTTGAGCTAAATCTTCCCTGCTTTTTTCTTTTAGGCAAATATCAACATCCCAATGGGAGCCTTTCGGCCGGGAGCTGGGCAACCTCCCAGAAGAAAAGAGTGTACTCCGGAAACGGAGGAGGTGAGGAGAATTTAGCTGGCAGAGCTCAGCCCTCTCTTTCCCCTCCAGCCTCCGGATGAGAGCGGGGCAGAGGCAAGGCAAGGCTTGGCTCTCCAGGACAAGGGAGGCGTGAATGAATGTGGGTCAAGGAGTCACCACCCAGTAGATCCATTTCTTTGACTTTTAGCCATGAAACACACTGCTCCTCACTGCCCCTCAGCTCTTTAAGTGCCTGGCACAGTTACTTGAAGATGCTGAGTTTAACATGTAGTTTGTTGATTGAGGAAGTGTGTGCGCGTGTGTGTGCTGGGGGAATAGCCTCTCACATGCTCCTGGTCTGACAACAGTCACTAGCTCAGTAAGGTTTCACTCAGGGCTTATACTGAACCTACTAGAATGTCTTTAGTACAGCTTCTGATGAGTGACAAACCCCTGTGGGAGCTCAGGTAATAAGCACGTTAAATTACTTGTGGATTCAAACAAAAAGCCCCAATCTCTGGGTATTTCCTTTGAAAAGAGGTCTTTGCAAAGGAGTCCATCAATTTCTGTCTTTTTTTCCTCCCGCTGATTCTTTACCTCTCCTCCAAATTCGGATGCCTGCTCGGCTGAAATGGAGGCTAAAATGAGTAAGTGCATTAAATCGAGGAACCCCTCCATCCCGCCCCAAAGTCTGCATTTCTTCACCAGCTGTGCCTTTTCTGATGAAACCTGGAAGGTCTGATACTGAAAAAAAAAATTCAGGTTTCAGACCATGTCATTCACATAAGACAAGGAAAATGGAATTAAACAAGGCCACAGGGCATAGCTAACTGTATTTCATCTTTTTAAAAAGGCTTTTTTTTTTTTTTAACTTTTGTAGGTGACCTCTTTGGTATTTGCCCTCAAAGAACACCTATCACCATTTCAAAGCTTCTTAATAGAACTTTGGTTGTCCCTCATCTAACCTCTTCTTCCTGTAAATAATTCCTGACATGGTCCTAAGTTAGTAGTTCCAGCCTCCTATCAATAGAAAGATAAGTTTTCAAAGAAGAAGTTGGAGTATTTGAGTGACACCACCAAGGTCTGGAATTTCCACCACTAAGTCACCTTTGATGAATAAAAATTTTGAACATACAAGTTGAAACGACCCAGCACTACCCTGCATTTCTGGTACATAATTTCAAACTCTGACGCTGCTGACTTGGCTATCTAGTTCACTCCTGATTATGAGCCCTCCCTCTGGGATTTTGGTCAAGCATTTCTGAGTCTGTGTCTGCCAAATAGGATTCACTCTTGTCCTCAGAGCTTTGCTGAGAGGACTCAGCGATATAATGGAAATGGCACAGCCTAGCAAGCGTTCAGTAAATGATTGGCCATCAATTGATCTAATTATCTAATTTTCATGAAGGACTCCCAGGCCTATTATCTGGCGTATTGTAAGAAATAGGCATGGGGAGGTTGAAGAAAGGGCAGTGAAATTCTTCCCACACCTCTGTAATTAGGTTTTCTTCCCATGCTTCCTTAAGCTGGGTCTGTCACTCCCATGCCAGTCGGTCAGAAGGTAGCTTGACCCGGTTTTCTCACTAAACTGACGGATGTAACAGTTGTTTTGGAGGGTTGCATCTCATCTTCCCTCTGCGGTAAAGATGACCCTCAGTTCTCCACTGTACAACTGGTGCTTTCCTCCTCACAAGTGTCCCAGTCAGAGGGTTGGGAAAGCACTTTGCTCTCACACTTGTCTGATGGTTCCAGCACATTCTAAAATAGACAAGAACTGATATAGCCTGTTTGTGAACACCTACTTTCTGATAAGCCACAGGTACAGATGGCTAATCAATATTCTGCACAGGATGAAGGGAGTGAGGTATCCACAGAGATCCAGAGACCCCAGGAGTGTTTCTTGAAGTGAGCTGTATGTTTCTCATGGGGCTCCATGGGCTGGGAGGGTGGTATTCTGTTTCTGTAAGAGCAGAAATGAGCTCTCTCGGGGCTTGTGGGGTCTTAGGTAGGGTTAGGATCTAATGACTCAAAGTCTGGCCCGGACCTTGGAGTGAGTTTCTCATGGAAACAACATTGCATGGGGAACAGTTAGGCAGCTTGGCTTGGCTACAAGGGGCATTAAGTAGGATTTTGTGGGTTTGTCCCCTTTTGTCCTGTAGTTTGGAGGGAAAAATGGAATCTGAAATAAAAATAACTTCTACAGCCACACTTCCAAAAAATTTTCTAGTTCGCAAACCTGGAATTGCTTACATACTTAGCTTTGGGATTTGTTGCCTAGCCTTGCATTAAGATAATCACTGTATAAAATGGAGATTATAACACAGCATCCCTGAACACAATAGGCCACCTCGATCACAGCCAGTAGCTCCCCCATCTCAGTCCTGACGCCATCTCCTATGTGAAGAGGATGTACCCCAGCAGGAAGCCAGGATCAGCCTTTGGCTGTCTGACAAGGCCTGTGAGCACTGGCTGGGTCTTCAGCCCACCTATGGTCTCTGTGAGCCCTTTACTCTGCTCACAGAGCTGGAGCGCACCCTCCGTCTGCTCGGCCCAGCCAGTGTTGGCATGTGCCCGACATAGAGGCCTTACAGCCAAATCCTTACAAGCAGGGCCCATCTTTTGGATAATACATGGCAGCTGCTTGCCTCGAGTGATTTGAAGGGTATTGACAAGCCTCCATTCTGCCTCTCAAATCTCTTTTTTTGACCGTAATTCCATCATTATTAAACCAGAAAATAGCATGTTGGGCCGTTCTGTTAATTATTTCCCTCTCCACCTTGTGCCCTTACAAGATGCAAACACACTGCTTAATTCCGGTCTCACTACTTCCTAGCTGTGAGGCCGTGGGCAATTTTCTTACTCTTTCCCTCCCTGCCCTGGGCCTCAGTTTCCTCAACTATACAACAGGGACAATAGCAGATTTATTGCATTGATGTGAGGATTCAATGAGTTAGCCTTTGTAACTTAGAACAGCTAGCAGTGTGGTTGCTCTTAGTACTAAGTCCTCAGTGTCTGAGCACAGACGAGCACGGCAGACTCCATCACCGCACAGAGGGGAGGTTAGGGGAGATCTCAATAGGGTGTCTGGTAGTAAAGGGGGAGATGGAAGCAAGATAGCCAGAAAATGGTTCACCATTTCGCCACATTTTACAAATACTTTGTCACTGCCCCCAGGGGAATGTTTCCCTTGACAACAGCCATTCCCAAAACTGGTAAAGTGCTCCGGCTGATAAGCCCTCTCTCTCGAGCTCTCTTTATCTCAACCAAAGAAAGTCTTCCATGTCCCTTCTCAGTTCAAATATCTATGTACAAAAGGAAAAAAAAAAGTATTATGCATTAGCCAAATGGAGCCATCTGGAGCCCTGCCAACTCATGCCTTTATTTATTATAAGAATTATAATAAACTTATAGAAGAAATAGGATCTGATTCCCATTTTTTAAAATAGGAGAGAAGTTTCAGTTAAGAATATGCACCACCATTAACCCCTTCTTGAGTCAATGTCATGTCTACTTATTGAATATATCCATTTATAATTTCCATCATATGTGACCATGCCAAATCAAGTGCTAAAAGTCTTACCTTATAAAAAAAAAGCCCAGTACATTGAGGTTTTAATAATTTGGAAGTGACTAATATTAAATATTATCATCCTCTATCTGTGTATGTTCACATAGTAAATCTTTGCATATAGACACATAACTACACACAGCGGCTTTATGTGTTAAATGTGCCAATATAGCACATTTTGATATTACCAACACAGTGAATGTGATGTACCCAGGAACTTAACAGAAGGAATTAGAGACATTTTTCTTGTTCATGCTTCTTTATTAAGATCTACCCACCTAACAACCATGGGAACATTCATAAGTGAGGAAACATTCTTCATTTCAGTGCTACACATATTTAAAAAAAACCAATTTATAGCCTTGTTTAAAACCTCTTTCCAAAAGCCTAGCAAAGAACACTTTTGAATACCTGGTGCTCCAAGTGGATGTTTAATAGTTTTAATTATTGCTTCTAAATCTGCATTTATAAATGATAAATGTGTATCCTTGATAAAAGGAAGCCAATCCTATGGCTCTGTACGTTGGCTTGAGGAAACATTATTTTCCAGATATTTACAACAGGTACAGTCTACACTGAATCACTTTATCATTTTGTGTGGGTGACACATTAGCTCTTTCATCAGTGCTGTGCCAACATTCAAAGAAAATGACTACAGGAGAAACCATTAGTCCTTAGAAGAACAGCACGTTAATATTTTATATTTCTACTCACCCCTCAAACAGGCAATTCTATAAAGGACATGACTACCAAATAATTGGTTAGAGGTTGGGACTCTTGAACAGTTTCTTCCCTTTCCCTGTAGGTTCGAGACATTTTGAGAACTAGATGTAGGAGCCAGATGGAGGCAAAGCCCAGCATTAGCTTGAATACCCAGGTCACAGGGCTGCCTGGTTAGGCTGGCAACAAGTATGGGCATAGGGCTTGAACCACAGGCAAAGGTGTGGTTTCTTACTCCTTTTCCCTGAAACTGTATTGGTTTACTCAGTTGTTGGCCAAACAGATGAAGCCCTGCCAGTCCCACATCTTGACTGTGTTAGTTTGGGTCCTCCAAGAAGCCCACAGAACGATGGGCTTGGATATACAAGATATTTATTGGCGAAACCACTTGTAAGGAAGAATGGGAGGGTGGTTGGATGTGATGTGGGTGAAGAAGAGTGGGACAGCGGATGGGGGCGAAACCTCTTAGACCTCACTGCCGTTCTAAGGAAAATTCTCGAGCTGAAGTTCCTTCCCAAGAGTCTCTTGTCTCCCGGGAACAGGCTGGCCTCAGGATCCTGTGACACTCAGTCATTGGGCACGAGCAGAGCAGCCGTGGGAAGTGTGATCTCAGTGTGGTGATGGGTGGCTTGTAGGGCGAAGCAGCTGGGGCCAGTCATCTAATTACCCTGCCGGGAGAAAACTGATCGGAGAGGCGTGCTCCTGTGGCTGCCACGGTGATCAAATGTTCCTCCAACATCTCTCTTCTAGGGCCAGAGAATAAGCTCCCCACCTCTACCATAGGAACAATGAGCTCATAAGCAACTTTTTTCTATAGTAATGACTTGGGGGTTGTAGGAGCCACATACAGCCACTGATCTCATTGTTACAGTCACTGTTAATATGTATGTTTGGCGTATGTACACAGGCGTATATTTGCCATTATGGTACGTTCTTGGGATTAATCAGCTAAACAATAATGGGCAAGTGTGCACATCTGTACCAGGCATTAGAGGAGCCACAAAAAAAAACCATATAGGATGTGGTCTCGCCCTAAAGCTGCAACAATATAAAAACATTAAATAATAGGAAATTTCAAATAGCTCCTAAAGCTGGGAGGGAGAACTGGGCCTCCTCTGTGACTCCACCTCATCCCACCCACATTCAAGAAGGTTTTGCTTATATAAATACTAGTTTGTTTATGCTTCCCAGAGATGTTATTGGAACAAAGGCTGGCAGCTACTGCACCCCAAAGAAAAATATTTTTAAGCTTCTGGACTAAGTCATTGTTAGAGCCAACTGTGTACTAACATTCTACAAATCTCTGCTGTGCAGGCATATTAGGATCCTAAGATACGAAATTAAATTCGCTCTCGTAAGGTGCTTCTCCTGGAAACACAAATCCTAACTAGTCATAATGTTTGTTGGTTTTCAGGCATTGAATAGTACTCCTGTGTTTTCTAAGTCACATGGAGATGACTTGTTTTCTTCTTCCAACTTTATTTCATATTCGTCTACAAACTTCAGATCTTCTGGAAGCTCCGAGGGTGTCTCAACAGCGCAGGAACAAGTGACAGAGAGCCCAAATGCCTTTTTTTTTTCAGAGAGCCCATCCCTTCTTTCTTTTCTTTCTCTTCAGGGTGCTCCTCCCACCTCGGATGAGGAGAAGAAGCCAATGCCAGGAGCGAAGAAACTTCCAGGACCTGCGGTCAACCTATCAGAGATCCAGAACATTAAAAGCGAACTGAAGTACGTCCCCAAAGCTGAGCAGTAGTTGGAAGAAAGAAGGTGAGTGAAAAATTATTTCCTTCCACTTAAAAAGACTGCTATAAAATGGGTTACGGAAGCCTTCCCCAGAGGGAGTCTGGAATTCCAGAAGCATTCATTAAGCTCCAGGGCCTTCAGTTTAGACCAGTTTTTCTGATGCAAAGATTTTCTGGTAAAGCCGAGCTTTGGGGCCTGTCATATTTCATAACCAGCTGGAGAGCCATAGAGGATGTTTGTCTGCCAACCCCTTTCTGGTCACCTTCTTTGCTGGGGGAGGGCAGGGTTGGGAGTGGGCCCTGGGGAGCTTTTCATCTTGGGGTCCCTCATTCCACGCCTCAGTTTCCCCACCCAGATGCCACGAAGAGTGATGAACTTAGTCTTGAGGAGAGGCTCATGGGAGCAAGGTGTTGAGGAGGTCTGGAAGTGTAAAGAGGGTAGGGATCAGTTCAGGCCTTGACAGGAATAACCCAGATGTGTGCAGAGCAGACCAAGGGGCCCCAGTGATGACTCAGAATGTGCACGAGGGAAGAGCAGGCTCAAAACTGTACCTGCCACCCTCCCAAGGAGGCAGTGCAGGCAGGGCCTGTGACCGTATTTTTATTGTTAATGCATCTGTTCAATCATGACCCTCTGGTGAGGGCTCAGCCCTGCCCCGCGTCTGCAGACCTGACAGGTGCGGACTGGTTTGCGAATTTTGCCAGCAGGGGGCGTGTGGAATCGGCCTGTCCTCTCTTTCCAGCTCTCTCCTGGGAACCTGAGAGCAAATCTACTTTATCCAACATTACTGAATCCCACCATGCACAGTTTATTCCGTTTCTTAAGCAGAAGTTTAAGTTCAGAAGAGAGGAACCTACATTGGTAACACAAAACAGGTCTTCATCTGGCTGACTGCCCATTCATTCGTTTGTTCATCAACTCACTCATTTCTTCAATATTTGCTGAGCATCCCCTATGTGCTGAGCAGTAGAGACGTGTGTTAATCATATACCATGTGCCAGATACTGCATGAAGAGCATCACATCCATCGCTTCTGATACCCACTTATTGCTCCCATTCTTGAGATGAATCTTACAGAAAGACTGGTTTTCCCTGTCTGTCATGCATCCTCAAGAGGGCATGTGACTTCAAAGTTAGTGCTGTCACTTACGTGTTATTCTACTTCACCCCTTCCTCGCACCGTACCTTACAGAGGTATCACACGCTCCCTATGGGTGTCAGGGTGACCTCTGGCCATGTAGGTCAAGGCGACCTCTGGCCATGTAGGTCAAGGCAAGCACAGCACTGGAGCCCTGCCGAGCCTTCTCCTGTAGACATAACGAAGAATAGAACATTCTCTGAGATAATCCCAAGTGTAATGGCAATGTTACTCGTGTCACGCTTATGCCGGCTTACTAGAACATTTCCAAGTTAGCTCTACGGAAGAGATTTCTTTATGGTACAGAGAAAGAGGAGCTGTTTTGAGTTAAAATAACACAACACAGTATCTAGTGTTTTCAGCACAGTTACATAAAAGAACAAAGGAGTAAGAATAAAATACAGTGGATTCTATGACTCTAGAATGAATCCCAGGAACCTGGCCAGGGCCCAAGTGACGCAAGCAGGAACTGACCTGAGGTGCGGTGACAAACACTTATTATTTATGACAGAATGAAACAAGTTGATGATGAGCATCATTACACTCTGCCCTGCTTATATAGCCAAGCTGAGATGAAATACTGCAATATGCTTGGGATGAAGCTGCAGAACTTTCTTGTGAGAAACCCCGGGGAAGGGAACTAAACGTTGTGTAATATTTATTATCATCACCCAACCAAGGCCAGTTAGACACATGAATCTTTAATGTAAACTTTAAAGGACTTTGCTCTTATGAAATCCATGTCGACCTAAATTTAACCCTGGTTACGGTTTCAGCAGAACTTGGTTTTGAAGATTCAAAGGAATGCTGTTTTAAAATGAGCTCAGAGAGGATCTTGAAGTGTTATCTGGCAGTGAGTGTGCAGCCTTGGATCTATGGTTACAGCAATGGGGAACAATATCAACTCAATAAAATACCGAAAAGTTACCCGATAGCCAGGACAAGATTTTTCTTACTTCATTTTCTCAGAGAAGACTATAATGATTCTTTTTCCCTGAACAAATTCTAATAATGCAAAACCACTCAGAGAGGCCTATTTTTCCTTATTCTTACAGGAATGTGAAAACCTAACGTTGTCACGGTAATTGATCTGAATTCCAAATGAGTACAGTCATTGTTTTAAGCCAAGGAATGACCTTTATTTCTTGTAGCAGAGGTAGTAGGCTGGTTTGCTTTTGATGTACTAATTCTTCTCCCACAATTATGTCAGATTTTGAGACTTCCATGGTCATGGTTTGTGGTCACAGAGGGAGAGCCTTTTTTAACATTGATTCATTCAGTGGACTCATAAGGCATAAATATCCTGGACCAGCCACCATTTAGCCTCTTACTGGTTGGCCTGATTTCCTCCTTCTGGGCTACCTCTTTGTCTTTGCTGCTTGATCAGGAATCTCCTGTGTCTACAGTCAGAAGCTACCATTGGCTTGTTTCTTTATAGCTATAGCAGATTCCACCTCAGACTTCATAGATAGGGATCTGGAGAACCCAAAGGACTACTCAGGGCTGGTGTCCAGCAAGCTGGGTGTCCTTTTCTGTTCCCTCTCTATCCTCAGATCAGACCACAGGTGCCCAGTTAAAGAGCCTCTAGCTCTGTACCGTGGCATTTTCTTCATTATGTGCTAAGATATATAGATGTCAAACTTGGTCTCCACTCTAGGGATACTTTGATCTTGGTGGAAAGATAAAATACTTCAAAAGGCAACTCAAGAATTAGACAGCAGCTCAGTGATTCAAGATATCCAATGACTGTTTATGATCCTCTAAGTAGGCAGGAAAGAGAACTGATGTTATGATTTATGAGAGGGGTAACTTGTGATGATTTTGTGTCAGGGACAGTTTGAAGGAGGTAGTGGGAATGGATGGTTTAATAGAGGCCCAGAATTAGCCTCTGGAAATATGGAATGTCCAGAACATCATTAATAGACAAGCCTAGTGAGATCAAACAGTTCCTCTAGGGCAACATCCTTAAACTTCTGGAGCGGAGCAAAACAAGATCGTACAACCAGCCCACACCATCTCTTCTCTTCTTCCAGTGGTAAAAAAAAAACTCAGTGTTTTTTTTTTTTTTTTTTATAAAGAACTCAGTGTTAACAAAGCATTGGGGAGGAACAAAATAAGTATCAAAGTGGTAGCAATACAGCAATCACAAGAAAAATGGTTAACAAAGGTAAACCCTAAGAATAAATCTACAATTATGTTAATGAGCACAAACAGCAGCAATTGAAAGTCCTGGGACCCATGAAGCACTAGAGAGAAACTGTTGTTCTGAAGTTGCAGGAATTCTTCCTCTCTGTGTTGGACATTACAGTATGGCCACATGTTGTGTGGCAGCCAGACTTCATGGTTACATACTAAACCAGGGCTTCAGAAAGATGCGAAATTTAATGATTCCTAATAATTCACTTAATAGCTTTTGGCTATGCATGGACTTAATCCCCATCTGCCATTAAGAACTGAAGAAAGCACTCGCATTTTTGCATTAGGAAGACTTTTGAGGTCAACCAGTGGGTATTGGACCATTCTCTGAGAAACACTGTGGTAGGGCATGGAGAGTGAGTTCAAATGATCCGCAATGCTTGTGTGGTCATACACAGCCCCTTGATCTCGAGCTGGCCTCTATCCCATACCCCACATCAGCCAACCAGCCTTGCTTCTGGATTTTGTGAATTTGACAAGAACCATCATAATGCCCTGATAGAGGAGGTATGCCTTCTTCCAGCACTCTGCCCCACCCCTAGCATCTTCTGTTTACGCCATCACAATATTTACCAAAGTGATGTATTGGTTTCCTTGTTTATACCTTCTTTATGATGCTAGGATATAGCTTCTTTTTTTTTTTCAGGATATAGCTTAAAGGCTGGTGGGGGGGCACCTGATATGTCATGAGCATATAAGGCATGTCTGTAGAATGTTACTGGTGCTGTGACCATAGCAAGTTTGGTGGTCCCTAAAAATGTGTTCTTGTAGACTCCCCAAGTCCTTGTATTCTAATGGGGATTACTATTTAAAAGCAAGACTAGCTTTTCTTGCCAGGTCTGAAAGTAACATTGAAATATGCGGTCTGAAAGCCGCATATGTAGGTATCAATTAAGTTTAAAATAATAAAGGGCATGGTTTCCAAAAATAGAGCTGCTAATATTGATTTGATTGGTTGGTTACTGATTTGAGACCTTGGAATTGCTTAATCAGTCAAGGTCTCAGAAATTTGACTTGAATTCACTGATTTTAACTTCATTATTCCTCTGGGAAACCAAAAATTTGGAGAAGATGTCACCTTTGGTTCACAGTCTTCAAAGGGAGAAAAACATGTAAAACCAGAAGAAAATAATTTACTTATCAAGAGTTATTTGGATTTATTTTTCAAAGACCATCTAGGTCCAGATAAGACATATTTACCAACCATTCATCCAGAGAGATGTCATTTCTGCTAGAAGAGAACATAAGGTGTTCATTACTCTTAAATGTTAACTACTATGCATCACCATTGTTCCTGCTGATTCAAGGGCTAATTTTGAGTGTTGGCAGGAGGGCAAATTGATGTACCCAGACATTTGATGAAAAGTGCATTTAGTACCTAACAACAGACCCCTGAAATACATGATTCAGAGACTTACAAAATTAAAGGAAGAAAGAGTTCAACAATAAGAACAGGATAATTTAATACCCCACTTTCAACAGTGGACAGAAGTAGACAGAAGATCAACAAGGAAACTTAGTCTTTTGGGGATGCTATATAGCAGTATACCTTGGACTGGGGGGCTTATAAATAATAGAAATTTATTTTTTCACAGCTCAGGAAACTGAGAAGTCTAAGATAGAGATGCCGACAGATTTGGGGTCTGATGAGGCCCTGCTTCCTGGTTTATTTTTTTTTAATAATAAATTTATTTTTTATTGGTGGTCAATTTGCCAAAATACAGAATATTTTCTCATCCCGTCAAGTGCCCACCTCAGTGCCTGCCACCCAGGCACCCCCACCCCCCGCCCACCTCCCCTTCCACCACCCCTAGTTCGTTTCCCAGAGTTAGGAGTCTGCTTCCTTATAGATGGCCATTATCTAACTGGATCCTCACATAGTGGAAGGGATAAGGGAGCTCTCTGGGGTCTCCTTTATAAGGGCATGAATCCCATTCAACAGGGCTCCCCTCTCATGACCTAGTCACCTCGCAAAGGCCCCACCTCCAAATGCCGTCACATTGGGATTACATTTCACCATATGAATTTGCATGGATACAAACATTCAATCTACAGCAGAAATAGAAGACTTGAATAACACTATCAACCAACTATACCTAAGAGACATTTATAAAACATTCCACCCAACAACAGAAGAAAACACATTCTTCTCAAGTGTACATGGCATATTGTCAGGACAAGCCACAGGTTAGGCCATAAAGCAAGTCCCAATAAGTTTAAATGGACTGAAATCATGCAAAGTATGTTCTTGGACCACAGAATGAAAGTAGAAATCAGTTATAGAAGAAAGTTTGGGAAATCCCCAAGTTGTGAAACTTAAATACCACACTCCTGAATAAACCAATGAGTGAAAGAAGAAATCACGAGGGAAATCAGAAAATACTTTAGACAAACAAAACCAAAAAGACAATATACCAAACTTGTGGGATGTGGTGAAAGCAGTGCTTAGAGGGAAATTTACGGTTCTAGACACCTACATTAAAGAAGAAAGGTCTCAAATCAGTAACCAACCAATCAAATCAATATTAGCAGCTCTATTTTTGGAAACCATGCCCTTTATTATTTTAAACTTAATTGATACCTACATATGCGGCAGATGATTAAATTGATGTGTAAATGGAAATATCTTTCCTTTCAAAAAGTAAGATGTAATATGCCTTAAAAATCAATTCGTATATACTATAACAAAACAGAAGGTGGGAAATAGAAAATAATCACCCATAAGATCACCATTTTAGCATTATACTCATTTTGATAGCTGCCCCTCCAGTATTTCCTCTACGTTTACATATAAGATACAATACGACAAAGTTGCTGATATGGGATTTGGGGTTATCAGGGCATGGAAGGTTTGGTCTCATTACCTTCTACCTTTGCAATTTTGAGCTCAGGGTCTCTATCCCCTCATTTCATAAAAAGCAGAAAGCGGTGTCTTCCTCATAGGGTAGCTGTGAAGGATCAGGGAGATGGAGAGATTTAAGAAAGTGTAGGTGGGCATGGCACCCAGGGCAGGGTAATTATGCAAAGATGGGAACTGGTTCTCCTTTTACTTTTTCTTTACATAGCGTCATTCACAGCACGCGTATGATTTCATATCTTGCTTTTTCCACACTACATTTTCTCAGAAGAATATTTTTTATGTTGCTTTGTGGCCTTCAGAGTTAAGATGATTTATTTCTCATAGTGCTTGGCTTATCATGATTTCATAACCTTTTCCCTTTTCCAGAAGACAAAGGACTGATTTATGGTTGCTACACAGAACTAAATTTAAAAAAAAGAAAAAAAAAACTTCTCTAAATATCTTCTTTGATTTGCTGGAAATTTCTGTCTTCAATTTAAAAATGTTCGCCACTTTGACTCAATTACAGAAGCTCTCTTCACTTTTTTTTGAAGGAAATGGCTTTATCCTGAGATGTTTCACTCTCTAGTGAAGCCATTTTTCCTTTGATTTGTGATGCTCTTTTTTTTTTTTTTTTGGTTCTCCACTTGGTTAGGATAAAGATGAGTTCTGCCGCAGTTCTGAACTCCATCAAGGTTTTATTCATTTGTTTTCCTGACCATCAAAGCTATTATTCTAGGCCCTGGTTACAAACTGTGTGGGTGCCAAGTGCTCTTGTGGGTGAACATAAGAAGCCTTTGAGTTGATTGTGGCAGTTGCTTTAAGAGCCTCTCCACAGCAAATACACAGAAGCTATCTGGATGGTTTCTCTTAAAACAGAGATCTGGAGGGCCTAGTGTGTGAACTAGTGGGGGAGAGCTGGAATCAGTGAGAGAGCATTCGGGGGGTAGACCTGAGACCAGAGAAGCACATCTGCTCCAGTCAGCTTGGTGGAAGGTGGAGGTGACTGAGGACCCAACTGTAGAACCCTGGACATGGGCACATAGATTTCCATGGGCTAAAGGACACTTATGACTGGCAGCACTTGCCATGCTTGCAACACACTGGAACTCAGTACGCCATCTCAGAAGTGTGGGGATTGGTACGGGGTGCCAGTGTCTGCAGACAGCTTGAGTTATCACACCTGGGAGGAGGTATGGGCTGCTACTGTCATCTAGTGCACAGACGCCAGAGATACTAGTAAATGTCCCCCAGTGCCCAGGACAGGCTCCTCCCTGCCAGCCCCAAGCAAAGAATTATCTAGTCCCAAATGTTAGTAGTGCTGAGAGTAAGTAATCCTGATTTTCCCAGTTTGAAGGTTTATGTCGGGACTGACTTGTTTGCCTTTCCAAACAATCAGTGTATTGTATTTTACAGAAATTAAAACATTAATAAAAAGAATAATAAATAATTGCCCAGTATTTATTATCTCTTTATAGTCACAGAGACTTAGGAATAAAAATAAAACCCTCTTGAATAGGATTCTTTTGTCAGCTGGTAAACGAAATATATTTATGGTAGATGGTATACATAGAATATTCCCCAGTAATAGTATTAGGCCTTAAACACAACTATTTTTTATAGGTTCTTTTTTCATCTTAAATGTATCAGAAAGCAGTAGGTCATCTTAGCGGCTCATCAAGTCTTTAAAATCTGAATGCTAAGCATTTGTAATCACCGGCACCAACGTCAACGTCATCCTTTTCGTTGCCCTCATTGGCGTGACCACGGAGTGTGTGCTCAGGGGATGCCCGATGCCACGGCTCGTGCTTCGCCTACGTTAGTTCATTCACTGCTTGTGCTGACTACCTGGAGTATACACGATGCTGCTCAGACACTTAAGGAAAAGAAGGCCAGGAGACTTTACGAACTTGACCAGGGGTACCCCGCTTGCAGGCCACAGAGAGGAGATGCAGATTGTCGTCTGTCATACTCCACAGCCTCTCCTTTTAATCACTGTCACCCACTGCATTCTCTGAACAACTTCTCTTAGTTGAATCTTCCAGGGTTTGCAAATATTTCACTGTGTCAGGTCAGAGTAAAACAAGCAAAGGCTAAGCTCTTCACAAAGAGGTGATCCTCTAACTCTGACTCATTGGTTTATTCATTCGTTCGTTTGCTCATTCATTCATTCGTGCATGAACTCATTCATTCATTAATTCATTCAACAAGCACTCATTAAGCAAGGAGCATGTGCCAAATGTGGAGGGTATCAGCGTTGTCGACTCGGATATGAATCGGTGTCTGCCTGGCTTCAGTTGAATGCACAGAACGCTGCATGGAAGCACAAGTAATTTGCTTTTTTTAAAGGTCTTGAAGAAGAGGAAGGGTTGATGTCCATAAATATCAGAGAGTGTGAAAGAGAGGAGGATTGAGAGAAAGGCAGAGGAAGGAAGGGAAGGAAGGAACGGAGAAAGGGATGGGACAGCAGCGACAGTGGCAGTGCTGGGGACCACGGGGGCCCGGCTCGCTGCTGACAAACGGCAGCAGAGGAATGCCAGGCCTCGGTGGAGGCCGCCTGCGCTCCGGGGGCGAGCGAGGGCTTGGCAGGCGTCGCTGTGTCATCACGAGGCAGCCGGCTCCTACCCGTGAAGGCTTTTCTCTCGTTCCCTCTCCCGCTGCGTGCAGCCCACACAGAAAACCGGGGAAGTGAATTCCAGGCTGTCTAATCAGGCTTGGCTGCGTCGTGACAACACTGCTCGTTTTAACTCCCTCCGCACGTTGTGGCATTTGAGAAGGGGAAGGAATCACGAGGAGCAAGTCAAGACTCGCTTGTGCTCCGGGGCCACCGCTCCCTGCCTGGGAGGCCGCGGCTCCACAGCCTCTGCTTTAGGGCTTTATGCAGACGGCCAGGTGGTGGCTGCTTTAATCCCAGGCGGGGCCGGTCAATTGGCTCCTCACTGAGGGAAATTTCTATCAAGCAGTCCACAGATTGGAGTCGCTTTGGTCCAGGCAGGTGGCAGAAAGACTGCTCAGAGCAATTCGTCCTGACTGCTGGAAAACCAGCAGAGCGCAAGCGAGTCCCACTGCCCCCAAGTCACCGGTGGCTCTTCCTCCCACCGCAGAAAACCTGCCCTGACACGCAGCAGGCACAGCCTAATCCTTAACAACTCGGACGCTATTGCACTGCCTAGCTCTCGCCTCGCCCCCCCCCCCCCCATTTTGGACACAGATGATAGGAATCACGGCTGCCCTTTAGTTGCAGAGGCAATGATTCATTCCTGAGAACTTACCAAACAGGTTTATTAAATTCTGAGTGCTCAAACATCCGTTTATTCAGACTCAATTGCTTTTCATCTTTTAATCATTTTGTACGTGAGCTACTTGGAATTTACTTTAGCTGAATTAACCTTTTTCTTCATAATGCAAGTTAACAGCTAGAACCGGATTTCAATGGGAATGAGTAAAGTATGGGAAAGACTCATTTAGTAAGTGAACATCTGCCAGGCCCCGCAGTGTTAGAGTAGGCGCCGAGGACGGTGCCCCTGTGGGAGCTCACGGTCCGGCCAGGGGAGGACGTGAGCGGGGGCATTAGCTTGTAAAGGTTGCAGCAGGAATGACGCAACAAGACACAGCCTTTGAATATAGGCGACGAAGATTCTAGAGAGGATGTTAGAAAACAAATATTCGAAAAGAAGGTTGATGAGCAAACACTTTAGAGGGGACTTGGGTATAGGTTCAGGCCCCGGCTTTGCTATTCCCTTGGTCTGTGATTTGGCATAATCGCTCTGTGTCTTTGTCTGAAAAATAAGGAAAAAATCCCTACCTCACAGGGGTGATTTTGCTCCTGACCCTAAGGGACATATTGCAATGTCTGGAGAAATTTTTGGTTGTCACCCCTCAGGGCAGATACCACTGGCACCTAGTAGGTTGAGGCCAGGGGTGCCACTGACTATCCCACAATGTGCAGGACAGCCCCCCACAAGAAATGTCAGTAATGATGAGATTGAGAAACACCGAATGCCACGGTGCGCATAAAGTCCTGAGCCCAGTGGTAGCTATTATTACTGATGACAGCGTGTTACCAGGGGAAGGAACCTAATCGAAGGCATTAGGCAGTGGATGTGCTAGAGTGGGCACAGCTGCACTCCACGTCCAGCTGTATCATGTAGTAACTCTGTGACCTTGTGCAAGTTGCTGGGCACTCTGAGCCACACATCTAAGTAGGAGTGAGGATACCAATCTTGAGACGGAGCCATAAAGACATGGAGTTGACTCCGATGGGGCATCTGGCATGAACCAGCATCCAGAGAGTGTTCATTCCCTTCATAGTCCCCACTTCTTGCCTACACCCTCTGTCTTCTACCCTCTTCTACCAAGGGCAGCGATTGGTTGGTTGGTTTTTAAATGAAATGCTCTCTAAAGAGTAGCTCTGCAGATTTTCCCAGGGAATATAAAAGAGCTCACTGAAAATGAAACTCTACTAATTGTCTGTGACTAACAGGAGCTCACCGAATCACCTGCAAGCCTCCGAGAAGCTCTCTTTCTCCGCCACCACCTACCTTGCGTCATCCAAGCCTGAGCCAGTTTGTGAGAGGATTCCTAAGCTGCGTGTGAGCTCCTTCTCCAGGAGGAGGCACTGCAGTCCCACTTTTCCAAACCCGCAGCAGCTCCAGTTTCCAAAGCCCTTGTCTCCACAGTAAAATTACAAACATTTCACTCAAGTGCTTTCATTTTGTTTTGGAAGCTTCAAGGGATTTCCACTCCTCCTCCTACCATTTTAAAGCAGCAAATATACCTGGTTTGTAATTTCAGACTTTTCCCTGAAGAAAATCAGTTTAAGAAATATTTGGGAGGCCAAGCTGCCTTCTGTTATCAAGGAAAAGTGAAACAATGCATTTGAGACACCATTTTACTGAGCATTTCGAATGGGCTTGATGGCCAAAAAGAGGTATCTCATCTTTTTAGTAACCTTTGGTGCACAGACTATGTTTTATCAGAGTCTGGTCTAGAAATGAAAACAAGATCCATATCAATATAAAGATCCAGAAAGTGCCCTAGGTGTCTTCTCTATGACGTCTTCTCCTGGCTCATGCCCTTTCACATCCAATTTATACCTGCTATTACTTCCTAGGAGTGTTTTCTGCCTCTTTCTGATGTTGCTTAACTTGATCATTAAGTAATGTCCACTTTGTAATAAGAGTGAAACAGGTAGGCAGGCATTAATAAACACATGTGCCCAACAACATGGCAGCTTAGCCACTGTGAATAAGCCACTTAAGAGGGCACCACGAGCCAGGCGATGAGGAAATAGAGGCTTATTTGGAGTTTTAAGTTTTACCGAAATCACATCTTTTAACGAGAGACTAATAGCAGCAATAACATTAACAAGCCCTTGTACTTGATTTTAAGACTTCCAAAGTACTTCTATGTTCGCTTTTGAGGCTCACAGCAGTTCCATGAGACAGGAAGGGCAATGAATTTGCAGTTCCTTCTTATGTGACTTCCAACTTCACACAGGGGAGAAGATTGTGGGATGTGTCATCTCCTTCCAGAGAAAGTTCATTTTAAGACTATTAATTAAGCCTAGTTAAGAGCATCTGGAAAAAACAAACAAACGGGTGCAATCTCTTTAAATTAGAGAAGTAGGATCGCCGCACAGTCTACAGCAGGTGCCAAAGAAGGGTTAGTTACAACCCGTGCCATGGGCCAGAACTGAACAGGTAATGGCTTGCTCTGCTTATACCCAGGAGGACTTTTCTCATTGAAAAGACACTTAGGATTAATCTATCCACTTCTATGAATAGATATAGCCCAAAGGAAATGTACTCTCTGAACTTTCTTTTTTCTTTCCAATTTAAGGTTGTTGGTTTATTTTAAAAAGGCGTGTTTTGCAGCTATTAATGTCCCACATCATACAGATAACCAGCTTTACCTCCCCCCAGCCCCACCCCATCCCCTCCAGTTGTCTTATATATATATATATATATATTTTTAATTGAAGTTCGATTTGCCAACATATAGTATAGCACTCAGTGCTCTCATCCTGTCAAGTGTCCCCTCAGTGCCCGTCACCCAGTCACCCCATCCCCCTGCCTGCCTCCCCTTCCACTACCCTTTGTTCGTTTCCCAGAGTTAGGAGTCTCTCATGTTTGGAAAACGAGTGGGAAAAATTAGAGAGGGTGACAAAATACGAACTTTTATTTCTATTTACGGTTTTCTTGCTGCCTAACCTTAAAAAATCATATTGTATCATTTTTATTTATTTAATTTTTAAAAGTAGGCTGTACAGTCAACGTGGGGCTTGAACTTATGACCCTGAGATCAAGAGCTGCATGATCTATTGACTGAGCCAGCCAGGTGCCTCATATTGTATCCTTTATATATGTATAAACATACAATACACACACACACACACACACACACACACAGGATCCCAGATTTGAAAATAAGGTTGAAATATCTTCATTTCAGAAAGACTAGGTGGCAAACAAATGCCCCCGGGGAAGACTTCACTTTGAAGAAACCCCCAAAATCATCTCCCTAAAGGTACACTCTCCTGGAAAGCTCTCCACTGTCACCAACAGCCAAGAAATGGCATCCTGGATTCCCTGTAGAATCATATATGAAGTTTACTGCTGGTTATCTGTCAGGGGAGAGAGAGCCTGGGAGTCTGAGCCAAATCCAATTCAATTATGGGCCAATTATAGACCTGCTTCCACTGCCAGGAACGGGCCACACCACCAACCCAGCTGGTTTCAGAGCCCCTGGCTGGCAGGGACTCCCTGTACATGAGTAGAAGAGCTGGTGGCTCAGATAAGACAAAATAGCTGAGATGGTGTTTGGAGAGCAGCACAGATGGCGAACGCCAGTATGCCTCCCCTGAACCTCCTAACCATCTCACTACCAATCTTTCACAATTGACTCCAGACTCCATTTTCCCTCCTGGGTGGCACCCCTTCCCATGATCAAATTATGAAACACCAAGAGGTGGTAGTCAGGGCTTTGCTCTCGCACTCGGAGTCAATCTTGCAGCCCTGGCCACGCTGCTAACTAGGAGCACAGTGTCTGGATTACCCGCATCACCACTGACAGCTTCACCCAAGTTAGGAGTTAAAATGCCAAGAAAGTTGAGTTAGAAACTTGGGTTAGGTGAAAATAAAGCTATCTCTGTTAAAAATCAAAACAACTTTGTGAAGTCTAGCTGGCACTTCCAGCCGAATGACATCATTTCAGGTCTGTATTCTAGCATCGAGTGGTACAGTTCTCCCTTGGGGCTGGCTTTGCCTGTCTGATCTGCCAGTTCTTAAGAAGCAAGCTCATCCCTAACTTTAACGGAGATTCCAAGGAGAGCGAGGACAAGGCAGCACCAAGGACAGCATCCCGTAGGCTGTGGCAGTGGAAACCATTTAGATTGGCCTCCAGCAGCGGTCATCAAAGTTTCTCAGGGCCCTGGCATCACGTGGAGGGCCTCCTGAAACTCAGACTGCTGAGTCCCACCCCCAGAGTTTCTGATTCAGTGGGTCTAGGGTGGGCACGAGAATCTGCATTTCTGACAAGTTCTCACGGGCTGCTGCTGCTGGTTTGGGGACCACACTTTGAGAACCACCGACCTCGAGCCAGTAATCTAGATTGTTTAGGTCTGGACATTGAGAATTTCTAACTAACCCATCATCTGATCCATAGTTTTATAGCTAGTATCTAAAGGTATAGTAAGCAACTTGGTCAAACCTCTTTGCTGAAATTCAGATACACAAAGCATCAATGAAGCAACAATCATAAATGCTTAGAATAGGGTTTCTGAGGGTCAGGCACCATGCCAAGTATGTCACCTTGTGATTAGTAAATGAGTTAGAATACATAAGCTCCATTTCACAGGGGACAAACCTGAGGCACAGACAGGTTATGTGACTTCCTCCAAAGTAGCATAACTAGACAACAGGACAACTGGGATTCAAATTCGGGCTGACTGGCTCTTAACCCATTACCCCAGGCTGACTCTCCATGTGGCAGATAGGATGAGCTCCATGGAGGTGAAATGTGCTGTGTAAATTAAGAAGGACGCTGCTAAGGGGCCAGGAATTCTTGCAGTGGCATCAACTTACCTACCAGTCACTTAACCTCACTGGTTCAGCATTAATTTCTGTAACTGTTTATGAAGTTTGGACACTGTTACAATCCAAGGGTTGGCAAACTAGGTCCCACAGGCCAAATCCAGTTTACTATGTAGTTTTCTTTTAAAACTTTTTTACTGAGAGATAATTCTAGATTCCCATGCGGTTGCAAGAAATACTACCAAGAGATCTCTGGATGCAATGGTTGGGAAGAAATAAGAAAAAAATCATTTTCCCAATCTCTATAGAAATATTTCTAAGGAAGGCCTTGCCATGTTTTGGATATATGCAGAGACCAAAAAGTCGGGTTTGATAATCTTCATTCAAGCATACTGTTATGTATGTCCAGGAAGTGGAAGGAAAACACAAAAGGGGTTCTAAATTTGAACACTTTACAAGTCCAATACAAGACAGGACCCGGATCACAGCTACTTGGCTGATTGATAGGCAATTGTATAGCTTTTCTCAAATATTATGACATAAGAACTGAAGCCAGTTTCTGAACAACTGTGTTGCCTAGCCTTGGGCTTTGGGTGGGAATCACTTCTTTTTATTCTAGTTATCGTAGTCTTGGAGTCAGGCAGCAATGAGTTGCTGGATGTAGTTAGACTTGAGATACTCAGTGTGGGCTGCACTAGGGTCACCTGGGCTTGTCTGAACCCCACTTCTGACCAATTAATTCTCTGAGGGAGGAGTATATTTCACAAGACCCGAAGGTGAGTCTAGTGTGCAGCTTGGGTCATAAGGACCAAGTTAGTGAATGTTTCTAAGGTCTTCCCAGGACAAACCAAATGGAAATGTTTGTTGATTAGGAAAGTATTTCTTTGGTTGAATGTCAGCGTTGCTGGGATGAAAGTCCCCAAATGTGGGAAAGAGCCAAGCCTTCTTGGAAAGGCATGGAGCACAGATGTACACTTATGTATAGGGTGATCCAATGGTGAGCCACAGCTTCTGTTTGGGATAGGACATGGGGAAGAGATAGTGTTACCCAGAATGCCATTGAGTCCAGAACAATAGCCATACTGGGCTTGACATGGGCTGAAGACACCCTCTAGTGAGTGTGCTGTGCCTTCTCAGTGCTGCGGATATGTGTTTAGCCAGCAATATGTAGAGTTGTATTCTCATAGGTCAGGGGATCATCCGTGTTACTTATTCCAACCCAGCCCAGTAGGTCCCCTCTATGCTCCCTGCTTTGCTGTATGTCCCCTACCCTGGAGAGTCACTTGACTTTAACCATGAATTTAGCAACTTTTAAGCCCTGTCCCAATCCGTCTCACTCTAAAAACTGTCAGGGCTGCTGTTCTCTCCAAATAATCCCAATCACACCCTTTGGAGTGACTCACCAAGAGAAGAGTCCAAGTAAGTCCCATTCCATTGGAGTTTCTTTTAACTTGTTCAGCCTCTGGGTATAAACACAATGCAAGGAGGGTTATGTTTTTGGTATGATGTGCAAAGCACTGATTGCTGAGTGCTGAACTGTTGCACTGTAAGCTTTGGTTCAAGATCAGTCAGCTATGTTGGCCTGCTCCCGCAAAATTGAATCCATGAGTTCTCAGGATGCCAGATCTCTAATGTCTGGCTACTCACCATTTCAGAAATGCCCAAAGCAGTCTGTTCCTAGCCTCTGGCTAAGGATCTGGTTTCTGACATAAGTGCCATTTCTTGTGATTCCCATCAATAACACCTATTCATTGACACATAAAATACAAGAGCTACACTTGACTTATAGCAACTGTATTACATATATATGCGTGTGTACATGTAATACATGTATACACATATGTATATATGTATTATACATACACATACATGTAAGTTTTTATTTAAATTCCAGTTAGTTAACATATGGTGCAATATTAGTTTTGGGTGTATAATTTAGTGATTCAACAGTTAACATACAACACCTGGTGCTCATCAAGACAAGTGCCCTCCTTACTCCCCATCACCTATTTCCCCCATTTCCCCCCCCCCACCTCCCTTCTGGTAACCAGCAGTTTGTTTTCTAGAGTTAAGAGTCTGTTTTTTGGTTTTCCTCTCTCTTTTTCCCCCTATGTTTGTTTGTTTTGTTTCTTAAATTCTACATATGAGTGAAATCATATGGTATTTGTATTTTTCTGACTTGTTTCACTTAGCATAGTACTCCCTAGCTCCATCCACATCGTTGCAAATGGCAAGATTTCATTCTTTTTTATGGCTGAGTAATATTCCATTATATAGATATACTACTTCTTTTTTATTCATTCATCAGTTGATGGGCATTTGTGATCTTTCCATAATTTAGCGATTGAGCAACTGTATTGTCTATTGCTGTGTAACAAATTACCCCAAACCCTGCAGCTTAAAACAATAAGAAGTATTATCTCAGAGTTTCTGTGCATTAGGGATCTAGAAGTGGTTGAGCTGGGTGGTTCTGGCCTGGAGTCCCTCATGAAGTTGCTGTCAAAATGTCAGGTGGGACCATAGTCATTTAAAGCTTTGGCTAAGACTGAAAGATCCACTTCTAAGATGGTGTACTCATGGCACTGGTTAATGGATAATGACTATTATCAGGAGACCTTAGTGTCTTTCCATGTACACCTCACCACTGGGCTGCTTGAATGCCCCCACAACATGGCAGCTGGCTTCCCCCAGAGGAAGTGATCCAAGAGAGAGCAAGGCGGAACCTGCGGTGGCTTGTATGACCTAGCCTTAGAAGTCACACTTCGTCATTTCGGTAATATCCTATTGATTGCCCTAGTCAGCCCTATTCAGTATTAGACAGGACTACATAAGGGTATGAACACCAGGAGGCAAGATTCACTGGGGACCATCTGGGAGATCTCTCCAATAGTACCTTTTTTTCTAAACCAACGAGAACACTGGAGTCCAGAGAAGTGAGGTTTGCCCAAAGTCACTCAGCCTTAACATTCCAATATTTGTTTTTCTTTCAACCCCAACCGATCCTTACCACCCACAATTTCTTATATTTATTTAAAACACCAAATGTTGTTTATCTTTGGGAAGATTAGAAAGATTATTTCCAAATGTGAAGCCAGTTTCCCTGATGTTTTTTAACAGAGGAAGCCTTCAGAAACCAGACAGCGTATAAGCAAAGTGTACACTCCAAGCACTCCGGAAAGGTTTTTCTTCACTTCCTTGAGTCGTTAGGGAGGCAGTGCTCCAGAAGGAGGGAGAAAAAAGCAGAACCTCTGAGGGAAAGCAAACTCAACAGAGAACTAAAAATCCCATGTTTGAGGGATAAAGTTTACCTTTTGCATGCTGTTCTCTCTCCTTGGCTTGTTCCCATATTACGATGTTTTCTTGCTCTTGCTTTTGATTTCTGAGAGTGAAAGAACAAGAAAAAGAAAATAAGAAGTGAGGAAACAAACAGAGTATCACAATCAAACCAATGGCAAGGCCACCCTCCTTAAGGAGTGTGGGTTTCATTAACCCAAGATAAAAGGCAGCGACCTGGCCACAGGGACTCCCTAGGAAAATCACAGATTTTTTTTCCTTTAAAAACTTATGTCTTTGAACACACACACACACACACACACACACACACACAGATTTTTAAGCACAAAGCTCTGAACTGATCAATATTATCAGTTCTTTTCTCTTCAGGATCCTCTTTGAAACAGCCATCTTCTAAGAAAGGCAACAGCAAGAAAGAAACCTCTTCTTCATTCTCTATCCCTTTTCTATCAGCTAAAAAACGACAAGGCCTGTCATCTCTGATCACCGTAACTCGTCAGGAGACACGACCACTTTCTCCCTGCCTGACCTATTTTGTCTAATGGGGCCCACTCCTGTGCCCTCTGCCACGCTACCTTCTCTCCCGAGTTCCATTTATAGCAGAGCTTTATTAATGGTTAAATCGTTAGGAGCGGATCTGTCTCCCTCCCAAGGCTTCTTTCCCCTATTCAATAAATTAAGCCATGGGATCCGAGAGACTGTCCATTTCTGCTCTATTTAAGCTCAGATTCTTCCCAGCTCACAAAACACTGTGAACTGACAGGTGAGAGCTCAGTATGAGTTCCCAGGGCCTGCCCAGCAGTCTGTGGTCACTTGCGATTTGTTTCGTATTTAGTTCTCGAAGTAACGCTTGTGTGGCCCATGGGAATTTACCTAAGCCCTTGATGAAATTCTCCTATCTGGAGCTGAAATGCTTCACCAAGGAGCCTTTGGGCCTTCGCTAATGGTGAATGGCCTCCTTTCACAATCCTCAGGCAAGAGCCCCTGGACAAGTGCTAGGAGGGTCTGACATGTTTGACCCCTCTTTTCACCTTGCAAGAAGGTTTGCAAATTCCATTCATCCGCCATTCTTGTTGCTGTCACACAGGTGACCTCACTGAACAACTGGAGCATTAGTGGCCCACAGCTGTCAAAGTGACCTGTGCATTTCACTTCTCAGAGCCTTTTCTCACTTGGTTTTAGTTGCCAGAGCCCTACAGTCAACAGAGCTTTCAAAAAAAAAAAAAAAAGAAACAGAAAAACCACAAAACTGATAATGTCACTGCCCTGCTGAACACCCTTCAGTGGCTCCCCATTACCCCTGGGGCCGGTATTAACTGGCTTATACTCACCAGTGTTCCCCCATCTTGCATTGCTGCCTGCTCAGAGCATTTCTTGTTCCAAACCTAGTGAACTGCTCCCGGTTCATGGAGGTGCCACGCTAACATGAGGCTGCTACACATACTCAGAATATTCTTTTCAAGTCTTTCTCCTATACCCATTAGCTGGTTAGTTCCTACCCCTCATTAGGTCTCAGATTATTTTTTAAATAGATTTTATTTATTTTTAAAGATTTTATTCATTCATTCATTCATTCATTCATTCATGAGAGACATAGATAGACGGAGAGGCAAACCCCCTGTGGGGAGCCCGATGTGAGACTTGATCCCAGGACCCCAGGATCACTACGTGAGCCAAAGGCAGGTGCTCAACCTCTGAGCCACCCAGGTGCCCCTAAGTCTCAGTTTAAATACAATTTCTGAAAAGCCCTTCCATGGCCCCTTAACTGAATAGCACCCACAGCAGCCACCATTTATTTTATTATCTGACTGTTCTTCCAGATGTTCAGTTCCTTGAAGAGGGATAACTTGTCCCCTAGTGTATCCACAGTACCTAATACATTTTCTGACATATGATGTAACCAAATTAAAGCCAGGCATTTTGGTGCTCACCTTTAAAACCATTTACGCACATTTAAGTCCCAAGCCACATCCAAAAGAAGCGTAAATTGGTTGCCAAAAATGGCCTCAGAAATGAATGCAGATCTTCATCTAAGAAGGATTTACATTGTAAAACACACAGTAAAACTACTCCAAAAGTCTCTTGATTCATTTCCAGTGCAAGATCCCTTCACCCTAGAGACTTACCCCAAATCTCTCATTATTTCCCCCAAACCCAATTATCCGCTGGTGACCCCAAGCCCTTCTGTTTCTGTAATTTTGACTCCGTTAACTCCTTTCGATTCTCTACTCCAGCCACTTAGACCTCCACCAACCATCAGCACCACAATGAGCCTCCAGCCAAGATGACAATGACTGAATCCTGCTTGGAGGGCAGAGGGGAGTAAGGGATGTGTTGACTTATAAGATTTTGTGGAACTTGTAAGCTTTTCTTTTTTTTTTTTTAAATACATAGAGGTGCTCTGCTAATTGCTTTAATAAGTTATGCTCCCAACAGCCCTATAAGCTTGATACTCTTAGTTTCCTGCACTACAGAGGAGTACTTGACCACGGTGACATGGCTAGGAAGCAGGAAGAGTCAGGATCTGAAGGTGAGAGTTCATGCTAAAATGCCCCCACAGTAGGCACTCAGTAAACATGAGCTGAACATATAAACAAGATCCCACCTGGGAAACAGTTTGGAGGCCGGCAAGGCAAAAGGTGTGGAAGGGTTTTCTCTGATGAACTGATTGCAAGTACATGTCAAAGCTTTACTTCAAAGTTGCTTAAAGAAGGGGAGTGGGAGGTTTCCAGTTAGGAAATGTATGTCATGGGGATGAAAGGTACAGCACTGGGAACATAGTCAGTAGTATTGTCATGGTGTTGCATGGGGAAGACGGTAGCTACACTTGTGAGCACAGCACAACATATAGACTTGTTGAATCATCATGTTGTACACCTGAAACTAACGTAACACTGGGTGCCAACTATATGCAATAAAACAAAAAAAAAGTTGCTTAAAGAAGCTTCAAAAGGCTAGTTCACAAACTTGGAATAGGAAATAATGTGGTTAGATAACATTGTTAGACCAAGTAGAAGTGGTCATTAAACTCTGTTACAAGGCTGATTTAGTGAGGCAGGTAAATCTAATTTCCCAGAAGGGGCTCTTAATCTGATTAAAGTTGATCAGAAAATCATTCATATGTTTTATCAGAAATGCCCCAGAAGGGACCACTCATCACACCAGAGCACACAGCTGTCCCAACTCAGGTTTGGGATCATTTTCTTTCACAGAAGTGTTTCTTGACCTCATCAATCTTCACATTTGGGTGGGATAACTCTTTGGGGTGGGGGCTGTCTCAGGCCCTGTGGGATGCTTAGAGTATCCCTGGCCTCTACCCACCAGATGCCAGTGGCACCTCTTCCTTCTGGATGTAATAGCCTAAAATGTCTCTACATGTTGCCAAATGTCTGTGGGAGGGGACAAGATACCACCTCACACAGTGAGAGAATGCCTCCTCTAGACTGTGGTCTATGGACTAAAAGTGATGGCATCTCTTGGAAGGTTGCTAGAAACGCACAACCTAAGCCCCACCCAGACCCCTAGAGAAGGAATCTGCAGTTTAACGAGATCCCTAGGTGCTTCCTATGGACATTAAACTCTGAGAAGCCCTTCTAGGCCAGCAGTTCTCAACCCTGCCTGCACATCAGAGGCCTTGGGAGCTCTCAAGAATACTGCTCACACCCCCAGAGACTGATGTCATTGGTCTGGGGGCAACCTGGGCCTTGAGAGTTTTAAAAACTCTCCAGGTGATTCTAATTTGCAGCCAAGTTTACACTTCTTGTTCTGGATAGTTTAAAAACAACCTGCCCTACAGCTTTGGGAGTGATTTCCAAAAACCTATATCGAGACCTCACATCTCCAAAGTGATGCTTCTTTCCTTCCCATGAACATCCTTCTTTTTTGACCTTTTATCACTTTTAAGATGACAGAATTAAAGTTCTTTGATGATGGTTTCAAAAGGTAGGATTTGGCTATAACTAATTTAAAATTATGGTTGGAATGATTTGGGAAAAAGAATGAAGGCATTGGTTTAACCTTCCCCAGATAACTTCCTAAAGAAGTAAAAGCCATATAGGCAGTGATATTGTAAAAGTGATGTATGGCGAGATGGCAGCTACACTTGTGGTGAGCACAGCATAATGTATACAGTTGCCAAATCACATATGTTGTACACCTGAAGCTAATGTAACATTGCATGTCAACTAAAACAAAAGAATTTTTAAAACTTTAATTAAAAAAGAAGAGCCAGCAGAATCATCCCTCAAAAGCTTGCTAATTTTAAAAAATGTCTGTACTTGAAAAAAATCCAAACATTAAACAGCAAGCTCTAACAAGAAAATTGTTTTGCATGAAATGTGCAATTATATAAAGAGCCCATGAAAATTGGGAACCAAAACACTAACACCTTAATAGATAAACAGATAAAGGAAATGAGCTCACAATTCACAAAAGTGGATGTATAATTAGAGAAGCATGAGAAAATGTGCAGCCTCACTAGTAATCAAAAGCATGCTCAATGAAAAAAGAGTTAACAATTTTCCTCTTATAATATTCACCATGATGAGTGGGAAAATGATCATGAAACAGACACTTGCTTATTCCCTCAATAGATATGGAGTGTCTTCTGAATAGGAGGCATCCCGCTAATCTACACAATGAGGGTGTGGGGCTTAGGAAATGAAGAAAGTTCAAGCCATTAAAAATTTCTATCTTCCCCCATCCACTTAGGCCTTGATGGAAGCTATCCTAAAGAAAATGTTCATGTGGAAAAAGTTATGTTCATTTATGATAGCAAAAGTGATTAAAAGCCCAAATACCCATTAACAAGATTCTGATTAAGTAAACTCTGGTGTATCCACCTCATAAAATACTACAGACACTATTTGTGATATAATGAATGATTATTGAAAAAGAATACGAACAGTAGACTACTGGAAGAATGGTGCAGTAATAAAGTAATTTTGAAAATGCTACCTGGTGTCATCCCCACCACCCAAAACACACAATATACATCTGTATATTTAAAGCTCTGAGGGTAAAAGATGTGTACTCTGAGAACTCTGGAACACTTATGAAAGAATTGAAGATAACACAAAGAAATGAAAAAGAATTCCATGCTCATGGATTGGAAGAACACTGTTAAAATGTCTATACTACCTAAAGCAATCTACACATCGAATGCAATCCTTATCAAAATACCACCAGAATTTTTTTCACAGAGCTAGAACAAACAATCCTAAAATTTTTATGGAATCGCAAGAGATCCGAATGGCCGAAAAAGAAAAACAAAGCTGGAAGCATCATGATTCTGGAATTCAAGCTATATTACTAAGCTGTGATCATCAAGACAGTATGGTACTGCCACAAAAACAGACACACAGATCAGTGGGACAGAATAGACAACCTGGAAATGAACTCTCAACTCTATGGTCAACTAGTCTTTTTTTTTTTTTTTTTTTTTTTTGGTCAACTAGTCTCTGACAAAGCAGGAAACAATGTCCAGTGGAAAAAAGTCTCTTTAGCAAATAGTGTTGGGAAAACTGGATGGCAACATGCAGAAGAATAAAACTGGACCACTTTCTTACACCATACATAAAAATAAATTCAAAATGGATGAAAGACCTAAATGTGAGACAGAAAACCATCAAAATCCTAGAGGAAATCACAGGCAGCAACCTCTTTGAGCTCAGCTGCAGCAACTTCTTAATAGACACATCTCTGGAGGCAAAGGAAACAAAAGCAAAAATGAACTATTGGGACTTCATCAAGATAAAAAGCTTCTGCACAGCAAAGGAAACAATCAACAAAACTTTTTAAAAGGCAGCCTATGGAATGGGAGAAGATATTTGAAAATGATATATCTGATAAAGGGCTAGTATCCAAAATCTATAAAGAACTTACAAACTCAACACCCAAAAAACAAATAACCAAGTTAAGAAATTGGCAGAAGGGGATCCCTGGGTGGCGCAGCGGTTTGGCGCCTGCCTTTGGCCCAGGGCGCGATCCTGGAGACCCGGGATCGAATCCCACATTGGGCTCCCGGTGCATGGAGCCTGCTTCTCCCTCTGCCTATGTCTCTGCCTCTCTCTCTGTGACTATCATAAATAAAAAAATTAAAAAAAAAAGAAATTGGCAGAAGACATGACTACTACAGACACTATTTGTGATATAACGAATGATTAATGAAAAGAGAAATACAAATCAGAGAAATACAAACCAAAACCACAATGATGACGGGATGAGCACTGGGTGTTATGCTATATGTTGGCAAATCGAACTCCAATAAAAAAAATACAAAAAAAAAAAAACCCCACGATGAGATACCACCTCACGCCTGTCAAAATTTATAACACAAGAAACAACAGATGTTGGTGAGGATGTGGAGAAAGAGGAACCCTCTTGCGCTGTTGCTGGGAATGCAAACTGGTGCAGCCACTCTGGAGAATAGTATGGAGGTTCCTCAAAAAGTTAAAAATAGAGCTACCCTATGACCCAGCAATTGCACTACTAGGTATTTATCCGAAGGATAAAAAAATACAGATACAAAGCGGGTACATGCACTCCGATGTTTACAGCAGCATTATCAGGAATAACCAAACTCTGGAGAGAGATCAGATGTCCATCAACTGATGAATGGATAAGGAATAAGTGGTGTGTGTGTGTTGGAATATTACGTAGCCATCAAGAAGAATGAGATCTCGCCATTTGCAATGATGTGGATGGAACTAGGGAGTATTATGCTAAATGAAATGTTAGTCAGAGAAAGACAAATACTGGATGATCTCACTCATATGTGGAATTCGAGAAGGAAAACAGATGAACATATGGGAAGGGGGAAAAAAGGAGAGAGGGAAACAAGCCATAAGAGACTCTTAATAATAGAGAACAAACTGAGGGTTGATGGAGGGAGGTGGGTGAGGGATGGGCAAGTTGGGGGGTGGATATTCAGAAGGGCACTTGTGATGAGCACTGGGTGTTGTATGTAAGCGATGAATCACTGAATTCTACTCCTGAAACCAATATTGCACTGTATGTTAACTAAAATTTAAATAAAAAAAAAGAAAAATATAAAGCTGTGAGGAGCCCTAAACCGAAGAAAATGGTTTATCTTTGTTTAACCTAGTATTTCTCTATTTATCTGACCATAGAAAGTTTCCTTTTTTTCCTTCCTCTCCTTTTCTTTCAAAAGTGAAATGTGTTTTATTGTCTCTTGGAACTAGTATTTCCCAAACAAAGAAACAAACCAACCAATCCTTGAGGATATGTTGGCAGATACAGTAGTATTGAAAACTATGTAAAAATAAAAGTCATATATGCTATATACACACATACATAGAAAAAATCCATCAAGTTGTTCACTTAAGATTTGTACGTTTACTCTACAAAAATGTTAAAAAGAAACTACTCTAAATTCTGAGAAGGAAAGAAATATTTTTTAAGTTAAATATTGGGGTCCGTTAGAACAAGTAAAAGAACTAAATCAACTTATTGATACACTACAGGTATATTTTTTTGTATCAGTTGTTTCTGCAAGGTGCCTCCAATACCGTCAGTATGTACAGATTACTTGTGCTCATTTTATTAGAGTTTTGAAAAGAAGCATGGGGGAAAGAGCTCCAGACAGGCTTTCTAATCCTGGACCAGCCATTAACTAGTTTGTGTGATCTTGGACAATTGAGTCAACTCCACTGGATTTTAATTGCCTAATTTCTAAAATGAGGAGCAATATGACAATTCTAGTTCTGTTCATCTTCAAAAATAGTTTTCAAGCTTTGTAGTTCTAGCTTTGCCTGATGGAACATCAAACGCCAGGTTTTTATTTGAATACCACTTGGTACCATCATTGGCTAGTGTAAAAACAAACAGTTGGTCAGCTCTAAGGTGATCTCCATGGCAATGTGATTCCAGGATGCCTTGCGGGAGAGAGACAGAGAGGACTATATTTATTTTATCGGTTCTGTTAACCTTATGTCAAGTAATTGGTTTACCATTTGGATGTTCCAGAACCTGTGACTGCCACTGACTGTTGCCAGATGGTTCTCAGAGGATGTTGGGTATTTCTGATGCAAGCACCATTGTCTCTAGGCTTTGAATGCTCATGCCTAAACAACACAGAAGGATCCTGCCATCTTTGGAAACTGTGAGAATTTCTTGATAAGACAGCAGTCTACTCCATTTGCTCCATTGCTTTGTCTACCTTAGGTGTTAGTGAGCTCTGCTTCATGTGGTGGGTCTTGGGTCAGTGTTTGTCCAGTGAAGTCACTGGCCCCCTAGACACAGGGAGGTCTGTGCTCTGCTGGATGGAGAGAGACTGACCACAAAACCAGGAGCTGCCAGTGGTGATGGGTCTTGGATGATGCCCATTTCTCCGCTTAGGTCTCCCCAAACAAAGTCAGTGTTGTCTCAGCTGCCAGCCGTCAACTCTGGCTTGATTATCCAGTTACCACAAATTCTCAATATGATAGGATTAAAAGCAACAACAACAACCCTTCTGAACTTGTTTTAGTGGGATTTGACCTGGACACGCAATTTACCTTTTCCTTACTCAAATTCTCCATGTCCAGCACAGAATGCTGCTTGAACCTGGATTTTAGGTGCAGAATTAAAAAAAAAAAAAGTCCTGCTCTTTATGCTTTTTCTCATCTTCTCCGCTTTTACTAGTTGTTGGTAGAAACATTTCAGTTTTCACTTTCTCCATCAGAGGCTTCATGATGCCCAAAAGCCAATTTGGGTGGGTGCTTCATGGTTTTAAGAAAAAAGTTTTTACTTAGAGTTTTGTTTTTTTAACTTTGTAAGTGGCTGTTTGGGATAAAAGAGAATTCTGGGCTTGGAGTTCACCTGAATGCAATTCCAGGCTGTGTGCTTCCTCTTGTTTGCCCGACCCTGGTGTGTGAGGTTCCACAGGAACCCCAGTTGTAGCTCGCACCACCTTCCTCTCCATGTGGTCATTTCCATGGGCCAATGTGCGTGAATGTGCTTTACAAATTTCAGAGGACCCTACCAATGCCCTCTAGCCAATTCCAAAGCTTCAGTCAGTTTGCTCTGGGTGCATGGCCAGCCATCGCATATGGAACCAGAGAGAATATGAGGTACACCCTTTCTCTTGACTACTTTTGAGTGTCACTGTGTTTATGGTCTGTGATTGAGCAGCACGCAGGAGGAAGTAATCACCACACAGTCCCTGAGTGTCTGGTTAAAGGACTAAATGCAGACAAGTGTTGAGTGGACTCCATTTCATAAATGATGTATGAGGGGCCATGGCCACTATGACTAACACAGCTATAAATGGGTCATGGCAAGGCATAAACATCACATGTTCCTCAGCCTGGATCTAGGGTGACACAAGGGAGATATCTGGTGTATCACCCCTGTACCAGCCAACGTGTGTCCTTCCCAAGCTTAAACTACAAGTGGGGCCTCTATGTCTTTTGGATTTGGGTACAAAAGGTGTGTGGGATACCTGAAGAGTGACTTTTCAATAAAGTGCCTCATATTCCCCATCGTTCTCACAAATGTGCCTACAGAAGAAGAGGACACAGCTGGCTAGGCCGCAAAGCAGTGTGGCCTGGGATGCCACCCAACACACTTGCATTCCAACAACCCGAAAAACAAGTGTGCTTTGTCGCATGCACACTTTTAGCTCTGGATCTCTTCTCATTGTTCCCATTTCTAAAATTGAACGCTGACCCCGTGTCTCTGAATTTCTGCATTCTTGTATTCTGGAAACTGACAGGTATTTCAAGAACACACTGAGTCCCACAAGGCCAAGGATGGAGACTCCGGTCCTTTGGGGGCTTGGCAGTGCAGCAAGGACCATATGTGACCGTAGCCATCAGCACTGCCCTGTGTCCAATGTTGCTGGGTCCTCTTAGATTTCACTGGGACCCGGGAGGGAGAGGGAAAGCCTGGGGGGTGGGCAGGATGGTCTGCAGAAGGACAACTGCTGTGAGTCCTCTGTCTCATCTGCTGTCTCCTGCCTGGCTCCTTCTACAAGGGAGAACTGAGATCCCACTGCAGATTAAATGAAGTAATTGTGTGAAGTGGCACACAGCAGGTGGTCAAAACTGGCACCATTGTCATTAGCTATTTCCCCACCCCCATATGATGCATAGGCCGATGATCTGGGTACAGGGGTCCCGTCTTCCACCAGCTTCCTCAAGCTTCCCATGGCTGGCAGGCACAGCAAGGGAAGGGGAAGAGCACAGATCCCCCGGGAATAGTGTTGCAGAAAGAATTGCATATGTTTGTTTTCCTAAATCATCTGGGCCTCTTACAGTGGTGACGATGATCTGGGAAGACTCGGTCAACATTTCCTTGTGTTTCCAAAACTGTCAGGGACAGAGGACCACAAGCTGAGCCCCACTGTGAGGGGTGCTTCAGGGCTTTTAAATAGTCACTGGAGGATCATTGCAAATGGCTCATCTCATACTTCTCAGTATGGCCACAATTTCATCCACCTGGGGCATATAGGTGGTGGTCAAAGTCCATATCAAGCTTGTCACAGAAATGGTTCCCATTTCTGGGTTGCAGATGGCACTTCTCGGTCTGGACACTTCTTGGAGTGAAATCACACCTCCTAGAACATACTTCAGTGACAATTTGCTATGACTCATCACTCTTTCCATGCTGCTCAGAGGAGCTGAAGGAATGTCTCAGCTTCGAGGGCAGATTGTCATAGGCCTCTCACTAAGCCAGAGTGACTGGCCATATGTCACCCAGCACAGTCACCACAGCAAATGGCTTGAGTGTACCGCAATGGGGCTATAGCCAGGGCCTCAGGCAGATGTGACAGCACCATGGGGATGCAGCACATCAAATCAACACTCCTGGTGTACCGTGTGGCCCCTCGCTCATTCCTGCTGCCTCACATTGACAAACGTGGCTTTGGCTATAACTCCAACTCCACTTCTCATCCTGCTCTCGCTTACCCAGTGGTCCACTCGTCAGTCCTCTGGGCCGTGCCGTGGGCCAGGTGCTGTGGTCGGCAGGGGGATGTAAATATGAATAGGGAAGTATTCACAGGCTCCCGGAGGTGAGAGCCTAGTGGCAGGACAGCTATGTAGGGAAGCCATGAGAGGAGAGACAGGATGCATATATAACAGATAATTGCAATGCAGTGTGTTATGTGAGAGTCACAGCAGTGAAGAGGGGGTACACAGTTGTAAGCACAGAGGGAGAGGCCTGAGGGCTCCCCTCACATTACAGAAGCAGTGAGCGTCCAGCAAACTCAGAGCACGGGGTGCACGAGGGAGAGTGGTCAGATACGGACTAGCTGGAGGGCCCAGATGAGGCTAGGAAGTTACTGGCCAACAAAAGGCATTTCAGCCAGAAGTCTGGGGCCGGGAAGAGTTGGTATCTTGCTTCCTCTTGGTGGCCAGCATGGACTGAGAATAGAGTTTCTAAAAAAAAAAAGTGCTAAAGAAATATGAGCACCTGTGCTGACTGCTATTAATGTTTTCAGCTATATCTTTATGAATCTTTCCCTATCTTTTCCTCTGGCTTGAGAACCGTCCAGAACTTTCCTGTTAGTGGTCTGGAAAAAGCCCCAGAATCAAAACACCTGAGTTCAAATCCCAGCTTCTCTATTTACCAGCTATGAGACTTTGAGTTACTCACTTTGCCTTTTGACCTCTACATATTTCATCTCAGCAGTGAGTACAGGTGGATTTTGGAGACATTGTGGGTTTGGTTCCAGACCACTGCAAAAAAAGTGACTGAAATGAATTTTTTTGGTTTCCCAGTGCTTCTAAAAGTCATGTATACACTATTTTGCAGTCCATTAAGTGTGCAATAGCATTAGGCCCAAAATAAAACCGAGGTACATGCCTTAAATAAGATACATTATTGCTTAAAACCTGCTAACCATCATCTGAGCTTTCAGCAAGTTGTACTCTTTTTGCTGGTGGAGGGGCTTGGCTTGACGTTGATGGCTGCTGACAGATCAGCATGGTGGTTGCTGCAGGCTGGGGTGACTGTGGCAGTTTCTTAAAATAAGGCAACAGTTAAGTTTGTGGCATCGAATGACTCTTCTTTTCTCTTGAATAGTTAGTGGCCACTGTAGGGTTATCAACTGGCCTAACTGCAATATTGTTATGTCTCAGGGAATAGGGAGGCCTGAGGTGAGAGAGACCAGGGAAGGACTGGTCAGTGGAATAGTCAGAACACACACAAACATCTGTTAAGTTTGCTACCTTATCTGGGCATGGTGCATGGCACCCCAAAACAATTACAACGGTAACATCAAAGATCACTGGTCACAGATCGCCATAACAAATATAATAATGAAAATATCTGAAATATTGTGAGAATTACCAAAATGTGACAGAGATGCCAAGTGAGCAAATGTTATTGGAAAAATGCCCACAGACCTGCTCAACACAGGGGTGCCACAGCCCTTCAGTTTGTCAAAAGTGCAGTATCTGCAAAGTGCGATAAAGTGAAGTGCGAGAAAACACGGTATGGCCATATAAACAAAAACTGCATTACAGCAATGCTGTAAATGGTAAATGACAAAATGTGCTCTAAGAACACTGGAAAGCCAAGCATTCTAGAAGACCTCTGCTACAGGGCTCTCCTCAGGGCTCACTGGCCATGACTGGGTCCCATGGCTACCCCTACCTCGAAGAGATACCGGCAGGGAGAGTACTTGGCCTCTGTAGTAGAGGAAAACGAGGGTGAAGGTAGTTGAGCGTGGGAATGGAGAGAAGCCAGCCCTAGTGTCTGCCACAGCAGTGAGGGACCTTTGTTTGTGGAGTTTTCTTTCTCCAGCCACTGACAATAAACAAATGTGAGCATTCCACTTGTTAGAAAAGATTCATCTTGTTCACATAAGGAAGTAACACAAGGAATGACACCCAGGAACAATGGGAAACAAATGTGTAAATGATGTCAAAAGATCTTTACATTACAAGAGATTTTAAAAGAAATGGCACCATATGCATTAGCTACGGGTGCATAACCAACTCCCCATCACCCAAATCCAATGGCTTAGAACAAAGTCATTTATTATCCTAGCTCGTATGTTCCTGGCTCAGCTGATTTAGGCTGGGCTCACTTAGGCATCTTTTTTTTTTTTTAAAAGATTTTATTTATTTATGAGACAGAGAGACAGAGACACAGGCAGAGGGAGAAGCAGGCTCCACGCAGGGAGCCCGATGTGGGACTCGATCCTGGGACTCCAGGACCATGCTCTGGACTGAAGGCAGATGCTAAACCTCTGAGTCACCCAGGGATCCCCCTCACTTAGGCATCTCTATTAGCTGGAGGCTCTGTGCTAATGGGGCCTGGGGGGGACGTGTTAGCTGGGGTGGCTCAGCTGCACATGCTTCTCATCCTTTTCCTGGGATCAGCGGGCGGGCCAATGGCAGATGTGCAAGAGAGTTACCAAACACATGTGACACCTGTTCAGGTTCAGGGTCAGAACTGACAGACCATCACTTCTGCCTCATTCTGTTGGCTGAAGCAAGTTTCATGGCCAGACTCAGATGTGAGGAATTATACCCCACCTATGATAGTAGGAAAATTACATGGCAATGGGGATGGCTGTGTGGAGGGGTGGAGAATTGGGGCCACGACTGCAAATTTACCACAGGCACCAAAGGTCTCGCAAGTCACACACATAAGGTTAGCATTATACTCTAATTCTTCCAGAAGGAAGCCATCCTAATTTAGTTTGGAATTATTTAAATCACTAGAGTCAAAGCGGATGGTCACACCTACTCATAGTTCACTTTATATTCATGGAATCAAGAGATGAAGTTTCCAAGTGAAAATGATGTCTCCAATTTTGACTTTTACCTATCACATTGATTTTCAAGCTATCCCTACATTATATCTTACGAAAACAAAACTAATGCTTCTTTTGGCTTTTCTTTTGCAGGTTTGATGTGAAGAACTGAAGAGAAAGAGAATGGATTCAAATAAAAATAGCTCATGAAAAAATTTTATATATTTGTATGAAGATTATGAACCTCCTGAATGCCTAAGCCTCTAGCAGGAATGTCTTGTTTGTACATTTGTATCTCTGCCTTCTCGTTGGCTTCACTTCTTACTTTACCTTCCTGTTTGGCACCTGGCAAAGCAAATTAGCTGAAGAATTCACCAACTGGAGGAGGAACTGGATTTTACAGAGAGGGATAGGGCAATATGCATGACAATGATTTTGATAGGAAGTTCTCTATACTTCACACACTATTTTGGTCAATATTTGGAATGTATTTTAGTTCTTCACATCCTAAATTATATCAATAAACTTTTTATGAGTTCAAATACTTGAGTAAATATAAAATGTGAATCTAGACTAAATCAATTTTTGTATCTTCAGATAGCTACATATTCCTCTTCATGGAGAGAAATGAGATATAAGAGCCAGCCAGGGGTGCCTGGTGGCTTGTTCGGTTAAGTGTCTGGCTCTTGGTTTCAGCTCAGCTCATGATCTCCTGGGTGGTGAGATGGAGCCCTGCATTTGGGCTCCACGCTCAGTGGGGAGTCTGCTTGAAGATTCTCTCCCTCTGCCCCTTCCCCCACTTGCACTCTCACTTTCACTCTCTCTCTGAAATAAATAAATTAATCTTAAAAAAATAAAAAAGAGCCAGCCAGATCCCACATTGCTTACATGGGGGTTTCTCCTAAATAACTGGGTACCATGGGTAAAACTAGGGCTGACTGGTCGCTACAAAGGGGGTTAAACAGTGCCTTATGACTTGATGGGTGAGCACTGGGTGTTATACTATATGTTGGCAAATTGAATTTAAATAAAAAAATGTAAAAGAATAGCGCCTTAGGAACTGGGCATCGTTGATAGTCCTCCAAGGATGACCTTTGTGGTGAATGTGTTGTACTTCCATAGAGGCCTAGAAATTCCCTTTGCCCAGATGAGACAGAGTTCATTAAAAAGCACAACAAAATAAACCTGAAAGATCAGAACCAGAGAGGGGCAGATCATACCTTAGGTGTCCAAAGAAAGGTGAAATGTGTCTCCTGCTGCTAAGATGGAGAGTCTCTATGTAACATAATCAGTGGCCAACACCATCATAAACCAAAAAGAGTCACCCATGTCCCTCTAGAGTCTTCTGATCTTCCCAGATGCCAGGCAACTTCACAGTGTGAAGATTTGAGGAACCTGGTTCTGGAGACTGCATTGTTTTAATGGTAAGTGTGTCACCTATCTGGTATGCAGAGACCCCAGCACTGTGACTTTGTTCCTTGCTTCAGTGCCTCCTGTTTAAAAAAAAAAAAAAAAATCAGGGCAGCCCGGGTGGCTCAGCGGTTTAGCGCCACCTTCAGCCCAGGGCATGATCCTGGAGACTTAGGATCGAGGCCCAAGTCGGGCTCCCTGCATGGAGCCTGCTTTTCCCTCCGCCTCTCTCTTTCTCTCTCTCTGTCTCTCATGAATGAATAAATAAAATCTTTAAAAAAAATCAGATGTACCTCTAAATATCTCAAGCAAAAATCAGTCTTTAGCTTTTCTGTTTCGTAGAGATCAGTTTCCCAAAGCAAGACTATCAGGCACATGTGACTGGCTGTAGGTTCAGTAGGGCCTGATGAGTTTAGGTTTTCCTGAAAGGGTATCCATCTGGCTGTGGGGCCTAGGTATCTCTCTGGGCTGTGGCTTAGCCTGGTGGTCCGAATCTAATATAGATGCACAGAGGGCAAATATCAGTCAGAACAAAACCTGCTGGCCTAATCCTCTGTCAGCAGAACAGGTCCTAAATAACAGGGCATTGTGTTGCTATTCCGCTCCTTCCTAATTAGGGTAGTTGGGTAGGGTGGTGGTTGTCCGCTGTTGTTTATAATCTCAGTGTTCCCTTTGTTTATATATAAATGATTCATGTTCAGTTTCAAAATGACATTCTGGTGGATGTCATAAAAACTGCCTTCACATTTTCCTATGGTCTCTCAAGTCATACGTGCAGCATAATACAGACCAGAGGCATCAGCCAAATTCAGCGGATTTGTGGAGAGCTTCTCATTTACTATATATTTTGTTTTGTTAAGGAGCAAATTCTCTGTATTTGGGAGTTAGCAAGTTCCACAGCCTGTCATTCATTGGACAGCACATATAATGTAGGAGAAGACAGAGTTTCTTTTCAATGAAGTTCTTTTAAAAAAAAATTCACATGCCTCATGCTAAATGGCTCTTAAAAAACCCATATATCACGTTGAAACAGCCTTATTTATCTTACGCGTTTGTAATCAACCAATTATTATGCCACTTTTCCGTGGGGAAGAAACAAGATACAAGTCGTTGAAGGTTCATTAGGAGAGAGAGAACAAAACTAGAAATGACATCAGTTTGAGCAATTAAAGTTAAGCATAAGGTACAATAGCGTTTTTAGTACAAGTGCTGTAAATGGTACAAGTGTCAGATGTTCTGCTGACAGGTGGGGATGTTCGAGTGTGATCACAGTCGCTCTGCCCACACTGCCTGGCTGCCTACTCTATGGCAAGCTCTATGCTAAGCGCTGGGAGGAGCACAGCACATTCACCCAAAAGATCACCTTGCTTCAAACCCCTCCTCACATGCCCTCTCCCCACTCCCTCCCCATATGAGATGTTCCTATACAGTGCTCCAGTGAGGGAAAGAGAAGGCCCCCCGCAGGGTTCAGGCCTGTGTGAGACACTTGAAAAGCTTCTCCCTTTGGAGTAGAAGCCATCTCCATCTGGAATAAGCAGGGCTCTCCAAAATCTTCCCAACCACTCATTTTTTATGATCTTTACATTTTAAGAGCACAGATTGGAAGGTAATTAGCCTTGCTTCCAAGGTTACTTCCTGAGTAGCTGAACGACAAAGTCAAATTTTAAAAGTTAGGCCCAGGGCATGGGGATGATGATGACTCATGAATTTCTCATTTCTAACTAGAACAGGTAAAGGATTTACAAAAGGCCTCTCATTTCTTTTTTTTTTTTTTTTTAAAGATTTATTTATTTATTCATTCAGAGAGAGCGAAGAGAGAGGCAGAGACACAGGCAGAGGGAGAAGCAGGCTCCATGCAGGAAGCCCGATGTGGGACTCGATCCCGGGTCTCCAGGATCACACCCCAGGCTGCAGGCGGTGCTAAACCGCTGTGCCACCGGGGCTGCCCAGGCCTCTCATTTCTGATAAGGAACCCTAGTAATCTGAATGTACCATCCCATGGAGCTACCACTCTGACATTCTTGTGCTGACCTAGAATTAAGGCTCTCCCCTCGGAGGTAACACCTGGAAAGGTTCATGAGGAATGAGAACAGAGCTTGTCTGGATTCAAGGACCTCAGGTGGATCAATTACAACCAGTTCCCCTTGAAGGCGTGTGGCATTATCCCAGTGCTTTGCAATCTAGCTCGAACTAGAAACGACACTTAACTTGGTGATTGATGCTCCCTTGGGATTTTAACCTGCTGCTGAACGTAGGCATCACGGTGGCCCACAGCTAGTTCCTTGCCTCCTCACACCATTAATGACATTTCTGTGCCTCTCTAAGGGAGAGGATATATTACTATCGCATTCAGACTCCATTGTGTATTCAGTCAACAAGCCCCACACAGAACAACCACTTGGGGAGAACACGACCCACCAGCGTGTTGCTAGGTGAAGAAAACCGTTCAAGTTCTTATACTGAGTTCATTTTTTCTCTAAGCAAATGACCAAACCTGCTTAGATTCTGCACTGAAGGCAAATCACACTGTCAAAAAAATATATATGCTGATTATAAAAGAGGGGATTCAGCTGTAAAATAAGATTACGGCCTTAACAACACCATCACCTAAAGGTGTTCTTCAGAGAAAGAAAAACAACCTCAATTAAGCAATCATTTTCAGATTCTGGGATGCACTTGGCCTCATATCCTTCAACCCAATGCTTGTTTATTAAAGGAAGAAAAATCACTCCCATAACATTTGACTTCTGTGCAAAATAATTCAATGCCACCCTTGACTAGGAGAGACTGCACCATCAGATAACAAGGCTCTTTTTTATGGCCAATTCTTCCCCTGGTTCGGTGAGGATATATTCAAGATGCAGATTCCACAGGGAATGGGGCTTTCCCCTTAGGCCTCGGATGCCTGCAGATGAGCTGCAAAGCAAAAGCAGGTCTGCACTCTAAAACCTCATTTTCAAATGTCATCCTGAGTTGGGAAAAGCAATGGTGGGGGTGGGGGTGCAGGCAGGACTTTACCTCAGTGTGGGTTGCTTATGGTCTCTAGACAAAATAATTCTAGGCTTCTCTGGAAGCAATTCCTGCTTTTTAATATTGCTCACGCATCTATGATGCACTAGACAAGACAGGGTCCTGGAGGAATCTGTTCAGAAGCGTTCTGAAACACACCAACGTTCAGTCCACACACACAAGCCACACTGCTTTACAGCTTTAATTAAAAGAAAAAAAGGCATGGGGAGGGGGGAGGTTTCATGCCTTACTTATAACTTTTCCGGGGGGCTTCATTTTATACAGTGTTTTCTGGCTCTGACCACACAGAGAAAGATTCTTGGGCTCAGGCAATCCTCACTCTCCTCACCCAGCAGGAGCTGAGCTTTCCTGCATTCAGTGGGAGCCAAAGGAAATATCTTAACTCCCAGGAGGCCGGATACCCATGAGGCCATGGACATTTCTGCTCAGTATTGAAAAATTAGGTATTTGCTTAGTATTCTAAAATCTGGGTGAATCCAACTTTATTATAATTTCTTTAACATGGCATGCTGCATTTATTTAAATTTGCAGGCAAGGAAACCAGCATACCTGTCCCTAGGGATTCAATAATTGTGTACAAACCAAGACTCCTTAAATCATAAACAAACATAAAACACCAAAAAAACCCCACCCAGCCCTCACTCCAAACTTATTTTTTTCCCAAATCTTGAAGTCTTTACCAGGCACTGTGGTTATGATAATGTCGACCGAGGAGGAGGGTTGGGGGCTCCGTTTGGAATCCAGGTAAACCACACTCACATGGGGTGAGGAATAGGGAAGGAGGAAAGAGTCAGGAGAGATGTCCCTTAGTGAAACCCACTGGGCTCCAAATTCTGTAGTTTGATCCTGGTCGACTGCTGGGACCCCCACCCACAGTTCAACATTTTGGTCCTACTTTACTTAATTGCTTATTTCCCTAGACTTTTCCCAACATATTTTCTTTACCATCTGGGAAAGGAACTCCTCCTCTCTGCTCTGGAACCTTCCGATTCGGATAACTGGACTCTGGCTGCAGATATGCTGTAATGACTGTGGCATTAATTTCCTTGGAGAGTGTGCGTCCACCAGAGGCTTTACCACTATCTGCCCCCCTGGAATCATTCCTTCCATTTGGCCCTGGATATAAAACAATAATGCCTATTGCTGGCTGGAAAACAAACCGTGGGAACTGGCATGTTTTTCAATGAGAGGTCATGGAGAACAGCACTGGCAATGACCCACTGTATCCCCCAGACCTTTCGTTTGGAGGCTGAACGGAGGCAATGATCTCTAACAGATGCACCATTAGGCAAGACCTACATCTGAAAGCTCCGTTGATTCAGATATTCAGTAATTAAGTTGTGGGCCAGCGAGCACATTATCTGCAATCAAACATGTCCCTGATCAGTGATTAGACGGGCAAACATGTGACCTCATTATCTCTGCCAAAGGATGATTATGTAATAGTCTCTCGTCCTCAGACATCATGGTTATTTGCCAACTTTTGATCCCAGTAAATAAGCTGAAATCACTTGCTGTGGTTCTGGGAATCAGATTTGTAGGACAACTGATTCTTCCTTGAGAGACTTGACCCATTCGGGCTGATAACTATGTACTTAAAAAAACTCTACAGAGACTCAGACCCAAGGTGGGTGGATCAGAGAGGGGGGGAGCTGCAAAGAAAGTCTGAGGGGTGGCCAGGTGTTGCCTGCTTTACCCAAAGATATGTTACAGCACATGCTTTTAAGCTGCAGGGCTTTCTTGCTACTTAAGAAGTAGTAAAGAGAAAGGTGTGTAGGAAGGAAGGAGGGAGAGATACTGAGAAAGAACATGAGAGAGGGACAGAGAGGAAAGAAGGACAGAGAGCATTTGCTTCCAGAGCCCCATAGTCAGGTCACTGAAGATTCTGTGGCTTCTGAGGTCTGGCTGAGCAGGGGAAGCCTATCTGTTTCGTGCACAATCAAACACTCATCATCTATTTTTTTCTGAAGGGTAAGGAGGATGCATGAGAGCTTCCAAGTGCATGTGAGGAGCCAAGGAAGGACTAAAAGATAATCTGGCTTGGGGTGACCCGAGACATCTAAATGTCACATCGCCTCGATGCACATGTGACCTGGAACTGCCCTGGGGTGACTCAGGCACCAGCCCTTTCTTAATCCCTTATTTGCTCTCCTTACTCCAGTGAGATTAACACAGCCACAGCCCACAGAGCAGCTCTGAGCAGCCCTCCCTCCTGCTTTCAGGGGCCAACTCCACAGTTCTGCACACAGTTAGGAGCTCCGTCGGTGTCCAAACTCAGATTGATCCGCATTAAAATCCTGGCTGCTTCATTAGAGTAACAATCACTTAAAATGCTGCATGTGTTTTCAAAACTAAAACTACAGCCAAATCAATAGGCAGCGAGCCTCAATCCTGTGCAGGCCCAGGCGTATTGGAGGAAAGAGCACCATGCAGCAGAGTCCCTTCATGTAGGCACTTTCCAACAAGAGCTGTGAAGGCTGTGTTTGAGGGGGCTATTAAGGGCCATATGTGACGAGTACACACGGAGCAAAATTACAGGGAGCAGTTACCAACAGTGATTTAAGATGAATCTATATAGCTTGTGGTTTAAATCATGATCAAATCATTTGGACTCAATGGAACACCCCCCCCCCCCCCATAAGCCAGATTCCTCTAAACCACAAGTTATGAATTAGGCAAAAGTTCAGGGTAGTAAGCACATCAATAAGCATTTTTTGTTTGTTTGTTTGCTCTGTCTTCGTTTCCTTTCCTAGCAGAAGACCCTGGGACAAGGATTCGATGGAAGGTACCTTGTTTGGGTGGAGAGGGAGACACCCACAGGGGTCTGGGCAGATGACGCAAGGCCGGGAAGGCAGCTGAGGAGGGAGGCTGGGAAGCCAGTTACGACTATGGGTAACTGAAGCCTAACTCCACAGGGGAAGCTCTGGAAGTCTGAAGACAATACAGGGCCCAGGGCGATCCCAGTTCAAACAAGGGGGCTGGGGTATCTATGCGCCAACTTCCATCTATCCCTGATTGAGGGCTGTCTGCTGCAGCAGCAGGTGGAGTGCATGTTGCAGGCCAGAGAAAGCCCTGGACAAAGGAGGGCGGTGATTGGCAGGTTGGAAGCTAAGTTATTTGTGCTGAAATGTACAAGCCAAGAGGTGAGGCCCTAGGGCCCCTTATGACTTTTATGTACAAAACATTAAAAAAAATTGTAGATCACAGACACATTTTCTACTGAAGATGTGACTGGCTAAATATCCATCATTACTTTAATCCAGAGGGTGAATCATTTCTGGTGTTTTCCCACTACAAATGAGTGAAGGGTCAAAGACATGGATAGGGGAGTTGCATCCTTTTCTCTCTTTTTATTTCCTCTACACTTTGAAACAGTACCGATGATGAAAACCATTTTTAAAATAGAAATTCTATAGGACATCTTATCTCAATTCATTTCACAACTCTCTCCCATTCCCCCTCCTGCATATTTTTCAAACTCCATTTTCATCATAATGATATAGAGATAAAGCCAGGAAGGCATATATTTATCTGTAGCAACTAAACCTAGATCTATATAAATAAATATGAAGTATATCTGTATAAATATGGATAATTACTACATGATTAATGTTATTTGCTCTCCATATATAATTAACATATAAGATGACTATTAACACTGAAGGCTTGTTTTTATTTTTAAAATAGATGAATGTATCCCTCGAAAAACAGTTGATCAGACCCTAATTTCTCTTTTCTGTAAAGGCAATTTCATCTATTAGAATTTTTTGAACCTTGCAATAAAAATCCTCATGGTTACAAACTGTGGCCCCAAAGTACCCCTGACTTTTCATCATTCTTGTTTATGTCATTGCAAAACTGTACACGACTTGGGGCTTATGTATCAGTTCAATAAGAAAGCTCCCTTGAACAAAGTGATAAAAAGAGTGAGAGAGAAAGAGAACTTGAACACAGTTCAAGTACCGCTGACTTGGTCGGCTGCTAGGCTCTGCAGTGAACCTGGCAAAGGAGGTAAGAGCATCCAGAAGGAATTGGGAGGAAAAGCACCAGCGGTGGAAATGCGGTCAAGGGGATCATTATATGAGGTCCTGAGAAGGCCTGAGGTTGAAGGGTGGCAAGCAAGCCCTTTCCACCAAGTGGCTTCCATACCACGACAGCAAGTCCGAGCCCTGGGAGTGCCGGGAGTCTAGAAAACATAGAAGGCAGTTTCATGGCTGCCAAATGTCAAAATGTCTTCAAAGTGGACAGAGAGAGCTAGGGGTCCCTCAGTACTCATTCTTTCTCCTCTTCCTCAGCAATAAAACCTCTAAACTTGACCTGCACAGCCACCCCTTTTGCAGCTCACAGGATCTGAGGACGAAATTCCTGCTAAGGGTCATTAGGCAAAAGCTGTGTTTATAACTCCTGCTCAGTGTGCCTGAAGGGAGAGGTCAACTGCCTCTTCCTTTGCTGTACCTCTTGCCTTCTAGCTGCACTGCAGCTGTAAGGGCAGGAGCAGCAGCAGCCGTCCTGGGCCATGCAGTAGAAGCTGTGTTGACAGGAGCCTACAGAGCCACCAGACTCCTCTAGGACCACCTCCATTTTTACAGGAGGGAAACAAAACCACTTTCTTGTACTTCAAGGTTTTTGTTACTCACAGATGAGCCTTATTTCAACTAGTATCAGGACCATTCTTCCATGGAGATGAATATGGGAGCCCGTGAGTTATTAGCTGGGATAGATTTTCCTGTTTGACCAGCAAGTGTACTCATTTCTTACATTGAGAGGTTTGATCATTCTCTTTCTCAGCCTCCCTGAGAGGATGAGAGGGTGAAAGGACAGATACTTGCTTCCATGGAGTGCCAGGGCATGGTCACATGCAGGGAGGCAGGTCATTTGAGAATGGCAAAGGAGCAGTGGACAGTTCATTATTTAGAATTCGTTCCAGACTGATGGAAGTGGCCTGCCCAATTTGATGGCGGCAGTGTCTGAGGCAAGACTGAGTACTGGGCAGTGGTACACTGGTGTCCTAACCAAACTTCTCTATGGTACCTTGGTGTCCTAACCAAACTTCTCTATGGTACGATTTGGTGATGGTTCTGTCATACTCAGCCCTCTATTTCCTTCCAATCCTGGAAGGGCATTGGATAACTCACATATCCAGCAGCAGCCACTGGAAGCCCAGCAGATTAAATATCTACGGTCACTTGGAATAATGTCCTGAGGACTGATTCCTCATAAGACTGCCACATCTCCACCAGCAGCGTCAAGAACGAAACCTTCCCCCAAGAGGTGGGATCATTTTCCTCCTGGCAGGAGAGAAGAGGCAAGCAGCTGTAGGCCTCCACGTCTCTCACCTTCCCCTAATGCACACCCCTTCACCAGCATCCGCATTAAGACCGCCACGACTAGCCTCACTGTGCCCTAAATGCCCGTCCCTTCCTTCATGACAAGCAGCTCAGACCAACATGTCACCCTCCTGTTCTCTGCTTGAATCTCATGGGGTGCTGCATATCCCTGACTCAGTTTCCACCTCCCAGCCTCTCTGCCTCCTTTGAAGTGCCCTCTGCAACCCCTCGTTGGTAATCAGCAAAACCTCCACTGTCCTCAGTCTCTTTTCTGAACAAACCCTGAGCACGGGCCTGCAGAACGGAGCACAGGGCATGTTGTAATGAAGGCCTGACTTTCTCCAGAGGGCATTACTTCCTGTTCATCCCTCACAAATAGTGGCTGCTTTTATTTTTACTTTCATCTTTCACATAGTACAGAACATGGAGGTGGGTAGAGTCTTCTTTGCTCCTCATGACCAGTTCCAGACCATTCTTCATCCCGCTTCCCTCCTTTCTCAAGCCCCACTCCCTGGCCCTCCGCAGTCTGAATCTCCTGTCAGCCGCCCACATTCCCACTGGCCCTACTTGTTGCACTTGTTCACTCTCCCTCACTTCTTGAAGATTTCGCCTCCCGGCTCTCTATTGATCTCTCTAGCACTGTTTTGTTTCTTTAGGATTTATGTATAGGAAGTATGTGAATTTGTGTCTTCCTTCCTATATCCTAGCTTCTCAGATCCTTGACCTCTCTCTGGTTGTCGACACTACGCTCACTCTCATGGTCATACAGAGACCTTTTATTATTACTACTAACAACTACAATTCCTTCATAATCTCAGATCCAAACATCCATTCTCTAACCATCACCTCCTATGTTACAGGTGACTTTGTTTAGTACCCCGATTCCAACCGTCCAGCCACATGAGGCTGTGTGAGTACAACAGTGGACTAAGCAGAGGTGGGTTTAACCAGGGCAGGGCAATGGAATGGTTGACCAGAGAAATAAAGCTGAATAAAAAAGGGCAATGAGGACCAGAGGGAAAATATGCATGAAAAGATGGCAGGATCATCGGTTGTGGATCCAGTTAACATCAAGGGATTGTTGGGGGAAGTCCTTTGTTTGGTGAAGTCATTCCCACGCCATTTACCCACTTATCCACTTATGGTCTTCTAGAGCCAGACCTGGTAAGCATTTCTCTTTTGCCCTCTTGCATGCTGTTAAGTGATGGCAGTTGATGGGAACTGTGAGGCCACAGCAGGGGGGAAGGGGCTTTTTTCTCTGACACTGGTGGGCTTCTTCTTCTTCCATCCTCAGCGCACAGGAGCCAGCGAGGTGCAAGACACCCACGGGGATTCGCCGTCCAGCAAGTGTCTATGCATCCCTGCTGGCGGTCTCCTGGGAAGTGCCACCAGCATCCCAATAGGCAGCTTCCTACTGAGCCTCACCAACATTCTGGCAGTTGGTTTCCAGCCTGCCATAGCTATTCTGTGGCACCTCAGCGAATTTCTCCACAGCCTGACTCTCCCTACCAAAGTTGGAATCTCAGTCTCGGTGGATGAGGCCTCTTTCAGATTCGTTCCTTCCTTAGGCATTCAGACTTAGCCTCGAGGTAGTGGCTGCTCTCTATATCCACTATTCCTGTATTCTTTCCAGCTGTCCATGCTATTTAGTATCTAACCTCCTGTCACTAGTGAGTAATCCTTTAAACTTTCCAAATTACTATGCAATTTCTGTCTCTTAACTTCCTAAAGGAAGTAATGCAGTAGAAAGCCAATTCTCGACGTCTACACTTCCTACCACTAGAATCAGATCAGCATGTTCCGGTGGCCAATCAAGTCACTCCAGAACCAGAAGCCTTGTGCCTCAAGATAATTGCAGGCTGTTCACTTATAATCAGCAAAAATCTGGTGAATATGTAGAAATGAGGGTATTAGACCCAAAACGGAAAAGCACAACTTTCTATTGGGCTGAATTAATCAATATGGGCCCACTTCCCAGAGGTTCTGGATCTAGTAGGGGAGCTTGAGAGGCTGCAAATATCTCTAAGAATTTACCTGTCTGGTATACTGAAACCTAGAGTCAGTTGTGGCTCATCTTAAATGAGACTGAGATCCAAAAAATTCATCTGCAAGGATTCTAAAGACTTACAGACATTGTAATGCTTGTGTTGATTCATTTTTGTTTCCATTACTGATGTCACTTGAGAAACCCCAAAAGACAACCCCCTCCCTGTGGCCTTGAGAAATAAATTGGTGAAGGGAAGGCATCTTCTCTATAGGCCAGAATTCCTGACAGGAGATGGTATGTACAAATGGCTTCCTGCTATCAATGTGTTAGGAATATATCTCTGCGACAAAGGCCAGGGGACACTACTTCACCACCAGAAGCAAGATGATCATGGTTACTGGCGTGGGAATCAGAAGATGCTGAGCCATGAGGTTCTTTGGCAGTAATGGGTTGATCACAGGATCACCAGGGCTGAAGCTCTTGGGTAGTCTACTAAGGCCCTATTTAGCTTTTAAAACAACAACAAAACTCCTTATCTGGTTAACAGAGGTTAGATATGCACCAGAAAATAAAAATAGCTGGTTGAGGCCTCTCATCCATTCTAAAACCTGAGTCATCCCCCTTCCAGACCACAGCTTCTTCAAGTGGGGACCCTGCAAAGACCTCCCCAGCACTTTTTGAGTCTTTCTTCTGGCCCTCATCAGAGATACTCTGTGGTTTACCATGGGAAACATGCACTGGGGAAAGGGAAACACATACACGTCTGGGGGATTATTGGACACTGGGTCTAAGGTAGCATTAATTCCTGAGGACCCTGAAAGTTACTGCAGCCCCTTAGTCAGAATGGTCAGAAAATAAATGGAGTCTACCTCATGGTAATGCCTATGGGAACCCATTCTCGGGGTTGTTTCCTCAGTTCCTAAACACATTCTCAGAAACAGGCTGTGGCAGACTGGTTTTCTTTTTCAAGGACGGATGCAGTACCTCCCATCCCTATAGTGTTCTGAAATAGGAACTTGATACTTCCTCGGCGAGAGGCAGAGTCTGTTTCTCCAACCCTTTGAAACTGGGTGGGCTCTGTGACTGTTCTGATCACAGAATAGGGCAGAAGTAATACCATACCAGTTTTATGTGTAACCCTTAACTGGCCAGGCACTTTTCTGCTTCGCGCTTCTTGCAAAACAGCCTCCCTGTAAGAAGACCAGCTACCCTGAGGCCACAACACTGCGAGAAGGCCAACTCAGTATGAAATGTCTCAGGGAAAAAGAGGTAAATATGACCGATGACTTGGTTTGACAGTGAGAATGGGCTTTCCCAAATAGATGAAATGGCAGACATTTCCCAAAACTTGCGTGAGCTAAAATAAAGCTGCAGTTCCAAGCTTTTGATGAAAATATAATTAAAGCACATGGCAATATCAAGATAACCTATAAATAATACTGTAACAACAAATAGGTAAAAACATTTGCTGAACTTTTCTGACTATGAAGGCTAAGTGAGATGACTATTGCAGAAAGGGCAACAAGTAATATTAAGTAATATTAATAATATTGTAAGTCACATTAATATCTTTTTTAAAAGATTTTATTTATTTATTCATGAGAGAGAGAGAGAGAGAGAGAGAGAGAGAGAGGCAGAGACAGAGGCAGAGGGAGAAGCAGGCTCCATGCAGGGAGCCCAACACGGGACTCAATCCTGGGTCTCCAGGATCATGCCCTGGGCTTAAGGCAGGCGCCAAACCGCTGAGCCACCCAGGGATCCCACAGTAATATCTTTTTAGAAGACTCTCAGAAATGGAGAAAATAAATGATTCCAAGTGTAGATGACAATTTATTTCTCAAGTCGTACAGTTCTAATTATTTGCTTTTGATAACACTGAAAAACCTATGAGCTGGGAGCTGTAACATCACTGAAAATAGTATTTGTTGCTAGATCGCTATGTAGCTTTTAGCACGAATTTGGAAAGACTTCAACAAATTGAGGGACAGAATTGTTCCATTCCTATATACTTATTTATGTGAGCAAGATTTCTCAGTACCCACATCTCTAACAATGGAAAAATAGAAATAAATTGTTCAATTGCTGCTGAACCCTGCCCCATTCATAGTCATGGACGGATATATGAATGAGTTTTAAAAAATCAGCCCCTTCCAGGGGGATCCCTGGGTGGCTCAGTGGTTTAGCGCCTGCCTTTGGCCTAGGATGTGATCCTGGGGTCCGGGGATCAAGTCCTATGTCGGGTTCCCTGCATGGAGCCTGCTTCTCCCTCTGCCTGTGTCTCTGCCTCTCTCTCTCTATGTCTATCATGAATAAATAATAAAATCTTAAAAAAAAATCAGCCCCTTCCATATTACTAAGAGATGTGATTTTTTAAATAATAAATTTATTTTTTATTGGTGTTCAATTTGCCATCATACAGAATAACACCCAGTGCTCATCCCGTCAAGTGCCCCCCTCAGTGCCTGCCAATCAGTCACCCCCACCACCCGCCCTCCTCCCCTTCCACCACCCCTAGTTCATTTCCCAGAGTTAGGAGTCTTCCATGCTCTGTCTCCCTTTCTGATATTTCCTACCCATTTCTTCTCCCTTCCCCTCTATTCCCTTTCACTATTATTGATATTCCCCAAGTGAATGAGACCATATAATGTTTGTCCTTCTCCGATTGACTTACTTCACTCAGCATAATACCCTCCAGTTCCATCCATGTCGAAGCAAATGGTGGGTATTTGTCGTTTCTAATGGCTGAGGAATATTCCATTGTATACATAGACCACATCTTCTTTATCCATTCATCTTTCGATGGACACCGAGGCTCCTTCCACAGTTTGGCTACTGTGGACATTGCTGCTAGAAACATCGGGGTGCAGGTGTCCCAGCGTTTCATTGCATCTGAATCTTTGGGGTAAATCCCCAGCAGTGCAATTGCTGGGTCGTAGGGCAGGTCTATTTTTAACTCTTTGAGGAACCTCCACACAGTTTTCCAGAGGGGCTGCTCCAGTTCACATTCCCACCAACAGTGCAAGAGGCTTCCCCTTTCTCTGCATCCTCTCCAACATTTGTGGTTTCCTGCCTTGTTAATTTTCCCCAATCTCACTGGTGTGAGGTGGTATCTCATTGTGGTTTTGATTTGTATTTCCCTGATGGCAGGAGATGTGATTTCTATTAAAATTTGCTTTATTGTTTTATGATTATCAGTACTTATATTTATGCCATTTTGATCAACTGTGCACAAATAATAACTAATGATAACTTAGTCTAAAGAATATTTTTCACACAGAGATAAAACTTAAAATTCTAGATGATTGGTATATATTTAACACAGAAATCTGAGGAAACAGTCTTCTAATATTTCAAAGCTTATTTGATACAGTAAAGCAGCTGCTCGTGTCATTGATGAACAAATGAAATTGTCATGTATCTTTATTTTTGCCTACCGTCTTCCTTGCTAATGCAAACAGAATTATCAGCCGATATCCATATCAGAATTATATTTATTAATGACTTGAGCAACTTCTTGGCTGAGCTGGAATAGTAATCAAGCCTTCATTCGTAGTCTGTTTTTGTCAAATCATGGTTGAATTGTAACTACAAGTGGCAAAAACAACAACAACAACAACAACAACAATAAACAACGAAATGTTTCATTCCAAAAACGCTAAGCTTTTTTTTTTTTTTTTTAAGTAGGCCCCATGCCTAGTGTGGAGCTCAACGAAGGGTTTGAACTTACGACCCTGAGAACAAGACTTGAGCGGAGTTCAAGAGTCCAATGCTTAACCCTCTGAGCCACCCAGGTACCCCTGAAAAACCTAAACTTTGACCATCAACCAGCAGTATGGAACTTACAATAAAGAACATTGCATATTTTATTATTATTGGTAAATTAGGCTAAATATCCTTTATGTTGGCAAAATTTACAACAGATATCCCCCACCCCCCCAGAGCTGATGGTTAAACATTTACCAGCTTACTGCAGCAGCCAGCCAGCCGAAGCAGGTTTGAGGGGAATGGGAACCTGAAGGCTTAATGGAGGAAGGAAGTTGTAAATACCTCAAAATCAGGTATAGAAACAAGGACCAGAGCCTCTACCCAGATTCTCTTCCTCATCGTGCCATGTGTTTATTTACACATTTTTAAGTGATTGCCCTGCTACTGCACACAGAGCGGGCCAGTGGTTTAGAAGGGATTAGGACAGAAGTATCTATCACTTGGATGCCTCAGGCAAGGGACAGAAGAAATAACTGAGGAAATACTGGGTTATTTTTTTCGGGAATAGAGTAGGTTGCATTATTTGCAGAGGGAGTGTGTGTGTGTGTGTGTATTTTTTCAGACACACGCAAAAGTGAATCTTCAGGGATGTTGTACAACGAAAGGGGTGGAGAACCCTCTCCACCTTGCACCCTTTCTCATGTCTGAGCAATGGCAGGCAGCCTGAATTTTGGAGGGAGGAACAGTCCCGCCCCCTACCAAGGAAATGAAAATATGTGCTTTTACTGACCCTTGGTAGCTGGAATTTTTTTTTGCATATTATCCAAGCTGAGAAAAATTCAATCCTTCCACTCAGGATTTTGGATCTGGAGACAAAAAGAGGGAATAGTTTAGAACTGTTTGCAGTTACAGGCACAGTAGCCAGCATCCAGAGGTGACAGAGTCAGGGGTAACAGCATTGGGGGCTCAGACATGGTTTCTTTAATCTAGTCTTCCTACGATACAGTTTTAGTAACGGATCCAACTGTTGGGCGTCCTTTGTTTCCTGCCCCCTTTCAGAGCCAATTCTCCAACCTTCCTGTTAATTCTGTGAGCTATTCAATAAATTACTGCAATAAATTAATTTTCTGCTTAAGGTAAGTAGAGTTGGTTTCTGTAGGTGGAATTACTAAAATATGCCCAGAAGGAAGTCTTTTAAAGGATCATGCTATGACTCTAAAATGCAGGCATTTCCTAATGAGACCCTTGGCTAGGAGCTAGAAATCTGTTGCTGGGAAATTGAGGAGAACATAAAGGCTGGGGGTGTGTTTGGCTGCTTAACATAACATCCATGGGAAATGACCAAGATAGATTGCTCAGAAGTCCCTACTGTTCTCATAGGTCTATTATAGGGGAAAATTGTCTTGATGATAGTTAAACCTCTTTTCCAAATCATGCATTTCATTTTGAACATTTTTTTTGCAATCATCATAGTTCTGCATCGTATTTTTACAAGAGGGCTGGCCAGGCATAGCAATTTCTGACACCCGTCAGCATTTCCCTTTACCATGTTTCAAGGACTTTGCGCAGAAGAAGCTCATCCATGCTGTCATCATCACAGCTCATCTTTAGGAAGTCAACAGTTGGTCTAAATGTTCCGGGGGTACACTGGCCACCAGAGCTTGCCCAGCTCTGCATCTCTCATCTTGTGGTTTGTGTTCAACAATCACTGAGGTTGTTTATCAGTGGAGCAACAGTTCAAAATATGTCTTGCACTTACATTAGTTTTCTCTTGTTTAAGGAGTCACCAACACATTAGCCGTTTGAAACGATATGAATTTATCACCTCATGGTTCTGTAGGTCAGAGATCTGGGTGGCACCCCTGCTTCTACTGGAATAGGTCTCAAGGCTGAGGTCAAGGGGTCTGGTAGCTGGAGCTCTCTTTTGGACATCCTGGAGAAGAATCTGCTCCCATGCCTGTTCAGGTTGTTGGCAGAATTCAGTTCTTTGTCGTTAGTGCCTTGACGTCCCCATGTCTTTGCTGGATGTCACCTGAGAACCTCTCTCTGCTCCTTCAGGATGTCACATCTTTATCATGTGGCCTCCTCCATTTTTACTGTGGTGATGGTGCACACCTCCTGCTTCAAGGCTCTCTGACTTCCCTCTTGCGGTGTCTTTTCTGCCACTGGTCAGAGAAGGTTCTTTGCTTTTAAGGATTTCTGTGATTAGATCGGAACTGCCTGGAAAACCCAGGATAATCTCCCTATTTGAAGGCCTATAGCCTTAATTCTTAATTATACTTGTAAAGCCCCCTTTGTAAGATAGAGTAACGCAGTCATGGGTTCCAGAGATGAGGGCATGGACATCTTCGGGGGCAGGGGCATTCTGCCTACCACAGCCATCCTGTCAGGCTTAGCCAAAGACTCCAAAGATGCAGGTTCCTACCACTTTTATTAAGTGCTGGCTTCTCGGATTTCTGGAGATACCAGGACACTGACCATTTTAATTTATAGATTCGCAGGAAATTGTATGATAAAACGGTGCTATGGATTAAATATGTTCCCTCAAAGTTCATGCGTTCAAGCCCTAAGACCCATTGTGATAGTATGAGGACAGGAGGCCTCTGGGAGGTAAACAGGTTCAGATGATGTCATGAGGGTGGAGTTCCCATGACGGGACGAGTGCCCACATATGGAGAGGAGACCCCAGAGCTTACTCTCTTAGTCATGCAAGGACACAATAAGAACATGGCCATCTGTAAACCAGGAAGAGAGTTCTCAGACGGAACTGAAATGGCTGGCCCCTTCATCGTGGACTCCCCTGCCTCCAGAACTGTGAGAAATAAATGTCTGTCGCTGTCACTTAAGTCCCCAGTCGGTGGTATTTTGTTACAGCAGCCCAAGCTGACTAAGACCTATGGAGAGCATTTTGTCTGCCACGTTGTGAAACTAGAATCAATGAACTTTTCTTGCTTAGCTAAAAAAGAAAAATGAGCATCCTCAATAAAGCTTATGAAAGAAAGAGTGAAATATCTGTCTTCCAAGCTTTAGGCCTGGCCAGTCTCCCAGATGACACAGAGCACAGTATTGCCAGCAACGTGGCTGCACCTGAGTCCTCCACCCCGACTTGGAGACATTTGTCTTTAGATGTTTCTTCCCAGTCCCTATGGATGATCTTTGCAATGTGGACACTGTCCAGCTCTGTGGGCTTCAGACTTTAATGGATGCCTGGGTATAAAGACTGCCTCCCTCACTCTCAGGAGTAAAAGGAAAATGTTGCACAGCGGTGCTTCGCCAATAACACTTTGCTTTGGAATCACCCAGAGAGCTTTCAAAATGTACCTGTGCCCAGGCCCCACTCCCAGAGGTCCTGGTTCACTTGGTTTAGAATGGGGCCCAAATATCAGTATTTTCAAAAAACTTCCCAGCTGCTTTTAATGTGCAGCAAGGGTTGAGAAACACTGCTCTAAGACAATGGGCTGCAGCTTATCCCTGGGTGGCTCTAACAGACGAGTAGATTCCAGCTGTCAGGAACTATGACATTACCCATGTTGGGAGAACAATAGGGAAAGCGTAGTTGTCAAAGCCTGACATTCAGGCAGGGAGCACAAAGTGTCTCAACACTCGTGTTACTTTGTATGCAACTCCTCTCTGCTTCTCTGAGAAGGCAGCATTAGCAGGGGGCGGGTGGGGGGGCGTGGGTAGGGACTCTGATGGCAGACTCCAGATGGCCTAAATAGAACTGAGGGAGTGACACAGCGGCATACCTTGTGCACTGTGCAGGTGGCATCGCCATGCCATCCGCTGGGAACTGCGTGACCAATTAAGGCACGCTGACCTAATGGGAGACTCATCAACCACCCCTCCCTGATGCTCTCGGGGATGGGTAGGGTAGTCTGGTGAACCTTGTAAGGAACCCCCACCCCGCCCCAGGCCACAAACAAGAGAAGCAATCCTCACATTACTACAGCCACCAAAAGAGAATCACTACTTTCATGAGTTAAACAGTAAGACAGTCTCAAAAAGGGTAAGGATAAGAGCTAATATTGTTTCGAGCACTAAATGCTGTAACAATTTACCATCAACTTGGAGGCTTCAAACAGCACAATGTATTATCTTACCGTTAAGGAGGTCGGCAGTCTGGCACAGGTCCCTCCAGGCTTCAATTGAGGTGTTGGCTGGGTTCCTTTTCCAGAAGCTGTGGGGAACACTCAGGGAAGTTGGCAGCAAAGTTCAGTTCCCTGTAGTTGTAGGGCCAAGGGTGCAACTTCCTCATGGGTTGGCAGCCGAGGGCACCTGCCGGCTTCTAGGAGCTGCCCAGCTACCTTGCTTGGCTCACAGCCCCTTCCTCCATCTCCCAAGCCGGCAACAGTGGATCAAGTCTCTTTACACGTTGACTCTCTCTAGCCTCTTCCTCTACCATAGCCTCCCTCTTCTACTTCGAGGACCCATGTGATCACATCGGGCCCACCTGGAAATCCAAGATGCCTCCCATCTAAGGTCCAGAATCTTAGCTCCATCTGCAGAGTCCCTTTGGCCATTTGAGCTAAAGTTTCACAGGTTGCAGGAATGAGGACATAGATGTTTGGGGGCCATTGTTTTGCCTGCCAGAGAACTTACCAGGTTTTCCTCCTACTCCTGTGGCTAGTCATTTTCCTTCTTTCAGCCCAGCTGCTATTTCTCTCATTCATTTTCATGTTGTCTTTTCTTGGGGTTCAGTCCCGACCCCATTTCTTTTCTCTCTAAGCTTTCTTTCCAGGCAATCTCTTCCATTCCCCTGCTTTAAATAGCATCTGTACACAACATCCCTAATAAATATCCTCTCTTCTGTGCCCCAGAATCTTCTCTCCAGTGGCCTACTTGACAGCTCCACTTAGGGGTTTCATGGCAAAATTACTGCATTCTTGGTCTCCCTTCCCCACCTCCCACCTATTTCACACACACACCCTTCTGAGCTCCTTCATGACATCATCATCACCCATTCAATGACGCCAACCCCCTGTGGGTCCACCCTATTTGCTTCCCTCCCCCTCAGCCACTTCCTCAGTCATCCCTCAGCTCCTTTATTTCTTAGCCAGTCAGGACACTGAGCCAGGCTGCCCTGAGCTCTCCAAGGGGCAGGAGATCTTTTACAAGCTTTAATTGCAAGTAACAATGTTGGAGTGCTACAAGGTTATTTCTGGATGGTGGAAATGTGGGCGGCTGTTATTTTCTTCTTAGTGCTTTTTTGCTCTTTAAACATTTCCATAGAAAACTCAAAACAAAATGTTCCATAAAAACAAAAACAAAAATAAAATCTTACCTTCTCAAAAGGGCTCCCTGCCCGCTCCAGCTCCCCCATCCCTGCATGATTATCTCCAAAAACATCCTGTTATTTTCCTCTCCGTCTTTATCACACTTTGCAGGGGTATACATTTTATTTCTTTACTGCTTTATTGTCTCCTTCTCTCACTAGCTACAAGGCTATGAGGGCAGCATCCTGTTTATTGTGTTGGTTACTACATCCCCAGCACCCAGGCCTACCACGTGGTCAAGGTTTAATGCACCCAGGGACCCCTCCTTATCTGAACTCTCACTACTCAACTATTCACTGAAATGACTTAGCAAAAGTTTATTCCAGATTTATTGTCTGAATCAAAAAGCTGCTATTGCAAATTAGTAAGCAAATGCCAGAAAGCCTGTTAAAGGTGCAAGGGAGTCCAGGCAAGAGGACCGGGACTGCGCTGCGGTCCTAGCTCAGCTGCAGCCCGGTGGGGATACACGGTGAAATGTGTACCGTTAACATTCAGAGGATCGGTGTTCCCAATTATTAAATGGAAAATGTTTTCTCTGAGAGTAGCACCAGTTCAACTTCATGTTCATCAGCATTTAGAGGAAAGGGAATAAGAAGATCCATGTGCTGAGTCTTCAACAGAAACTGCAGCTCACATGCACAGGACCAGCGCTGCAGTGAGTGAGTGTGTTCACGGTAGCAAAGGAAGCACCGCACGCCGGAAATGCAACAGACCCCTCTCGTGCTTCCAGAGCTACAGAATCTTAAGCAGAGAGAGCATGAACAGATGCCCACTTTGAGAATGTTTGTTCCCTTCCTGTTGCTCCATCTACAGCTTCAGGGCCACACCTGCTTTCGGAGTCTCACACACCAGAGAAAGCTGTCCCCAGTCCCTCGTGTTTGGACTTAGGAGGTGAGGCACCTAGGGTTCCACTTACTCTTTTACTCACCCCCAAATGCCAACTCCACTGAAGCTTCCATCTCCTTCCTCTGACCACTGGATTCTGCTGAGGCAGCTCTTCCATTGGCCAATAATCATTATTAGAAAATTGCCCTATTTATTTCATTTTTCTAAATATACTTTTCTTTAAGAAAAGATTTTATATATTCATGAGAGACACACAGAGAGAGGCAGAGACATAGTCAGAGGGAGAAGCAGACTCCCCGTGGGGAGCACGATGCAGGACTCTATCCTAGGTTCCATATAACTGCCTAGGCTCATGCAAAGATACATATATACATAGATAGACACAGATAGGGAGGCTTTTAAGAGAATGTCATTTCTTAATTAAAATAAGAATGAGGGGATCCCTGGGTGGCTCAGCGGTTTAGCGCCCGACTTCAGCCCAGGGCATGATCCTGGAGTCCCGGGATCGAGTCCCACATCGGCCTTCCTGCATGGAGCCTGCTTCTCCCTCCGCCTGTGTCTCTGCCTCTCTTCTCTCTCTGTGTCCCTCATGAAAAAATAAAATAAAATAAAATAAAAAGAATGAGATGCTCTTTTAATTAAAATGTTACTCTTAATTTTACTTAAATATCACAGAAAAGAAGAAACTGACGTGAAACTAGAGAATTCCTAATCAATATTTCTTCACAACAAGATATTATTTCCTGACTCCTGAGTTTAAGAAAGAAGATTCTAAATATTAAGTGGTTAAAGTTGGAATATTTTAACTACGTGTTCCAAGTTTAGACAGTATTAACTCCCTGCTATGAACAAGGAGGATGCTCATATTTTCACATCACCTCCTAACACTCCTTCTCCACTTTCCAGTGTTTCAACATAGAATTCTTTTTTTTTCTTTAAAGATTTTATGTATTTATTTTAGAGAGAGCGAGCACAAGCATGAGCAGGGGAAGGGGCAGAGGGAGAAGCAGACTCCCCACTGAGCAGGAAGCCCCCTGTGGGGCTCAATCCCAGGACCCTGGGACCATGACCTGAGCCAAAGGCAGATGCTCAACCAACTGAGCCAGACAGGTGCCCCAACATTGAATTTTTTTAAAAAAACATTTAAAAACTGGATTATAGTTGACATACAATATTACAGTTGATCCTTGAACAATGCAGGGGTGCTGACTCATGTGCAGTAAAAAATCTGCATTTAACTTTGGACTCCCCAAAACTTTAACTACTCATAGCCTACTGGGTTTTTTTTTCAAGATTTAAAAACTTTTTACGTGATCTCTACACCCAAAGTGGGGCTTGAACTCACAACCCCAAGATCAAGAGTCGCACGCTCTACTGACTGAGCCAGCCAGGCACCCCACTAAGAGCCTATTGTTGATCAGAAGCCTTACTGATAACATAAATAATCCATGCATATTTTGTATGTTACGTGCATTACACTGTATATTTTTATGATAACGTAAGCTAGAGAAAAGAAATGTCATTAAAAAAAATCACAGGGCAGAAAAAAAAAAATCATGGGGCGAGGTTCCTGGGTGGCTCAGTCAGTTAAACGACCAACTCTTGATTTCAGCTCAGGTCATGATCTTGGGGTCTTAGGATCAAGCCTCACATAGGGCTCCATACTTGGGGGGGGGAGTCTGCTTGAGGATTCTCTCTCTCCCTCTGTTTCTACCCCCTGTTCAATGTCTCTCTCAAATAAATAAAATAAATCTTTAAAAAAAGAAAATCATAAGGAAGAGTACTATAGTACTATCCTGTATTTATAAAAAAAATATGCATAAGTGGACCCATGCAGTTGAAATCTGTTCAAGGGTCAAGTGCATACTAGTTTCAGGTATATAACATATTGATTTGAAATTTTTACGTATCACAAAACGATCACGTCAATAGGTCAAGTTACCCTCTATTACCATACAAACTAATTCCAATACTATTCAGTATATTCCCTATGCTGTACACTGCATCCCCATGACTTAATTATTTTATAATTGGAAGTTTGTACCTTTTAATCTCCTTTACCTTATTTCATCGTCCCACCACTACCCTCCCCTCTCACAATTGCTAATTTGTTCTCTGTATCTATGAATATGTATCTGTTTTGTTTGTTCATTTGTTTTGTTTTTTAGATTCTACATGTAAGTGAAATCATATTGTATCTGTCTTTCTCTGTCTGACTTATTTCACTTAGCATAGTACTCTCTAGGTCCATCCATGTTGCCACCAGTGGCAAAATCTCATTCTTTTTTTTAAGGCTGAGTAGTATCCCATTGTATATATGTATCACATCTTCTTTATCCATTCATCTTTTGATGGACACTTAGGTTGCTTCCATATCTTGGCTATTGTAAATAATGCTGCCATAGGGATGTGTATATCTCTTCAAATTGGTGTTTTCATTTCTTTTAGATACATATTCAGTAGTGGTATTACTGGATCCTAGGGTAGTTCTATTTTTAATTTTTTGAGAAATCTCCATATTATTTTCCATGGTAGTGTACCTATTAACATTCCTACCATTAGTGCACAAGGGTTCTCTTTTCTTCACATCCTCACAAATGACTTATTTTTTTCTTTTTGATAAGAGCTATTCTGACAGGTGTGAGGTGATATCTCATTGTGGTTTTGATTTACATTTCCCAGGTGATTAGTGATGATGAGCATTTTTTTCATGTGTCTATTGGACATCCCTAGGTCTTCTTTGGCAAAATGTCTATTCAGATCCTCCGCTCATTTTTAAAATAGGTTGTTTAGGGTGTTTTTTTTTGTTATTGAGTTACATGAATTCTTTATGTATTTTGGATATATTGTTTGAAACTATCTTCTTCCATTCAGTAGGTTGCCTTTTTTTTTTTTTTTTGCTGATGGTTTCCTTCATGGTAAAAAGCAGGTATATTATTCTTTTCTCATTGGCAGTTTAAGGCCTTCACATCCTACCCTGTCACAGCTGAGTAGGTGGAAAGTCTTGCAACTGACCCCTCCTGAGCTCCTCCTCTCAGGGGTATATGATGGTCTTGGTGCTCTTGCCCCAAGTCCTGTGCTTCTCACATCTTTGGTGTGTCACTAAAGTCCCCAGGAACAGCCACCTCAGCACCACTACCACTATCCCCTCATAGGCTGGGGGTAGAGTGGGGACAATTCTCTTGGGATAAGGAGGAACTTATTTACCCATTGTATCTTATGTTTCCCAACCAACCAGATGAAGCAGCCTTCCAGATTTGGTAGGCTTCAGCCTCTTTTCTTTCTGGCAACTTCCATTACTCACAGCTGTGGGGCTTGTATTTTTAAGGAAAAATAGGATCATAGGAGGAAAACTATGGCTTAGGAAAAGTGTGTGGAATATTTCAAAGAGTAAAAGCAAGCAATTTGCTTAAAGAAGGAGATTCCTGATGAGGTACAGAGCCCTTCATTAGAGAAATTAGAGGTAAGCACTAGGTAACAGGAAAATATGTAAATAGAAAACACAGCAGGGGGTGGTGGGATGGTGGCAAGGAATTCCAGGAGGATGAATGACAATATTTTTACGCTGATGAGTATTTTATATTCACATGCAGCAAAAATACGGGACATCTCTCTATCCTTCCCCTGCCTCCCTGCACACATGGTCCTGGGCTGAATAAGATTTAGTCCCTCAACTAAAGTCTTTGTTAAATGATGACTGACTTATTAAAATGTGTGTTTTAAGAAATATCTATCCTCAAAAATAAACAACAACAATGTTCAGCAATCAGTTTCTCTAGTCTCGTTTTGTGACATGCCACAAGTCAAGGGAGAATGGTTCAGGGATATCATGGATTGCAGTAAGCCCAAAATTTGCTTTCTATCTCATTGGGAATAGCCCATTTTTGAAGGACTGTCCCAATATCCCACTCAGAACAGTGTCCTTGGTGTGGTAGTGTGCTTTTCTAAGACGGCCCCCAGTGATCCTCACCTCCTGGTGTTCACACCTTTGTGCAATCCTCTCCCCATGAGTGTGGATGGGATCTTTTACTTGCTTCTAACCAAAAATTACAGGAAAGGTGATAGGATGTCACTTTCATGATTAGGTTATAAATGATTGTGACTTCTGTCTTGCAACAGACTCTATCTACTGACTTCTCAGTTTGCATGTTTTGATAAAGTAAGTGGCCATGTGGGAGAAGCTGACAGCAGCCTCAGCCAACAACCAGCAGAGAACAGAATGTTGCTAACAACCGTAGAAAAGTTTTGTAAAGAGGTTGAACATTCAGATGAGACTGAAGACCCTGGGCCAGCACCTTGATTGCAGCCTCGTCAAAGACCATGAAGCAAAGGACCCAACCAAGGCATGCCTAGATTCGTGACCCACAGAAACTGTGAGTTCATAAACATGTGCTGTTTAAGCCACTAAGATGTGGGGGTAATTTGTTACACAGCAAGTAGTGAGTATTACACCTGGAATAGTACATACTACTACATGCTTCCTCCAGGCAGATCACCCTCATGGAGAATCACTGAGCCAAGACAAAGCATATGAGAATGTCAAAAGTAGTTATGGGGAATTTACAAAGAGAGAATGAAGTTAATGTAGATCAGATTTTTAATTCAATTGGCTGTGACAAAGCACCATCATTTAAGATTCATGTTATATCTCAGTACTTTACATCCCATTTCTTTTTACTTCAGGCTCTTACTGTATTCTCAGTACAGTCCCCTTTAATGATTGCTAGTATATCTTCATGAATTCAATATAAAATTCTTTTCAGATAAATGACCAGTCAGGAACAAGAGATCCTAGCTTAACATAGTAACATTTGGATGCTTTTGTTGATTTGGCTTCTTGAAGTGACTACCAAAAACCCCACATTTGGCTGTATTTTTCTTTTCTTTTTTTTTTTTTTTTGAGTTTTCAGTACATCTTTTATCTTCTACCAGTTCAGTTCTAATACATGTTCTTACAACATTTACCTCAAATTCCCATCTTTCAAATGAGGAAAATAGTACATCTCTCAAACATGTCAAGGGTATTAAAGATGATGCTTAAAGTGCCAGGAAACTGAAAAGCACTATTAAATTCATTTTTATCCAATCTACTCTTATGAGCCATTATCACATCACACTTTTTTTACAGGCTCTCGATTATGTACTGCCACCCAGAGAACAAGGAGTTCAGTCTTATTATGTGAATCATTTGGTGCTTGTATCAATCAAGGTTCTTGGCTGTAAGCAACAGACATTCTGGCTCATTTAAATGCACAAGGAATGATTAACTGGTATCAAGTGGCTCATAACATTCCCAGTAGGGCCAGAAAATAAGGCTTGGGAGGCTATGCAGCCAAGAAAGATGCCCAAAATCACATGCCAGCACTGAAACCACATAAACATCATTAGATCTGCCACTGGGTTTGGACATCCTATGTACCACTGACTGCTGACCACCACCATGAAGACCACCACTCTTCTTGGAGAAATGGCTGATTCCAGGCATGGGGCAGGGAAGGTACAAGGTGAGCTGAAAGCATCTTGTGGTGCAGAAAGCAAGAACATCCTCCAGAACAATGGGGACACATCAAAAGGGCATAAGCACTGGCTGGAAGGGACTCCCATTGGCCAAATTTTGAATAATTTGAGGACCACAATGATTAACGATAGAAATGGGTTACAACAAAAGAAAATCAATGACTCTAGAGTAATACTATATATACAATATACAAAAGAACGTCAGCTTAGACATACAGAAGAAAGGATAGCATTAAAATATCGCCACTTCACAATCAACAATGTAGTCATTGATTCATGGAAATCATCAATGGATGCTAAAACCAATGAGTGAGATGCTGATGGGTAACAAGATATTCATATAATCTCAAAGTATCACCTCACACATTACTGATTAATTTCAAAGGGACAAAAGTAGAGACATCTGGTAGACCCCACTTTAGACAAATGATCAAATCGAGCACCTCCAGTAACGAGATAAACTGATACCATGTTCCTCCTGATATGATGTAGTGGGAAGGACAGTCACTTATAGTGTATTCTTGTGATCCTAGATTAAAAAAATACAAACAATATTTTGGATACAATTGGAGAAGTTAGAACATGAAATGTATTCTAGATAATATTACAGTAGCAACATTACATTTCTTTAGTGTGACAATGGTCTTGTGAGTATGGAGGAGAGTATATTTAGTAGATGCATGCTGGGGCATTTAGATGTAATGACTATATCTGCAACTTATGTGAGTGTTCTGCAAAAAGATTAAGCAAATGTGACAAGGTGTTAAACACTTTGTGACTATAGATATAGGATATATGGAAATTTGGACTATTTTACAGGGCCTCACATTTCACTTATTCTCTGTTCCAGTTTTTTTCATTAAATAAAATTCCAAAGACGAAGAGCCATTCTTAAGTAAGCAGAGAAACACAACTGTTCTCCTCTCAGTGGGAATTTACCAAGTGTGGGCAAGAACTGAGGATCAATCAGGCTTGCCATATGCAGAGATGTTATAGGGGTAAAAAGAAACCAGGGAGTCTTCTTTTTTTTTTTTTTTCCAGGGAGTCTTCTAACAGTTGTGTGGGCTGGCATGACTGAAATCAGGAGGAGTCCCAAACATATAGACAGTTTTCCTTATTAAATTTTTCCAACAGGCTTTTTGCAAAGTTCTGGGGCAATGAGAGAGGTTAAGAACAGAGGTAACTTGGAAGACTTAAACTGAACTGTATCATAATTACATTAAATGTAAATGGATTGAATGCCCTAATGATAATACAAAGGCAAACTAAATATCAGAGCACAGAAAAATTAAAAATAAAAGTATGGGAAGGATACATTGAAAGAAAACTCTCTGGCGATCTTTATATATATGTAGATTTTATTTATTTATTCATGAGAGCCAGAGAGAGAGAGAGGCATACACATAGAGGGAGAAACAAGCTCCCTGCAGGGAGCCCAATGCAGGACTCTATCCCTGGACCCAGGACCATGCCTGAGCCAAAGGCAGATGCTCAACCACTGAGCCACACAGCCATCCCCTCTTTGGCTATATTAATGCTAAAGTAGACTTTAGGGAAAAAAGTATTACTAGAGATAAAGAGGATGATCCATAATAACAAAAGAATCAGCTCAACAGGAAAGCATAGTGATCCTAATTGTGAATGTACTTTTAATAACATAGCTTCAAGTAAAGTAAAGACAGCTAAAAGTAAAGAGCTAAAAGTAAAGACGGATCAACAATCTTATTTGCACAAATTTCAACTTCTCTCATTAATTGCTAGAATGAGTAGGAAAAAATCAATAGAGACATAAAAAATTTAAATACACTACCAACCCACATGATCTAATTGACATTTGTAGAATATCTGCAGAAATCTCATGAAACATTAACCAAAACAGACCAACATTCTGGAGCATAAATGAGTCTCAATATGTCAAAGATGGAAATTGTACAAAGTAAGCTCTCAGATCAAAGTGGATTAAACCAGAAATCCATAACAGGAATTTACCTAGGAAAAAAAACAAGCAAAAACTTACAGTTGATGAAGAGCATTTGGGTCCCTAATGATCCTGCCATGGACCAGAAGAGGACCAAGGCTGGCTGAATGATGCATGTGCATTATCTTTTTTCCTGCCTACCAGTAAGAGTAGAGTTCCTGAGATGGGATATATGGGTAGTGTGACAAGATATGTGCCTCAGAGCAGCCTGAAAAGAATAGACTCAAAATAGCTCCCCTGCTTAATTTTCTGTTGTCACCATCTAAGAGAATCGGGAGGAAGAGTAGTGATTTTCTTATTCAAAGATAAGATCTTATCTTTCTGAAATATTTACAAACGAAGTGGAATTGATTTCAACATTTTATGGGCGAGAATGTCTGAATGGGTATATAGATAAAACAAGATCAGCCATGAGTTGGTAATGGTGAAGCTGAGTGGTTGGGTATGTGGGCGATCATTCTACTGTTCTGTCTGGCCCATGATTTAAAATCTTCCACAATAAAAGAGATTTTTTAAAGAAAAAGAAGGCTCAAAGAATTGGTATGGATAATTAGGTTGAACCACGGGGATGATAAGTGTCTCTAAGATCTGTCCTGGGCATAAAGCAAATGAGAAGGCACAACTAACCATCTTCCCTTGTCCACATCCAGACACAAAAGCCATGGAAGGGTGACAAAAGAACAATGGAGAGGTGCCAGCTGGCTCTGGATGAGAATGTATGAGTTGCACTCAGGATAAAATTGGTTTCCAACTGATTTAGAAATTGATTCCAGGGTCAGGAGTTTTAGAAGAAGCACCATAAATAACTTGCATAGGAGAACTTCGTATAATAATCACTCTTTTGACATTTTCTCCTTTCCAGTTTTCAGTTTCAAATGTATATAAAATTTCTCAGCTGTGGGCCTAATGTTTTCCCCCCTGCATCTGGTGCTCATGGTGCTTAAAAGGCCACTTCTCTATTTTTACTTTTTTGGATTTATCTATTTATTTAGAGAGAGAGAGAACATAAGCAGGAGGGGCAGAAGGAGAGAGAGAGAAAGAATCTCCAGCAGACTCTGCCCTGAGTGTGGGGCTTGATATCATGACCCTGAGATCACAACCTAAACTGAAACAAAGTCGGATTCTTTACTGACTGCACCACTCAGGTGCCCCTCAATCATCTACTTTTAACTTTTGGAGCCTTGAGCAGTACTTCCAGGTTCAAGGGACAAAGACTGCTCATTAATTTCTGTTTAAAAGATGAGGTAATTTCACAAACCAAGCTACGAAGAACAATAGGGATCTGAGGAAACTATGAATATGAACTCCAGTGAGGAGAAGCATGATTCAAGAGAATTATGCAAAATCATGATATGATATAGTTTATTAATCCTTTATAAATTGCATCAATTACTGGAGCATGCAGATAGCATGTGGGCCATGCTTTAATGAGCACAGAGTTGGAGGCATTCATCAAAATAAAAATAATGGAGATTTCTCCACTTGTATTTATGAAACCAAGAGATACATTCAGTTTAGTGGCTGTATTAAAACAGCCTTCTATTCATTCTTGCTTTCATTCATTTGATAAATGCTCTTAAAGTCTCTATGCAGGGCCAGCCACTTTAGTTTTCCAATTAATGTCCAATTTGCAAGTATCTGATACCCTTCTTTGGACCCTAAAGAAAATTAGTGATGGGAGTAAAAGCTTACCCAAGAAAAAATCTGGAAGTTAGGATGCAATTGGGGAGCAAAGGCATCTACAGCATTTGCTACCTGCTGTCCCACAAACCCCACAGTGGATTCACTGGAGAAGATAAATTATAGCCTGGTCCGTACAGAAATCATGATCTAACAACTGCACCCACTCTTACATATGGCTGACAAGGTCCTTACAATCTGGTTCCTAGCACCTCATCTCTCCAAACTACTCATCCCACCATCCATTAGCTTTCTGTACTTCCCTGGGTCACAGGATGTTCCATTCTTTTTCTCACCTCCTAGATTTCACACATGCTATTCCCACAGCTTCTAACACTTTCCCCACATCCTCCTTCCAATGGCTGACTGCTCTTTACCATTTGGGCCTCAGTTAACTTGTGTATCGGCCAGGATGGGCGACCCTATGCATCATTGACCAGCTCTCCATCTCAGTAGCTTAAGACTTGACAACTATTTGTTTTTCTTTCACACCAGGTCCTTTGCAGGCCTAGCCCCCTCTCCAGGGCAGCTTTCCTCCTCAAGTGGCTGAGGAATGCACCCCCATATCAGCAGGGCTTCCAACCCCACCATAGCTGGGTCTCACATCAATGAGTGATTGCTCTGGTCTAGAAGTGACAGGTATTACTTGCATTAACAACCCACTGGCAGAACAGTCATGAAGCCAAGGCCCTGCCTAACATCAAGGGGGCAGAAATGTAAGCTCTTTCCAGGTGTCGAGAATGACAAAAAGCAGAATTATCCATAAGCAGCACTCACGTTTATCACAAAGTACCACTTTCATTGGGAAGCCTTCCCTTGCCCTCTAAACAGATGGAACTGGTTTGTTGAGGACTCTCCATCTGTTTGCTTGGTTTTTGACCAATTACCACCTCCTCCTTCTCCACCAGGTAGCAGGTCCTTAGAAACATCTTGACCAGTCACTTTTGATTACCAGAACAATTCCCATTTGGTTTAAATAGTCCTCTTCACTCTCAAATTTCAATCTCAAGGTCAATTGGAAATTCATCTGATCTCTCTACTCCTAGGTCAGGCGTGGAGTGGGGGATGGCGCATGGTCTCTTTACACACATTCTCTTCCTCCTTGTTGTAGACACTAACTTCTCTGCTTGTTAGGTCAGAGGAAAGGCAAAGGAAAAGAGCAACTGTCCCTTTCTTTACTGATTAAGTTGACATTCCTCTTCTTTGGTTTTCCCTGCTTCTCTGGCCAACACTAGCACACAACAACAGACACCGTTTCAGCAGGCTCCTTGCTATCTGAGTCTCATGGAGTACATATGGCTCTACGTGGCTCCTTCAGAGGATCTATGAGTCTTCCCTACTGCATTCTTTCCTGGCTTGGGAGACCAGCCTTTACCTGGACCACCTTCATTCCCACTGTTCACCTCCACAGAAATGGTTTACCCTTTGGCTCCTTTCTGCAGCACATCCCTTTGGTGGAAAAGACCAGCAACATGTCTCATGCCCAGCTACCTTCCAAGGGGTCCACTTAACCCATAGAAAGCTCCCCAATCCTCCCTGTCCCAAATGGTGGGTAGGCAAGCAAGTCTGTCACCAGCTCCTTTCTCAGCCCTGTCACCATTTGCATGTTCTCTTTGCCCTTGTTCAAGGAAGCTGGGGGCCGACTGACAAGTCCAATGGCTAAGCCAGTAGCCAAGTGACAAAGGTCAGTTGACCTTTCCTGCCAACACTTGTGTAACCAGTGATTCTCTTCCCTTCAACAGATGCAAAGAGAAACTGGCCACTTTCTGAACACTGCGGTAACTCAAAAGTCCTCCAACATGTCCCACTCTTGGTAGAATTATGCAGATTTGGAGGATAGGATGGGTCTGAACTAATGCCTCTCAGCAAGCCAACTTGGCTTTCCTCAACTTGTGAAAATTCCTTGACCTTAGAATGTTGGGTACATGATGTCTTGTCTTTAGAATGGATACTAGCAACATTCAGGGCATCAGGAAAAATCCTGGGACTTGATAGAGATCAGTGCCTTTCACCAAGTGCTCACAGAGACCCTGTGATGCTTGGATCTGGGGCCCATTACACTGTGTGGCTCTTGCTTGCTATATTATCTGTCTCCCTCTGATCTAGCCAATCTTGAGACTTTCTGGCCCGTTCTGGAGAACAACTCTGCGCCCATCACATGGTGAGAGCTCAATAAGTATTCTTCAACAAGACCAGGAGAGATAACTTCAGTGTAGGAAGGTTTTAAGACAAGGTTTAAAAGGATCTGAAAGAGGGGCGACTGGGTGCGGCCATCGGTTAAGTGACTGACTCTTGGTTTCAGCTCGGGTCGTGATTTCAGGGTCATGAGATAGAGCCCCGTGTTGGGCTTCATGCTCAGTGGGGAGCCTGCTTGGGACTGTCTCTCTGCCTCTACCCTTCCCCCACTGTCTAAGATAAATAAATCTTTTGTTACAAAAGGATTTGAAAGAGATGTGCCTATTTTCAGAGAAAAATGGAAGGTATTCTAAATAAAGGAAATAATTTGAAGGCTAAGTGTGCAGACAGAAAAATTCTGTGTCTATGAATAGAGTTAGGTTTATTTAAACAGAACAAAATGGTGATCGCATACCAAATCCAGAAATGAGAAGTTACTTTAGAGAATACATAGTTTCACATACTAATTTTGCAGAATCAACTGCCTCCATTGTATATATCTAGTGAAAACAGAGCAATCTGTCAATATCGAGACATATGGCCTCAATTGTTATGACAGGACTAACCTCGGCCCACTTCCAATATTCCTAGAACAGACACACTTTTCAGGCAGAGATAAACAAAGACTACTGCATCACATTACCTCATTCCTTACAGCTACAGATGCAATCAAGGTTTGCTGAACAGTATAATTTCCACTTTAAAGTTACTATTGGTTCCCTCCGGTAACTCAATATATGCTGAGTGAATTCTGAGATCATCTAGGCTTACAAATGTGGTCATGGAATAAATGCCCTGACCATGGTTTGTAAGTGCTTAATTAAAAGCATTATTCTTGCTGAAATTCTTTGTATGCCTGTGTTTGGTGTTAAGTGCCTGGGGCTCTTTTGTGAATATTTCAGGCCAGATGTAATTTACCTTTACCGGATGGGCATTTGTAAGTCATTCTTACAGAGACTTTTCTCCGAGTTAAGGAAAATGTGTGTGTTTTGACCTCTGTATATTTGAAACAGAAGGGTAGAGCTGATTTTCCGGATCACCTATCTCCACAAGAAATTCTCCTCTTGGATCATTCTATGCTGCTTGACTCCTTTTGAACTTTGCATAATCGGTGGACTGCTTCGTGGCTGTTGTGAAGAATGTCAAGGCCTGTGTGGAGACCTGGTTAATGGCATCTGAGCTTGGAGCGGTTCCGAGTTGTGCTCCACCAGGACAGGGATTTTCCTTTAGACCTGTCCTTGACTGGCTGTGGTTGATGGTGACCTGCAAAAATCTGGTTATTTGAAGAACCTGGCTCACATCATTTCTGGTTGCAAACTGTCATTCTCTCTGCATTGTTATTTTTTTTGGTGAGAATTTGAGCTGACACTCCATACAGCCTTGAGTTTTCCCTTGAACACTTTTTTCTAACAATCCTAAAAAAATGTTCATGTATTTATTTTCCCAAGTATTTCATACCATCACCCCACGATTTCCCCCCTTTTGGCTTATGTACATGTTGTGTCAGGAGGCAGCTAGAACAAGGCAAGGAAGAGGCAGTTTTTCAACAGGCTCCTTAACGCTGGGAAGGAATTCTTGGCAGATGCCTCTCAATCTCTCAACATTCATTTTGTGAATGCAGACCTCCCTTGCTATCTGCATCTAATCCATTCCTGAAAACATGTGGGACAGCAAATGTTCAGATAAAGGGAGCTTATATTCTATTATTTTAAATAGCAAAAACAATGTATTCCCAACCCATCCAAAAGCTGCAACCAATTTTCTCAAGTATCACTGGAACACTCTCACAGCTCTCTGGATGCATGCACCAAGGATGTAAATGTTAAAACACTTAACCATTTAAAACATCGATTACCTAATTTTTTGTGTGCATATGCCACTATATGATGGAGTATGCGCTTCTAAACTATTTGAATTCTTCAAAGTAAGCATGTATATATTGTGTTAACAAAAGAAGGCTAGTTTTTCTTTAACAAAAGAAAAATAAGAAATTAAAGTAGCATTTAACTCTTTTATTCTTATTTTAAATAATAGCATTTTCTTAAAAGCCTCTCTGTGTCTATCTAGTTACCCATCTTTTTGCATGAGCCTAGGCAGTTATCTGGAACCTTCTTAATATCAGTGATAACTGCTTCAAGATGGTGTTTTGTGGGTTACTGTCAACTTTGAAATATGCATGTATTGTGTTGACAAAAGAAGGTTAGTTTTTCTATAAAAAAGAAAATATAAGAAAGACAGAACGAGATTAGGAAGGTGGGGGCGTGGTAAGGGAGGAGGAAACTCTGGGAGCAAACATGCCAAGATATTAACATTTTCTTCTGGATGTGTAAATGGGAATAATTTTTATTTTCTCCTTCATACTTTCTAGTTCTGTTTTGTTTTTAGATTTTCAAAAACAGTTTTGCATGTTGCCGAAGACACTGGAGCTCTCGGTCTCTTTTACTCCCAAAGGACAACTGTGAAGAACAGGACCACTATTAAGTGAGGGGTTGTAAAATGTTGCTACTTTGTACAACGATCCTCATAATGAAAGGCTGGGAATGGGTCCAGGGTGCAGCTTCCTTTAAATTACTCATGCAAAATTCCTGAGGGAGTCTATGGGCACATTTTATGGAATGGGGAAATGAATAATTAACTGCTCACACATGTTGCTTCTCAGGGTGAATCACTCTGGGCACATGGCTCGCTCAGTATTATCCCCCTGGCAAGCAGGTGGCTACCTGGGATCATAACGTGGCGAAGTTCCAAGGATTTGAGCATATTGATTTAGAACTAGTCATGCAGACACATTTCTATTTACTTGTGAAAATGTAGTGGCCTTAAGTGTTTAGAGTTACCCTTTGAGATTTATACCTACAAAACTTGAAGATGTTCAGATGTAAGCCTTGTGTAAATTTTAAGTATTCCTCTTGTAAAAACTAAGTAAATGTCAACTTACAAGTTTCTGGTATTGTAACATTTTCTTTGCAGAAATGTTAAGCTTATCATAAAAGGAATTCTTGTGAAAAGGAAAAAAACAACTCTGCACTATTTTTGGAAGGTCACTAAGAGCTGAGAGAGGGCTTTTGTGTTCAATAGATTTTAGGGCATAACAATGTTGAGAAAGAATCTTTTTTGCATATTTCCAGTTTAACATGTTGCTTCACTATGGAAGAACAAGGCAGTTAAAAAAATAAATGAAATGCATGAAATGGAAAATTATTTTGTAAAATCCCAAGACTCAAATAAAAGAAACAGCAGATTCATGATAACAGATCAAGGGCTGACTAAATGACTAAAATGGTTTTGAAATTTAAAATATCACCAGAGGAAAAAAAAATATCACCAGAAGAGGCCACCAAGGAGCTGGAGTGAGCCTCAGAAGCCATCACTGGTGTCATCCAACTGGAGTGTGGAAGCTGGAAGAGCCTCCAACTGGAGACCACAAGATAAGAATTCACTTTTAGCTGCGAATGGAAGGGAGGACTTTGGATGGGCAGACATTTGGGCAAGGTCTTGTGGGAAATCTTGGGTTTCCACACAGCAAGTGACAGGTTTCCAAATAGAAGAATAGCTCTTATTTCCTATTTGGTGGAGGAAATTTGTGTGGCAATCCAGATATCTAGTAGTTTTGAGAAACTTGGTCTTAGCTCTAAATGCATCAAACACGAGCGATGACAAGACTCATCTGGATGGCTATGGGGCCTGATTTCCTCCCAACTTATGGGAGATGAGGGACAATCTGGCTCAGCAAGTCTAATTAGCTCAAGGAAAGGACAGGCTGCTACCAGCTACTGGGTCTGGAGGCTTCCCCTTTCTAGTGAGGCTACTAGTCCACCCAGGAAACTTCCACTACGTTACATAGTTCCTGACCCTGGAACTACAGTATAGAGAGTATCTGGGGAGAGGAGGGCCCTCTCTATTGGAACGATGGTCATGGTAAGGAGTGGGATAATGCCACTTCGGGAGGTTTGCACTTGCTTTCTACTCCTCTTGTATACATTTTCCCTCAATAAATGCTATTTTTTGATGCACACCACGTGTCACTGGTGGTGTATGTCCTGACAACAGTCAGAAACTAGATTTTTTTCAGAGGTTTATTTTACAGATACATTTATTCATACCATGAAGCAAATGGAGCTCATCCAAGTGTACAGAGATGTTCTATATTCCCATCTAATGTAGTCTGCTTAAATTTATAGCCCGAGTGACATTTCATCTGAAGCATAATCCAAGTAAAGCTGGTTAATGATGACCATGAGCAGGCTCAGGACTTGAAGTTTTCAAAGCTTTATTTCTTTCATCAATACATCCCCAGGCTAATTGCTTGCAAATAGGATCAGCTAAGTTTTCCAAGTTTAGTTAGAGAAACAAGCCCCAAATCTCATAATTCTACATTTGAAATCTTTCTGATTTGCTACCAGTAACATCATGGCAAGATTCTTTAGTGTTATTGATTATATTTTAAATAAAATTTATCATTTTCTCCCCAATATAGAAGCAGTACTTGTCATTGTAGAAAACTTGGTATATGCAAAAAGGTAAAATGAGAAAAATATCCCTGTAATGCTCTACTAGATATAACTAGTCTTCATTTTAATGTACATCCTTCTGGTCATTGATTTCCTCCCTATGTGCACAGACTTAGTTAGAATAATACTGTCATTACTCTTATGTAACGTGACTCTTTCACTTGACAATCATGGGCATTTCCCCATGTTATTAAATATTCTTTAAAAAATAACCTTAAAAGTTACCTAGTATTCTACCATTTAAATCTTCCTTGAATTTCACATATTTGAAGAAAAAAGTTATAAATAACCCATTAAACATCCTTGTATGTAAGTCTTGAAACTCATCTAATTACTTCCTTAGACTAAGTTCCTACATACAGATTTGAAGGGTGATGGGTATGAATAAGTCTAAGGCAGCTTGATTATTATTTCCCCTTGTGGCTATTCTCATTGTCTTCTTGGACACTTGAATTTTTTGTCTTTATTTCATAGTTGAAACTCAAAAAGAAAATGTGTTTCATTGTTCAATGTTCTATATATTTCCCTAGAATGAAGTGTTACCTTTCAAGAAAATTCATTTATTTCTTTATTTCAGGGAGGTTTTCTTTTTTTTTCCTCAAGATTTATTTGAGGGAGGGAGGGAGAGAGAGAGAGAGAGAGAGAGAGAGAGAGAGAGAGAGGAGAGAGAGAGAGAGAGAGAGAGCACATAAGTGGGGGTGGGGAGGGTGGGGGGGAAAGAATCTCCAGCAGACTCCTCCTTCACTGAGCACAGAGCCTTATATGGGCCTCAATCCCACAACCCCGAGATCATGACCTGAGCCAAATCAAGAGCTAGACATTTAACCGACTGAGCCATCCAGGCGTCCCCAGGAAGATTTTCTGGTATAATCCTGATGAGCACACCTTCTTTCATTAGTGGGCTTCTCTATTTCGAGAACATCAGTTATCCTTATACTGGATCATCATTACTTGTCTTCCACATATATTCACTTCTTTTTCACTTTCTTTATCTCTTATCCTTTCATCTATATTCCTGTGATTATCCCAAGTATTTTTCTTAACCATAACTAGGTTTTAGTTGATAGTTCTATGAATATTAAAAACATAGGAGAAAAATATCAATAGCCCTATGAAAATAAAAAATATAAATGAGGACAAAGTGATCTAGTTCACTTGGTTATGATTACAGATAGTACTCTGGCTCATACCCTTCCAGACTTGTATTTGCATATGCAAGTACTTATATATATGTCTCCCTTTAAAAAATGCATTCTTTCTAATCTAGGAATTACGTTTATGGACTTTATCCCAAGGAACTAATCACACAGCAATGCAGAGAGATTTGTATAAGGATGCTCCCTGTAGCTTAGTTTTTAAGAATGAAAACAAGGAAGTAATCTAAATACCTATTAGAAGAGAATTTGTTAAACTTTGCTATATTCATATAAACAATACTACACAAATATTAGAAAGGGTATATATATACCCATATATATATTTGCTTTGGAATATCCCCATAACATATAATTAAGTGAAAAATTTGGCCTCAAAATAGCATGTGGTGTGATCCCACTCATGCAAAATTATTTATCCTAAGTCTATACGAATATAAATATGCTCCATTCAGTAATAACCCCCAGTGATAGCAGTGGTTGTTACTGAATGAAAGGACTTAGGTACTTTTGCTTTTTTTGTTTTGGTAAAAAATTTGGAATTTCTGTATCTTTGAATAGAGATAGGGAAAATTAACAGCATAGTTTATTTAAGGGGAAAATCAGTGTATGTTAGAAAACTGCTAACAGTACTCATTATATTTTATTATGCAATGAGTCCACTGTAAGACATGCTGGCTGGTCTGCACAGCCCTTAATGTGAACACTGACACAGAGTGTCATTACCAGGTCACCATGGCATGGGATGATGAACCCTCCAATTAATGGTCACAGGCTTATATCATGTGTCCTGTTTACAACGTCAATTTGTAAAACTCTTCAGTGTTTACTATCTATTAAACTGCTATGCCACACGAGCTCATTCCTTGGAGGTTTGTGGCTAAAAAGAAGTATTTTTTGAAATTCCTTTGTGCTGTTGATTTTGATCTGAGAACATGACTGCAAGGATAATCTCACTTGCTGCTGGTTTTTTGCCTTTTGTGTGTATGTGTTGCAGCATTTCCCATCACTTGCAGAATCTTATTCCAGGGGGTTCTGGAAAACTGGGTTCCAGGTCCCACTCTGCCCCTAAGTAAGTGTGAGTGCCTTGGAAGGATCCTGGGAGAAATGTCATTATAGGGCATGAACCTACTGATCCCTCCCATGTAATGATTTTTCCTTCCTACAGAAGCATAAATTACTAATGAATGGTTGCTTAGTAACTTAAAATATCGTACCAATCAATCCTTGCTATTAAATATCATAGTTCAAGGGCCACCCTATGCTTTTCTCTAAGATGTTTGCGTACTTGCACTGAGACAGAATGAACAATATTTGAAAATTCTGGAATGAAAGTCACTTTTCTAGGGCTATGTGTATTTCCCTAATGAATTTAGGGGGAACATCTATGTTTATTATTTATAATGTACCAAGTGCTGTTATGAATTAACACCTTCCTTACCCCTTAATCTGTGTATCCGGGATGAGAAGGCTAAAACTGGAAGACCACAAAAATTGTCCCTTATTAAATGACTTGAGAGTGGTAGAGTCAGGATTTGAACCCAGGCACAATGGCTGCAGAGCTCACCCTTTTAACACTGTATTAGATCTGTCTTTTTTGCAGGCAAAAAAGCATAGGGGGTGGAGGATGCGGTGAGTTGCCCATGGAGTTGCAACCAGTTGCTAGACTCAGGGGAAATATCAATGAGGGAGATAGGGACAGATTAGGGTGAGACAGAACAAAAAGGGCAGGTCCATGCAGTTTCATTTGGATAGAAGTGTGCCAAGAGCTTGCCATCCTTCAGTAAGGTTGGTCTACAATGTCCCTCAGGAGGGTGGGGGTTGGGGGGTGCTGGCTGACCACTGCCCTAGTGAGTGGACAGAGGATGGAAAGTGTGTTCCAACTTCCTCAAAACACCTGTCAATTTGGCCCTGTGATGTGTATGTTTACTGATCTTTGGGCATCAAGCAGTGTCTTTGGGTCACCAATGCTTAGCCATGCAGCCCCTGAGGACAAGTTTGTTCAGTGCTTAGTGGGCAACCAGTCTATCAATATTTGATGTCAAGAATTATGTGGGTAAGATGTGTCTTAGCCTTATGATGTCATTAATAGCTGGCAATACTGGGACCATGGATACACTCATCCAGTATTCTCCTAGGGTGGGAATGCTGGGGTCTCAGAGCCTCCCTATATAAGCAGATGTTGCTGGCCTGTTAGTCTGATGTGGGCATAGGAGATGTAGTCAGTGCTCCACCCATATATGTTGGCTTCCTTCACCATTTTGTGCTTCTGGTGGGGGTGCTTTCATTCTCAACAGCAGCAACTGCATCTCCTTGCTGGAGGACTGTCTCCGGCTGCTGGCCTTTGCTTTGCCTGTTCAAAGAAAGAGCTGGAAGTGTCCCCAGAGGTACTTGGCCCCTGACCAATGACTGACACCCAGGAGTATCAACACTCCAGTCCCTGTGCTCCCAATGGGGACAATTGTGAGGAATAACCTCTCTTGTCCCAGTGATTCCTCAGGATTAAGCCCAAGTTATCCTCTGTGGATTTGCTGGTTGCTGTACCTTTGGCCTCCTTTCATTCCCAGGCCCCCTTCACCTCTACCTTAGTAATTTTTTCTGGGAATGCTTCCTACATAATCACTTCCAGGCACTAGGAGTGCATTCAAAGTTTAGACCATTTCCAAGTCTGCCCTGGTGTTTACTTTCTGCCGGACTCCACATCTCCTCTGCACAGTGCAGGCTGTCAGTCAGGGACATATGTATAAAAATACTTAAAAAATTACTTGAGAGAGAAAGCAAGAGAGAGAGCATGAACAGAGGGAAGGGCAGAGGGAGAGGGAGAAACAGATCTCCCACAGAGCAGGGAGCCTGATGTGGGGCTCCATCCTGGAACCCAGGGATCATGACCCGAGCTGAAGGCAGTTGCTTAACTGACTGAGCCACCCAGGCATTTCTGTAAAATGCTTTGAAGGTTTCTCTGAATATAAAAGGGAAGCCCCAGATATAATCATGGAACAAAACAGGGACACCTGCATTCTCCACTGAAATTGAAAGTTCTAGCCAGAGCAACTAAGCAAGAAAAAGAAAATGAAGTAAAATTATCTCTGTTCAAAGATGACATGATCTTATGTGTAGAAAGTCCGAAGATTACACACACACACACACACACACACATACTTAGAACCAATAAGTGCATCCAGCAAAGTTATAGGACACAAAATGAACAGGGAACAATCAGTGGCTTTTCTATGCATTAATAACGAACATTCCAAAAAAGGAAGTTAAAAAAGCAATTTTACTTACAGTGGCCTCAAACAGAATAAAATACTTAGGAACTAAACCAAGATGGTGAAAGACATGTATACTGAAAACTACAAAACACTGCTAAAATAAATTTAAAAAGGATACCATTATATGGAAAGATACCCCATGTTCATGGATTAGAAGACTTAATATTGTTAAAGGGGGTAAAACTATAAAACATGAGGAAAGTTTCTTAGTTTCCCACAGGTTGTATGAGAAATCATCTACAGATTCAATGCAAGCTCTACCAAAATCCCAATGATGTTTCTTGTAGAAACAGAAAACTCTATCCTGTTTTTCATATAGAATTTCATGGGACCCCAAATAGCAAAATAATCTGAAAAAGAACAAAGTTGGAGGATTTGCACTACCTGACTCTAAAACTTACTACAAAGCTATAGTAATCAAAACATAAACGGCTGGAATAGAATAGAGAGCCCAGAAATAAACCCTTGCATATATGGTCAAATGATTTTTGACAAGGACGCCAAGACCATTCAATGGAGAATGGACAATATTTTCAACAAATGGTTCTGGGAAAGCTGGATATTCACATGCAAAAGAATGAACTTGGACTCAACTCAAAACAGATCAAAGACCTAAAATTAAGGGGTAAAACTATAAAACATGAGGAAAGTCTTAATAAATTTAGATTTGGCAATGATTTCTTGGATATGACACCAAAAGCACAAGCAACAGAAGAAAAAAATAAATTGGACTTAACGAAAATTAAAAACTTGTATGCATCAAAAGACACTATTAACAGAGTGAAAAAGCAACCCACGGAATGGAAGGGAGTATTTGCTAATCACTTATCTCATGAAGGATTAATATCTAGAAAATATAAATAGTTCTTACAACTTAACAGCAAAAACCCAAACAACCCAATTTAAAACTGGACAAAAGACTTGAATAGACAGTTCTTCAAAGAAAATATACAGATGCCCAATAAGCCCATGAAAGATGCTCAACATCACTAATTATTAGAAAAATGCAAAGCAAAACTACAATGGGATGCCACCTCACACCCATCAGGATGGCTATTATCAAAAATAAAAACAAAGAACAAGTGTTGGCAAGGATGTGAGGAAACTGAAACCCTTGTGCATCGCTGTGGAAAATAATATGGCAGTTCTTCAAAAATTAAACAAAATTACCATATGACCCAGCAATCCCTCTTCTGAGTATATACACAAAAGAACTGAAAGCAGAGACTATAAGAGATATTTGTACACCCAGGTTCACAGCAGCATTATTCACAAATAGCCAGAAGGTGGAAACTACTCAAATGTCTATCGACAGATGAATGGACAAACAAAATGTAATTTAACCATACAACAGAAAATTACTCATCCATAAAAAGGAAGGAAATTCTGACATGTGTTACAACATTGATGAACCCTGAAGACACTATGCTAAGTGAAATAAGCCAAACGCAAAAGTCCAAATACTATATGACTCTGTTTGTATGAAGTACCTGGAATAGTCAAACTCCTAGAGACAGAAAGTAGAGGTAGCAGGGGCTGGGCGGGGGGGGGAGAATTGAGGAGTTAGTGTCTAGTGTATACAGAATTTGTCTGACATGATGAAAAAGTTCTAGAGATAGATGGTGGTGGTGATTGCACAACAATGTGAATGTACTTAATGCCACTAAACTGTACACTTAAAAATGGTTAAAAGGATAAATTTTAGGTTATGTATACTTTCACACACACACACACACACACACACACACGCATGCACACACCATGGTCAGGTCTGGCCAGGCAAAAGTGCCACAAAGAGAAAGCTGAAATGTTCTCAACAGTGAAATGACATGTCTTTTGGATTTCTAAACCAGTCTGGGAGACAGGGGGTTCGTGGGGCAGGAGAGGAGAAGGAAGGAGACAGGGTCCTATGTGGCATAATGGTCCCTGGAGAGCATGAATTGGCAGGTGGGCAATTTTAAAAAACTGGAATAGGTATGGGTTTTATCTGCTACTCTATGTTGTGCTGTGTGCCCATCCTACCCCAGTCTTCTGTAAAAGTTTCTTAGTTTCCCACAGGTTGTATGAGAAATCAAGGGGGGGGGGGAATGAAGGCTTAGCGGCTTCTCATCCACAGATGGGTGAGAACATGAGAACACAATAGAAAACAGTGAACAGCCCCAGGAGGCAAAACCTGAGTGCTATGGGGGCATCAGCAGATGTAGACATTGGAACAAGGAGTTACTAGGAGAGATCTAAGTCTTTTGCATTTCTTCACAGTTACTGGGGTAATACTAGGTTCTCCCACCATCTCCAGGGAGAGGGCTGGTGCCATCTGTACCGAACCATTAAAGGAGGCTGAGGCCAGAGTTATTCTCGTTGCCTCTAGAATGGTGGTGTGTGGACCTTGTACAGTAAGCAAGCTCTGGAAATACCGCTCTTGCCCCCATGAACTCATAACTCTGGTGGTAACGTGCTCTTTGCAGGGTGAGAGGGCAGGGCAGAGCAGGCAATCAGATGACTGCTCTAGTGGGAAATGTCTCCTGCTTGGAATTCAAACTGGAACCTCCTGAGTGACAGCATTCAACGCTGCTCAGAGAACAATCACTTGTCTAATTACTATTTCTTGCCCATGATTGTAGAGGTGACTCTTAGTAGACATTTCTGCAGAATTTTCCTTGACAAATGGACAAATGCCACGAGATTTTAAGGCTGTTACGGATACCTTTAAGAAGATTATAAGCGGTTGAGAGCAAACTATCCTGTAAGCTCTCCACTATTGGCAGGATCTTGTGCAGAAATTTTCCGTATTAGTCACTGACCGGCATCATTAGAAAAAGGTTCTGAAAATAGCAGAAGTAATTGGCGCAGCTGACACGTTGGCCATGTGTCAGATACAGGGAAAGCTCAGGAAAGAGTATAATATCTCCATGGAAGAGCGCTGGTTAACAAAAAAGCATCTGAGGTCCCAAGCTCTGCAACTCCTTAAGGAGGCCTGGGTGATTGGAGGAATTTACTACCACCCCAAAGGTGTTCCATTATTTTATTTCTGGTCGTGCTCAGATGACATATCTGAACCACTTTCCATTGTGTGACTTGGTCTGTACTATGCAGCCATTTTGAAAGATGCATAAGAGACCCTGACGTTGACATCAGAATGCTGTTTCATCTTTCTGAAGAACGCCCAACCATCAAAAGCCATGGGTTTTGTTGTCTGTACACATCTGTAAGCGGTTGACAGCTGGTGCTTTGGGATCAGATGCTAAGAGCCAACCCAATTCATTGTGATGTGATTGCAGGCCTGGTGCAGGGTGTGATCTACTGATACGGTGCATTCCTTCCTCTTCTGGGACCCCCCTTTGCCAGCCCCAGTGTGGACCTCAGCAATAGTCATTTGGGAGCTGGTGGACAGCTTATTGCCAAATGAGGTAGAAGTGGCAAAAACCTAGTGAAAAGGATCAAGAAGACTGAATTTTCTTGGGAATCTAGAAGCACTGACATGACATGGAATCCATTAAGGATGAGGTTTTTCTAGGGCAGGACCTGCCACCATTGTGCCATCACTGCCTACCACATATGAAACAGGATATTTTCGAATGAACGAATTGAAAATTCTACATGAGTGGTTCTTGAACCCGAGAACAATGTTTCTCAAACCTTAGGCTGCACTAGAATCCCTTGGAGGTCTTGATAAAGCACAGATGGTTGGGTTCTGTCCCCAGAGTTTCTGATTCTGGAGGTCTGGGACCGGGTTTGAGAATGTGCATCTCTAACAGGTTCCCAGGTGAGGTTGTGCTGTGGGTCAGCTGACCACACTGTGAGTAGCACAGCCTCAGAGTGAGTTAGAAACACCCAGGAGGCTTATCACAAGGGTTGATGTCCTTGCTCTGTGCCTGGGGATTATGATCCAATTGGTCTGGGGTGTGGCCCAGGAACCTGCATTTTAATGAGCTCTGCAGATTCTGATTCCAGCAGTCTCCAACCACCTGATCAGAACCACGGATGGTTCATACCGCTCTTATTTAAGAGAAAGTTATCAGAGTCATCAACTGCCCCTTTAGTGGCAAAGCACAGTAGCAGCCAAGCCTGGCAAGCCACATGCACGAACACAAATGAAAGTGGGACATCAGCTGTGAACTGTTGTTGGGTGAAGGGACACGAGGCCATTCCATGTAAGAAGGAGAGGAGAATTGGAAGGAAACAGCTGGGCTGTTCAAGGCAGCACATGAGCTGCGGATGGAAGCTAGAGGTGGTGAGGCCAGTGGGCACCAGCCAGCCTGAGGTGGGGGGCGTGGCACTGAGGAACCCAATCAATCCTATAGAACAAAGACTTCGGGTAAAGGTCGAACTTAGACGGCACCTGCAGAGGAGGCTTAAGGGGCCAGTGGCACGAAAATGTGGCATTCTGGGTTTAGAAGGTCCCTGGAGTTCACTGAGCTCTCTGTAAGCCCTGACAGCCCACCTGGGTGGGAGTGGAGATGTCCAGCCCTGGCGTCAGGCTGTCTTGACTTCCAGGCCTGCTGTGCCACCAGATACACACATCTATCCACACAGCACATCTGCTGTGTCTTGTCCATGTCTGCAAGTGGATGATGGATGGCCCTTTGTGGACATAACATGTGTCATCCCCTTCTGAGAAATTTCCCAGTTATATAGCTTGTTCTGGGTTTCCCAGAGGCAGACGTTCCTTCTGAGATGAGGACCCTTGTGAAAGTCATTTATTAGGAAGTATTCCCAGAAAAAAATAGGTAGGGAGGTGAGACTGGGAAAGGAAGGAAGTCACCAAGCCACAGAAGGTAGCTTTGGCTCAATCCTTTAGGGGGAACTCTGGGAACAGTGTGGGTCACGCCTGGAAATGGAGCTGTCAAGGGTGGCCCTCAGGAGATGTAAATTTTGGGGTACTTTTGCTTTTGTTCAGGTGCACTGGCAAGGCGGATTCCAGGGGCCCAGGCAGTCCTGCCCACAAAGAGACACAGGCGCTGGCTGCTGGGAGGAAAAATGGCTGGGTTGGCTGTGCGTGGGTGGGGCCCTGACAAGGTTTGCTGGGTCACCTTGGATGAGTCCCCGATATTCTTCAAGGTTCAGGCAACTCTTCGTATGGCCTGGTATATTCTACTTCTATTTGTACATTTTCTTTCAAGGATCCAAATCGCTAGAAGGTTCTCATTTATGCTGTGGCCAAATTTCTCTTTGTAACTTCTACTTCCTGTTCCTAGGGTCTTCCCTCCGTAGCCACAAGACCACTTTTGTCTCTCTTGCCTTTCAGAAAGTTGACAACAGAGATTCTTTAACCACTAGAGGATTCTTCTGTTTTAGCCTAAAATCTTCACCTCATTTACCTGCTTCCTTTGTGAAAGAAAGAATGTTTCCAGACCCTCTCCTCCTTCTGGCTGGCCTCTTTGGACATCTCGTGATTCATCTGAGAGCCTCTTAAAATGTGGCTCCAGATAGGAAATCAGGGCTTCTGATTTGAGTATTCAATCAGGTGTTTGAGAAAATATGTTGCTTAGCAGGTTATCATATCTTATGCTCCAGTGATACACTCTTAATATCAACATCTTGTAGGCGTATGAAAGGGCAAACAAGTCCACAATCTATTTTTGTTAATATGACCGGTCATATGACATGAGGCAGAGGCCACTAATTTTTCCCATCCGGGTCTCTGACCTCTGACCTTTTGGAGCTAGTGGGCTTCCTCTCTTTGGAAAATGTTGTCATCACACCCAGAACAAGTTGCTACTGAGAATGGTGATTTCAGGATGTAGCAGAAATTAACAATGCTCTATTACAGTGGTTCTCATACTTTTGAGTGCTTCATGTCACTGGAAGGGCTTAGAGAAGCAGATCGCTGGGCCCCACTGTTGGAGCTTTTGATGCAATAGGTTTGAGGTGCGGCCAAGAATTTACACTTCTTAACAGGTTCCTAGGCGATAGTGCAGGAGGACCACTGAAAACAGTGGTCCTACTCTATTACACTTGTTGTGTACTTAGGCTCTGGGGTTATAAATTTTCAGAAAGCTTTAGTCAAGGGAGGGAAAAGCAGGAAAAACTCACATCTGCTGCGTGTACTTATGCCACGAGCAGTCATATATATATACATATATATATACACACATATATATACATATATATTATATATACATATATATACCTTATATACATATACACATATATGTATATATAATCTAATTTTAACAGTGTTATGAGTGTATAGTCATTATCTTCCTTTTAAAAACAATAAAACTACACTTAAAGAATCTAAGTTACTTAAAAAGATAAATTTCTAAAAAACCAAAAAAAAAAAAAAATCTAAGTTACTTGCTTAAAGTCACATGGGGCGGATCTGGAAGTGAAACTCAGGCCTGTCTGACCCCAAAGCTGAGTCCTTCCTCACTGCTATGGTGCTTCTTAGACTGTCAGCTGGGGCAGAACACCAAAATCACGTGATTAAAACACACAAACACACAGACACACAATGCCCCTTGAAATTCTTTCACTTGAACTGCATGCCACAAAGATAAAATACATTTCATGTACACAAACAGTGGTCTTGGAACAGGGTGAAGGTAACAGAGGAGTTTTTCTCTACTGGGTGTGTGTTACTGTTTATAACCATGTTTTCACAATTAGCTAACATACATGTGTCCATTCCTAATTGTAGGCTCTCTATGGAGATTGCCAGAAACCATGCATTGGAAGGAAGCATATTGGGATTGAAAGCAGCCAATGATAGATAAGCAGATAACTTTCCAAAAACTGTATCTTAAATATCAAATAGGCATATTTTAGAGTTTTGTGGTTTTGAGAAAAGGTTCACAATGTTATTACTATTCATAATCACTTTCTTCCTCAAAAGTGCATTACAATGACTGCACCTTGAAAACATGCTAAGTCAAAGAAATGAGTCACAAAAGACCAAGTATTGTATGAGTGCATTTATATGAAATGCACAGAAACTGCAGAGATAGAAAGTAGATTAATGCTTGCCTAAGGCTGGGGGCCTAATGGTATAGAGAAGCCTAGTTAAAGGGCACAGGGTTTCTGTATGAGGGGATGAAGATGTCCCCAAATTAGATTCCAGTGTTGGTTGCATAACTGTAAATATGCTAAGAACCAGTGAACTGTACACTTTAAATTAGTGAGTTGTATGGCATGTGTACTGTATCTCCATAAAGCTGTCACCAAGGAAAGCACATTGCATTTGCAAAAAAAAAAAAAAAAAAAAAGTGTGTCTCTTATACGTGGATATTTGCAGTTTTTTATTTTTTAAAACATACACAATTCTTTTAGAGGTGACAACTATGAAATTTAGGTTAAAAAAAAAGAAATTTAGGTTGAGCTAGACAGGACTGATTGAGGCCAAGGGGAGCATCATGGCTTCCTAGTGGTGCCACCTTAAAGTCAGGTGGGTGCTTGGAGGGCTTCAGCTCTAGGTTCTCTCACAGGAGGGGCAGATGTATGGAAGGGAATGTTGACAGCAGGTCACAGTATTGATGAGGGGTTAGGGGTTCAGGGCAAATTTCACCACCAGGCATGCTGGGGTGTGTAGCTGGGCTGTCAGGAGAAGCCCAGCCGTATGAACTGAGGCACAGAGCAGCTGCAGGGGGCTCTGGGGCCCCTTATCCAGCGAGGAGTGGCAGTAGCACGTCTGACTAGATTCGAGAGCTGTGTGCAGCTGATCTGGGTGAAGGACCCAGGCTGCACGGCAGCAGTGGCCTGCAGTGGGGGCCCTATGAGGTGGTCTGAGCTTCTCAGGAGCGTTGGGTCCAGTGAGGCACCACTGACAGTTACCCATTTATTTGATTCCTAGGGTTGTTAGCTCACAGCTGACCAGGATGTGTCTTCAACCCCAGCCATGTGAAGGGAAGAAAGAGAACAGGAGATAAGAAACTAATTGTCCCAGTCAAGTTCCTCTTAATAACCCTTTACACCTCCCACTGATGGTATCACTAGGTACCATTCCCCAGATCCATTCAACTCAAACGATACTTACACCAAGGACTGTGATAGGGGCTAGAGGTTAAAAAAAATCAATAAACAGTCCTTGCCCTTGGGGAGCTTATAGTCTAAAGGGGGAAGGCTACTCATAGCAGATCATTTTTAACGTGAGGATTGTATCCTACCACATGTGCTCATCACCATGCATTTCAGGTTGGGTTGCAGAGGCTGCTTCCTTCTAGGACATCCAACTTAAGACATACATCTATCGCAGCAACTAAGAAAGCACACACTGAAATGTTATTTAGCATACTTACAGTTGCACAAAAATTAAAATCTTGATCCTTTCCACAAACGTTACTCAAAGGACAAGAATGTTCTTGGATGGACTGATAATCACATTTCTAGACAAAACCTTGGAAACACACCCAATATGAAAATTTCTTCTGTTAACACAGTTCATCGTATCCTCAACAGCAAAGTACGTAAAGGTGGCATGTTGTGCCAGCAACGAACACCTGCTTGTTGTGTACAATTGAATTTTTTTTTTTTTGTACAATTGAATTTTGATGTCAAGATGTAAAGCCTTCCACAGCATCTTTATTCTCGAGTATGTGTGACACTTTGATTCAACCTGAATGCATGATGATGGACAGATCTGAAGAGATGTGATCAATTTGAGGGTTAAAAAAATCTGTTTAAAAAACTGTATTCAAACTTTATCACTCTGAAATTAGGTTTAAGCAATCTGATGGTGTGTTGCACTATTTTATTTTTATCATACAGGGTCACATAATATAGTGGGGAGAGAGCCCTGGATTCCCGTCCAGACTCTGTAACTCAATATGCAAGTCACCCAGACAAATTGTACTCTCTCTGGGGCTCATTTGCCACATTTGTTTGAAAAGAAATACAAGAAATTGCAGAGAAAAAGGAGAGAGTTTGGCTAAATGATCTGCAATGCCCCTTCTAGCAAATTTCTTTTAGGTCGAGTAAAGGCCATTTAATTTCACCATTCAGATCTGTGCACACTGAACCAAAGTGGTATTTTATTTTCGAACTAAGAATTTTAGTACTTAAAAAAAAAAAAAAACCAACCAGCACCCGCCTGAATCCATCTGTAGTTTTAACATTAGGAATTCAAATTGGAGTATTTTTAGCCTCTGGAGTTTAAGCAAGCCCTTAACTTGAGCCTCTGCCTGCATTTTATAATTTGGCTAATTTAAGTCATAAAGCAATTCCATCTTTGACAAGAAAGCAGGATCATTTTACTAATATTTTTATGCACTTCAAGAATTCTAATTGGAGACCTTGTAAGTACGGATGGCATACGAGGCAGAAAACGATACATTTTTATACTTCCTTGGACTTTTTTTTTTTTCTTATGAAACACCATCCCAACTGTCAGAAATGAGAGTTATTTCAGATGCCCTCAAATGGTTCACTTAAAGCAGATTGCCAGAGGGGTTGCATTAGAAAATAGAAAAATCAATTCTAGATGAAAGCAAAACACAGAAGCTCCAAATTGGCAAGAAAGAACAGTTATATTAATCATTTAGTTATTTAAGAGCAGGATGGAGGAGATGGAGAAATGCTTTCCTAATGTCTCAAGATTGGGCAGTTTTAGTCATCATTTCTGTGTTCGGCGAATCTTATAAATAACTTCACGAAAAGGGGCCCGACGAACCTGTCCCCAGCTCTGCGACCTTACTGCCCATTATCTCGTCACGGCGTTGAGGATGCAGCAGGCAGTAATTAGGTCACAGTCTGGAAAGTCAGGGAGAGAAACTGGAACGAATTATTTTCTTAAAGGAAGTGGTCATTCAAAGGCAGAAAACCCAAGTCACCTATAATTTCCTTGTCCACTTTGCCAAGGGATGGGTTGGGCAGGATCCAAGAACAGGAAGGGAGAGCTCGGCTGGGGTCAGGGAGCGGGGGTGGGAGCAAATTCCCCAGCGCAGACCGTGAGAGCGGCCAGCCCGGGAGACGCGGGCCGCCTCGGGCAGGGCGCAGAGTAGGCCCAGCATCTCGCAAGGGTGAGTCCAGGTGAGGGGCACGTTCCGGGGCGCCGCTGGCAGGGAGCCCGGGCCCCCGGCGCGGTTCCCGCCCGCAGCTCCTCTGCGCGCAGCGGCCTCCTGGGTGTCAGCGCGCAAAGTCGCCGCGTAATCCCCGCCCCCGCCGGATGAATTAGGGCCCCTCTCGAGGCGGCAAGTTTGAGCCCGGGGCTCCTTTCCCAGGCGCCAACGCACCTGGGGTCGACACCCCCCCCCGCCCGGCCGGCCGCCTCCCCCCAGACACCACCAGGTCCGGGGGCGCCGGAGACTCGCGCCGCTCCAGTGAGCGCCTCCCGCAGCCCTGGCCGAGTTCCCGAGAGCCCCTGGTGAGCGGCGGCTCGTCGGGTCACCGCAGTCGGGGCCGGGCCCGGGCCGCTCCCTCCAGCGCCGCGGCCCGGGGTTCGCGGCCAGCAGCCGGGGCGCGGGGCGGGGCGGGCCGCGGAGGCCGAAGCCGCGCGCTATTCCTGTCGCGGTGAGCTACCGGCATGTTATGTACGGCGCCCGCCCGATCATGCCTCCGCCTCGCCGCGCTGACCCGCGCCCCCCCTCCTTAATCCCCCAGGCTTTGATTTGATCCTCCGGGCGGAACAAGCTCACCCCCCTCCCCGCCCCATACCCAGTTGTCCCCGGCCCTCGCGGGTGCCCGCAGCGCCCGTCCTCCTCGTCCACCCCCGGGAGGCCAGAGCCCTCGCCCCGCGCTCCGGGCCGCCCCGAGCCGGGCCACATCCGCGCATCAGCGCCGTCGGAGATCGGGCACCCCTCAGAATCTGTGCCCCCGCAGCTCGGCCCTTCCAGGTGATGGTGCCCCCGGCGCGCAGGTGTGGGCTCCCCCGCCTGGGACGGGGAGGGCGCTTTGGGGAACGCGCTGGCAGCCTCGGCAGCCGCCCAAAGCAAACCCCGCTCCCTCCGGAAGCCTCCCAGCTGCGCGCCCTGCGCAACTAGCAGCTTCTGGAAACCATTGCCCGACCGGGTTTGCTCTGGGAGTACAAGGGTATCTGCAGGCCCGGTTGAAGGTGCCCGGGGCTTTCGGCCGAGCAGGCTAAGTGGGCCCCCGCTAGGGGCTCTGGGGCTCGCGGACTCGGTCCTGGGGCCCGGTGCCCCGCGATGCCTCTGGCCGTCCCCGGTGGGCCCCAGCGCCGGCCCGGCCGCCTCCCGCCTGGGCACCATGAGTTATTTCCTGTCTTACTGCAAAGCTCATGGCGGCGCGCTGCTCACCGGCTATCAGGCCCTGCGCGCCGAGGGCTTCCTGTGTGACGTGACGCTGGAGGCGGAGGGCAGCGAGTTCCCGGCCCACAGGTCGCTCCTGGCGTGTTCCAGCGACTACTTCAGGGCCCTGTTCAAGAGCCACACCCGGGAATCCAGGGCAAGCGTGATTCACCTGCACGTGCCGTCGGCGGCCGGCCTGCAGCGCCTGCTGGACTTCATCTACACCGCCTGGCTGCCGCTCTCCATGGACACGGTGGAAGACACGCTGGAGGCCGCCAGCTACCTGCAGGTGACCGAGGCCCTGGCGCTGTGCGGCCGCTACCTGGAGCGCCAGCTGGCTCCCGACAACTGCTGCTTCGCCGCCAACGTGGCGGCGCGCTTCGGCCTGCTGCACACGCTGGGCGCCGCGGAGCGCTGTATCGCGCGCCACCTGAGGGAGCTGCTGCTGCGCGGCGCCGGCCCCGCGGGGCTGCTGGAGCTGAACCCCACGTCGCTGAAGGCTCTGCTGGGTGCCGCCGACCTGGCGCGGGTGCCCGAGGCCTGGCTGCTGGGCCTGGCACTGGCCTGGCTGCGGCAGGAGCCCGAGGCCGAACGCCTGGCCCACTGCGCCTCGCTGCTCGAGCGCGTTCGCTTCGGCCTTGTCCCTGCCGACGTGCTGCGGCGCGTGTACTCGGGCTCTGGCCTCGACCTGCCCGCGCGGGTCAAGGGCCTCATCATCCAGGCCCTCAACTACCACCGGGCGCCGTCCCGCCAGCCGCTGTTGCAGGGCGAGCAGACCAGCGTCCGCAGTCCCCAGACCCGCATCTTGCTGGTAGGGGGGCGCAGGGCTCGGGAGGCGGTGACCGAGGAGGTCGTGGTCCCCCAGAGGGTAGCCAGGGGCAGGGGCGCCGCGCCGGAGCCCCAGGAGGAGGAGGAGGAGGAGGAGGAGGAGGAGCAGGTGGAAGAGGAGGAGGACTGGGAGCTCACCCAGGACGTGCTGGCCTTCGACGTGTACAACCACCGCTGGCGCAGTCTCACGCGGCTGCCTGCACCGCTCCTGGGGCACAGCGTGTGCACCGCAGGCAATTTCCTGTTCGTCCTGGGCGGGGAGAGCCCCCCGGAGGCCGCCTCCTCGCCGCTGGCCGATGGCCCGCGGCCGGTCACGGCGGAGGTGCACCGCTACGACCCGCGCTTCCACGCTTGGACCGCGCTGCCCGCTATGCGGGAAGCGCGGGCCCATTTCTGGTGCGGCGCGGTGGCCGAGGGGCTGCTGGCCGTCGGGGGTCTGGGCGCGGACGGCGAGGCGCTGGCGTCCGTGGAGATGTATGACCTGCGCCGGGACCGCTGGACGGCGGCCGCGGCGCTTCCGCGGGCGCTGCACGGCCACGCAGGGGCCGTCGGGGACCGTGGCGTCGTGTACATCTCCGGGGGCAAGGCGGGAAGCGGCGAGGGCGGCGCGAGCAGCCTCCGGGACGTGTACGCCCTGGGCCCCGGGGAGCGAGCGTGGAGCAAGAGGGCGCCCATGAGCACCGCCCGCTTCGGGCACCACATGGCCGTGCTGCGCGGCGCGGTGTTCGCCTTTCTGGGGCGCTATGAGCCCTTCTCGGAGATCGAACGCTATGACCCCGGCACGGACCAGTGGACCCGGCTGCGACCGCTGCCCTACGATCGCTTCTGCTACGGGCTGGCCGTGGTGGAGGAGACGGCGCTGCTGCTGGGCGGCCTCAAGTGGCGGGAGTCGAGGCAGGTGCCTACCCGCAACGTGGTGGGCTACGACCTCGACCTGGACCGCTGGGAGGACATTGGCTGCGCGCTACCCTGGGCCTGGAGCGGCCTCCAGTGCGCGGTGCTGCAGCTGGCTGAGGGCGGGGACGAGGAGAGGGAGGGCGGGCGCGCAGGGGCGCCGGATTTAGTGCTGGGCTTAATGGGGTAGTGCGGTCTTCGGCGACGGCGACGGAGGAGAGAAAGTCGCGCCTGGGCAGGCTTACGGAGTGACGCGTGGGCTTGCCCTAAGAACGGGACTGGGGGGGCAGAGCGGCTTCTGAAGTTTAAGGATGCACACGAGACCTTGGTGCAAGAACATTCCCCCTAAGCTGAGCACTTCTGGGACGGCTCATGCTGGTCTAGAGGTGGACTTTTAAAAATACAATACGACCCTGTTGTCCCTCTGATAGTTAAAGTGTTTCCCTGGGTGCTAACCAGTGATTTCTTTTGTGCCAAACAAACAAGGCCAAAAATGTGCCGCAAGAAGTTATATGCAAAACCCAGAAAATTGTTAGCTATACGGGTTGTAATAGTCGGAAAAGATGGCATTATCTGAATAAATAGAGAAGGAAAGTGCCTTCAGTAAATAGTGTGGAATCATTATAAGGAGAACTATGATTTCAGGATTCAGAACTATGTATGCTTCTGCTCTGATGGTTTAATATAAATGTAGAACTGAGAAGGGGAAAAAAATCTCTAAGTTTTGTTTTGTTTTTGAGAAAGTGGCCTGCGTTAAGTTTTTCAGTCCCTCATCCTTACCCCTGGCCTGCTTTTGCCCTGGCTTTAGGCAGATCATTGGTTTTCAGTTTTATTTCAGCAGTCCTTAGCCATAATAATCAGGTTCTTCGGGTTATGTGGAACATCTAGCAAAACCCAATCCTATTTCTTTCATCTTCTTTAAAAGTTCATTATGCAGACATGCCAGTAGGTTATAGTTGTAACACACACACACACACACACACACACACACACACACACACACTTTTGGCGGTCCCTTCCCCACCCCAACCTCCCAAGAATCAGCAGAAAGGAAAGAAGAGTAGGTGAAATTTTCAAGTTTGTGTCAGCTAAACGGGAAAGGAGTTTGATTTTGCAGGGTCTCAGAAAAGATACGGGCACACACTGAACAGCTGCTGCTTCTGGCTTGTACTGCGGATGGAGCGGCAAAGTTAGAGCTCCCGACTAGAGAAGGGAGTAGGGGGCGGTGGCTCTGTGATTAGGTCTCAAAGAAATGTGGTGAGGACTCTGTATGAATAAAGTAGGTGCTTTATAAGGATTCATTAAGAGCTAAATTTATTTCACTTCAGTTTACAGTACTGCCTCTCTCCTAGATTTGAAACTAATGCAATAAAATGTACAGATAAATATAGTGTTAAAAGGTCTCTTTCATGCTAAGCTAATCACGAGTCTTTTAAAATTCATTAGTTTAATTTTTACCATTTAAAACAACAGAGCTGACTTTACAAAAGTAAAAGCTGCTTTAGTAGTAACACAGCTAGTCTTTCCATCAACTGCTCGTTGTTTACAGGGCATAACCTTGCCGCTGTATTCATGACACATCCATCAGATACAGATATTTTTAAATGAATGTACACATTTGGTCTAGTAAACATCAACAAGTCTAAACACCTGTAACAAGCACACTTCATTTTAGGACAAGAGGTTTTGTTTTTTTTGTTGTTGTTGTTGTTTTTACATATACAAAATTCCACAAATTTAATGTACGTCAATATCCATGCAGTAAATAAATGTTTTTACAAATAGGTTTTTTTAAATGATAAAAATATTACACTAGACCCAAAATTCCATACAAACATTAATACATGATTTCTCATCCATTTTGACTAAATATAGGATTACTGAAAATGTGCTGTAGAAAGGCCACTCTCCTGTACAGTGTGCAAAGTCTGCAAAACGATAGTGATTCAATGTTGGTTTCAAAAGCAAAGAAAAAGATCCCTGCTGTGGAGTTTTTACTTTCTCCTCTACAGCAAAAATATTCACTGGCATATATCTGAACTCTTAGAGATGAAAGTACATTCACTGAGCTGTACAGGCAACAGTATAAAGCTGATTAGAAGTAGATTTTAGAATATAGAATAGTAAAGGAGGGTCCCTTCCTCCTCCTAAAAAAAACAGCAAATTGTGACTTGTACGTTATGCAGCCAGACACTAAAAAGCAGCACAGTCATTATCATGCTGTGATCACTTTCAAAAACGAGATACTTATAAATGAAAAATATATGAAGAGGACTTTTTCACAGACTTCATCCACTCTATAGAACAATTCATGAAGCTAGGAAAAACCTCTATAAATTCTTTCTCTCATATAATTCAGTGTAATATATTTCTGAATGACCATTATCCTCTTGCTCCTCAGGAGAGAGGCACATTTTTATTTTTCAACATTGTTTTCTGTATTAGAACACACATTGGCCTGTATCTAAATGTATTTTACTTTCCTGCCTTAAATATAATTACATAAGTGTAATTAATGGACTGGGGGAAAATTGGAAACTAACTGGAAAGTTGATTCATTTCTGTTTATCCCTTGTTTTTTAGTAGCTGGAGTTTAAAAACATGAGTTGGGCTGAAATTCTATATATATATATATATATATATATATATCTGTTAGCTGCCTTTCTGGGTGAATTAGCTGTGTTTTACAAAATCCACTCTCAAATTCCTCTGTACACAATCAGCATTTCATCACTACAAAAATAAAGGAAGATTTAAACCAAGAAAATAAAGCAGCTCTATCTTCAATTTTGGTCTTAGTTACAAAAACATCTTACAAAGCTTTGCCCTGATACACCATTAAGTGTCCCCATAGATTTGGAATAGTATTTCCATTAACCAGCTTTCACAAGTTAACAGACTGTTAAGACGAATATTAGATACCTGAACTTTTCTTATGTTGATGCTCCTCTATTTTGCTTAACTCTTGTATGCACATCTACATTTCACAAAAATAAAACTACAGCATTAAACTTTGTGCAATGTTTAAGAAAATTCTTAGAACATTTTAATAAATATAAAAAAGGTTTAAATTCTTTCCCACCCACAAGGATGTCTGCACCTGAAAAAATGTGATTTACTTTTGAAGTCTTGTTTATATAAAATTAACTTAAAGGGAGAAAAGATGACCTTAGATAGAAAACTGCCTTTTTGTGGTTTTACTACTTGAAGACCACCTGTCTTCAGAGTTGTTTGCAAAAGTTAATTTTAAGTCATTGAAGACAGTTGATTTTGCACATGGTAAACATAAGCTGAGCACTAACTGCATATAAAATATACAAATGCTCATTAAAGACAGTGGTATTATGACCATATATGGTTTGTTTCATATAGTTTGGTAACATTAAAGTATAGCTTGTCAAGTGTTCCACACACTGATATAAAACTACCTCATATACTTGATCAAAGTACCAGAAGGTACCAGATGGCCAGAGGACAGAATACACTTACACATGTGTTTCAATGTATGAGTGAGTATGTGTGAGAGAGGAAGTGATTGCATCTACTTCAGAAGAAAGACTTAATGGGTCATTTGAGGTGGTGTTTTGACAGATATCCAAGAAAAGATCGAGGTACATCTGCTTCCATTGTTGGAATTCTTTAGATGTCAAGTCTGGATTGTCTAGGACTTTATCAATAATGGCTACTTCCCCTTCTCTGGCCTGAAAAGCAAAAGGATTCAACAGTTAAGGTGGGTACAGACTTTCATTCGCATTTAAAATAAAAAGTTAATAAATCTTGAGAAGCCCATAAGAAATGGCTCTGGTATGCTCAAACCCAGAGATTTAGACTCAAATCCTAGTGTGCTTTTTTATACACCCAAGGTAGGCCTGTCTGTGTGGTTAGTTTCTCTTGGCTGATCATGTTTCCCATCTCTGTCTAAGGAAACCTTCCTCATTCTTTAACATCCAGTTCAGATGCCTGTCATTTCTTAAAGCCTTCCATCAACAATCCCCCCAAAATGTTTTCTCCCTCATTTATGTCCTCCTAACACTTTATCACTGCCACTGAGTGGACTTACATACTATGTGTTGAGTTGCTTTTGCACTGTCCTATCCTTCCTGCTAGATGGTTAGCTCCTCATACTTGTATGAGAGAGAGCACAGCCCTCCTGTCACCACAAATAGTAACTCTTGATGTATGAAGGTCATGGCTCCCTTCCTGTAGCACTGGGGGTCTGCAATGCAAAGGAGCCCTCCCTTCTCTGTTGGAGGCCAGCAGCTGTCAGCTGAAGAATGAGGTTCATTTTGGGGGAGCTCAACACAGCACAGCTATCTCCTGTGGGAGAAGTGAGTCTTCCCAGTGGGAGGAGGGATGAAGATGAGAGGGTAAGACAGTCTGAGGAGCTAAGGCCTGTCTTTTAAGCACTCAAGGAAGGGGCAGGGAAGTCTAGGGAGTGTTTTGTGGGAAGTGGGAAGGGAGAGCTGGGAGGGAAATACAGCAAGGTGCCTAAGCAGTTGTTCTGGTCCTTGGGGTCAGATGGGGACAGCAGGACTGGGGCTGAGGAGGTTGGGGGTAACCTTGTGCTTGGTGAGGGGCCTGTTATGGTTCCAGGGACTACACACATCCAGGGTTGCTTGGGCAGTTACAATTTCCATCCTCCTAATTTCCCACTCTGAAAAGTATAGGGCTCTGTGGTTTGGTTTTATCAATGAGGGGCATTTCTTCACAGTTGTTTTTCATCATCTTTGTTCCAGAGAGTGGAGCACAGCCTCACACACCTAGTGATTCACCAATACTCAATGAACTGAACATTGGCAGGAGCTCAAATTCTTTGCTACTGGAAGTAAATGCTTTTGGGGATGTGGAGCATAAAAGACAGGGCTGAGGGGCTGAGAGAACAAGACAGAAGCAGGTCTTCAAAATATGTGAGCCTGACCAGCATCCAAATGCCTGTTTTTACAAGCAGACAGTTTGGATCTGAATGGGGTGGGGAGCTCTGTAAGGTGGGAAGGTGAGGTTATCTTTGGAATAGGGCTGGTCAGCAGAATCATTCTAAATAAAGATTTAGATTTAGCAGAATCTAAAGAAATAAATATTTTATTTATTTATTTATTTATTTATTTATTTATTTATTTATTTATTTATAAGAGAGGGATCATGAGAGTGGGGGGAGCAGAGGGAGAGGGATAGGCAAACTCCGGGCTGAGTGTAGAGCTAGATGTGCAAACTCCGGGCTGAGTGTAGAGCTAGATGTGGGGCTCCATGTCAGGACCCTGAGATCATGACCAGAGCCAAAATCAAGAGTCGGATGTTTAGCTGACTGAGCCCCCCAGGCACCCCTAGCAGAATTATTCTTATTACTATTATAGCTCTTTCAAATTCTTGCCTTAGTTACCAAAAGGCCATTAAGTTGCCCCACAGATTTGCAATAGTGCTCGCAGGAATACCAACTACAAGCTAACTGACTCTGAAAACCTGGCTGCTTGCTACTGGAAACTTTTTATAATCAGGCATTTTCTATTTTGTTTATCTCTTTGGTACTCATCAATGCTTCAAAATCACCAAACCTCAGCAGCACTCCATGGATCTGAAATATTTCCCAAAGGAGCCCTTTGACCTTTTGTTTCCTGAAATTCCTGCGCCACATACTCTGTATGGTAGTTCTTTTGTGTTTATGACTTTTCAAGGTTGGAAGGCCCACTTGGGGAGAATTTGTACAGCTGGCCCTCTCCCCTCATACACACACGGTGAGGGGGCTCTGTTTCCTGCCTCCCTCTTCAACCTCCTGCCTCTCTGTTCCCCTCTCTTCACCACCTCCTCCTCAATCTGGAGGTGGCATAATAAGGAGACTACAGATAATGTAAGCACTTATGGAAGTGTAGAAAAAGAAAGAAACATGTGAGTTGGGAACTGATAGCGTAAACAGCACAATTATAAAATTTGTATATGGAACATGAATCACTGTGGCTTCACTCCAAATGTGCTGCAGCAGATATTCACGAAAGATCTCAAAGCCTTTTAGTGCCCACTATTGCATTCTGCATGCATGCTGTGTTTTTTTAATAACTATATTAATAACAATATTAATATGCCAATAACATGGCATATTTATCTTAGGAAAATGAAAGACAAAGGAATAACACCAGTCCCACATTTTTTAAATAAAAAATTTAATTATGCCCGGTTTTCTCCTAGAACTAAGTCACTTAGCATTTAGCCAATGCTTTGAGATGATAACGAAAAGTTAAGGTGATTTCCTCTTAACCAATGTACTTACAACACTACAGAACAGCCGAGCTTGCTTCTTCCCCTCTACCTACCCACCCCCATCCCCTCTCCATTTTGTATTTTTTCATTTAGACTATCTGGTAATTCACCGAGCTCAAGAATGAATCTCTAAGGAATTTCTCCTTCTATTTCATATCTTACCTTTAAAGTGCTTTTGAGAATTCTCAGCCTGTGTAGTTTGTCATTCATCACAGGGTCATTACATCTCTTTATAAAGGATAGCTTGTATTCCATCTTAGTTGAAATACGATGTTCTCCCAGCGGTGACAGACTGGCTTGCTCCAATGCCCTGTATAAATCTTGCAATGAATCGCCTAACTTTTCTTCCCTACTTTCACCTGCAATGTTCAAAAAAAGAGAGAAATGAATCCAGTGTAATGGACAGTTAATGGACACTCCAAAAATCTACTAAAAAAAAAAAATCCAAACCATCTGAAAAACAGGATAATGAATGATTGGGAAAACACATTATTACATTAAAAAATCCCCACAGCTGCTAGTTATATTGGGTAAGATTTTTTAGAATGGTCAGATAATACGATGTTTGATTAACAATATTCTCTTAATAGCAAATCACCGTACATATCTTGAGTCCATTAAGTTCAAAGATAGAGTACAAAAGGTACACAACACAGAAACAATCCTGCACGTACTTTAATATTTTAACACATTAATGAATATCCCTTATCATTATACTGAGAAGCATAGAAGTGCTGATTAATAGAGCTCTCCTGGTTTAGCAATACTGAATGAACTGATTTTTACATTTTTCCAGACTGCATAAGATGGAATGGCATTCACTGGAGTTATATTTGATTATAAAAATCTTCCAATAATGCACCATAGAGGATTATTAGGTTTCATGTGACTGCCATAGTAATGCCTGCCACATTGTAAATCTAGTAAATGACCATAAATTATCATGAATAATAATGCTTTAATTAAGGTGAAATATGAGAATGTTTACATGCAAATGTAAGGAAAAACCTGGCACATACTAGGAGACGCTACTTAGCATTTGTAAGATCTATTTGTAAATAGATCTATTTGTAAGCATTTGTAAGATGAAGGAAATAATCCAATATTTTTGAGAGAAAAAAATTGGAGTCTAGTTCAGGAAAGGACCTTAGATCTATTTGAATAAATCAAACTCCAATCTTGTTCTTTAATTGCCTGAATCCTGGTATCATCTCTTTCTCAATAATGATAAACAAAGATAAACTTGGATTTTGCTCTGAGTGGTGGATAGGATTAGGGTTAGGTCACGTTTCCTTTAATAGAGAGCCAGAGAGTACTATTTGAGGAATACTAATTATATTGGCTCAAGGAGTAAATATGGAATGTTGTTCATTCCACCATGGTCCATGTGAATATTTTAGGCTTGCTGACATAGTTTAAAAAAAAAAAAAAAAGACTCCCGAGTTGCTAATCGATAATAACAGTAGTTAACATTTATATGTGCCAGGCAGAAGGGTAAATGATTAACATTCATGGTCTCTTTTAATTCTCACAATGCTGAGAATAGATCTATTTGATTTTCATTTTATAGCAGGGAAGCACCTTGCTCAAGGACATACTTAGTAAGTGTAAGTGGCAGAGCCAGAATTGCAGCTGGGCAGTCTGGCTCCAGAATCCATGATTTTTAACAAGAATTCCATACTGCCGATTTTGTCCGTGGTCATTTGAACCGTATTTAACAGCAGGAGTTGATGAATCTGTGAGAATTCCTTAAAAAGCAGCATTCTAAAAAAATGTTTGAGAGTGTACCTAAACTGCTCCCAAAGCCCATAAACACAGCACCTGAACTTGAAAGGATCACCTTTAGCAGTAAAATAGTAGCTTCATGTCAGTTCACATTCAATTTTTGGCGCTGCTGTGGAGGTTAGTAACTAATGGTCGGAATGGCTATTGAGTCCTTCCATTAGAAAGTTCCTTGTTATCATCAGCACATGCTATCATTAATTCCTCTCTAACGAGTTTTTAACTTCCTAATCATATGCCTAAGTTAGAACTATAAAAATACCAAAATCCCTTTTAAACAACAGCTTTTTAATTCTCTGTTGGCTCATCCTTGGACGTCTGCAACACCTAGAGGATTTTGGGGGATGGAGGGCTGTGAAAAGGAGGAATTGCTTTGCGGGTTAAGAGCAAGATCAAAATAAGATAGTGAATTATGACTGGCAATGGTTTGGAGCCGGGAAGGCACAAAATCAGGCCCCAAATCGTAAGGCCATTCAGAGTAACTACATGGGAGATGTAAAAACAAGGATACATTTGAACAGCATAATTCCATTTCATAAATCATAGGCCAAGAAAGGACCCCAAGGAATTATTTGGTAGTCATCATTCTTTGTGCCTTAGGGCAAGACTGCATCTAAAGCCAGGTGTTGGGGTCGGGGGAGGGAGGCTGGGAGGCCTAACTGATGTGAATTACAGCAGTTAATGTATCAGGTGGCCCTAATGGATTAGTTCAGCTCTTGAAAGACTGTGAAGAGAGAAAGGAACTCAGAATTCAGGTTTAGGATTTAAGGGAGGCGGAAGTATTTTTATATTTTATATAGTTATATATATATAATAATTTATATAGTTAATAATTATTATAGTATTAATACTATACTATAATACTAATAGTTATATATATATAATAATTTATATAGTTAATTTTGATTTTAAGATAACCTTCCATATTATCTACTACTGTAGGGAGTATATATTTTATTCAAGACCATTCTTACCCAGTTTTCTTTCTCCCCAGTTCTTAAAGTTTGTGGAATACTGGGCCAGGGGACTGGCTTTTTGTAAAATTTCAATGTGGTCCTACTTTAAGAAGGACAAGTAAAGATTCAATATTAAAAAGTGACACACACACACAGTTATTAAATAAATACAAATGGAAAGTCCCCCCCCACCCCTTGCCATTAAAGGACAACATAATTCTGCGAAGAATCTGGTTTGACAGCTGTTAAGAAGAATTCAGTATAGATTTATCTCTGGTCAGCACGTGAACAAGGAATCACAATGAGACGGAACACAGAAACGTTTCCAAGTATACTAATGGAATAGTGCGGCTCCTATTAGAGATAAGTAAGGCTCTCCTCCCCCCAGTCCATACACATCATACACATACGCAACACCACAAGACACAGTAGTGGGATGAAAAAGGATGAGGGATTGAGATGCCAGGCTACCACAAAATGCCACCAATTACTTAACATTTTAAGACTAGACAAAGAGTCCTTTTATTTTCAAAGGACGGGGGTGAGAAGCAAAGTCACATTATAAATCTGATTCACTGTGCTCAACAGGCAAAACAACACAGAACTCAACATTCAAGACAAAAACAGACCTTTATTTTCTTTTATAATTTTCAATTGGTTTCCTTGATTTTTTTCTCAGATGAATACCAATTAAGTCAACTGGGGCTACTGTTGCAACTAAAAATATGAAAGCACCGTTATTTTCTTCTCTTTTTTGCCCTCTTCTTCTTCTCCTCACTTCTCTTCTGGTTTTGTTTGTTTGTTTGTTTTTTTAGACTTTGGCTTTTCTTCTTCTAGAAGAGGCTTGCTTTGGAAGATGAAGCAAGCAGTTGCTGAGTTCTGCTTCCCAACTGACTTTCCTTCAGTATAGCAGTTCAGCCATTTGGAGCACTGGCAGGACGCCAGCTCTTTTGCAATTTGAAGGAATGTTTTCTGAAAGTTGGCAAAGTGTAGAAGACCACATGCGAACCACTGGCTGTACATAGGAACCTTCTTAGGAACCTTCTGCAATTCCTAATGAGGATATGTATTGCTGCTACAATGAAATTTTAATTTGTATCCAATTTACTCAGGAACTGGGGGGTCTGTGCAGGAATAAATTCCCTCCCAAATTTTACTGAGGTTTATTTACAATGTATAAATTAGTCCTGTGTCAGATGACTTACTCTCCCAATTTTATTAAAACAAAGCGAACATACAAAGTTCTCTTTCCGATACAAAATTTCATTGGCTGATAGATTTGAGGATCACAATGAAGTTACTGATGGATTAACTTGTATTCTGTGTCAGGGGAGCAGGTCATTTCTGGCTGTGTCTTACTTGGCAGGGATGAAAGAAGACCCTCTCTTGTCTCATTTATACTCTAACTACACTATGAAATATGGTGACTCTAGGAATGTGGTATCACAACAATTCACTGTCTGGTTGTTTCAGGTTGCATGTGACTCCCGGGTGGTGATAAAGAAAAGCTCAAAGAAAAACATTAGCTAATGCAAAATAATATGCAATTAGTCGAAACTTCCTTGCCAATGGCTTATTAGCAGATGATCATGCATCTCTCAGATACTAAAAGGTCTTTGGTTGACGTGTTTCTCTACATTCAGGCTCAGTGGTTTCCAAACTTTTTTGATTGTGCATCTTTACCAGTTAAAACACTTCTATTGTTAATAACGTACATACACGTATTACTCTATATTAATAGATATGCATGTTATAAAGCAGACACAGAAAATAAATTTGAAAGGACGAGTTATAAAACCTGAGGAGAAATTCCAATGTTTTTTCCTCCTGTACCTTAATGGTCCCATATGTACCGTATGTACGGAGACCCTAACTGTGACTTTCCCTGAGCAGAATACACCTCCCTCTCATTTGCCCTTCCCAGTCTCCTACCAGGCACCATGCCTTTTGCACCCAACATTTAAAGTGAGGGACGGGTTTCTCTCCTTTATATGTGAACTACTCCAGAGAGGGCTCCCTATCACATGACTGTGTAGTTTTTAAGACAGTTTATTGTGTCATTTTGTTCAGGATTTCTTTGGTGAACGTCAAGGAGAGCAGAATACAAACTTGGAGACCTAAAATTTCATCCTGGTGTCCTCCCCGTTTCCCTGCCCCTGCAATGACAATGCTGAAGGAGAGGAGAAAATGAAAACAGAGCAAAACGAGGTGCATATACCAACTGGGCTCTTGAAGAGCCAAGCCGACAGCAGATAATCATTTCTGGTACATGTTTTGGAAGGGAACTGTGCTCTCTTAAAATTGGACAATGATGTCCTCGTGGAAATAGTTGTTCCTTCCACAACACAGCTGGGTCATGAGCACATAAGGCTGGGAAAAGCGAAGTCACAAGTGGGAGAGAAGGCTGGACATAGTAGCATTAGTCACCGGTCAGATGTGAGAGGCATTTGTTCTTGTGCAGCGGCAGAGGGTTCTGAGGCTTCCAGGCTGAGGGTGTCACGTATGTGGAGCACTATTCTTGTCGTGAAGGGCAATTAACATTTGCATTGAGACACGGGAATATTTTCTGTGAATACTAATTTACTAGCACGCGCCATGATAAACAACTTATTTATGTGTAACGTGACAATTAAACTTTTAATGGGTTCAATGTAGACAGGTTTAATGTTTCTAGGTTTTATGCTAAAGATGATTATGTATTCAGGAGTCTACCCTGTAATTTGAATTGTCTTACAATTAAATATTAGATCTCTTAATTCATGCTTTTATATAAGTCAATAGCTATGCCTAGCATTGTAAAACTGGAGGGAGGGCAGTTTGTTATAGCAGAAAAAAAGCAGAAGATTTTAAAAGCTGGCTTTTACTTGTTGCTCTGTACTCAACCACCCTTTTCATAATTAGAAGTAATTTCCATCTTTTAAGCAAAATGATGAAGAAAAAATGATTTCAAGTAAGAAAAAAACCCTTTCCTTTAACAGAACAGCTTGAGTGAATCCTTTTTAGAGAAGAACATGGGAAGTCCATCCATGTTAAGAATGACCTTGTGCTTTATTGAAATTAAGTATAGCCCATAGTAGTGTCAGTCAATCCCTTCTGCACAACAGGAAAGCTTACTTCCAAAAAGATGTGACTAAAGAGAGACAGAACTGAAGTTTATTCTATGCTTCATTCTCTAAGCATGTAATTTCTGCCAAATTGTGTGGTTTAATGCCATAAATAAGACAGTGGTTGAGTTTTCAGGGCACTGCCGCAGTTTTTATGATGGATAGTTCAGATGGCAAAGTCCTGGTGTCCTTGGCATTGATTTATTGATCCACAGGGAAGGTTCTTTGAGGGTCAATCACAAACATAAATGACAGATTCTAGATTTGCCCATAGAATTTAGAAAATTTAACTAGCAGAGACATGGAGGTCAAAGTACCTGGCTCTCAGGCAGGAATGCATAAAGAGGACAGTTTAAAACCAAAGCTAAGACATTGTATTCCAAAATTACTGTGGAGTCCCCATATGCCTTAATGAGAAAAAACGAAAATTCTTCTTATCATAACATTTTACTATGACTTAAACAGAGAGAATGACCCAAGATAATCCCACTAATATTGAATGCCAACAAAAAGCTTTTCGATGGATTTCTAAATACCACAACCATCATTTTTATATATACTTAAACAACACAGTAAAATGGTTAGAGCACAGAGGCAAATATAAGGCAGATCAATGTGATTTTTATTCACAACACAAATTCCATTTGTGAGAAAGAAGCAGAGATTACTTCTCTTTGGAAAGATATTTACTATCAAGCATACTTTGCAAATTATTTAGCTATCTAAAAAGATTTGATACCAACTGATCATATTTTTATTTTTAAGGAATTTATATTTTTACAAGTATTCACATTAGGCAGTACCACACAGTGCGGCGACAGGAAGGAGAAAGAACATTTCCAAATACAATGTTAAATTCTTTGTTCATTGCACAGTATGAATATCCATTGATTAGCATTGAAATTATTACAGAGTGTCTTCATCCAACTAAATTAAGGAAAGTTCACATCCACTACAGAAGGAAAATAAGCAATATTGAGCCACAGGGGACCCAGTTACATAGTATTAAATAATATCTGAAGCTAGTTTGAAAGACATCCAGACAAAATACTTTTTCAAAAGTGAGAACCACAGCCTATAGTTTCGGAAAATTTTACAGAAAAAGAATAGCTCATGCCTGTCCTATGAGGCAACACCATTTGTATACAAGTGCCAAGAAATAAGGAGAAAGTTAGGATTTTAGCTGAGGAATCTAATAAAGCCTGGCATGAGGATTTTTCTTCATTAGTGTCACCGAAAGCAGTCTCTGTGTTGCACCTGAATACACTTGGTAATAGAATCAACAGAGTAAATTTCAGAGCAGGTTGGGTATACCTTGCCTTAAAAGATTACACTTAGTTTAGTACAATACAGCACGTCAAGTTTTAAAAATGCAAAATACACTTAATACACAGACTTTGCTTCCTCTGCTTTGCCTTAGAGAGGCCACCAAAGAGTCCATTAAATAGCCAGGGTTTTCTAGTTATCGGAGCTGATCCCTCTCCTTTCCTGGTGTCAGGGGAACACAACCGAAGTGTCACCACACACAGCCCCTCCCCAGCAGTGCCCTTCCCCTTCTGTTCTCCCACAGAACCGCAGTTTTCTGTCACTGTGCTCCATCTTGATGGGCTTTGATCTTATGCTCCCAGTGTAGGAAGCAAGTCCCAGTGTAGGAAGCTTGCATTCTTCTCAAGAGTGGCCTGCCCCTCTTAACATCCCTTTAGGGAGGCCCCCAATCCAAAACACTTGATGATCTAAGCTTTTTAAAAGTCAGTTTTCTGTTATAAACAGCAAGGACGAGGCCAGTTTAGTTGCTTGCAAGAGGTTGATGCTGAGTCTGCGCCGTGCCGACTCTCTCCGATCTAAATTCTCTAAACATTAGCTTATCAATCTGTGAGTCCAATGGGTTGAGTGCCAACAGAAGTGGATCCGATTTGGCATGGAGAGGTTCTACCAACTCTCGCAGTGTATTAGCCTAATATGATAAAGCAGTGATACAATATGATGAAAGACCTGCGAGTGCCATTATTTCCAAAGCACATTAGTATCTGTATTAGAAATACCATCATGCAATACCCATGAAGAGAAAAGAGAAAAAAACTGGCTAGAATTGCATATGGTTTTAATACCATCATGTCTCTCTGTTGGCATGCAAGTCTACTCGGCCATAAACGGGACAGTTTTTGTTTTACGCTTGGTTATTTGGAAATGCCAATCTCACGTATACAAAATAACACACAGCGCGGATACATCTTTTCCCGCTTCTGTACTTGTATGTGCACGTCTGTAACTCTCCTCAGAGAAGTTTATGGTGAAAGTGTGCTCATTGTAAAATGATCAGTCTTTCAAGAAAATTAAACTGCATTTCTATAGGAGATCCTCCCTCAAATTCAGCCAACCAAGAAGCATGAGGAAAAATTTCCCGGCCTGCCTTCCACCTAAGCGCCCTGATACATATGCTGCCATGTGTTGATGAGCGACACGGAAGAGCACAGCTCATGTGGCTCCGACAAGCAGGCCGCATGCTGACCAGTACCAAGTGGAGAGAAATGAAAAGCCCTTACAGGGTAAATGTGATGAAATGAGGACTTTACCCCTGAGCCTAAGCCACGTGGGAAGGAACTAGGAAACAGCAAGAGACTGAGATTTTTGAATGACCTGGGAGACAAAGAACAATCGGGATAAAAGAAACTGTAGTCTCTTTCGGTTCATTTTATTTTGGGTTTTGGGGCATCCAAATATTGTCATCAGGCACAAATCAGCAGTATCTTTTTCTTTCTAGCCCGAGGCAGATTTTTATCTCCAACATCCTGTAGCATCCTTTTTTGAGTTAGATCAAGCAGCAATGAAGTGGGAGAGGGAACAGATAAAGCGTGTTGTTCGTTACCACCTCCCTCAGAAAATGGAAGGGTGCATGTTGCTCACAGCACAGTATCTAGATAACAGGATGCAGCGCAGTTCAGAAATCAGCAGAACTATATTTCTCACAGCATATCCTTCTTTTGCAGAAAAGGGACTTGGAACTCAGTAAGCATAGGTAGGTCAAATGAAATAAAAGCCAATATGGCATTTTAGGAAATTACAGTACCAGAATGCGAGCTCTGGCTCCTACCACTTAACTTCATAAGGTCAAGGAGTTTCAGACAGCAAAATCAGAGGCAATCTACCTTGGACACAAGGTTGTTTCTAAATTTAAACTGTTCCTAATTTGTCTATCCAATTCAAACAGTTTGTAAATTGTAATTCCTCTCTTCCCCTCAGAAACAATGTTTCATGAGGGGCTGAATTTCTAGAGCATCTAACCCATACTAAATCTGACCAAGAGCTCAAATTAAGTCACATTTAATGACATTTATGATATTGTTTCTATAGGACTGCTGGATTGCACCCGGAGAGACTGCAAACCCCTTCTCAGGTGAGCATCTTGCCCAAGTGCTGGATGGTGGGGGGAGGATGGCTTCCACTAGCTCCCAGTCCACACGGACTAGTAGAAGAGAAGCTGACTCCTCAGGGAGAGGTGTCCATTCATCTAGCAGTGGTCAGGCCACTGGCTAGCAAATCTTAGGGGTGGAGGTTTGCTTGTTAAACACAGATTTCTGGGCCCTACCTCTCATCTATGGAATCCAAATCTCTGGGCATGGATGTCAGGAGCCTGTGACCTCCTGCATGAGGCCAGACCCATCGGGTGGGGGCTATTCCATGGGTAGGGCTGCTCTGGCTGGTGGCAGTCCATACTGCATATACAAGTATGTAAGTCACAAGTTCTACAAGTACAACACTACATGTCACAGCACAAACAATTTCAAGATTTTGGCCAAGGAAATAGATGCAAACATCTCGGTCTACAGAGAATACAGCAAGATAAAGGAGGCCTTGGTAAACTGCTTGAATAGATTCTTTAAATCTTTATTTTTCTGTAGTGTTAAATAGGTCCTCTTTATTTTTGAGGCAGATAGAATGACTATAGAAATACTTCCAGGCCCAAGCCCACTGAATTAACTGTCTGCCCGTGCATTCTGAATCTCAATGATGAACAGCAGTGGCAGGCAGGCGGGGCAGATATGATGGAGTAGTATGTGGCTAATCGACAGGAAATCTCTAAAACACAAAGCCACCCACTTCGTAAATGATACTGTTCCATGAAAGCCTACCTTGGACTTCTGGGACTCTCATACTTATAGGTCTCTTGAACTCCTTCAAGTACCCTTCCGGTTCTCAACACCCTCTTTTTTTTCACTCCCTTTGTATTTGCACTGGCCTTTCTTTCTCTCACTCCCTATTTCTACTTCTCTTCTTTGCAGCTGACAACTTCATTTATCCCCCAATAGTCACAATATCCAAACCAGTTAAAACTAATTTATTTTAGTGAGACTAATTTTTTTTTCTTTTTAAAAAGAACAGGTGGAAATTACATATTCCTTAAAAAGAACACACGCCTTAAATTATATGGCCCTTGGTGGTTTTGCTTTCTTTTGGCCAGTATCCTAACTATAGAAATCTTCCCAGCATCCTACTATTAAAATAAACTTGACTATTTAGCAAGCTTTTAACCAATTACATTTTGAAACAACAATAACATACTGTGCTGCCTCAAAAAAATCAGTAATGTTTGACATATTACTTAACAAATAATTTATTGAATTTCCACTCATCACTGAAACCTCTAGTTGTAAGGCCACCAGCCCAGCTGGATAAAAAGAAACAGATCCCATTTCCCTATTACTAAACCCCTTGAGATTTGAAAGGTGAACCCAGAGGTAATGCCATGTTGAATCATGTATAAGATAACTTACTCCAGTCTGGATCCACTTCCTATACAAGTTCTTCACAAACTGTGTTTTGTAGCAATTGTTGAGGAGGATGTTTCTTTCCCTTTTTTGTTTTATAAATTTTAAAATCTCCCCACTAAGGATCATGCAAATAATAAGGAGAAATAGAGATTCTAGAGACATAAATTTCAGAAATGTAATCAGCCTTCTAATAGTGTGCCTCCTGGGAGTAGCTGATGATCCTTCAATCAAATGCCTGAGAATTAGATTATAGGGTAAGGACATAGGCGCAAACATCTGCAAGAGAATGATTAAGTTTGAATTCAAAATAGGTTGCAAAAATCTTTTCCTTAATGAATGAAAGAGAATAAAACATACGAAAATGGAAATAAGAGGTGCTTAAGCTGGGAGAGCACTTACAGAGATTCCTACTTCTAAGTTCTAAAAGAAAATTTAGTTCTATCTACTCCATTATCAGTGAGATTGAGAGCAAATTTAAGGGCAAGGCCACTGATTACTGGTCTTAAGCTGCTTGCAGATAAACAAAGGTCACCAAGAGAAGATCAAGAGAAGATATCCAAGGTACATTGTACAGTTCCGGGAGAGGAGAACCCTTTTGTGTGCTTCAAAAACAAAACAAAACAAACTTGTTTAACATTATTATCCGGAGCCTCACCTTTTAAATGTGTATTCAGATTTAAGTTTTTCTTTTTGAAAAACAGGAATATCTAACTGATAATTGGTGATAATTGTCTAGTTTCAGTATGAAAGAGTGCGTTGATACCTTGGTTCAGAATGTTCAGACAGAGATTTGTTAATTGTGGCTTTAGTTTTGAGGGCCTATTTTCTTGTAAAAGTTTAAATTAAAAAAGACAGGATATCAGATGTAAAAAAAAATACTGTTTGCCTATTTTTTATTTAATCCCATAGGGGGAAGGAACTGGAAAAGTTGTTATTTTTACTTTATGAATGAGAAGGAAAATTTTCATGACAAAGTATTCTTTTTTAAATAGAGTGATAAATAGTAAAAGATAACATAATTTGTTCACATTCTTTAATTAGCAATTCCATGTAAAATAAAATATTTGATAAACTTAGCCACAGGCAAAACAGATAAGGAAATACTGTTTCCGGATAATTAGAATGTTCTTCTAAATTGCCAAATCACAGTTCTATCCTCTGTGTGTAATTCACAAGAGATAGAGTATTTCCTTATGAAAGTAGTATCTCATCTTAATGTACCTATTGCTATACTATGACACTGGAGTGCATTTAGGACTTAATTAGTTATTACGAGTATACCACCCATTCTGGCTTGTTCTACTTGCATTATAAATCACTATCCGAAATAAAGGCCATCCAAAGTACCCTTTAAATGTAACATATAGGGCAGCCCGGGTGGCTCAGGGGTTTAGCGACGCCTCTAGCCTAGGGTGTGATCCTGGAGACTCAGGATCAAGTCCCATGTCAGGCTCCCTGCATGGAGCCTACTTCTTCCTCTGCCTCTCTCTCTGTGTCTCTCATGAATGGATAAATAAGATCTTTTTAAAAAAAAATAAATGTAACATATATTAGCAACAGTTGAAGAGGTCTTTTAGATTTAATAGTCACAGAAGTACTTGATATGTTAATTCAATTTACCACCAGTTTATTTTCAATGAAGTGTCTATAGATATTTCAGAAAAATGCATTCTGGAATTTGGCTACATTCTATTGTCATCCTAAATATCACCAATCAGATTTTAAAATAGAAAATGGGGGCGGCCCGGGTGGCTCAGTGGTTTAGGGTCGCCTTCAGCCCAGGGCCTGATCCTGGAGACCCGGGATCGAATCCCACGTCGAGCTCCCTGCATAGAGCCTGCTTCTCCCTCTATCTGTCTCTCTGCCTCTCTCTCTCTGTCTCTCATTAATAAATAAATAAAAAAATCGTAAAAAAAAAGAAAGAAAATGGGAGGTTGGGGGGGCTCCAGGATGGCTCAGTCGGTTTAGTGTCTGACTCTTGATTTTGGCTCAGGTCATGATCTCAACGTCATGAGATCTAGCCCTGAATCAGGTTCTGTGCTGGGCATGGAGCCTGCTTAAGATTCTCTCTCTCCCACTCCCTCTGCTACTCCTCAAAAAAAAAAAAAAAAAAAAAAAAAGAAAGAAAATGGGAGGAATTCATTTTTATACAATGCATTGTTCAATGAGGATTTAATGGGTATGGGTGTATATACTATATCAGATGTTAGGGATATACAAAGATGGTAGTCTAATTTGAGAGTTCATGGCATAGTTGCACAACCCTTTGTCCATTTCTGTCTTAAAATTTTATAGTTAAGGATTACCAATAAAATTAAGCTCTACTTTATTAAGTACAAATATATATATATACATATTTAGACTCAATTATAGGACTATATACAATTATCCTAATGTATATTATATGTAATCATAATATATGATTACATTAATGATGTATAGGCATATTAATTTTAATTGATTAAATTCATTTGGAATACATAGAAAATAAAAACATTTGAAAGTCAGGGCACATTTAAAGAAGATAGTTAAAACAAATGTATATATGTATGTGCTGAGTTGTGATGCTTACAATAGACTTTAAAACTGAAGGGGATCATAATATGCCACCCCAAAATATGCCACTTGGGCACAAGAATTATTTTGAGCTGAAGGTAATTAAGAAGCAGCAAACATAGAAAGACCTTTGGCTATTTCCTGATCTGGCTAAAAGCAGGACATAAACTTTTCTTTATGAAGGTGTTCTTCCTCTCCTCTTCCATGTCAGGAGAAGAACACCCTTATCATTGAAGACAGAAAATTGACATTAATATGGGTTTGCACAAACAAACCTTACTAAAATAACCCTTATCTTGCATTACTTTCTCTCATATATTTACTTTTCCACAATTTATGGTCCTAGAAGCCCAAACCCCTTTCCTTTATCTTGTCATTTCTCTACAACTCATTGTCCTTTGTTAAAATGGTATATAAGCTTCCAGGTCTAACCACTTCTATTCTTTGAAGGCCTCTGTGCAGATAAAATTAAAATGCTGACAGAAGATAAAATTTACATACATTTTCTTCTGTTAATCTGTCATTAGTCAGTTTAATATGCAGCCCCCAGGCAGAAGACCTAATAAGGCAGAGGAAAAGTTTCTTTTCTACCGTATAAAACATTTAGATCACTCTTAAACCATTCCATGCTAATTCATCCATATTTTCCAATAGTTCATAGATAAGATTATTTGAGATTATTATTAAAAATCATATTAAATTCCAATGAGATACCTTAATAAAAAGTCAACCATTCCTGGCAAATTTTTCTTTCAGCAATGTGGGTGGATGGCAGCTTACTGGCAGAATGGGTTGCTGTTGCAACCTATACTTTTTAAAAAAAGATTTTACTTATTGCTATTTATTTTGAGAGAAAGAGAGAAAGAGAGCATGAAGCACAGGAAGGGGCAGAGGGAGAGGGAGAAGCAGGCCTCCTGTTAATCAGGAAGCCTGAAGCAGGGCTTCATCCCAGGACCCTGGGATCATGACCTGAGCTGAAGGTAGATGCTCAACCAGCTGAGCCACTCAGGCATCACTGTTGCACCGTCTTATGATTAATGATTACTTATTTTAGAATAGTCTCTAAAATTTTCATTTCCAGACAAAATAGCTCCAGAGGTAACATAGTTGAAGTCTGAGGCATGAACCCACTATAAGAAATAGATTTTTTTATACCAAGCACTTTAGAGATGCATAATGCAAATATTTTTTAGAGATTTATTTATTTATTTTAGAGAGTAAGAACATGAGCAGGAGGGGCAGAGGGAGAGGGAGAGAGAATCTTAAGCAGACTCCATGCTAAGTACAGAACTTGGTAAGGGCTCAATCTCACGACCCTGAGATCTCGACCCACGATCTCATGACCTGAGCTGAAACCAAAAGTCTGATGCTCAACCAACAGAGCCACCTAGGTACCCCTATGCATATTTTTTAATTTATGAGATTTTTTTTTAAAGTTCATTTAAGTAATCCCCATACCCAACATGGGGCTTGAACTCACAACCTGGAGATCAAGAGTTACATGTTCTTCTGATTGAGCCAGCCAGGCACCCTAATTTATGAGAATTTTCAACCTCTACCACAACCTTATATAGTTATAGTAAAAGGGTATAATTAAATCATATTCACTCTGGATGATAATTGGTATGAAATAACTCACTGACGAGAACTTCCAATGGGGTGAAAAGGTAAATGATATTGACACAACATTTCATTTGTTACTATATCTGGTCTGCCAAAATAAAAAGGCAAACTGGGACCAGATACATCTCAATTGGTTTCTTGTTTATTTCTTTCAGTGGGTTCTTCTATGGTACTTCTAACCCTTTTATGACATTCTCTTTGCTACCTCATAAGCATTAAGAAGTAGTTCCAATCTTATCTAGACATGAACTGCTTATGTGACTGGGTGGTAAAAATGTCTTCAGAACACTGATTATACTTCCATGACCCAAGCTATTTGATTTGCCTGTCACACTTGACTTGAATGCTCCAAATCAGACATTTTGGTGGAATAACAGGTAAGGGTATCTGTTCTTGGGGAATGGGGGTTGTAAAGATACATTTAGTATGTTCAATCCATCAGAATCTACTCAAAGTAAACAAGACTTTGCTGTATATCCTCTTCCAAGTTGCTGATTAGCAAAAATGACCTGTAATTGATAAATTTTTATCCTCTGCAAATTGTACTATTGCCTGTTTCTTTAGTAACTAGACAATCAATGGCACAACCTAATTCTTGAAAATTTGATTAGAATAAATGAAGACATATATATTTTTCAAATTAGCAGTAACGAAGATCTTTGTGAGCTTGTGCTTTATAGAGTCCGCCCTACTCTTATTCTTGTATTAAACTCATATACTATCCTCAAAGTACTGCCATCTTGACATCGGTGGAATTACGTTTTAAAAAGTATCATTTAGTATCAGCTCCAGTATCACAATATCCACTTGAGACTAAGTAAGGAGAAAAAGAGGTATTGATCTTCAAAAGTAAGTAAAATAGTAAATCCTTTTTGACAAGAGTACATCAAAGCATGTGTAGGGGTGTGTGTGTGTGTGTGTGTGTGTGTGTGTGTGTGTGTGTGTATTTGGGAGTAGAGTAAGAAAAAGTAATTCTTAAGTTAAAAATTTAAAGACATTATCTCCTTTCATGATGTAACATTGCTTATGATTGTAGAAGCTTGAGGTGGACTTCTGCTTACTTCTGGATGAGCTTATAATATTACAAAAAGTTGCAATATTGATTTTACCTCTTCACTAACTTCTAAATGTCACTGCTTTGTTACTGACCTCCTTGGCATACCAGCCTGATATTTGGGATCATTTCCTCATTAACAACACTGGCAAGGAGGAACTGCTTTAGGGGCACCGTGTGCCAACTAAATTTTGTAGCAATAAGGACAACCAAAAATACCTTTCCCAGCAAAACAAGTGCCAAGAAATATCAAAGAGAAAATTCAAGAGACGTTTATAAGAGCCTAAAATTGTAGTGTAACAGCTACTTATCAGAATTCCTATTTTTCTTTACCTTGAATATGTTATACATCTAATCTCTCACTTTAATGAATAATTTTCATATTCTCTCTTATTTTTCTATCTATAGTACTTACACCATAAACTATTCTCATAAATTCCCATTGTTAAAGTCTTCTGCATAGTATAATATTAAAATTATTACATTTTTAGGTACTCAAAATGTATTGTGTCCATTATAAGAAAAAAACATTATTTTGGTAAAAATCACTATAAAATCATGTTTCTTAGAAATACAGCATGGATGTAAACAGCTTATCACAATCATCTTAGCAAAAAACTCAGAGGGTAGAATAATAAGTCTTTAAACTCAATATTAGTTGCCTTGAAATTACTGTTTATTACATTTTGGATCAGCATACTCATCTTGCTTTTGGGATGGAAAACTATAGAATCTAAGAACACATGAAGACTACTTTTAAAAAATGCCGTATTATATAGGAGTTTCATTTTCCCCCCTCCTGACAAAATTGTATGGCACTGCCCTTTTAAAGAAAGTTTTACTAAAGAGTTAGAGATATGCTGACTCTTACTGTTCTTATGGACAAATACAAATGACTTTATAGCTACTGCAAAAGGTTTCCAGCTATATCTGTGTTTAACATTTAGCATCTCATGTTGAATTTCACACTCATCAGTGTAATTACAGAAAACGAGAATCACACAGGGACTTCAATAGGATGATAGCTCATTTTGCAAAATTCTACTGTTTGAAATGTCAGAAGGTTCTCTGTATCATACAACTTAATTTGTATTCGAATATAGCAATGAATTGCTAACTTCCTGCTAGTGAACAAAACAAAAAATCTAATTATACTAATAAATTTGTTTTCTACTCGTAAATTAATTAATTAATTCATAGCAACTTTATGGTGCTTATTCATAATATTCTGAAAAAATTAAGGACAATCCATATTTCATTGGAGCCAGGCTTTAAAAAAAATTCCTATTTAGTGTGTTTACCTTAACACAAGGACACATGCTACCTTCTCTAGGGTTAAAAAACCCCCATCAAATTAAAGATAGGAATTTGTAACGATGTGCAAATCAAAGGGTGAATTTGGGATTCTCAAGTTCCAGTTAAAGACTCCTTTACCATCTGTTTTGACTGGGGCCACTGGGCGGGGAGGTGTACAGCAGAGTCTCCAACAGCAGCTATGGTGTAATTAACAAATATGAGCATCAAAAACTCTGTAGAACTTTGGCCCTTTTTGTGATACGTGTGTGTGTGTGTGTGTGTGTGTGTGTGTGTGTATGACCATGTTACTACCACAATAATATAAAATTGAAAAACTGAAAACAAGGATACATTAGTATATAGTTATACTAGTGTGTATGATCTTCCAGAGATAATTCATCAGCTGTATCTGGATGTGCTATATTGGATTTATAGTGATAAATCACACCAATCCTTTCTTGTTAAATCCCTGTATAGTTATTACCAAATTTCTAGAATAACTTTTCTCACACAGATTTTATTGTGAGCAAGTGAAGAACTAACTTAAAAAATACCAATACTGGCTTTAGAAACAAATTTACACAATCCCACACTAAAATTAAAAGCAGCATTTTAAGACCACCATAAAGTGTACATTAAATGTGTTAACTATTAGGTAATACTGTCACATAATTTGAAATGAAACATTACTCTGTAGTAACTGACTATGCAGAGTATACACCATAAATATACACAAAACCATAACCTGACCAAGGAAAATGTCATCATGACATTTTCTTTGTCTTTATTGTAAATCTTTAGCACAGGACTAGAAAGCCTGTTTTCTCTTTGTGGAAAATCAATATACTTCAAAAGCAGAAGCAGGAACTCTTCTTTAACAAAACAATGCACTTTAATTATAGAAGGCCTTGGTTCCCAAGGCCTTAGTTTTAGCCATACTAGGCATGGTTTCAGATCTTGGTTGTGTGGGCAGATCTGGTCTCCATGGTAATGAAAAAGTAAGCCTGGGAAGTGTAAAGAACTGTGGTACATTGCTCCCCATAGAAACAGACAAGCTAAAATCAAATGCAGCTTCTGTATTTAGCGTTGACAAAGCCTGAAGCTTCAGGGTACTGGTACTATACCTCAGGAGTTGCCATGGCAATCTGCTAAGGAAGGTGGGTTATGGATACCCACACCAATTAACTACTAAAATGTTAAATTAAAAGCCAGTTCTGGGTTCAAAGTCGTAATTTATTTACTAGTTCTGAATTTGGTTTTCTTAAATAGGACCTAGGAGTTTAACAGAGGCATAATTGTTTTTATAAAACTCATATAATCTAATTAGAATTCCTTTTTAAAAAACCCTAAGAAATAGCCCTGAACAACTTTTACTTTTCTTCAATTTAGTGTAAACATTCTGAAGGCAAATCAATTTAGCTTGTTAGCTTGGTAATAACAAGGAGTGTGATACCAACACATTTCTATTTTGCTTTCCACTTTGTAAAGTGCTTCTACGTACAATATTTTAAAAGAATATGCAGAAACTGTGAGATTTTCACTAGAGTTCACTTTAGTAATGAATTTTCATACTACCTACTGCGTAGTACAAGTGAGAAATTAGAAGTTGGAAACAGATGAAAGTGTGAATGTTGCGTTTGTTAATAGTTCCTTACAAGGCACGTGAATTGACTTTTTGGATTTGTAAGAGATGATAGGAAGTAATGTTTTAAAGATTCTTTATTTTTAAAATGTATTGATTTGAGATAGAGATAGAGAGAGCCAAGCAAGGGGAGTAGCAGAGGGAGAGGGAGAAGCAGACTCCCTGATCAGCAGGGAGCCCAACGTGGGGCTGGATCCCAGGACCCAGAGACCATGACCTGAGCAGAAGGCAGAAGCTTAACAAGCTGAGCCACCCAGGTGCCCTGGGAAGTAATGTTTTATCATGAGAGAAAACCAAGTAACCTACAATACCTCAGACTTGGCATCTGCGAAGAGGAACTGGGAAGATCAGTGGCATCTCCTGACTGTACTCCTAAATCTGTGGCTTTTCTTCCACTCCCTACCTCCACCAAAAGACTAAAAAATAAATAAATAAAAAAGATCCTTTAGCTGATTAAAAAAGGGGGGGGGGGCAGAAATATTTAGATTGTTTCAATGAAGATGGATAAAGAAGAACCTGAAAGGAAAAACTGCAATAAACTTGGGGTGCCACATGAGATACTTTTCAAATCGGTCTCAAGACTTGATTCTTTGCAAGTAGTTATTTTTTTTTCTAATATCCCAATATTACCTTGGCACAAAGAGCTGTGAAAGGAATCCTGCCAAGCTTTAAAATATGAAGAAAGAGTTTTGACTCATGGGGTGGAATTGTTTCACTGTTGACAGATGTCATGGTACATGATTTTTGGATAGTGTTAAGTTAAAATTGGAAACTACACAAATTACAATTTTTAGTAATAAAAGGTAAAGTGATGCATGAGTTTTCGCTTCACTTGATGGAGCATATTAATGGTGATCTTGATCTGCTGTAATAAAACCTAAAAATTTTAGTTTCTTTTATATAGGTCTACAGAAAAAGTAAACATTTTGCTAAATTTTAACCTGAATTAAAGTGATATATCTGGGGGGCGGCAGTAAGTGGTTGAGAGCATTCACTTTGCCATCAGGATGTCTTAGCCTGAATCTCAGCTCTGCTGCTCACTAGCTGGGAGTCCTGGATCACACATGTTCTTTAAACTGTTTCCTCTTCTAGAAGATGAGGACAGTCAGCATTTACTTCTTAGGATTGTTGTAAGGATGAAATGAGTTACATTATGCAAGGACATTAGCTAGTAGTTAGCACTCATTTTAAAAAAAAAGTTAGGTGTTATTTGGATAGATTGCTGTTCAATAAACATACGAGATTTAAACAAAATGCACCATACTACAGATGTATTGGCTTTCCCTCAGGGAAGGCAATTCTATTTTAGTGTTTTTTCCATGTGGGAAAACATCTTCTCTTTCTACATGGGAAAAGAATGAAAGATTCAGATTTATGGGCATGCCTGGCTTCGCAGATTGTATTTCAAGTCCAGACTATGTAGCATACCTTTATAGAAAAGATAAATCACTAAAATGTCTTTCATTCAACAGACAGGTATAGTTCACAGGAAGGAAAAAAGAGTTTTCTTGAGACACCAGTGAAAGTAAAGGATAAATACATGGTATTCAGTCATTCCATTCAGTGTCCTTGATATCATCTTTAAAATTATTTTATTCAAAGACTGATCAGTTAATGATGCTGTAAACCTGAATGAACCAGGTTAATTGACACTGACTTTAGCATTGAGGTAGCATGTTAAAACAGCTTCAATTTTCATTTCCTTATAATTCAGGTTATGTTCATCGAATATATTTCACTAAACTGAAATATGTAATAAATCATATTAATATAAATGCGATTTATTTCCCATATCAATGGGTATTTCCCTTTTGCAATTAGATAGCTTACTTTAAATACTAATGTGGCAAGGTATTCTAAGTATTATTTCTTCAAGATGCAAACATAAAAGTGAGATATTGAAGACTGTTTTGAAATAAGTGCCCTCTGTGTTGGATCTTGCTTTCAAATCCAAAAACATCACGCATTTCAGCTTATCATCATGGTGAACCATGTCACCTCTGAAGTATTACAGCTTTCCCTGATTCCCATTTCTGCTCCTTCTGTCTCTTCCACTGTATCTAATCTTTGATCTCAAGAATGCAGCCCCGTGAAGATTTCACTTCCTTATCCAATCTGGACCACTCTGACAAGACCCTTCAATTCCCTCACCCTCTTGAAAATGCACTACTCATATACTTTCCAATAATCAACCATCTGCTTTTTTACTCCTGCCTGGCCACTAAGCAATTCTAGAGAAAATTGTATATCCATGCTGCCTGGCACCATTCTAAATTTGTTTTCTGAGTTTTGGTCACTCAAGACTACTTGGCAGACCTCTTATTAGTGCTTGGTTAGCTCAATTTCCAATTCCCCATTGGGGCGTGCTCCATACTTCCATTAAAGTCTTCAAGTCTTTACCTGTTGATTTTCTGTTAGCAGATAACTTTTTGCCTACACATTTGCTTCTCTCATTTGAACTGCTGAAATAATTTTCTAACTAAATTTCTAACCCTATCACTTGTATTCTCCCACACCGATGCATCTACATTGCCATCAGAGTGACCTTGCTGAAACTTGCATCTGATTATGTCATCTTCCTAATGAGATCTCCATAGGCTCTCCATCATGTTTTTTTTTTTTGATACAACCCAAACTTCTGGGTATGGATATACCAGGGCCTTCTTATTCTAGTTCTAGCATAAGTTTTTATCTCATCTCTACTCATCTATATACATGCCATATTTCTCTAAATTATTCTTTTTTTCTATTTCTGCCCTTGCTGGTGCTACCTTTTTTTTTTAAACATGTAGAATGCAGCCCCCCCCCCTTTCTTTTCTTCTTGGTAAAATTTTTTTTAATTTTTTAAAAATTTATTTATGATAGTCACACAGAGAGAGAGAGAGAGGCAGAGACACAGGCAGAGGGAGAAGCAGGCTCCATGCACCGGGAGCCCGATGTGGGATTCGATCCCGGGTCTCCAGGATCACGCCCTGGGCCAAAGGCAGGCGCCAAACCGCTGCACCACCCAGGGATCCCTTCTTGGTAAAATTTTACTTATCCAGCTCAAATGTCACAGCTTTTGTGAAGTCTTGCCTTATTTTGCAAGGTAGAAATAATCAAGACTTCTTAAGTGCTCCTGCGGAACTTAACACGTTTACCTTTTAAAACACTTAACATGCTATACTGTTACATTTGGATGTTTTTTGCTCCCATGAGATGACAAACACTGATTATGTGATTTTAAAAAAATATCTTTGTTTTTCCAGCACTTAACAGAGTGGGTATTCAGAACACTTTGGCTGCTTCATAAATATTGCTTGAATTGAATTAAATCACTGAAATACATTTTAATTTAATGTCTAAGAATGTGAGATGTAAGCTGAACATTGAATAAAGAGCTCTACTGAACAACTGGGCAAGAAGCTTTACCTCATTAGATTATCAATTTTAGCTAAGAGGATCTGCATCAAGTCTTTGATGTGAACTATGTGTCAGAGGAGAGAACCTTAGGAAGGTAGGTCACAGAGGTCAAAAGATGCTATTTATGGCATTGTTATGTCAAGAAAGAATGATCTAGACCTTATATGAAGTGATAGTTTAGCCACTGCTAAAGGGTATTTTGTTTGAATGACCTAGATTGTCAAGTTATTCACATGTCATTCATACTAGGAGTAGATGAGGTGAGTCAGAATTTTACTAAGACTGAGGGTGAGTTTTTTATTATAAATACAGCTACAACTATACTCTCTCAAGGTCCTCTGTTGACAGAGGCTGATTAGAAGGAACTGCGAAAACAAAACAAAACAAAAAAAACTTATCACCTTGCTACACTGAGATGTTGGAAGGGGTTGCAGCCGAATTGCTTATGTGGGTTTACTGCTATGTCTAAAATTTAGTCTTTAGGAAGATTTTGAATGGCTAGGTTTCTGTACCACAGAGATTAGAAAAAAATAGTTGCTATTATGACATAACTATTACTTAACTATCTTACCATTTTTTTAAAGATTTATTTATTTATTCATTCAGAGAGAGCGAGAGTGAGGCAGAGACACAGGCAGAGGGAGAAGCAGGCTCCATGCAGGAAGCCCGATGTGGGACTCGATCCTGGGTCCCCAGGATCACACCCTGGGCTGCAGGCGGCGCTAAATCACTGCGCCACCGGGGCTGCCCCATCTTACCATTTTGAAATGCCATATTACATATCTATTTATCTTAGTATTTATAAAATATCGAGAATTTAACAGAAAAAGAGTAGCCAAAATTTACTCAAAGATTTGAGTGATTTACCCATTTGTTCATTCCATTTTAACTTTCAGAATATAACATACTTTTATTTTAATAATCTTTGAAAGCTGGATTGAGATCACCTTAGGTCTAAATAAGCAGTTTCCAATCACTAAAAATCTCCAATTTCTTATATCACTGGATCAATTAAGTAGTTTGTCTAAAGATTCAGTCACTCATTAGAGACAACTACAGCATAGTACTCTACCTTTCTCAAACCTAATGGCTTTATAAACTCACGCTTTCATTTAATTGGGCAGTAACTACTTGAATTATGAGCTTCTGGCAGTAATATACAAGCATGTCAGATGGAGATTTTAGAAATTGAGCAATGGATTGAATAAAAGCTTGGTTAGGCAAATAAATTTTTAATACATCATAACTGTACTTAACTTGGAAACCAATAGATAAGTCATGATTGGAAACTCAAGGGCAGCCTATTCCTTTTTATATCAGAAGAAGATTCTAGATTGCTCCTATTCTTTAGCCATAAGAATTATAACTTTATATGCACAATACTCATCAATTTAACTCTGTTAAACTCAACTGCAAATAAAGTGTTCTGGAGTTTTTAGTCATTGGTCAGATATATATGTGTTAAAAACATCTGGTTTATGATGTGTTAAAAACATCTGGTTTATGACTGCTTTTATGACTCACCTTTGGGATGCTAACCAAACCCTGTTTAGTAGGTTTTTGATGACTATCAAGTAAAAGAAACTGCATTATGTCTTTTTTCCTTCTTTTTCTTTTTTTAACTTAAGACACAGTGAAATAGAATAGCTCTGCATTTTGTGAAAATAGTTTAATTAGCTTAAAGCTCCTGTTTTTTGTTAATCATCTCAATATATTAAAAAGATATTTCTGAATACCAGTCAAGCATAGAACTTCCCTACACATTTCATAAACTGAAGACTGTGATTTGATGTCAGCAGCGGAAATATTACTGATATTTAAACAGTGAGTCACTTGTATCATCTGGCTGTCTCATTATCACTATTGGGGTGTATTTATTAAACTCTAAAAACCTGAAAGTTATTTATAAACTCACGGCTCAGATTAATAGGTGGAAATGCTGAATTTTGGCTGGAATTATAGAAGAAAAGTGATTCCACTCTTTTTCATTCTCCATATTATAATTGATCAGAAACCAATTTTTGGACACCTATGTCTTTCTTCTTCCAATGGTATACACAGTATTCTGCAAGCTATAAATCCCTAAAATAGTTTTCTTTAATATTTATTTAGTCTTGGTTCCATAACAATGAAGTGCAGTCTAGAAACCTTGTTTAATACCCACATGCTCAATGAACTTTAGGCATGTATTTTTGAAGGGCTAAATCTAGTTTGTTTTTACCATCAACTATGTTAATATTCAGTTGGGAGGGATGCAGCCCTGGTTTTGTGTGAAAATCTCAAGGAACATGGACAATGGAACTCACTATTACTTTTCATTAAAGCATACATTATAAAATCTCTCCATGTATTCTCTAAAAACTGTAACAAAGAGATCACCTTCAAGAAATAGCCTTGTCCTGTATATATAGTCAGCACATATCTAGCACTGGGTATATTATAGCAAGTAATACAATAAACAGAAATATTCGAATGCCACCCCTAATCTTTTTAGAGCAGAAACTGATAATATAGTTTTTTTTTACTATACCAAGACATTATTGTTTTATTAAAAAGGCTTAATATGAAGAGGTGTGAATGCAAATTGTTTCTATAATTTGAAGCTATGACTTATAGGGGATGTCAGCTGGGTTACAGTGTAGAAATGATAATTCTTAGGAACTACGGAATGCAGTTGACCAAGAAATATGGCTGATCAGGGATAGGACTCTGGTCTAAAACAGTAAGTTAGTAGAGATCTCTGGTATTCTTATTTCCATACTTTTTATTAACTTTTGTAGAAGGCCAAGGTATCTATGGTTCTAATACTCTATTGTGACACATTCTGGTATCAATTGAGGGATACAAGAACAAAGATTAAAAATCTTGCAAATTGTTGTAATGTGGTCCCCTGATTTTTATATCCACTTTCCCCCTTATTTGTAAAATAACAGCTGGTGGCTCGGTATCTATGAAACTTTCTGAAGAGGAAATAACAAGATGATATCATTTAAGCTCTAATATTTTAGTTTATCACCAACATACTAACTGTAAGAGGAATGCATTAGAAATGAGATTAATACATGTAAATAATTGCTGCATGCATTAAGACCCTGATCATTTCATGAATCAAACATACAAAGACATGAGTAAAATGTATTTGGGATCTAACACTGAACCACAGAGGAGAACTAAGTGGCACTCCAGACATGCAGGGGAATAGAGGAAGCCCTAGAATTTTGGGTTTTGTTTTTGCTTTTCTAGTGGTGAGGAGAAAAAACACATAGCCAAATAGGGACCCTAGGTAATAAGAAATATTACTTTAAAACTTCAGACAAATACCAGTTTTTAATGGTCAGTAGTTAAAAAAATGAAATTCCAGTAATACAAATGTAAAATGTCCCCCAATAAGAGGGAAAGGAGATGCAGGTGAAGTCAAGGTAGTTACAGGGAGATTCCTTAGCAAACGCTTAAGGTAGAGGAAGATTTCTATAAAACATTGAAGAAGAGGTGACTAGAAATGAACAAACAAAAAATAATACTGATTCTTGTAAGAAGAGCATCAGGAAGGCAAACGTTCAGCTGAGGGTTGTAAAAAAAACAGAGTTTTTTTTAAGGAAAAATAAATGACACAAGAAAGTAGAAACATATGGCTTCAAAAATATTTTAGGCTTTTCCTGCATGGAGAAGAGTCTTCATACTAGGAAATTCAAAAAGAAGTGCTTCTCGGGGTCAGGGACTACTAATACCCTCTTTGTGGTCTCTTTGAACCAGCAGAAAAATTTTAGGAACTGAAGAAACTTTCTGGAAATTATCTTAGGGCCACTGTCAGAATCCCTCAAGACTTACTGCTTAAAGAGAGTTCTCTTCTCCGAACAAACAAAGCCCAGCATGGGTTTTACAGAGAACTAAATGATAAATCTGATATAGATCCATGGAAACATTTTAGAATAGAGTCTGACTGGGAGGAGTTTAATTTTTTTATTTCAACTGAAGGACCAATGTGGATTTAATAAAAATGAAGCATTTTAAACTGACTTTTCCTTTCTGGACAGTGTCTTTAGGAGACAAGAGGAAAGCCAAGGGCATCATGTCTCGCATGTGATGAAATTTCACATGACATCCTTATGAATAAAGTACTGTGATAGTTTCAATACACTCGGCATGGGGACACTAAAAAGAAACAGGGCGTACAGATGAAGGTCACCAGGACAGTGAGTTATCTAGAATTCATGTCACAGAGTTAAAGTGGTTATATACGTTCAGTTCAGAGATGAGACAACACAAAATACGTTAGATAACAGAATTCCACTGTATAATTTTGGGCACGTACAATGTACAGGGCACTATGGCCTGAGCAAAATCAAGGCCATTATGCTGGAGAGGACTGTAAAAGTCTAGAGATGGAAGAAGCCATCAGGTTCAAGTGTCCAACTAGCTTGGGTAGTCCTGACTGGTAGCTGGTTACTCAGCCCACTCTTAAACACTGAGGAATGGGGAACCCGCTAAACTGACCAAACCAGTTAATCCATTCACAGGCAAATGTAGCCACTGGACCGCTTTCCCCTCATTTCAATAAAAAAGCACCCCGCCCCCCACCTTCCAGCCTCTAGGTTCTCTGAAACTTCAAAGACTATCTTAGCCCTCTTGCACCTATCAGCCATTTACATGCTCGCTCTGTAGTTTTCTAAGTTGCAATGTCAAGATCCACGAGTGGAAAACTTATAGAAAGTCAGCTTTGGTATCAATACGAGGGTGAATTTTTAATTAGAGCTGTCAAACATGAATTCCCCTGCCTGGGGGCAGTACGCTCTGAGTGCCTAGAATATTCAAGCAGAGTCTCAATAACAATTTTTCAAGTGTATAAAGAATATTTCTGTATTAAGTGGAGAAAATGAATAGTTCAAGCTCCAAGTTCTGTGGTGAGATGGTTAATTATTATGCATATTTACCTACAGCATTGCACATATTGTACACCTCCAATAAAAGAACCATTGATCTATTAAATGAATACTTTACCTTAATATAAAGCATTTAAATGAGGTCTATAGTATTAACCAGAGAGACACTATTCGCTGTAGCGTGTACCCAAAAAAATGCCAAAATGGTGTTACACGTTTAAACAAACATTCAAAGTTAAGCCAAACTTTTCACTTAATTATTCAACAAAGATGTTCAGCATTTGTACAGAATTATCTTTGGAATGGTAAACATCTTTCCTACCTCCAGTGCTGGGGCAAAAATCTTTCTAATCAGGTTAATAAAATAGTCTTAGAACCCAGGATGCTAAATCAAGAGATGGATGCCCAGCAACTACACTTGGTGTAAGAAGACAATAGAGTACAAAGTGAGGGGGTGGGACTTACTATCAGAGTTGGCAGAAAGGTTGTATTAAAACCACGCGGATTCCAAGCTGCCCTCCTCCCTGTTCTTTTTAGAAAAGACATGCAAAACCCGCCCCTCCCGCGTGTGTTGGCATTGTTAAAGAATAAGGAGAAAACAGCAGAGATGCTCAAGGTAAAAGGTATCAAGTATAAGTTCAGTGATATCAAGTTGTGGGCTATTTTCTCTCACCACGAATCCTAAAGTGAATGACTGTTTTAAAATTTCCATTTTATAACTTACAGAATAGACTCTAAATTAGGCCAACCACAACCACAACAATAATCTAAGGAAAAAATTATAGTTAAAGAAGCTAATAAAGTCATGGATGAGAAAATTTGGAGGTCTTAAATTTATAGATCTTTGGCATGTCAAAATATTCTATGAATGCTTTACCAAAAAAGAAATAGCAGAATAAAAATATCACATTCAAAATCATGGAAGATTAGGGAGTATAAATGTGGAAGAAAGTTCAAAATTGTTTAAAATGCTAAGGTTCAGGTTTACCTAAAATTAGACAATGCTGTAAAATTAGGAAGCATCTTTTCAATCATCAAAAAAATATTAATCTATGGTTAGTATAATACTATGCCAATATAGTATGAGAGTGACTATAATATTATACTGATCATAGATTAATATTCCTTTGATGACTAAGAAGATGCTTCCTAGTTGCATAGTACAAATCAATGAAGATTGTTAGACATCTGATTTGTGTTCATCAGTATAACTGAGCAACCAGAATGCATTTTCCCCAACGATAATGTTTAAGGAATGAGTCAAAGCAGAAATAGCTCTAAAAGTGATCTCATCTGATTCTAACCAGTTTTATCAATTTTACATGAGCTATAAGTACCTTAAGATGAACACAATATGTTGTGCCATTTCTCAAAGAATTATTTTATAATATTATTAATTGGTTACTTGGGAAAATGACTGGCACAAGATAATAAAGATGTTGCATACTTATCTGTTTCATGTCATCAGAAAGAAGGATCTTTCCTATTTCTCAAAGATAATTCATAAATTTTTGTTGTAAGTAGACTTATGGAAGAGCTATGGAAGATATACTCTTAAGATAGTATCTGGTATGTAGTAAATAAACAAAAAAGGTCAAATTAATGAATATGAATAAATGAATACATGCTTAAAACTAATTAGACTACATATTGATACAGCAAACCAAAGGTACAAGATGGAGGTTTGGTTTACATTTTAGTAAAGCTAAATCTAAATATTGAAATGTTAGGGAATCCATAACTGAGAAAGTTAAAGAACTTGTAGCTCTGAACTGAATCCATGAATTTAATAACTGTCATTCTTATTTTCATGTAGTCTATAATTTTTGTGAAATAGAAACTTGATTTCATTGGCATACTTTGTGCTTGTAATAGAAACACATGCATATGAAATTGTCATATTACATTCCTGAGGTAAGAACCTTGTAGAAGTTATCAAGTATGAGGTTTAAATATTAAAATACTTGCTTTATGACCAACTGTCACTTTTGCATTTAAAATATATAGTAATAGGCACTTTTTCCTTATCGAATGACATAATAAGAGTTTTTCCATTAGAGGAAAAGTTTCAGAGTATAATAGATAGAGCTATTAAAGACCAACTATTAGCATTAAGATGTGCCTGTGGCCTAACATAAGAAAGATCAGAAGAATAGAGCTAGTGAGAACAACGGAAAAAAATAGAAGGATGGTTTAGTAGAAAGGTTAGTGTTTTATAACTTAAAACCAAAAGCTACAGGTAAACTCTGAGGACCAGACACAGTGGTTCTGAAGCCCATCTCTGCATTCTACATTCTAGTTTTTGGAGGCTAGACTTGCTATGTTTTTTAGCTAGCTGTCTCTGGCTTAGTTGTTTTCAGCACAGAGCTTTGGGATAAGGTAACATTACTAGAAGACCGTCATAAAAAAGGCTGGACAAAAGTCATATGGCACCAAGGCATTAGGAAGGTAGGCAACTGAGCTTCTGATAGATGAGTATGGGAGTGCATATCAGAGGGTGGAAGTGTGCATGTACAGCCATTGTCATTTCTTTCTTCTCATATTTCTCCTCCCATTGTTTTTTAAAAGGTCAACAGGTAACTGCTGCATTTTCTAGGGTGACATGCTGGGATTTTGCCCAGGTTCTGAGGTGGTATGTAAGTTATCTCAAAGGGCTGTTGTTTCTATTAGAAACTATGGTGATATCAAAAGAATTTCTGAGGAAAAACTACCTGAAAACCAACTAAACTATATCCCACCTCCCTTTTCACACGGAGTGACAGGAAAAAGACACATGAAGAAAACAAATTCATACAAGAATTAATTTTTAAAACCTTAACCTTGAAGAGAAGTTACCTCTGGAGAGTAAGAAGGAGAGAGAGTTATTCTTTATTTTCACTATTATTTTATTTAGCAATAAAGAAGTTATTACTTTTCAATTAAAACAATAAAAGAAAAACATGGGGACATTTAGGAACTTCCAAGATATGTTCTTTGGTGCAATCTTGTTATATCTTAATCTACCATCTTTAAGTAGTTGGTAACCATAGAAGGTAGATTTCATATGCAGAGGGAAAAAAGGGAAGCATTTAGGATCTTCAGCTTTCTCTGACAAGGGTGACTAAGGTAAAAGGAGACTGAACTAATGACAGGTTCTCATAAAAACAAGCTAGAAATTACTCCACTGAGATACTGACAATACACTATTACTGACCTGAAGAAAAGTGGTTTGCTTTCCTGATATATGAAAATAGTAGCAAGTAAAACTGGCTGAACCTAATCAGCTTTCTTGGTAAAACAGGCTATAAATCCTAACTTGTCTTCCCTATGCTGGGGAGGGGTTGTCATCCTTTTATATGAACTTTAGTTCTTATTCGGCCACATCTTCTGCTGGTGTGACTCTGTAGCATCTAGCATTGTTTTGCCATTTAAATCTGGCTTCATTGCTTATTAACATTCCTGAGATTATTTTCCTGGCTACTGCAGGGCTATTGGTTATTCATTCATTCAAGTACAAGTTGCAATTTCAACACGTTTTACAAATGAAACAAGATGAAGTTAGGTGGCTTCATCCACCAATGGAGCCAGCCTTCCTTCCATAGACAGCAGATTTTGTTAGGAAAAACAATTGTCCAGGGTTGTTGGAAGGTCTGGTTTCCAACAATGAATTGATTCTCTCACATGTCATATTCTTCTGGCTTTCATATTTGAAATGGGATTAAATCAGGAAAGTACAGTTTCAATAGTAGAGAAGGTGACTCTAAATGAGCCATAACACAAAGAGCAGTAATTCTAGTTATCTGCATCCCAGCTTTGTGGTGTCCAGCATGAAGAGAGTATGCTGAACATGCAATATTGTCCTTCTCTTTCCAAAATACCCAAAATGAAGAATTTTGCAATGGTTTTATTCCTGTTTTATGTCACACGATGGATAAAACATTAACTTCAGCTGTAACGATTACATACTAAAATGGAAAAGAACTGGTGACAAAAGGGGTTACTATTATTTATTCATTCATCCAATAGTGTCTGGCCTACCATGGGCCACATGTTGTTTTAGGCACCGGGTGTACAAAATAAGAATAAAATCCGTGCTCTTCAGAAACCTATATTCTGGTGGGAGGAGATGGAAAAAATCTGTGGACAATATTTGATACCATACTCAGAGTGATAAAGCTGTGAAGATTATAAAACAGGGTAATATATCAGAGAATGATTAGTGGTGGTTATGGTGGTGAGGGGTCCATTGGATCGGATTAGGTTATCAGGATAGAACTCTTGGAGGGAAAAATATGTGAATGAAGTCCTGAATGGCATCTATAAACACATATTTCAGTAAACATATATAAAGTTATTGCTATTTGGAATACAAGGTTTCTTTTGAGTTCCCAAATGTTCAAAGTCAAAAAGGAAAGGAATAGTGAATGATAATGTAAAATGAGGGACATTTCTATTTAGCTCCTAGGATATGGCTAATGTATTATGTTGAAATGTACAAAAATGCTGATATTTCATCATTTTGACCTACAAATCAGCAATTCATATGGTTCGACTCAATAGTTGGAACTGAACAAAGTTAGGGCACGTAGTCAGGTAAATGTTATTTACTGAGGTTTGCTAGGATTAATTCACTATTTAAGTATTATAATTGCCCTCATTGCCTAAATCCAAATATGCATAAAATCTACATAAATTACATAATTATAAAAAATTATTGGAAGACTTACGGTGTGTCAGATATGGAAACTAAGTGCTTTCTGGTATTACCTTATTTGATTCTTATGTAACCTCATGTATTATTTTACCACCTGATGTAAGGTAGATACTGTTACCGCATGATGTAACAATGAAGACACTGAGGTCCAGAGGTGTTAAATATCTTGATCCATCATACCACCACTTGCAAGCGGAAGAGTGACAAAGCAAGGATTTAAATGAGGGATATCTCTGGAGACTGTATTCTAAATTCCAATCACTTAGCGTTTACAGGAAAATATGCTTCTTCATTTCAAAAGTCAACAATAATTATATCTAACTTGATATATTTTCAGGTTTACATAATATTTATCTTCTTTTAGCTATCTAACATTTCATTAGTGCTGAGACTTAAATGATGTGATGTGATCTTGTGTGTATGTTTGCATATATATGTTAAAAGAGTGCCACGTTGCTTGAACAAATTTGAGGATATACATAATAGTGGAGAGGCTCCTGTGGATAGTAATGACAAGCAGTTTGGTACATCTTTTTTCCTTATGATCTTAAAAACAAATCAGGGTTAGTCTCACCTACTCCTAATTATTCTATTTCCCTTGCTATTTGCGCATATGATACAACCCTGGCCAATGAAATATGGAGCTAAGTCTGCTGGAAGGATCTAGGAAAAGTTTTCCTTGATCTTACAAACAGGACTAAAGATAGGGCATCCCTGGCTGGTCTTTGGCTCTCTGCACGGTGTCTTATAAGAAGTGATGCTTAGAGCTGTTCGCATTACAGAAAAGTTAATAGAAGCCTGATGCTACAGAGCTACAAGATTCAATTCAGAACAACCCACCTCTGAACTTCCTGATAATTTTTCCTCATATTTAAGTCAAAAATTGAGGGAGGTATGATTACAAATCCAACCTATAACCAGTATCAGCATATAGTTAGAATCTATTTTATATCTAATCTTCAAAATCAGAAAATATGGTATTAAGAGAACATTTGTTTACTACTTTCTAGATTTTTCTGTGTTCTTTATATATACTTGTTACATAACCAGCCAAGAATAATGCCCTTAAACTTCACAAAAGAGCGGTATTTAAGGTTCTCTGTTATTTTTTCTCTCTTTAATGCATGTCTTTTTTATTCATGTTGCTCATACAGCCTTTCCATCTGTTTCCTTTAGACCTGAACTATAATTGAAGATACTATTGATGATTATGTCCTTCTAAATTCTTTGTGTTTGTGCATAAGTGATCTCAACGATCAATAAAACAGTAAAACGTGCATCAATGCTTTTATTTTCAACTTGATCCTTTATTTCCCCTCCTGCACAATTTCATATTCTGGGAGTATCTTCCCCTTGCCCACATACTTTGTACCTGGATGTTCTTAAAAATAAAATTCATGGCTTTTAGAGGCTCTTCAGAAAATTACTCTAGGACCCTTAAAATGATTGAAGAGGATTAATCTATCTTCTTCTGCACTATATTGTTAGTCATTATCTATCCTCTCTGCTAGATAATTTAAGATATTAGGCCATTGAGCTGCATATTTTACACAGCTTTTAACATATTGATGTTGTGCAAAGGAGGTTAGATTAAAAAATAACTTTAAAATACATTTCTCAGAAAACCTCATTTTGAAAGCATCAGTAAATATCTTGGCTGGATAACCTGATGTGCATTTTATCTATAAGGTAACAGATTTTATCCACCCTCCCTCCTCTGGAAAAAAACAAAAAAAACCCCAAAATCCCCCACAAAAAACCAGACCCTAGGTTTTGCTTTAGATTTCTAAGACCAAGCTAATAAATGTGTAAATTAAGCGAGAATACTGGTAGGTTATCTCTAAGACAATGAAAAAGAGCACATTATAACTTCACTGAGTACCTGGAGGCACCAAGAATGCATGGCTAGTAAAGAGTATCCTTATAACTGCCAAGAGGGAAATCAGCAGAATTAAAAGGATACAGTTTTTGAAAACCTTATCTAAACTGCCTAGTATGGCAAAGAAAAGAGAGCTATTCTAAGTAGACTTCAAACTGCATTAACCAAAACAAAACAGTATTTTAGTGTTATGGCAGATGATTTCTGAATGAAGTATATCTTTATATTTTGTCCACACTTTTATGATTTATATTCCTTGGAAGCTGCATAGGCTGACATAATTTATAATTTAATTTAACTGAGGTATTATAAGGCCCACATCTCAGTAAGCTTTGGAACTGCTAATTGGGATAATAGGAAATTACTTGTCTTTTCCCAAATGCCAGTGAAGTAGGTCAGGATAATTAATATGCAAGCTGACTTTTCAGTCAAAGGAAAACAAGACAGGTCTCATCTGTGTACTTTTAATACCATCCATTTTACATCAAAATGAGTTCAGCCTGTGAAAAATCATAGTATGATTCAGTTAAATAATTGAATTTCAAAATAAGAAAAAATGTAGTCCAACCATGAGAACACAGATTGAAGACTGTTCTAAAGAAGGCTAAATTTACACCTCATAAGCTGAGAAATTGAAAAAAAAAAACACATCTAAGTCACTATTTAGACTGCTTTGTAAACTTGTAAGCACTATATGATATATAACATATATTATATAAAGTTAAGGTAAATATAAATGGTAAGAGAGGAGTTTGGCTGATGACATAACTCTTCATCTACAAAGCAGAAGATAGGTTATATTTTCACATTTTCTTCCATTACTCCTGCCTACTTGCCTGACACTTCCTATTTTAAATTTCTTGGTAAACTGAGAACAAATATTTGGAGCCAGAGACATGTAACTTATTTCCTCTGCAGATCTATACTGGATTAGTGCAAATTCACCTTACTAGGTCAAACCCAATGCTGGCCTCGAGCAGGACAGTTAGTAACATACCACTGCTGTACTTCGACTGTGACAAACAGAGTGCCTGCCAACCTGTGGGCAACATGGTGAGTGCTCCCTGTTGGAGGGCCTGTCATAAGTCTGAGATTGATGGGACGGCCCCTGCTTCTTTCGTGAGTATAATTTTTGCTTTGTTGATATAACTAACACGCAGTAGCTTAACTTGAATAAGAAGCTTGGAATACTTGCTCCTAATGGCCAACCCAGGGCAGTCACGAACACGACACCCCTTAACTAGGCCTTAAAGATTCTTTTGAAAACACTGATTTTAAAGCTGATGTTCCTCAAATGATGTTTTCATCAAAATGCACACTCCTCAATGCTAAAAACAGCAATGCAGTAAATCCATCATTAGGAAGGCAAACACACATTCCTTTAAATAAAAAGCATCTTCTACTAGGCAACCATCAAATGCACTGCTCTGCTGAGAAAGGTCCAAAGAACACTGACATATCAACAAGTGGCAAGATTTGGGGGGAAATACCCAGAAAGAAATGGGGCCCTGAAAGAGTGCATAGCCACCTCTAGTGAAGTAGAACTGGCTGAATAGCATCCATTGTCCCATGATATTGAACCTAGACAAAACATGCAATGCTAGATTTATGGACACACTTCCTCAGGTTGTTCTGCCTTAACCCAATTATTCTACAAAAAAAGCCACTGAAAGAGATGGAAAGTATCAAATAACTGCCCTCTTGACTCATTTGGGAATGTGAAGGAAAACTGCACCAACTCAGGAGTGCATCTATACGGTAAAAACAAACCCAATCAACAGAACAGCAAAAAAGACACTGGAAGAACAAACTCGAAAGCCATCTAACTACAGATGCTCTTTGGGCTCGGGTTTTCCTTTTGGGCCCTGGGACGCGCCTTCTCCTTTCCCGAACTCCCTCACACATGGCCAGGAGGAACCCGGAAGTAACTGGCTTATGCGAAAAGGTAGCATCCGTGACGTCTACCTGCAGCCGTGAGGATGTTTTCTGAACAGAATTCTCTATTCCAGGGGGATGTGCAAATGTCAACACAATCTATTTTTAAATGGCAAAGATAAAAGTATTTTTCCCCAATATGTTTGTATAATACTGAACAAACCTCACATAGTTATAGCAGTTGTGCAGCACCTGGATGACAGTTGAAACGAAGTTTCTAACTCCTCTTTAGTTAAATTTTAGAAAAACAATGTACTAATTCTGGTAAACATCATAACAGTAAAAATGTATTGTCATGCTTTCCAGAAATCCTATAGAGGCTTAACATGGCTCCTAGACATTTCTCCCACCAGACTCTTCCATAATCTCTGATGAATGTGAATGCTGGGAGGCCTTAGCAGGTAATAGATGGTAATTACCTTTTCCTGCACCAATAGTATACCTTTTGTAATGGTCCTCAGAAAGATCATGGCTAAAACACACTTCACATGGAAACTACTTTAACATATGAATTTTATTACAAGCAACTCATATTTTGATGGTAGAAGATATGATTTAATTCCCATTGAATAATTCAACGAAGATCCATACCATAAAAGGAAGTCTACTGTATTTTTTTGTTAATAATCTCCAAAATGACCCTTATTTTAAATAAGCCAAGTTTAACATGGGTAAGAGGCTCCTGACCTGCTGGTCCTTTGTGAGTTTTGAGTTGTTTTTCCAGTTGTGATGAAGAACTTAACAGTTCTATATTCCACAATCAAAGTCTTGTATACTCACAAAATGGGCTGAGGAATATAGTCTGCCTGTATCCTTTAAAAAGAGAAATCTAACGCCCTACTGGGACCAAACCAGCAACTGTGGTTTCATCAACACTGGCTTGGGACATCTGCACTAACTGGCCCAAAATTTGTTTTGAATAAAGACATGCAAAACAGTTTTATATTACTACTTTAACACTATTTTGCGGGGGGGGGGGGGCGGTAATTTTACATTTAGGACTTACAGCCAAACTCAGATTTTTCTTTCTAAGTAATATAACTGAGTTCTAGCCTTTCCCTGAAACTAGCCTGGGTTTCTGGAGTGGCGTAGCATGTTAATTATAAATAGATGCTTGGAAGGGCATGTTGAATAAAGGACTTGATAATCAGTAAACATATTCTTAATGCCAACAAATCAGAAGATTACTTAATTGACTTTGTCTCTCTTAAGGGTTGATTCACATAAACTGACTTTTGCAATCAACATACATACCTTGAAAGTAAATAAATGCTTTTGGAAACTGGTTATTTCAGCTATTTGGAGTTGACAGAAGAGTCATTTGAAATTTATTTTTGGAAAAACTCTTCTGATTTTTTTCTTTAAATCTTTTAATGATGGGAAGAGTTTGTGTGTGTGTGTGTGTGTGTGTGTATATATATATATATATATATATATATATATATATATATAGATCTATATATATATATATATGCGTGTGTTCACTTATATATTCAACCAAGGTTCTCCTAACACCCTGCTTGAAGCATTTAGTTTCTTAACGCAAACTCAGGGGGCAATTACTGTGGACCAAAGGGATGATGTATGTAAGGGAGAAGTTTTTGGATGAGAGGAGGAAGAAAAAGAAATGACTAGCATTAACCTGAAGAGGGAAGTGAGTAATTGGAGAAAACCATTTGCTCTAGCTTTGGGTGTCCTGGGATATAGGGTTCATTGTTCACTTTTTGTCCCCCATGTTACACAAGTTCTGAAAGTAAAGCAGCAAGGGATACCTTAACTTCCTGTGCAGCAAGACCATTATTTTAAGAAAAAAGGGAAACAAAATTATATTTTCTTAAAATAAGAAGTTTGAAAAGGTTAGGACTCTGTGTACACAGGCTAAGCATCTCCAACATACTTACTTTTGTCTCCTATGTTTTCCCCTGCTGCCTCCCCTTCCTCCTCCTCCTCCTCCTCTTCCTCCACCTCTGTGGGCTGCACGTCATCCTGTGGGTCACAGGCACTAACCGGCGCGTTCAGACAGCAGTGGTTGAACCCACTATCTCGAGGCAGAGTAAAACTTCGAGGCTTGCCCCCATTTCCATTTAACACTTGCATCCTCTCGCTCTCAGCTAAGGGGTACGGCCCATAGTGATCCTGGAGGTGGCACTTCTGAGTTGGAAGAGTGGACTGCCTCCTGTGCTCCGGGGAGATGGCCGCGGAGTCGGAGAAGACAGAATCCTCCAGGGGCAGAGTCTGAAGATAGTGTAATCCTGAGCTTGTCAGGGGTGTCTCGATTAAATCCTGCCAGGAGCGGCGCTGACTGGCTGTCTTGCGAATGGGGGACACTGCACTGCTCCCGGTCACTTCCTGGCGAAACTCCTCGTGGGAGGACTGTGATTGAGAGGTCTCTGTGGAAGAGAGCCGGCTGTGTTTCGCTTCCACGTAAGGACTGGCACAACTCATCTGTGGAAAGGAGCCTCTGATCAGCCTCCACAGAGGTAACAGGCCACCTCTGTCAGCAAGGCACATGTTAGATTTCCATCAGCTAACATTTACCAGTCAAGTGAATGACTAGTCAAGTTTACGGACATCTCAAAGTCGGGCCTCAGCTGATCTTTTGAGGGACTGAGATGAGGAGGGTTGAAATGCAGCTCTACCAGACTCTCATTAAAAATCTGACCTATTAATATGCAAAGCAAAATTCTACAACAATGAAGCATAAGAAAATCTGAGTGCTTATGTAAGAAATATTCAGCAACGAAAGAAAATCTGGAGTTTTAAAAATCTCTATGCATTTGAAACCCTGGACAATTGTTGCCAAATCTGTATTTCCCGATTGTGTGGGGTTTGGGGATGAGGGTGAGGAGAGGCCTTTGGGTGTGAAAACAGGATGCTTATAATCAGACAGAACCCCTCCTCTTCCTCACAGGAGAATATCTGCTCCCATGGGCCCCAAGGAAAAGCTTTCGTAGGGTCTTGTCAATTTGTGGCACTTTGTGGAGAGTTAAAACTATAGAGGCAAGATGAGATTATATCCTGATGGGGATCAGCATTTGCCTTGAGCATGGGCACCTCGGGGCACATAAACACAAAAGAAAAATGGGATATTTTTATTCTTGGGATTTAAAGCTTGGGAGTATGTAGTATATAGCACAAAGCACAACCAAGGAAAAGGACTGGCATCAAGTGAATGCTGTGAAAGTCTTGCAGGCACCCCTACTGGGGACAAGGCTTACTCTAGCTCTGGGGGCTGACAAGATCAGCCCCGCCTCCTTTCTGGCAAGAGGAGCCAGATGTGTCAAATGTGATCATGGCAAATGGGGCTGAGGCTGTGGCCAGGACAAGCCTGGCTGAGGCGAAAGCACATGCTGCCCCTCTGGGTAAAGGAAGGGAACTTAAGTGGCATCTTCTGGGGGCAGTTTATTTTCCCACATGTTAATAACATGTAAATGGTTTCCTTCTTGCATAGCAACCCCCAAGTTGCTATGATTAAAGAGCTGTTCCCTGAAGCAGCAGCTTCCCTTACTTCCTCTTTTAGAAATATTTTCAAGGAATTATTCAGGCCCTGGTGTTTTAGGGAAAAAGGGAAAATATGGTATGAGCTATGTCTTGTCACTGACTTCATGATTTCATTTCTCTCGCTCATCCTTGCATTCTGCTGCACTCAGTAAACTGCAGCATTTATTAAAGAAACACGCACACATTTAGGAACCATTCTTCGGTAAGAGACATTGCTATCAAACGTTGTTATTAAAACTGTGGCTTCCCTTTTAGTTGTCAGCCAAAAGCACCCATTCATTTACTTCAGAAATATTTATTAGGCATTTAATAAATAAGTGCCAGTGCTGTGCAAGGCCATTGATATGCAGATCAATCCAACAGTGTCCCTGTGCTCAAAAGGTCCACAGTCTAGTCCAGTGAGCTGTTTGTAGTTCCAGATATTCTGATTTAATGTCTGCATAGGATTTAAGCACCTGCATTTTAAAAATGTTCCAGAGATGATGCTTTTGCACAGCCAAGGTTGAGAAGTGGCCTCAAATTATACCAACATCTTGTGTAGCACCTTTCTCATTTAAAATCCTCTAGAGTAATATGGAGTTGGAATTAGGTTGGCTGCTGTTGTCACCTAAATTCAGCTTCCATCTCCTACATGGAAGACTCAGTCCCAAGATAGGCAGAAGTGACTCTTATGATGCCATAACCAGGCAGGCAATGCATTGTGGAAACTGGGACACTACTGAGATGTTCTTAATAAATCTGATGGGAAATGGGCATAAAGTAGGATAGTCCCAAGAAAACCAGGACAGGTGTTTATCCTGTTAAAAGATTAAAGTACAGTCTATACACAGACTACTTTACACAGGTTAAAGAAGTCTGGAGTACCATATATACACAGACATTAAACCAGATCCCATGACTGTGTACAAAGCTGTATGTTAAAACATGTCCAATACAGATATAGTATCAAATTTTAGGAGTTGTTTCTGAAGGCCACAGGAATGGACTTTATTAGTGTGGAAATACATAAGGTCCATTTATACATCTTTTTATAAGAAATCTTTTTTTGTTGCTGATATTTCCATGAAAGCTACTCTGACACAAATAGGATTTTTTAAAAAAATAAACATGGGCCAATACTTATTATATCTGGACTCTGTGGTGACTGTTTCTCCTGATTCAACAGTCTTTGCATACTTAAAAATTTTCCCCCTTATTGATTTTACATTCTCTATTTTCTTTCCTCTTGGGAATCCTGAGGTCTGACATGCAATTCACTATATAATTATTTTTAACATACAAAGGGATGCTTCAGGTCAAAGATTTTGATATCAAATTATTTCCATGCCTGTGGTCAACTTACAGAGGGAGGCCGCGGGTATGTATCGTAGGGGGGTGGAGGGCTGTCCTGTTTGGGTGTTGATGGAGTATCTGCTTCTTCCTTGTCACTCTCACTCCAGTAATCTGTAAATTCACACACAAGGATACAACAACATTCTATTAAATGTTTCTAGTCATATTTTCAGGAACAGATACTACCAGCTAACATAAGGAAATTTAAATTGCACTCCTACATCCTGCTCCCCAGCACCTCCTACTCCAGGCCCACCGACTTTTATTTTCAGCTGGATTTTGAGGAAGAAGGAAGAATACAATCACCTCATTCCAGCCTTTAAAGCAAGCAGTTATACATAGCTATAATTTTAAGGAGGTACGAAAAAGACACTGCATAAGGCAAATCAGGTTTAGGGTGCTTTAGATTTCAGGCCAAATTATCCCAAATCTTCAATTAATGAATGATATCACATGATGCCTCTCAAAGGTGTATCATTTCACCCTAAAGATGAACACTCAAAGAAAAGCAATATATATACTGCTGTAGATCTCTACAGATATAAACAGCTCCAAAAATAACGTTCTCAATTCTCTTTTCTGGCTTTAGTTCACCGGTTATCTAACAATCTCTGTTTCCAGAGTCATGCTGACATGAATCTCTATAACACCATACTCCCACCTCTACTTGGAAACACATGGCAAACCCTGATTCTTGCCAAATGCAAAAGGGCAAATTTGCTGATGTGGGCCGTAAGTTCCAAACTTCCAGAACTACTTAAAAGGGTAGAAAATGTAAGCCGCTAGATTTGGCAGACCTTAGGCAAGAGGGAAGGGAAAAAACTCTCAGAGATAAATCAGTTGAGTAAGTAAAATAGAGCATAAAGGCCAAGAATCAGAATGTGTTTCACTAACATCTCAACCACTCTTAACTCTGGGGTAATTCTTTATAAAATTTACAAGGAAAAACCTACAAGTACTACCCATATGCATTTCAGATGATAAGAGAAAAAGTATTAGAGCAAATGTTCCTCATTATGAAAATCCAAATTACAAAAGAACCATCATAAGGCTTAAGTGATATTCCGATTTAGGTGAAAAATCATGGCACCTATTTTTGCAGGAACTTCTCTCCACCCAGGAATTCCTACACTGTAATATTTATATATATTTTTCTCATGGTGCTTATTAATAAGTATAGCTAACATTTATTGAAGACTTACTATAGTTGAATAGGAAGTTGTAGTGCTGGGATTTGAACTAAGAAATCATCTTGCTCTAAACCTTGGAGGACTGTCACTAGGGCTTTTTTGTATGACATAATGGGAGAATTTAATTTGACTTATATTCATGATTCTTTAAGCCTCCCCGCCCCCGGCTCCTCTATTAACTCTGGCTATCCTGAAGAGCAATTATTTAGCAATGAAGATTATTATGTTCAGATCTCAAAATAGAAAAACTTTGAAAATGCTATTCCTATTTTAATTATTCCCTCTGACTAAAAGATAAGCAGAAACTAGTTAATCTAAATTTGTGTCTGGTACTTACAGCGGACCATGCTGGTGACAACTGGTGTACTGAGTTTCCCCTCAAATATGAATTGATGTAGTTGCCCAGAGAGGTACCCAAAAATGGTGGGGGAAAGCATGAACTATATAGTTGGGCAGATGTGGATTCAATTCTTGGCTGTACCACTTACCATCTCTGTGTTCTTATAATGGTTACTAAATCTGAGTCTGTTTTGACATCTGGAAAAGGGGGGCTAATGATAACTGCCTTTCAGAGTTTTGTGTATGTGTGTGTGGGTATTAAATAAGGTAACATATGTTCAAGTGCTTTGCACCTTGATAGCACTCAAAAAATTATTAGGACCCCTGATCTTGGGAGGATTTATAGGTAGCATGCTAGGGCAGTAGGGCAGTCACACAGGAGGTAAGTGCCTTGTGTTTAACTCCTTGGACATTAGTTTTTTTTTTTCTTCTTACAACAAGTTTCAGCAATGAAAAGTGAATTCTGAAGCTCTGGGACCTGGGTTAGGTAGTTATGTGGGAGCTTGAAATACTACAGGGAAGTCATTCCTGGAGGTGAAGAGATTAAGCACTCCCCACATCACACCCCCAAGCAATGGTTTGGCCAAGATTACTTTGCTCTTGCCCTTCCCACTATTTCCTGAAACTGTGGCACCTGTGTTGAGTTTCTTCTTGACCTTTGCACTGATACATTGGGGGATCTCAAGGAATTAGCACCTCAAGTGGTCCTTATTAGCATGTTGAGAAGGAGATGATCACCATTTTATCAAGATCTCTATAGCTACCATTACAAGTGACAGATGTGGGAAAGTCTCTCTTTACTTTTCCTCCTCAGCTGAATTAGGAAGAATTATAGTCCACTATTCCATGTAATTCTTGGTTTACTAAAAAGTACCATCCATCGTTTTCTTGGGTTGCCAAAGAAAAGACTGAATTCCCACTTTGTAAATTAACTTTATTTCTCACAGTACATTGTGTATCTTTGAGAGACCAATGCCGGAGAGGTAACTCCACAGAAAATTCAGTCATGGTTTACTTGGGGTTTGTGTGGAAAAGTACAGGCACCTGTTTGCTCAAAGGCTGAAACCAGTTTGATTTGCATTTTAAGAGCAAATTAATTTATTTTTCTTAGTTTTCTATTTAGCACAAAATAAATGGAGCTTTTAATGTCTCTTGTATGCTACTCAATTTCATAAGTAACTAATCATGAATAAACAGTGCTGTCAATAGAACAGGAAGATTTTCACGTTACTTCTCAGGTTGATATAAAAAAGATAATTGGAAAAAATGACTTTTTTATCTAGAACTACCAAAAATACAATATATTTCATTCGTTTTTATGTCATTAAAGCTTTAGAAAGTCCTTATGTATGACAGAAAATAATGTGTCATGAATGTTTGACTTGAAGGTGGAAAAATATAGAAAAATGATTAGCAGACAACTGGCCAAATTGTGATCTTGGCATAATTTAGTGTAACCCTGTTTTCTCTAAGTACAACAACAAATAATGAAAGAGAAGCCCACATCCTTTATACTTCTGTAGCTAAAGACAGCAATTCACTAAACGTTTATTTAAATCAATGCAAGAGTCACTTCCAAGCTGCACTGGGTACTTAAATAAAAACAGTGTTTGGCAGTTCCTCCTTTGCATGTTTGTCAAAGATTCCCAACCCTCGAGGAGCTATATTTTGTATGAAGTTTAAACTTCAGTACTAAGAACGGTACTCAGGAGATGTCAAATAACTCTACAGAAGTGTGAAGTAGACACATGCATCCAGTTGTTTTCTATATAGAATACCATGAGACCTAATTATGCAGAAGGTAGGAAGTTTCATGTTTCTGACCTATGTCAGAATGCCTAAGGAATACATATTCTATGTGAAAATGCAAATTATTTCAGAGATTCTGGTTGCGTTGTGCTAGCAAGAGAGACGTGAATTATTAACTATTAGCTTTTCTGCCAATGAGTGTCTACCACTCCAGAAGGCACTAAAATATATACTCACATGATCAGGTGGCATGAATCCATAGACTGAATACTTATTGGAACCTGCATGTGCAATATAACTTACCAGTTCTTTAATCCTTAATGAAATTAGGCTATATTATACCAAGTACAAAGAAAATTCACTAAAATCAAGACCATGTTAAGCTTCAAAGTGATGAAATACAAGGGTTAAGCCTGGAAATCCAAGATTCCTCATTCATGTAAATTAACTTTTTTTCAAAGATTCATTTTCCTATCAGTACATTGCTCACTTTTAATTCTTGTATCTTAAAATCAGAAACAAATCTGTATGCGCCTATAAAGAACCGTCTTATGCCTTTAAAAAAATCTGAAAAGAAAGGCTAGGTTTTTTTTTTAGTGCTATTAACACAATTTTAGGCCTATAAATTAAGTTGAAGCATGAAAGGTTTATTCCTTAAACAAACTTTTAACAATGAAGAAATGTGGCTTATCAACTGGCCTGACACTTCATAGTCCTGGCTGGGATTTGCCTTTGCACACTGACTTGATGGGAGATTGCTTCCATGTTATTTGTGGAAGTATCCATGCTGCTTCCACTCTCAGGAATGTTTTATTTTGTTACTTCCTTTACTTTACTGCCTTCTCATCCTGTGAGAATGAGATCAAATAATGGTATCGACATAAAGCCTTTCCCTATTCCCCTCCTGGAAGCAATCTCTCCAGTCTAATTTCTACAGAACTTGATTTGTACTTTCTTACATTTCATTTTCTCTATTATATTAAGAGTACCTTTTCTACTAGAATTCAGTGTAATTTCAGGAAGGATGGATGCCTATTTCACCCTAATTTAATCAGAGTGCTAGTTGAAGGCATTACATAGAAAAGCTTCATATTGAATGAAACATTTTCTCTTCTCCTCTGCTGCTGACTTTACATCAGGCTTACAATCATTTCCTCCAGTAAGTTGTTTCCTCATTAATCAGCCAGTCTCCTTACCAGACTTTTTTTTTTAAAGTTTGTATCCACTTAGCACATTTTTAAAGTCAGTTGCAGTTGTACAATCATTAGTACTCATTGACTTTATGTTGCTGTTTAATTTTTTTTTGTTTTTCTTTAATTTTTCTTAAGCAATTTCAAGTGTGTGACTTTGAGATCCTCAACAAAATGATATATTCCTATTGGCAGGAACCATGTTTTACTTTTTTTGAAATCTTCCTACCCTGACTCCTTACTCCTCAGTATTCTACCCATCGTCATTCCCTCACCCAGAGGCTCTAAACCAGGGGTTGGTAAACTAAGGCCTGCAGGCTAAATGAGGCTCTCTGTCTGTTTTTATATGGCCTGTGGATCAAGAATGGTGTTTACATTTTTAAATGGTTAAAAAAATCAAAGGAAGACTATTTTTTGAAATGCAAAAAATGATCTGAAATTTAATCTCAATGTCCATAAACAAAGCTTTATTAGAGCCCAGCCACATCCCTCATGTATGTACAGCTGCTTTCGTACTGTAATGGCAGACTTTGAGCAGTTTAGACAGAAATCTCATGGGCTTGCAAAGCCTCAAATATTAACTACTTGGCTCCTCACAGAAAGTTTCCCAATCCCTGCCTTAAACATTTGCCGACAGATTGGTTTTGGGATCTGGTTATCTTCTTTAGATCTCTCTAACCTTTAGCTTTTAGATGTTTAGAAAAGTTTTGGCTGAGGTTTTCCTCTGAGAGGAAACAGAAGGTTTTTAGAATCTCCACATAAACAAACAGGCCATGCCCACTGGAAACACAACTAGAAATATGTTTGCATGTATATCAGTCTGTGGAATTCCTCTGACTTGAGGAAGTCTCAAAAGATTTCCAAAACCTATTGATGATTCCAAGGGATGTACAATAAACACTTTTTGGAAATGTATGTGCACTCTGTTTTTATATGGCCTGTGGATCAAGAATGGTGTTTACATTTTTAAATGGTTAAAAAAATCAAAGGAAGAATATTTTTTGAAATGCAAAAAAATGGGTGTTATACTGTATATTGGCAAATTAAATTTAAATAAAAACCATTCATTTGGGGAATATAAAAAATAGTGAAAGGGATTAAAGGTGAAAGGAGAGAAAATGAGTGGGAAATATCAGAGAGGGTGACAGAACATGAGAGACTCCTAACTCTGGGAAATGCACAAGGGGTAGTGGAAGGGGAGGTGGGCAGGGGGATGGGGTGACTGGGTGACGGGCACTGAGGGGGGCACTTTATGAGATGAGCACTGGGTGTTATACTATAAGTTGGTAAATTGAACTCCAATACAAAATATACAAAAAAAGGCACATAGTACTTAAGAAAAAAATAAAAAATAAATAAAAACAAAAATAAAAAAAACAAAACAAAAAAAGTAAATGTAAAGCAACTTTGGAATGGTGACTACAGCTTTCATTAGAATTTTAATTCTGCATAATGACATTGTGTTTTGTAAATCTGAATGACTTTAGAGGCAAGTTCCATAAGATCAGGGCAGCCCAGGTGGCTTAGTGGTTTAGCACCCGCTTTGGCCCAGGGCATGATCGGGGTCCCAGGATTGAGTCCCACGTCAGGCTCCCTGCATGGAGTCTGCTTCTCCCTCTGCCTGTGTCTCTGCCTCTCTCCCCCCATCTCTCTCTTTCTCTCTCTCTCTCTCTCTCTCTCTCTCTCTCTCTGTCTCTCATGAATAAATAAATAAAATCTTAAAAAAATTCCATAAGATCAGAGAGTTACAGATTAACAGAACTGAAGAACATAATCAATTGAGATAATTTACGGAAGAAGGGGTCATCCATCTAAGCTCTTTGCATAAAAGTCCACTTAAATGTCTATGAAACTGCTAAACAGAAAAAGAAAACAACACACCAATAAGGACTTGAACTTTGGTCAGTATTTACGACCAATTATAGACTTTTTAAGATTTTTTTCCTCCATGGGAAATACATTGAGAGAAACAGCAACAAACTCCACATTAGGTACTCTAAAGCTTTCTGAGTTTATTCCCCATCTGTTGAGTTTACTAAATTTTACTTATAAGATGATATGGTTTGGATTCAAAGTGCCCAGAAGAGAAATAACCACAGCCTGAGGTATGCATTTTCATTCAAATGATAGTAGTGAATCACTGTTTAGGATAACAGCAAAAGAAAACAAAACAAAAACCCCACAGACTGTAAAAAAAAAAAAATTCCTTTACCTTGTTCTTGCTTAATCCTCTCTCTTTCTGCATATCCTGCAGTCAGCATATTGATTCTGTTAAGCCATCTGAAAAAACAAATATTAAAATCAGTAACATCACAACTTAATTTCTTATATTTTACTTCTTAAAATATTTATTTTAAGAATAAAGAAGATGTAGTATATATACAATGGAATCTTATTTAGCATAAGGAAAGAAAGAAATCTTGCCATTTGCAAAAAAAGAAAAAGAAAAAAGAAAAAAAAAACCTTGCCATTTGCAATTACATGGATGGAGCTAGAGTGTATTTTGTTAAATGGATGAAATAAATCAGTCAGAGAAAGACAGATACTGTATCATTTCACTCATATGTGGAATTTAAGAAACAAAATAAATTAGTGAAGGGCAAGAAAGACAGAGACAAACCAGGGAACAGACTCTTAACTCTAGAGAACACACTGTTGGCTACCAGTGGGGAGGAGTTCAGGGGATGGGGGAAATAGGTGATGGGGATTAAGGAGGGCTCTTGTCCTGATGAGCACTGAGCAATGTACAGAATTGCTGAATCACTATATTGTACACCTGAAACTAGTAACACAGTATGTTAACTATACAGGAATTAAAATAAAAAAACATTATTATTTTTTTAGAGAGGGAGGGGGGAGCAGTGGAGGGAAAGAGAATCTTAAGCAGAAGCCAGAAGCCATGTCCAGCATGGAACCTGAGGCAGAGCTCAATCTCACCCTGAGATTGTGACCTGAGCTGAAATCAAGAGTCAGATGCTTAACTGACTGAGCCACCCAGGCACCCCTAAAGTACAAAATTTAATAAAATATTAATAAAATAAAAATATTTATTTTAAGATATTTAAGAATATATGAGATAATTTTACATAAAAGATGTCTTTGTTTCTCTTGACACATCGAGTCTTCAAAGAGCTATAATTTGCTGTAGTATAAATTGCTCTCACATTAAAGATGCTATTTCGATAGAAAAGTCTTAGGCAAACCTGTTAATATCCGTAATATAGAGGGTTTTAAGATGATCAGAGCCCTATTAATTCTGTTGCTCCAAATTTAGAAGCACTCCAAATATTGCTGCTGACTGTGTCTTCAGAACAAATGCTCTTTTATAGGTATTTAATATCATACAATATGTACTGATGAGGGAAAAAGTTATGGACCTTGCCTGTCAAAATAAATTTTACTATTAAATATTAGTTGTGATGAAGGTCATTTAAGTTTAATGATCTGGGGGGAAACATATCTTAGGAGTACTTTAGAAATTCGTCTCTAAATACGAAGGAATTAGGTTTTCTAAAGACAAAATGAGCAAACATAATTTTAACCTCTGTATACATCCTGAAAATCTATTTCCACAAGCAATAGTAACTTAAAAATAAATCTTAGTTCTTTCCTCTCTCAGTAGCACTACTATTGCCAGTGGAGGGGCCTGCATTGCTTCAATCTCCATCTTTTTTCTTTTGTCCCACCAGGTCTCTCCCTGTGTTCATTATTCCAGCTGTTCACACTGCATCTGATTATTAACTCATAAAATCTTTAAATTAACCTGACAAATTTCCATTGGTCCATTCTGAGCTATGATCCATATATTTTCCCAAATCAGAAATTAAGGAAGAACCCCTCTTCCAAACTACCTTAAGTTTGGAATGAATAGTATAGTTAACATCATTAAACTATGGAATAATCTGATTAAGATACATTTTAAGGGGTGCCTGGGTGGCTCAGTTGATTAACCGTACGCCTTCGGCTCAGGTCATGACCCCAAGGTTCTGGGATTGAGCCCCACATTGGGGTCTCTGCTCAGTGGTGAGTCTGCTCCTCCTCTTCCCCTCCCCAATGCTCGTTCTCTCTCTCTCTCTCTCAAATAAATAAAATCTTTAAAAAGATGTATTTTTAAGAAAAAATTGTGTTTGAGAACTTTTTCTCCCAAGAGTTTATCTCCTGTGCCAAATGGAAGATGATGTCCTTTGAAGTGAGTCGTATATTTCAGCATTTATGCCCAGTGGTATTCACTGTGCAGCAGACAGAATATCTTGAAAGGGGAGGAAAGTTGTGTCTCTCTTTAACAAAATCACATCCATGGAAATTTAAACTTTAATTTTAAGAATAAGTCACCTAAAGCTCAACTTTATTTTGATAAAACCTACAATGTAATTATCATCTAAGTATTTTTGGGAAATGAAGAAAGGACTGGAATAGAAAGGGAATAAAATGAAGATTGATCAAATAAATTCAGTAGGATAGAGTACACTCATATACTCCAGAAAATCACATGATAAGTTAAGAAGTCAACTTCGTGATGAATAATCTTTAAAAAATGACTCTAATCACTAGTAAAAGGTCAAAATTGAAATTTAGCCTATAGGTCATTCGTGGTGAGAAAGAGGTTGAATTTGCACTACAAGATAACTCTTAGCACTTTTGGGAAAGATTTGTCTGGTGCTTTTTGGGTGAAAATGATGATAAGAGCATTAGAGGAACATATATTACTGGATTTTAATCCAGTACCTCCTATTGACTATTTTAAAAACCACCACTGAAATTTCATTTTGTCAGAAGTTTAAAGAACAATGAGGCCTTTATGAGATGAATCAAGAAACTAAAAAGAGGCTTCCTTGATTTTTCAGTTCAACAAATTTACTAAGTGCCTGCTACATGCTGAACAATGAGCTATGTTTTGGGGGCACAAAAATGAATAAGACATAATTTCTGCCTTTAGTGAGTTCCAGAATTGCTAAATGTCATAAGACAATTGAAAAATTCAACTACTTTTAGGAAGAAAAATTCTGTTCATGATAAAAACTCTTCAGAAAGTGTGTGGCTAAACTCAGGCCAGTGTGTATAGGCACAAAAGGCTGAACACCATACAACTGTTTGTGCTGTCTTGGATAAACTTGTCCTTATGGCCTCAGCTAAAAGCCTATAGGCTTACCTATATATATGCATTAACTGAGTCAAGAAATATTTAATGAGAACCATGTCTGTTAGGTCTTGTTCCAAGCACCAAGAATTCAGAGAAACAAAGTACCTGCCTCCACAGAGCTACATCTTAGAGAAGGCAATAGACAATTAAAAGAGATACAAATAAACATATGTAAAGTTAGTATCAAGTGCCATTTACAAAAACAGCTAGGAAAAAAATTAGAAAGTCAAAGGGGCTAGGGGTGGGGGAGGCTATTTTAAGAAAAGCTGGTTAGGGATACAAGCATTGGATTTAATGATGAGGAAATGCTTTAATATTAGATCTACATCCAGCACCTTACTATATCACTAATGTTATAAAACAAGACAATATAGGTATGGGGAAATTGAGCCTAAAGTGAACTTTCCCATGAACTTGTCAACAATTAACAGAGAATAATGTAAGGAGAGGAAAAAATGAGTAAGAACTACGGGAGAAATGTACAAAAAGTAATTGCCAAATAGAAATGGGTGAATCCTCACAATTATAAGGACATGCATACTGACATGATAAGGAATATATAGGCCAAATGAATTCAGTAAATAAGTCTCAGAATACTTGAGAAACATGATGTTTTATTTTCTTCCCACAGATTTCACAGACTGGCAAATTTTTTTTTCATGTTTCAGTGCTCATTTCTGAGGAGGAAACAGATGGATGGTGGTGGGGGCCTCAAAAGTGTTTTTGCAAATTACCTCACAAACTTATATCTGTTCAAAAAATAGAAGGTGAGATCTTAATATTCCAAGTGTGTGTGTGTGTGTGTGTGTGTGTGTGTATTATATATATATATATATATATATATATATATATATATATATATATTTGGGTATATATGTAAATAAATTTGGGTATATATGTATTTGGGTATATATATATATAAATAAATAAATTTGGGTAATGTATGTATACACACAGAGATTTTTTACATAAAAATTAAATTTAAGGGACACCTGGGTGCCTCAGTTGGTTAAGAATCTATCTGCCTTTGGCTAAAGTTGTGATCCTAGGGTCCTGAGATAGAGCCTCGTGTCAGGCTCCCTGCTTAGCAGGGAGTCTGCTTCTCCTTCTCCATCTGCCCTTTCCCTTGCTTGTGCTCTCTCTCTTTCAAGTAAATAAATAAAATCTTTAAAAAAATTAAATTTAAGGAGTACTTTTTTCATTCCAATTACTAGGTTCTGTCAAAACTCAAACTATATTTTAAATATACATACGATAGTGCTTTAGAGATGAAGAAATAACCAGATAAAGCTTATATTTATGTAATAATTAGCATAATTATAGTATTATAAAATCTCTTGAAGACTTAGGTACATTTCTTTAAAGGATTATCTATAGAATGAACCAATGCCCAGATTATGTAACAATCAGGCTAATGAACAAAATTGTTGGAGGGCATCTCTCCCACCAGTAATCCTCTGTTTATTTCTAGCAATGACATTCCTCCTTTCTATTAACAAATAATTTGCCTATTGAAAGTAGACATTGGGAATATGATTATAAAAAAAGAAAAATTAAAACAAAAGTTCATTATACTTAAGTTTTCAAAAAGATTTACTATTTCAAGACAATGTAATTTTGAAGGTTATAGTGTACCTAGCAAGGCTCACATAAAACAGCACTCTTAAATGTATCATGTAGAGATGACATATTTGATCAGATCCATTTTTTCCCTTTGACTCGCTGCTTAGAAAAAAACAACAAAATGAAACACATGGATTGGCTTAGTTTCTTCCATGATATTCTGAACCGGATACATCTATAGGAGTATTAGGGAAGAAGAGTATCATGACACACTTTTGAAGTTATTGCTAAAACAGGGCAGGGAGTGGAGACAAGGAACGGTTTTATAGCTCATGAAAAGGCATTTTCTATGCCTTAAAGAGACCCTGATTAGCATGTTTCATGAATAATTAAGTTATGCTAATTCTTAGAGGTGATTTTATCCATCTTATAAGATAGAATAATACTCATTTTTACCACTTATTCAGTTTGGCCATGATGTAAACTCTTCATATTCATCCCAAGGGCACTGAGCTCAACATGTGATAAAATAGTGAGGAACTAGAACAGTAGAATTATAAAATTATTAAAACACAAAATAGAGCATCACAACCTCTCTCTCACCTCATAAGCATGTGAATAAACATTTTCATTTTGAGAACACATTAAGGAGAAAAGGCTCTCCAAATTCCAATTGCCTAGTGTGAAATTTCAAGAATGGGAACATAAATCAAAAGAAGATTATGGGAAGTACAAGAAAGACTCAGTCCCCTTATTAATAATAAAATAGTTTATCAAGTGTTCTCTACATCTGTTTGCCATTTCTGTGTATTCATATCCTTGCTTTGGACAAACCATGCTTTTACTCCCAAGTGTCAAAAAAACCCAAGATCATTTATAAAAGCATATCAAATGTTCATTTAGTATGCTCAAGCATATTTGTAAAGTTGCACAATCTTGTGCTTAAAAATATCTGGATACTGAGGCACCTGGGTGGTATGGTACAGTCAGTTAAGTGTCTGACTTTTGCTTTCAGTTCAGGTCATGATCTCAGGCTTGTGAGATTGAGCCTCTGCATCAGGCTCTGTGACGCACTCAGTGTGGAATCTACCTAAGATTTTTTTTTCTCTCTCCCTCTGCCCCCTACCCCCCTGAACTCTCTTTCTTTCAAATAAATAAATTTTTGAAAAAATACCTGGATGCTAATTTTTTGGAAACACACAAAGAAAGGTAAATGGAATAAGAGTCCAAAGTATATAAAAGGAATATATATTACCAGCAAACACTTAAATAGCACTTACAATTGAGCACAGACTGTTCTAAGCCCTTTATGTATGCTCATTTGCTCCTCACAAAAGTCCTTTGGGTGGAGATGGTTATTATGTCCATTTTTTAAAGGGGTCTATACCTGGCATAAAGAGGTCCAGTTCTTTTTTTATTTTTTAAAAGATTTTATTTATTTATTCATGAGACACACACACACACACACAGAGGTAGAGACACAGGCAGAGGGAGAAGCAGGCTCCATGCAGGTAGCCTGATGTGGGACTCGATCCCTGGTCTCCAGGATCATGCCCTGGGCTAAAGGCAGTGCTAAAGTGCTGAGCCACCGGGGCTGCCCAAGAGGTCCAGTTCTACAGCCAAGGTCACACAGCTAGTAAGTGCGAGAGCTGACATTTGGACAGTCTGGTTCCAAAGTCTATGCTTTTAATCACTGTGCTATGCTGCCTCTCCCTAACTGTTGGCAACTTATATATGTCATATGCACTGCCTGCTGAAGACTTGTAAGAAGGAAAAATCTGAATCTCAAATCCAATTTCTATAGATCTAGACATGAGAGAAGGAGGAAAAGGAAAAGTTAAAGTGGAAACCTGGAGCAGAATGTTGTAGATGATAGAGAAATACATATTATATATATACATATATATAATATATGTATATTTCCACCCTCAAAGCCCCAAATAATCATGTAGCCATTAAAGCATTTGGCTGAATAGCTTTGTCCAGTGATAGAAGAAAGGTGATAGAAATATTAACTTTGCTTAGGACTGAATTTTGAGATGGATGTTGTGTCATAAATACTTAGCACTTGGAAAAGTCAGATTTTTGGGTGATTATCTCCCTGTCCCCACCTGGGAATAAATTTGAAGACAGAATCTTCAAATGGTCTTTAAAAAACTTTTTTACAGTAAATTTTTTAGGTATGGATTCAGTCACATTTTTTAGGTATGGATTTAGTCACATTTTTTTGTAAACCTGATAAACAGTCAACAAGTTTATTCTGACTTTTAAAATGATGTTCTCTGAAATTAGGTATGGCTAGATGCAGCTATGCCTGAGTCCATTTTATTTTAAAGTGATCAATCACAGTGACATTATTCTCTAACATTAATGTGGAAAACTTAGAATTCTAAGCCTAACTGACTTTCTAAGTGCTTTGAAATTTAAGTAACACTTTACCTGTTCATATCATCAAGATGCTCAGCAGCAAAATAAAAGCTTTTGATTTTAGGATGACAGGCTTTGAATGCACTGTAAAAGGAAACAAAGTACACTTACTTTATTTCAAATTGGGAAATAAGTTAGAACCAAATAATTTTTATGGGTAAAATTACCTCAGCATCTAACCTGAGTTCACATATATAATGCTTCTGCCATGATGACAGAAATCAGTAAAAAATTCAATTTTCTGCCCACAAAACTGCTTTCTTATTACCTCAATTTGAAAGCATTAGACAAGCACCCTCTAATTTAAAAGCTAGAAATTAAAAAAAAAAAAACCTTCCTTTCTCTCCCTCTCCCCAAATAAAACCAACTTACTATTTCTTGCGGCATTCACTGGCTCTATCAATTTTAAATTCAGGCAGACTGATGAATCCTTCTGCTTTTTCATCCTAAAGAAGCAACACTTTTATTTAGGGTATTATATACAAAGGGTTGAAGCAGATAATATAATATAATCATGTCTTTAAAAATCTATACTAATAAGTTTGTTCATTTAATTTCTTAAATTTAGCATTGGGTGTTATACTGTATGTTGGCAAATCGAACTCCAATAAAAAAAATACAAAAAATTTTCTTAAATTTGACATTTTAGAGATTAGAGTTTAACTCTAACTTGTTATATTACATTAAACTGGAGATATATTTTGAACATTTGAAATACTACAAATTAAGATAGACACAGAAATTTTGAAAAGTCTTTCTTATAGTGGAATGTAGATAGAAAATTCTTTAAATTGTCAAAGTGAAACGTTTCATAAGTAGTTTCCTCACCAGGATGTATATATACTTTTATAACATATAAAATAACTTCAGTCCATGTTCACCATTCATAATTTTCTGTAATTTTTAACGTTCAGATGTGACATATATTGAAGTTTACTAATTCCTTTTCCACCTCCAGAAAGTTTTTTTAATCAAACCTGAATTAAATATGCTGTGTATTCAAGATTTTATAAATGAAATAAGTTAATCTGATCTTCAAACATCTAACTTGGTATGCATGCTATTTATATACATGGTCATCTTCTACTTGGACAATTGAATGAAATCCATAAAATCCTCCTACTCTAATGTGGCATGGAAAAACAAGACAGGAGAATTATCCAAAATCTTATGTTAGATACAACTTATTTCAACTAGGCTAAGACTACCTTTGGCTAAGTCATTGTTGTTGACCCTTTCATCCAAGCTCCCAGACTTTTACTCCCCCAAACTTTGATCTGTGCTATATCAGTTCATGCCTCCTTATATATAAAGTTCAAGTGAGATTACACCCCCATCTGCTATCTTAAAGAAAAAAAATGCAGATTCTCAATTCTTTCATTGTGTATGTAAAATGTAAAACTTAATAAAAATATGGTATTACGGATAGTGACTGAAATGTGTGTTACAAAAAAAGAGAGTATTATAACTTTTTCAATATTTTCCAGTATTTGAGTATTTTTTTCTTCCAATCTTGGGGTAAACACAATAGTTTCAAATCTCTTTTTCAACTTCAATGTCTGTCATATCAACCTGGATATCTTTAATTTAAAAATTCTAAATTTTGAACAATTTAAAATATTTTTGGAGTAGATATGATCTTCCTGTAATGTGATGAGGGATTTTTACATTTCTCCTAAAAAAATCACACTGTGTTCTTCTTATAATGTATACTATGGAATTATTCATTCACTTCTCAGAAGGCTAACATAGTAACAACTCTGAAACATAGCTACTGTTCAATAAAAAAGGCCTCAGTTTTTTTTATCACTTACACTTTGAAAGAATATAATATAGCATACAGCAGACAAATCTACAAGTGAACTTAAAGAGAAACAAAGACTATATTTTGATACTGTTTGATTGGCATATAAAAAGTATTTGATGTTAAATGAAAATATTAGTAAAATTGTTTTTTATATCTAAAATAAGATACACTTAGTGAAATAGAAGACTTTTTAGGTAATTGTGTAATTGGAACAAATAATATCAAAAGTGCAGAAAATAACTAAATCCTTCTATATAATGTAGGCATTTATTTTAAATAGCAAAACCTTACTTTAAGATTTTACAAATGAATAAATCAATTTGAAAAATATTACTAACAGCGTATGTGTATTGAGTACTGAGTGTATGCTAGGCATTATTCTAAGTGGGCTTTACATGAACCGATTGATTTCATCCATATGATAACTCAGTGAGCTAGGCACTATTATTACTTCCCCTTTTTGCAGAGGAGGAAAGTGATGCGTAGTAACCCAGGTGGGTTAAGTCTATTCTCTTAAACATGACAAACATAACTCCTCTAGATATTTTATAAGTATAATTATGTTAAATTATACTTCAAAAATTAATCTTCAAAAGCAAATTGATGCATGTCTTAACATAATAGTATTCCTATAAGACTATGTGGCCAGCACACCATATTAAACCATGTACATTTTTTGAGAAAACAAATGAACAATAGAAATTACTGTTAAAAAAATCTTAATAAGGTGAACTGAAAGATGTCTATGGCAAAAGAATAAAAATAAATGCAGAGTCAAACAACGAGTAAGGTATACTCTTGTGTATCTGTTGTGATAGGTGGTAGGTCATGATATAACTACTCTGGATAAAGATGTGTTTACTGCAAATGAAACAGGAAATCCTAAGAACAACTTAAATATATTATATACACTTCCCTCTCCCCATCCCTCAAATGGTCCAAATGAAATGGATATTTGCAGATTTTTAAAACTAGTCTTCTAGTTCATGTATTCTTTAGGAAAAACAAATAAATTCATGTGCTCTTAATTTACTTAAATTCTTAAAGAACTTTCCCCCTCAAAAAAAAAAAAAACCCAAACAGAAAAAATTTAAACTTTACGCAAAAGTGAGACATTTGAAAATCTACTTCAAATTCCATATATAATCCTTCTAGTTAAGCTATTGCCGGAATTAGTTTGACATTTTGAATTAGACACACAAAATTTTATCTGTGTTTCAGATATGTTGCCACATTCAAATAATTTAGACAACTATCTTCCCAAACCCCCCAAATGCAGTCATTTTAATAAAGGCAGATTAAAAAATAACTAGCGGAACTCTCTTGAATTAACATTAAGGTGGTTATATAGTTTTAAAATAGAAGTCCCCAAATGGTGATTCTTTGGGTTAAAGACAGAAAATGAATGAGAAAATAAAACCTGCTTTGTCTTACCTCCTCATTAATATACCAATACAGGGATGCATCCTTTAGGACAAACCAATATTTCTTCCATTTCTGTGAAAAATAACTCTTTGCATCTTTCTTTTTCCAAAGCCAACCTTCACAGTCACCCCGGCCAAGATCTTTGCAAGAAATCCGTCTTTTGCTCTTGCCAGCTATAGGACCTAAAGATCATAGTAGGTAAAAATGCTTTTTAAATTTTATACAAGTGTGAAGGTAGAAGATTAATCTATAGCTCATAAAGATAAGTCTGGGGCTTAACAACCTTAAAAATTCTTATTTTTATATCATCTCAGAATATAAAACTATGGAAATCTTTGATATCTTTCCTCCCATCTAAGTGACATGCAATGTAATCAGAAATGTGTAATCCCAGTCTCAAAACCAGTTGAGACTATTTATTGTAAAAGGAACCCCTTCATCACAATTGACCTGAAAGAGAAGCTGGTCTTGGTAGCTCTTGCTAGGGGACTGTGTTCTTCCAAACCACAGTGGGTTCAGGCAAGAGAGGATGGGTGAAAGATGCTGACGATTATCACAGTGCAAACTAAGCAGCTATATATTTCGTTTCCTTTCCTTTTCTTACCTTTGTTTTTCTTCTTTGATTTATGTTGCAGTGAGGACTGCTGAAATGTCTGAAATCAAAGAAAGGGAAGGTTATTATTATTTGATACTCAGGGTGCCATCCATAGTGCCAGCATGCTGCACAGAACTCTCAAGAACTGAACAATGACTCGGAACCCAGGTCAGAGAAAGCATCTTCTTTTTCCAAAGACTCAAAACAAATTCATATATATCATGTCACTTAACTTTCTAATCTCCCACAAAGCAGGAGAGGATATTATCATTGTCTTTCTTTTGTAGTAAGAGAAATCAGGGCAGTGGTGAAACTCAGGGCTTTTACATATATATATTGCTCATATATATTGCTTTCCCAGGCAATAGGTCATTTGATTCTTACAAAGTCAAATAGGACTCTCACTTGTTACTGTGAAGTTCATTCCCTTTCCATAAGCCAACAGCACTTGGATGAATATTTTCTTGTCATGCCTATTCCTGTCACTAGTACTGGGAAGTTATCTTCATATAAGTGATGTCAGTACCTTGGCTCTTCAGTTCATCATCTCCAATGATCTTTATTTCTCTTCTCCTCAGCTCCCTATTCCCATGACCAGGTTTGTTAAGTACACTTCAACCACTGCCTCTATTACTGACATTTTATGTAGCCCAATAGCTTCAACCTAGTCATTTTTAGAAAATCTCCAAGGAAGCATCCAATTTGTCGACCTTACCACCCTTTTGTGCCTTTTTCTTTCTCACTCAGTTTTCAGGAGACATCATTATAATCATTACACTGAGCCATGCTCTATCATACTGGTCTAGCTAAACCTGTCTATCTGTCTGCTCTATACTAAGTATCAGAAAGGCTTAATGTCTTAAGGGAAAAATCCACAACTGGTCTAGCTTTTTCTCTTAAGGGAAAAATCCACAACTGGTCTAGCTTTCAATGACTACAAATCACTGGTTCCAGTCAGTCAGTCTACTAAGCTACCTTGTCGTTCAGTGGTATAATGAGGTTAATTATGTTCACATGATTAGCTAGCTAACGGGGTACAGAGATAGCATGTGCAATTTCATTCACATATACTCCTTCAAAATGAATTTTAGGTATCAGGATCTTCTTTTTCTTTACAAAGGTATGCCTGTAAGGAGTAATTGGATTTTGTTTACGTAAAATTCGCTGGTCTTGGTTTCATACAATAAATACATTTGTATTCTGTGACATACTTTCTTATTTGGTATCTTTGTTCATAAAATAACATTCCACTAATATAGCAATTTTCTTATTTTGTGTATGGTTTACTTAATTCTCATGAATATGGTATTATGGATGGATACCAGGCCTAAAGATAAGGATCCAATAATTTGCTCATGTACAGTATAACTAAGAAATAATTGTCCTCAAAGCAATAGAAACATGTCTGTATGAGGTGTGTGTGTGTTTACAAAATTTTGCAGGATACATGGCTACAGAAATCCATAATCAATTTTGGAGAGAAAACAAAAGATAAAATCCGTTATGCTGTGTTGATTGTCTTGAGTGCGCTTTGTTTGAAAAAAAGAGCTCAAATAGTAACTCAGGCTGTGCTCAAGTATAGGTAATTTATATATAGTTATTTTCCCTAAAGTGTTTGTCTGTAAAATGATTTTTTTCCTTTTGTGTTTCCTCAAGTACTCATTGTAATCTTACAGTTCATTATTCTTAACAATGACAAAGATGGGTGTGGTTTGTTTTTAGGGAACTATACGTATTACAGACAGCTCAAAATAATTGAGTTATATAAGGTACCTCCTATACTTTTTGTATACTGTTCCTGAGATCCTGGAGGTCTACTTTAAAATCTACACAAAAGGGGATCCCTGGGTGGCGCAGCGGTTTGGCGCCTGCCTTTGGCCCAGGGCGCGATCCTGGAGACCCGGGATCGAATCCCACATCGGGCTCCCAGTGCATGGAGCCTGCTTCTCCCTCTGCCTGTGTCTCTGCCTCTCTCTCTCTCTCTCTCTGTGACTATCATAAATAAATAAAAATTAAAAAAAAAAAAAGAAACAAAACTTTAAAAAAAAAAAATAAAATCTACACAAAAAATATTTTATGTTCTCCAGGCTTTCTTTTAATAAGATTATCTTTTCATAGAAAAGATATATGCATAGATATATTTTCATACTGACTGTGATTGCAGAGTATAATCAGTGTACTTATTGTTGAAACCCAAGAACTCCAAGGCACACAATACAGATTTATCCAACATTCAAAGAAGCACAGCCATAGATGTCTTTTGTAAATATTACAATGAAATTATCTTAAAAGAGAGTTTATTTTTCTGAGTGACATGACATTTTCTAAAATAAAAAAAAGGAATTGAACTACAGTTGAGCCTTGAACAATGTTACAATGTTGGGGGTTAGGAGCACCAACCCTGTAACTTTTGACTCCTCCAAAGCTTTACTAATAGCCTACTGTTGACCAGAAAGCTTACTGATAATGTGAACAGTTGATTAACATATATTTTGTATGTTGTATGTATTATATACTGTATACTTACAACTTTTTCTTTTTTTCAGTATTTCTAGGCAATGTGGTTTGTCTGAGTTTTTTTCAAATTGTCACCCATCTCTAAAATTTTTTCCATTATATTTATTGAAAAAAAGTGGACACAATGGAATTCACATAAAAATGAATAACTTGTGTTGTTCAAAGGTCAATTATATGTATTTTTGAAAGTAATAGGAAAAGCAGTGAAAACTATAATTAAGGAAAAAGGTCTCTTGAGAAGAGAGTTAGTACAGCAGGCTTCAGGCTCTTATCTCAGAAGGGTCTGCTTGCAAGGTTAGACATCAGCTTCCATCTGGGAACTCGGCTGGCAGTTCCCTATACTGATGAGAGCTTCACTAAGCAACAAGACTGTTTTGCCCACCCAGGGACTAAACACCTGTTTTTCTTTGGGGAATCTAGAATTTTTGTAGTTGCTAGACAGAGGATGTCTCTATGACCAATCCAATAAAAGCCTTCGGTGCTGAGTCTTTAATGGGCTTCCCTGGGCAGAGACACTATACACGTGACTGCATTTTTGCTGCTTGGGTGAAATTGCACTCTGCATGATCCGTCACAAGGAGAGAGCAGAGGAAGCCTGAACAAAGATTTCTCCAGATCCCATAGGTGTCTTTTTTCCTTACTGCTCTGACTATACCTCCTTGCTGTGTTACTGCAGTAAATCTTAGCTGTGGGTAGAACTACATGTGGAGTCTTGTGAGACCTTCCAGTGAATCATGGAACATGTGGGTGATCTTGGGAACCTCTGAAAAAGCCTCCTATTCAAAAGAGTTCTTACAAACTTGTATTAAAATTATTCATTGTTCATATGCATAAATAAGCTAATGACAGTGAAGGTTTCCTCATGTCATCAGTGGTGGGGTGATTAAGTACTCCTGAAGTGCAAATTTAGAATCCTGTGTAGTCTTTTCTAGTAGCACTGATGGAATTATTCATTCTGAGTGACAAATATTTAATTGGTATCACTTTTTTTTCAGATTCTAATGATATCATGAGAAATTTAATGTAAGCAAGACATTAAGAAGAGACCTATGACTGTAATGGCTAACACAGAAGATCATATAAGGTGCAATGACTGAAAAAGAAAAAAAAGACGCCTGGAATCTTTGTTTTCATGATGATGAATGCTTTTCTCATGATAGTGGAATTTACAATATATTTTATTTTTTTATTTTTCTTATTAGCTTCAGATCATCCTTCTTCCAGGTTCATTCTGAAGTATATTCTTTAGAAGTTCTTTCATAACAGTCTATTGAGTAGCAAACCCTTCTAGGTTTTTATGTTTGAAAATATAAAAATCCTTTACTCTCAAATAATAGCCTAGCTGGGCATAGAACATTGAGTTGAAAATAATTTTCCCTCAACAATTTGAATATATTACTTTATTTTCTTTTGGCATTTATTGCTACTCTTAAGACATCTGTAGCTACTCTGTCATTTGTCACAAGTTATGTTTAGTCTCTTGGTAGCTTTTAAAATATCTTTATCCCTGATAGTCTGCAATTGTACCATGAAGTGTTTAGGTTGTAATTTCTTTTAAATAATCCTATTTTTGGGACGCCTGGGTGGCTCAGTGGTTGAGCAACTGTCTTTGCCTCAGGACGTGATGCCGGGGTTCTGGGATCGGGTCCCACATCGGGCTCCCTGTGAGGAGCCTGCTTCTCCCTCTGCCTATGTCTCTGCCTCCCTCTCTGTCTCTCATGAATAAATAAATAAAATCTTTAAAAATCCTATTTTAAATTCATTGTGTTGTCCTTGAAGGTATTATTTCTTTAATTTTGAATATTCAGGCACTATGTCTTCAAATGGTCTTCTTAACCAATCTCTTTTTCCCCTCTAGACATATGTTGACACCCCCCAATTTATCATCCATGTATCTTTCATATTTTTTATCCTTTATATTTTTGCAATGCTTTTTAGGTAAATTCATTCTGATATCTTCTAATTTTTTAATTCTCTCTCTTATTGCATCCAGTCTAAAGTTTATCCTATTTACAGAGTATTTACTTCACTGACTATATTTTACATATCCAGGATGTCTAGTGGGTATTGGCTCTTTTGCATATCCACTGTTCTTAATCATTCCATTATTATTTCAAAATTTATTTTAAGTGCTTTGTGGATTTTCCATAGTTTGTACTTAATAAGGAAAGAATCACCTATGTACAAGTCATAGCTCTGGTCAGTAGCTGATTTTTTATTTAATCTCCTCACTCATGGGTAAGGAAGCTCTGCTTGCTTTCTCAGTTTTTTTCACTCAATGAGTCAGTCCTCAGTTTCCTGACATGGCTGCAGTCTATTTGTTCCCTGATACCCATTACAGTGGACTCTCAGCCATTTTTAAGTCTTTCTGGACTCAGAGTCTACCAGGTATGTGGTTTTAGTTCTCATTCATCACTGAGCAATTTTGTTCTTTTTTTCTGGTCCTTGGGGACTAGATCTTACTTTTGACCATGATTATAACTTTTTATGTGTTTGGAGTAGGGTGAGTGTGTGAGTGTGTGTGTGTGTGTATGTGTGTGTGTATTTAAAGCATAAGCTCATAATGCTTACTGACCACAAAAATAGATTTCCTTTCTAAGCATTTGTTTTGTTTTTGTTTTTAATGATTTTATTTATTTATTTATGAGAGACACACAGAGAGAGAGAGGCGGACATAGGCAGAAGGAAAAGCAGGCTCCTCACAGGGAGGCTGATGTGGGATTTGATCCTGGATCCTGGGATTATGCCCTGAGCTGAAGGCAGACACTCAACCACTGAGCCACACAGACATCCCATTTCTTTTGTAAGCATTTGTGAAGATTAACTGCCTTGAAATTATGTTTTTAGCTTATTTCCTAAATTATCTTTCAATAAACTCTTTCTTTTTAAAATATTTTTTATTTATTTATTGAGAGAGAGAGAGAGAGAGAGAGAGAGAGAGAGAGAGAATGAGAGAGACTGTGCACAAGATCAGGGGAAGGGGCAAAGGAGAGGCAGAGAAATCCTTAAGCAGACTCTCCACTGAGTGAGGAGTCCGACATGGGGCTCTATCCTAGGACCCTGAGATCATGACCTGAGTCGAAACCAAGAGTCAGACATTTAACTGACTGAGCCACCCAGGCGCCACTCAATAAAATACTTTTAATGCCCTCACTAATACTTTCTGTTTACTGTAGTAAGCATCTAGGTGAAAGTTCTTTGGATTTTCTCCCTAAGAATGTCTACAAACTCTCATCTTTAGTAATGTACCACTTCATATGGTTAGCTAGGAGTTCTCGTGTGAGTTGCAGGTTTCCTAACTCAATTTAACGTGTACAAAACTGAGCTTATGATATCCACCACCTATCAGCCAATCTGCTCCTCTCCTGGTCTTCTGTACCTTAGTAAATAGCAAGTCCATTTCCCCATTGTCCTCCCTGCCTCTGCTCTTACCTTCTCTATTTTTAACACAAGAGCCAGAGTGATCTTGTTAAAATATGATTTGAACCGTGTTATTCCTCTACACAAAACTTCAACTGGCTTCTTATTCTACTTTGAATCAATGCAAAAATCCTTGCAATGTTCTCGAAGGACCTGCATGGCCTGGCCCATCTGCCTCCTGCTCCCCCTACCTTTGCTAACTTTGCTCCAGTCACACATGCTGCAGCTAGAGCAGGCCAAGCAGAGTCACACCTTAGGGACTTTACTCTTGCTGTTCCTTTTGTCTGAGATGTTCTTGGCCCAGATGTTGTTGGGGCTCACTCCCTTATCTTCTTCAGATCGTTACTCAAATGCTTTCTTTTTAGTAAACTCTTCCCAGACTTCCCTATCTAAAATTGTTACTCTCGTTGCCCTCAATGCTTCCTGTTTCCCTTCTCTGCTTTATTTCTCTCCTTAGCACTCAGCATTACTGAAAGTACTTATATTTCTTGTTTATTGCTCAGCCTTCCCTCCAAATATAAATGGCATTAAGGGAAATTCTGTCTATTTTATGCACTGTTTCATCTTCTGCCTAGAACAGGGCCTAGTACAGAGGAAGTACTCAATAAATACTGGTTGAGTGAATGGACGTTGAGCAAACCATCAGCAAAGAGCATAGGATGTGGTCTTAATCAGGTGATTGTTTTAACCTGAAGAAGTCCTGCCACAGGGGAGATAAACAAGCTAGGTATCTTTTCTCCAATAATCCATGTATAGGTCTGTACTTTAGTAGGCTGTTTCTTTTGGTAGATAAGAAATATTCCTTTTTGTCCACTCTCCTTTAGCATTACTTGCACTGAGACAGTCTTAGTGCACTTAATGGTTTAAATTTGAATTCAAGATATGGCTGGCAAAAGGACATTAAATCTGTGTCAAAAGATAAATATGCAAATAATTATATGATGAATTATGAATGGATGTGTTGAAATCATAATTCTCCCCATAAAAATAGAATGTGCTAAAATAAAAGGCCATTATGAAAGTATTGTTGATCCTCTACTTAACCATGGCGATGCATGCAATAGTATTCTGTTTGGCTATAAAAGATCCCTTTTTCAGACGTTTGCCTGAAAAGACCATTTATCTTTCATTTTGTCCACAGATGTTCTGTTCAAACTCCATTCCCCCCTCTTTGGATGAGGAAGTGTGGGGGAGGGTAATTTGGGTCATTCTTATCCTGAAACTTTCAGAAGCACTTATTTTAATTGTGGAAGAAAATGACAGGTTCTGTGTTACATTTTGAAAGCTCAGCTACTATTAAATTCTTCTCAAGTTGCAAATTGCTACACTTATGGAAAAATTTGCAATCAAAATACTCTCTTGTTGCAATATAGCAACTTCCTCTTACTGTAATTTTCTGCAAAGTTCCAACATTTCTGCACTGACTAGTCAAACCAATAGCTTATTTTCTTATACATAAGAAAAGAAGGTGCTTAGCAATTTCAAACACTCGGGATAAATGATAGCTACTTTCACATATTTAATTTTTAAATAAATAAACAAATGCTTTTAAGATTTAAATATTTCACAAAGAGAAGCATTTTGCCTTACTTTCTCATTATTGCTGCTGGCAGAAAAAAAGTCTAAATATGAAGAAGTGGGGTAAGATGCTAATGGGACTAAATATTAAATCAAGAAATCTTCCACTTACAAGAAATAAGGGCATAAATTGAACAAGTTTGCTGTTTGTGGTAGCCTTGCACATTCTGCTGCATGGGAGACGGGGGAGACTTTGGACGCACACGAGGTCTCTGGGTACAGTGGGGTGAGGTTGCTCTGGATTCTGTCAATAAGGTTAACCTGACTTTATATTGACAGAAAATGCTTCTGCAGGCACTCAAAAATAAGCGTGCTTTTCAAAATAATAAGCATGCTAATAAATTAGCATCCAAAGAATAAAAAGGCAGTAATTAGGGGGTGGAATTTAGAGGTCAAACTCATTAGGTTGGGCAGAATCAACATTTCATCAAAAGAATATCACATGTATCAGATTCTGAAGGAAGGAAATGATTGAATCCTATTCAGGATCCCATTAGGTGATATCTCTTTTCCTATGGGGTGGTAAGGTAGGAAGAAGAGTGATTAGTGGTGAGTAGTTGAGAAGGGTAACAAGAATCACAACCCTTGGGCGGCATCTGGATGGGTGGCTTAGTCAGTTAAGTGTCTGCCTTTGGTTCAGGTCATGATCTCAGAGTTCTGCACCACATGGGGCTCCCTGTTCAGCAGGGGGTCTGCTTCTCCCTCTCTCTCTGCCCCTCCCCCCTACCTGTTCTCTCTTGCTCATTCTCTCTCAAATAAAAGAAAATCTTTTTAAAAAAAGAATCACCATTCTTGGGAAACAGGAACTGGCATTCTTGGTCACAATAATGATCATTTACTGAGGGCTTCCGTGTCCACACTGTCTTAGGGACTTTATATCAGTTATTGACCTTAAACCTGACAATAAACCTTGAAAGTAGTTATCATTAATACCATTTTAAAGAAGAGAAAATTGAGACACAGGATGTGTAAACAGCTTGCTCAGGACCACAGAGATAGTGGCAGAATTAAAATTCAATCCCAGGTCTGTCAATCCCAAAACCTGTTCTAATCGCTCTGTGCAATACTGCCTCCCAAATAAGTACTCTGTAGTCATAGTAACAGTGTGAGAGTAAAGAAAAACGGCTTATGACATGAAGATTTCCACTTATGAAAACCTCTCATGACATGTGATATAAGTACATTGCTATGTGGAAAGAAAGGATTCTATAAAACAGAAAGATACTAAGGGTAACATTTTATTATTAATGGAGATAATTCAAACTGGAAACATTTAACCAATTTCTAATTTTCATGCTTTTGTCAATTTTATTTTAATTAGCAAGTTATATTGCTCTGTGGATTAAAATAGAGATTTGCAGGGTTTTTCTTCTTTCTTGGGGGGGTGACCATTAATCATAATATCTTCATGAGAGGAGCTCTCATGTTAACATTTTAATTTTGCAAATGAAATAGAAACTAAGGCTCAGCCAAGTTAGACAAGGATGGGACTGCAGTCACATTTTATTCAAACCTATTAATAGTGTTAATTGAACTCAGTGCAATTAAAAAACCCTATGTCAATACTGATGAGGAAAATCAGTGATCCAAATAAGGCAAGCCTACCTCTCCACTAATTCTTTACACAGGAGAAATCTCCTGGAGCTGATTCATTGTGTTATGCAATTTTTCACCTGATACACTGCTGATTATTATGCAATGCCTTAAAATTACTTGGTTCGCTTTCTCAAGATGTGGTTTCTAACTACTGCATTAATTTCTATAAAGGCAGAAGCCATCTGCTTTAGCTCACCACGCTATACTCAGCTCCTAGCACAGGACCTGATATATAATTATCTGTTGAAAGCATGAGTCAAACAGTTCCTAAACCACCTGTGTGTGCAGGACACAGAGGCTATGCATTATGACATCTCACATGCAATCTGTCAGCACATCCTGTCCATTCTCCCTTCAAAACATATCCAGAGTCCAACCTCTTCTCCACTTCCACTTTAGAGTCCAGGACTAAGCCACTATCATCTCTCACTGGAATCGACCAGATCCTATCTTGTCTCTTTGCTTTCACACTTACTTCAGCCCCTTCAGTTTATTCTCAACACGTCAGCTGGAGTGACACACTTCGAATGCTTATGCTTCAGCAAGGATGGAATGCTTGGTACCTTACCCCTGCAGCAATTGGGATAGGAATCAAGAGACCTGACTTCTAGTTCTACATGTTCCAGTCTATATTCCAGCTCTGTGATTGTGGTCAAGCCACTGAATTACTCTTGACCTCTATTTCTTCATCTGCAACATCAGGGATTTGGACCAGATACTCTGAGAATATCTCACAGTTCACTAACATGATTCTGACTTAAAAATGGGAAAAATGGCTGGTCGCCAATGTACATCCAATTGTTGACGTTTTATTAATTATGTATATCCATAATCAGTGTCAGTCTTAACACTTAATGCTAGATTATTCATTGAAAGGCACTTAAGTTTATACTTAAGCTCCACCATGTATGGAAGTAACTTATCGCCAGCCATATTAGATACAGCTATTTTGGGGTGCTTGACTAATGTGTACAATTAACACAGATTTTGCATGAATCAGAGGCAGAAAGTCTAAACAGGTGAAAAGCAGAACGAGGGCAGTTCTTGCTCCTGACACTTCTATTTGACAAACTGTCGACATCTGGGTGTTAGAGAAATCAGGGTAGGCTTGCCCATCTTTCATGACAAAGAAATGTTTATGATCAGGAAAAACTGAGAGAACCAGATTTTCTATCTGAAGACTACTCAGTGACAAGGAAATAAATTATATATAAAAAAAGGAGAAATAAATAATATAAAAGTAATCACCTCTATAAAGAATTCACAAAACCTAAAAATCTCAAATGAGGCTACTGTATATGGCATGATAACACTGTCAGCAATGATATAACTGCATCATAATTATTGAAAAATTTTCCTGGCTATTGACTTCCTAGCTTTACTTAGAAGAGTATGAAACTAACAGCTTTTTCTGGATACCTTTATTTTTAGGTTTGTTGCTCTGATATATTGTACAGATTTTCTCGTCATGAAATTCTTGCCATGTCAGTGCAATTCATTTCAAGAGTGCTAGCTTTTATCTAAATACCTTTATGGCTAAGAGTATGTTTATATTAAGCTCTTATTCTGAGATTTTTGCTTTTAGAGAGTAGACAAACTCTCCAAGACAACCACTTCAAATGTTTCTACATTTGCTAGTTTTGCTGCAGTTTTCTTGATCTGGAGATTTTTTTTTCTTATCAGAAAATCAAGGAGGATGGTGGATAAAAATAAAAGTTAAATTTAGAAAGTTTTAAAAGTCACTATATATGCAATTCATTTTATAATAAAATACTTGAGAAAGATCATACTCTTCTTTCTCTTCTATTCTAAACCATGTAGTAGGACATGATTTTGAGACTAAGAAAGCAAAACTGTTTTTATCTAACAGAAGGGAAAAAAAGGACTTGATGGGAAGTTTTTTTTTTTTTAAATTCTGTGTTTGCAGCAGGAATCAAATCATCATTACGCTATCAATTTAGATGGCATTTTCCAGAGTTCTCTCTGCAGTGCTATGCTCATCTTATAAATGGGAAAACTGAGTAAGAGAAAGAAAGCATTTTATGCAAGCTCAGATATGAAAAATTAGATTTCTTCAGGGCCTGATGTGTGCTGCCACTTCTCCAGAACTGATTGCCTTAAATGCACCTAGATTCAGTTGGGTTTGTTCTCACCCCAGTGGTATGGACGTTTTGGGAGTATGGTTGGAGGAAAGATACTAAGAATATCGGTGCAGTACCATAGTGCCAGACACAGTATCAGATACTTCACATAAACTATTATCACAGGGAGTCAAAGCTCTTATCTAATTAAAAAACATCTATGGCGGGGGGCGCAAAGGAATATAAGATACAATAGCCTTAAAACTATTTTTATAGCAAACAAAGAAGTGGATTTCATATGGCTGTTTCTCATGGCAGCTGTCTGATAGAAAATGAGGATGTGATGCTAAAACACAACTACGTGAAGGAGGTTCAACAAACTGGCAAAGGTAACATGATCGAGGTATATGGGCCTTGTGGTACTCCTCCTCAGAGTATGAAAGGAATTCTTTAAGGAGTTGGTGAATGTGTTGTATTAAGTAGAAACCTCTTTAGGTAAATTAGACATGTTATCCAAATTATTGATTCTATTAGTCAATCTCTTGATTGAAGATAGATAAATGACAATTTGAAGTAATATTTTCCAATATATGCTTTGGAAAATTAAGTCAGTGGGCTGTACAGATGATACCTTCATAGATGTGGGCTGTGCCTTGAGTCCACTCCAGATTCATGATTATTTAGAATTTTGCACTTTACCACCGATTTTCATGCGGACTGTCACTAGAGAATTTGCAAAGCAGATTTTACCTGGTAGGCACCTATAGTGGCCACAGAAAAGGAGACCTTGATGTGGTGGCTTCTGACTGTGTCAGCCTGGCAAAGCTGGAACTATGTGTCTCAGAATTCCCTTCTCTGCTCTGTATGGTTCTAGTTAGGGCTGGCCACAAATAAATTTGTGTGACTTTTGGAGAATACGAGTGAAATAGCAGCCCTTATGCCCTGAAGGCTGGAGCAGCACATCACTCAGCGCTGCAGAGCACAGACATTGTCCTTGTTGTGCTGCTTGTTGGTTCGGGTCAGTGGCTGGATCCACAACTTCAGCTCTGCTAGGTCCTGGGCCAGGAGCCTGTGAATGGCCACAGTGGAAGACACCAGCTTTGTTTTAATGTTGGATGGAACATTCCAGTTTGTGCTCATGGGTTCTAGTTTATCTTTCTCTCCCTGGCTTCACATCCAGATATTCAGGACCACTGTCTCTGCTGAGGTATCTTAACCAGCTCCTTAACTGAGCAGGGTCTAGCCCTTTATTCCACATTACTTAGCGCTTCTTCACTGATTGAATCCTGACTAATACACTCATTAATGGCCAAAGAAGATGTATGTTTTAGTCCTAGATAGCTTTCTAATTTGCTCCTCGGGAAGTAAATTCCTCTCCATGTAGATGAATTAATTTCTTTTCCTTATGACATTAAGAATATCTCCTATGTGCCCAGCACAGGAAAAAACTTTATATACAATGTATGATTTAATTGTGAAGCAGCTAGGTTAGGTAAGTATTATCCTCTTTTTACCAATGAGAAATTGAGGTTCAGAAATATGTCTAGGTTCATACAGCTGGCTTCAGACTCATGTTCTTTTTTTTTTAATTTTTATTTATTTATGATAGTCATACAGAGAGAGAGAGAGAGAGAGGCAGAGACACAGGCAGAGGGAGAAGCAGGCTCCATGCACCGGGAGCCTGATGTGGGATTCGATCCCGGGTCTCCAGGATCGCGCCCTGGGCCAAAGGCAGGCGCCAAACCGCTGCGCCACCCAGGGATCCCCCAGACTCATGTTCTATAAGTACAGCATTATTCTCAGCCATCTGAATCTTAGAAAAGGCAATTCTCTTCTTTAGTGCTGAGCCCTTTTATTCAGAGGTGGTTAGATACAAGAACCACTGTCTCCTGAGGCCACTTCAAATTTATGACAATAAAAGAAAATATGAGAAGATAACTTAATCTCCTATTTCTTATAGCAAGAAACTTTGCATCTAGTTAATTTAAAATTATTTACAGGGATGCCTGTGTGGCTCAGTGGTTGAGCGTCTGCCTTCAGCCCAGGTCCTGGGATCGAGTCCCGCATCAGGCTCCTTGCATGAAGCCTGCTTCTTCCTCTGCTTGTGTCTCTACCTCTTTCTCTCTGTGTCTCTCATGAATAAATAAATAAAATCTTTTGAAAAATTATTTACATATTAAGAAAAGGAACTGAAACATGAATCTATTACTCAACATTCCAGATGGTTTTGGGTTCAGGTCTATTAGGATCCTGTTCTTGGCCTAGCCTGATATTTGCAGAGATGTTAAAAATCAGATTTAGCAATAGCATTTAGAACTGAGATTCTAGGTTGTGTTTGTGTACTTTGGCCCACTGACAGTTGCTGTCTAAGCCAAAAGCCAATGAAGAGTCCATGGAAGCTGCAAACAATTTAACACTCTTCTTGGAAAAGTTTTCTTCAAGAAACTAGAACATAATAGTAGTTAGTAAGTGTGCCCTAAACTTCATTCTCACATAAGATATGGGCCATGAGATGCAGACATGGAGTTTGTTAAGAGGAATCTTTGTATGACATTTGGGTATATGCAGCAAATCATTAGGTCTACATTGTGGAATTACAGGATACTAAAACTGTCAAGGGGGTAATATATTTTAGGAGTTGAGCAAAGAAAATAATTTGGTATAGATTATAATTCTTCAATCAAAAGAGGCCTTAAAGAGTTCTGAGGTAAAATAGTTTTACCTGGAGTTTTATTAAACTTGAGATGTTTTATTAAATGAGTTATGGTGGTGAAATAATGTGGGTAATATGATTATGGGAGCTAAAAAGGCCTACTGCCAAAAAAAAGTTGAGGATATTTTTTGTGAGGCTATATAGCTGGAAGACATAGGTCTATAACACGAGAGAATGGGGCTTCTTTGACCTCTCTGATCAAGGCAGGTACGTCCCTAAATATTGACCTTAACAACCAAGCCAAAGACCTCTCATCAGAATTTAGGTCTTACTTTATTTTTTTCAAAGGCAACAAGGAATTTGTAATAAGACTCAAACTTAATAAATTTCAACTTAATAAATTCCTAATCCAATTCTTTTGAGTCCTGTTTTGCATGATGCCTCACTAATGAAGCCAGATTTTGTGTTTGGCTTCCTGGCAGCCATTATCTAACCAGGAACTAGCAGAATGAAACCCTTATTTGTTCAAAAATGAAACTGAAAAGAATGGCTTCAGTCTGAAGCAGGGCATCTTAGCAGTTTTTGATTGTGGCCCCTAAGACATGCCAATAGTCCTCATGGACCACTGGTCTCCGCTTTATGACTATATAAGTACTGTTGAGTATGGATGATTCATAATACCATTTTTAGAAAATTGTCAGTAATACAAATCACAACATGCTACATAGTAAAGCAAACAACCTAAAACAAATGAAAACCAAAAGCGATGAAGTCTAACAGTAGTTTATAATGAAAAAGAAACAGTAACTGAAAACTACAGATAACTTAAAACAAATCCTAATGGCATATCATTACAGCATTCCTCCCGAAAATGGTGGGAACCCGAATCATCTGCACTTGTGCTTGTGCAGTAAGAGTGTGACTGCACCATTAGTTACATGGATACCAGGCTTTTTGGAGAAACAGTGAACTAGAATGTTCGGTAAATTCTATTAATGCATTGTTTTATGATTATTCCATTTGTAACCTTTTAAAATAATGTAGTATGTTATTATTAAGCAATATCTAGTCACAGGTGAAAATGGAAGTCTGTGCAATTATGTGTTATTTGCCCATAAGAATCAAAGAAAGGACCTCCATTTGTGCATCAAGCCTCAGCCACTAGGAGCCCTTTGCCATGGACAGCCTATATATGGAGAATCACTGCTCTAGTAAAATTGCCCAACAGTAAATGCTTTTCACAGTATGCAGGGCTTTACTAACTGTGACATTAACACTCTAGAAATAACCAAGTCATCCACAGGAATCAGAGAGTATCTAAAATACGAGTACAATAATGTTTACAATGGACATCTCACATGTCTGCATATACCATGGTGAAGAGAAACATCATGTCACACTGTACTATAGCCGTTGTCCAGATGGGTTAAGTCAAAATGCAGAGAAAGTGGTTATTATAAATAACTGTTGGGTCAGAGATGGCTTTTTAGCCACTAAACTTTAGTTTTATTTCAGTTTCATTGATCCTGAAATAATGCAGCCAAGTCAGGTAGCAATTAGACAAACCAACCTTTATGACTGCAGATAAATTTAATTATAAATGTTTATATCCTGACAATATAGCATACTTTGCATCATAATGAAAATAATAGCTGTCTTCTCTAATAGATGGTAAAATATTACTCATAGTAGAAATGGCTTTATTCATCTAAAAATGTGAAATTTGGAGCCAGACTGGTTGCACTTGTGTTTCAAGTCTGCTGTTTTCTAGCTGTGTGACAAGTGAGGTAAACTCTGTGTTTCAGTTCTGCAAAATAGAAATAATAATAGTAGCAACCTCACAAGGTCAACTTGAGGATTCAATGAGATAATGTGTATAAATTCTTAGTACAGGAACTTAGTAAGCAATCAATCAATGTCAGCTACTATTAGTAGCAGCAGTTCCAATATTATTATTAGTTAATATATATTCCATAGCACTTAGATTGAGCTTTACAGATGGTTAACACTACTAGAATTGCTATAGAGTTTCTGTTAAATTATGTGGGTTTTTCTGAGGGGCAAGACAGTATGCTATGAGGCCGGCTGCTAATTTTCAAATCCCAGCTCTATCACTTATTATTTATTTAATCCAGGGCCTCAGCTTCCTAATCTATAAAATGGGAATAACGCCAAAACCTTTTTCACAGGGCAGTTATGAGGATGAAATGAGTTAAGACGTGTAAATTACCTAGAAGCATGTCTGTTGCATAATGTTCATCTACTTGTAAAATTAAAAAAATGTCTTTTAACAGCTCCCCACCTCCTTCTTCCAGGAGTTCCACCAAAAATACCTTCACAAGTTGATGAGGATGGCTAAAAGTATTTATTAGACATAAAACAACAACTGAGTGTTTGCTTTTATATCCTAAACAAAGACAAACCATATAAATGTTGGAGTGTTAGGAAATTATCCAGATTTTGGAGCACCTGCTCGAAATCTGTTTTAAATAAGCCATCTAAAATCACATTAATCAGTTTATGGAAGTATACATGCAGGTTGCCTGGATCCATAATCAAATTTTACCTGTTTTGGCATCTCAGCACATAGATTTAAAATAAGTTATTATTTTGTTTATGGATTTTTTTAGCAGCTTTAATGTGAGAGCAAGTTGTCATATGTATATCTTATTAAGGAAAAAAACCCCTGAATCTAATCATTCTTTATTTAAAGGCTTTTATCACTACATTTAAATTTCTGTCTGTCTGTCTGTCTCTCTCTCACACACACATATACACACTGCTGCCTGCCTTTTATTCCTCTGCTCTCAAAGTCAGATGAGGGCTTTGCCAGCTAACGACTCCTATATTTTCAGACAGAGAATCAGTGAGTAGGTAAAATAAAGTTATAGTCTTTTGAAAAATACCACAACATGCTTGGCTGACAGAATATTGTGACCTCCATAATGAGATGGCAGTGATAGGAAGAAAGCAAGAACAAGCTGGAACTGAATCTCTGAGCTGGAGTAGAGGAGGTGGGGTGGGGGCTGAGGGAGAGCTAATCCTGTTGCCCTAATGGCACCTGTGAAGCAGAGAAGTCTTGTAAATCACCCTGATTAAAGGTGCAAACTGGGACATGCTTTGTTAAGAAGCCCAACATGGTAAGTGTAAGTCACGAGGTGTTTCCAATACTCTAAAATGGGTGGGTAGCCAGAGGTAGATTCCACATGGCCTGTCTTCTGTAGCAGTAAACCAAGCCAGATGCTCCTTGGCAGAGGTGCCAGTAAGGGCAGGGTTCCAATCGTTGGAGTGAAATGGAATGTTAATCGATAAAGCAAAGCAGGATTTAGTAATATGGACTAGATAAACATGACAAGGTATTCAGAGTCCAAGGGCTCTCTCCACAGGCACATGGGACACTGAACCTATGGTAATAAGTTCCTGGCAACTTCCACTATTCATACACTCCAACTGAAGGCCTGTTTGTGTTGGGCAGGACATGGAGGTGGCTGTCTGCAGGCTGAGGACATCAAATGAGAGAGCCTGAGAAAGGCGGTGAAGTTCTTGTCACATTCAGTCAATCATTTATTTGTCTCACGTTTACTGAGCATTTATAAGATACAATACCTATATTCCGCATTGAAATATAGTGCTGAACAAGATGGAAAAACTTCCCTTTCTTGTCATGAACACAGACATGCCCTCCCTACTATGTACAAAGGAGAAAGACACCACGCATATAGTCACATAAATGAGTATATAATCATAAATCAAAAAAGGTTTTGAAGAAAATATAGAGGGTGCTAAGAGGCTATAATAGGTGAAGCTGAATTGAGTTTAGAGGGTAGTGATCAGGCAAAGCCCCTCTGTAATTTCAGGTTTAGATGGGAGTCAGCCGGGGGGAAAAGGTATAAAAGCAGTTTCAGTACAGGGCACAGCATGTCAAAAAAGGAAAGAGGTAGCAAAGACTGGTGGATGACCAGGGTAGTCAGGACATAGTAAGTGAGTGCCTGTTAGACAAGTTTAAGAAAAAAATATATACTTGAATAATACATAGAACTAATAAAAAACTGTATATTTTATGATACCATAAACTTCTCAATCTTCTTTATTATTATATACACATTTCTGCTATAACTGCTAAGAGGAATGAGTCAAACAGTGAGATCAAACTGTATTTGCTTTGCTTTGTGTATTTTTATTGGGCTGCTTTCCAAAATAGACCAATGGGGATTATAATCTAGGTCTGCTTATGGGGAACCTCTCTTCTCCACCCCTCCCCAACCCCCACCACATAGACTACATTTTTTTGGTAAGTTCTTTACAAGGTATTTAATGTTGATATAATCCTACTATTAAATTCAACTAGATTTTGTCTAAATGTGAAATCAGACCACAGGGAGCTAGTATATCACAGCAGAGATAGCAGCCTACGACACTCAGGACTCAAATCTTTAGAGCCCTCTTCCACTTAAGCCCTAGTTCATTAAAAATGGCTGTGTTATCCAAAGGAATAATTAGTAAGAATGATTAGTGGTTCCTCATGAAAGTGATTAAATATTGATATTGATCTTGTGTTTCCAGGCAATTTAACGAAAGGAAAAATCCTTTAATTTTTAAATAGGTGTGCATAAACAGATTAAAAAACCAAGAATTCCTGTGAAATATAAAAAGCAATACTTTAAGCATATGTTGTTTTGCCTCCAAGGTCCAGACAATTTTAACTACAATGATCTATAGTCTCAGCAATAGATTATGCCAAATAACTACTTGTGCTTTATAACAGCAGCAGATCTGTATGTTTTCCTGAACTTAATGAAAAATAGTAACACAGAGCAAAAGAGAAATCTGGGTACAAGTCAATCCAGATACTGAAAATGTTATTAAAATCAACATATGAAGGCACATGTTTCTTAAAGTGAAGCTTTTTTCAAAATTCACGCAATTGGTCGTTAAAGCATAAATTCATTTGTGTAAGGAATGCCTTCCATGCACAGAAAAGCAGGGGAGAGTGTGCAAACACCACTGAAGTAGGTGATCTGGGATCTCTAGTCCTTACTCTCACACTTTTTGGCAACACAGCTTTGGGTAAATAAATCATTTAACCTTTCTGAGTTTTGCCATTTGCCAATGTGGTTATTGTGAAGTTGAAAGACGTAACAAATGAACAAATGTGGAAGCTCTCTTGATAACTGTGAAGGTACTAAATTAGTGCGAGCCTTATAAGGTCCTCAGGGGAACTGAGAGCCTAATGAAAACACCACTAATACAGGTTTTGTTTTTTTTGAACATTGGTTAGGCATGCACTTTGGGGCTAACAATTATTTAGCTTCTTTTAAACCTGAGAATAGAGTTAGAAGTGTCAAGCCTACTAATCCTAGAGTCAGTGTTACATGAGAAGACTTCCCCCTCCCCCAAAATTAACAATATTCCTTACTATACCCTGTTCCTTTGTCAAAAGGTAGTTGGAATAAATATCACCTTCTTACAGACTCAGGTAACATAAAAGTAGGAGTCAAAAGTAGACTGATATCTTTCTTAGAATAAACTTCTAGAAGTGAAGTTACTACACCTGGTTCTTGATACATATAACTAAATAATGCCCTTCAGAGAAGTGGTAACAGTTTATACTCCTCTACAATATTCAATATTCAGGATATTCCTGATTATCAGTTTGATTCACCTTTTACTATCTTCCATAAATTAATAGCTCAAAATCCACAATATTCATCTATTTGCCTTCCTCAAACAGTATACTCCTATCAAGATGTGCTTGACAGGATGGCAAAGGCTGAGTGTTTAAATGTGCTTTCAATGGCTTACTGCTCCTCTTAGGATAAATCTAAACTCTTTAATAGTTTACATGCTCTGGGTGAAGTGGCCTCTTCTTCCTTTTCCAGCCCTGGGAAGTTCCCTCTTAAACAGACCAGCTGTCTCATGTTTAGGTCTTTGTTCGGACAACATTACTTAGGACTGGAGCACCAGATTCTATAGGGAACTCAATATTCAGATGGAATTTCTGACTAGTGACAGCAAAAGTGACCCCCTTCATACAGCTGAGAATACTGATTTCAGACCGACTACAAATGGCTGTGGCAAATATCGTCACTGGATTTGTCAGTCACTTAGGGGAGCAGGTTTTCATATGGGCACTATTCTCTTAGAGAGGAAGAGGCTGGGGGGTGGGTAGAGAAGGAGCAGCTAGAAGTGCTAATTGCTCTCTTTAACCCAGATGAATGAAAAGATTTTTCTATACTCTGGTTTTATGAGAGAGCTCTAGAGGAAGTAAGCAGATGATTTAAAAGACTGGCTCGGAAAAGTAACTCAAGTATAAGTTACTAAATCTCTCACATTTTGTATCCTTAGATGGTATACCTTCCACTGCATTGACAGATTGAAATTTTTTGATACTCTGACCACCAAGCACAGTTGTTCACATTACTTTAGAACTTGTAATGCATGTTTTTTAAGGGTTCCTAGTAAGAAGCCATAGTTCATTCCATTGGCATGATAAATTCCCTTTTCAACAAAATGGCATACAATGGGTTGATTTCATCAACTGAATGTTCTGGCTAACAAGATTCTCAGCCTCCATACTGTCACTGTCCTAGTTTCTTATCATCTGCCTGGCCTGGGCGTAATGGCTCTGACTTTGGCCTCCTACCTCTTCCCCAGTACTCTGCAACAGAGAGATCCAACAAGCCAATCTCATCATTTGAATCCCCAGCTCAAAGTTCTTCAGTAGTTTTTTTTTTTTTTTGATCACTGCAATAATTAGCCTAAGTATTTTCTTATAAAACTCCTGATCTGGGATCCCTGGGTGGCGCAGCGGTTGGGCGCCTGCCTTTGGCCCAGGGCGCGATCCTGGAGACCCGGGATCGAATCCCACATCGGGCTCCCGGTGCATGGAGCCTGCTTCTCCCTCCGCCTGTGTCTCTGCCTCTCTCTCTCTCTCTCTGTGACTATCATAAATAAATAAAAAATTAAAAAAAAAAAACTTAAAAAAAAAAAAAAAACAACTCCTGATCTAAGCCCTGCCTACCTCTCTAGGCCCATCTACCCCCCCATCCTCATGTGTTTTCCCTCTATTTTGAATGAACTGGCAATTCTGAGCAACATGAAGTCCCTGGAACATACCATATTCTCATACATTTGTGGTACACTTCCATATACCTTCCCCCCCAAATACTGCTACTTATCTTTCACTCTTCACTCAAATACTCCCCATTCTAAGCTTCTTCTTACTTCCCCAGAAAGCTAAGGCCCTCCTCTCCCATGTTCCTCCTATACTTCTTGCACCTACCCATCACAACAATCAATTTACATTGGAGCTCTTGGTGTGTCTTTCTCTCCATATGCTAACTATGTGTTCTCATTTTTACCTCAAGCACCGTGCTCCAAGTCTAGGAAGAGATGCTCATGAATATATTAAAAATCCTATTTTTAATGTTGAATTTTATAGCTATCCACCTAATATTTATTATTATAGATGATTAACCAGCTAATTATTATTCTCCATCAATTCTGAGCATGTTATTTCATTAAAAAATCAAACCTGCTACAACATATGCATTCACTGAATATATGAACTGAAGAATAAATCAATAAGCCATCAAGATTTTTAAAGACATTCCTAAACTTAGGATCTTTTATGAAAATCTGGCAATAGGATAAAGATAAGTAATCTGGAATCTACCCAAAAGAGTCATTTGCCAGGCTCCCAATAAAAATTATAGCACAGAATCTTTGGAATTTTACTTACATGGTACAGTGTGGTCTCCGGCACAGGCGTGCCCATGATGTCTTGTCTCAATGCATCCATTTGCAAACTAGGTAGTAATGAATAGTGAGTCGGGCTATTACTCTTATCACTCTTCTTTTTAGACTTCTTCCCTGTGTCTTTTTTGCTGTTTCTCTGAAACATGTATTCTTCTTGAGCAATTTTTTCATTGCTCATATATCGGAGTAGAGAGTTTTCTATATAAAAAGAGATGAATACACGAATGTAAATATGCAAATATTCCAAATTTACCACGCTTTCCTAATTGTGCTATTAGATTTCATTTCAGAAATGTAACTTAATTTAATTTATAAAATACCTATGTAGTAAAAATACAGAGCATCTTAATAATTTGGGATCACAGGGCAATAAGAAATATCCCACAGATTATTTTTACAAGTTTTATCTCTGGACCAACTATATGAGAATCACTGCAAAACTTGAATTAGAAGTTCTGGTGTGTGCGGCTTATAAAAGTTCTAAGAAGTTCCCCCAGAGGGATTCAGCTAAAAATTGATGACAAACACTGACCTATAAAAGACTAGCATCCTTGCAGAAGTTAAAGCCCACAGTTTGAACCAAAGGTCAGGAAACTTAGTTCATAGAATCTCTGCTTAAACTGATAGCATTCACTGAATAGCCAGCACTTAGGACTTCATAAGGGATTTCCCCCCAAGTTATCGCTATTATATGAAGTCCCAAAATAGTGACTCAGCAATGGCATATGATCTATGTTTCTCTTTTCATTGTTTTCTTGATTAATTCTGTAACACAAATGAAGTTAGAAAACTGAAGTTTGGAAAATGGAATGAATACATAGATGTAAAGGAATCTGTCAATGTTCCTGTATTTGCCAACATTTTCTGAAATGCTCACTCCATGAAATAAGTGTTAATTAAGTAGACTAACGAAGCAGATATTCATGCTTGCTTATCCCTGTGTGGTAAATTCTGTACACTGGCTAGAAGTTAACAGGCAAATTGGTTAGCTAAATTATGAAGGAAGCTTAGTGAGCTGAGGTCCTATGAATAGTTTTTTGCTTGGTTTTATTTTTCATCTACAACTTTATGGTTCTCTGTTTCAGAAAGCTGAAGTAGCCCACCATAGCCACAGCAGGTCGAATCCCATTTAGTAGTGAGTCTTTCAGTGGCTCTTTTTACTGCTCACCTCAATAGCAGGATAAGTGAACATAAAAACTTACTTTTGGTAGATACTTCAAGTGTAGCCCACCCCCAAGTAAGAAGATAACCCTGAACAGCAAACAGAAGAGAAAAAAAAGCAAAGCGTTTTTTTTTTTTTCCATTTCTATATGGTTTTCATTAGAGTCACTGGCCAAGTTTCCATTAACTTTACTCATGGACATCAATACTCATTTTAAGATTGTACTCATACAAATGTAGTGAGGTTGCATTGCGGACCAATGGGGACTGATCACAAACTTCCTATTCACCGAACTTAATTCTTTGATGCAGTTTCACACTTCTGACCTTGTTTTCCAAATAGTGACTTTCACATAACAATCAGATATTTATTTTTTTTTACACTGTACTTATCTACCCTGAATCCCTTAAGAGACATTCAGAGAAGATATCTATTTAATAATATATCAAGACAGTCAAACGTTGTTCTGAGTTGGTTTGGGTGTATCATAAAGTCAGTGAGAGAATGAAGTTTTCCCCTGAAGCCATGACAACCTATTTAACGAACATTTAAATTTGCTTTTTGTTCCAACAACCCAGCCTACACTGAAATTCTAGAACACTTACCTCTTCTACTATCTCTCTTCATCTTATTTGGATCTTCATAGTCCCCCACCCAATTATATTCCACTGGCATAGATATAGGTCGTAGCTTGCCTAAACACAGAGAACAAAATTCACATCATTGTTTTTCTTCCCCATGTCCGCTCATACTTGACACTGATTTTTAGCTGCAGTCTGCAAAACACACTCACTCATATGCAACGTTACGGTTGGCATTTGTGTAGATGAAAAATGTGTGTTTTGAGCCAGAAGGTGAAACTGCCTGTGGCAATTGGCCAGGTGATAATGCAATCTTAAGGCATCCTTTCATAAATAATAAAGAACAGCCTAGGTTTGCTCTCTTAGGAGCCCCAGACTTTAAGGATATGGTCCTTTACAAAGAGTATCACATTTTAGGGATTTTTACTTTCTCTTCAGTCACTGGATCTCTGTCTTATTCCCCAGTGCCCACACGTCTACATCTTGATAGCCATTCTCCACGATACTAGCCCCTTGTGTTTAACCTGCCTGCCAAGGACGTTAACCCACTGTGGCATGCTGGAAGGCTACAATGTGAACTTCCCATCCTCACTGCCTCCTAACTCCTATCATAATAAATACCTTTTGGATATACCACCATGCTTTAGCAATATGGCCAGCATCCCTTTTATGGCCTATAGCTGGGTCTGCCCCCAAGCATCTCTTGCTATTGTGAACAAGTCTGGTTTCCAGATCCAAGGAATCACTGCTTTGGCCTGTCCTGTTTCCCTCTGTGTTCTTACTAAATAGCATTTTACTTTAGCAAGCAGAACTCATGGCATAGACTTTAAGGATAACTTTTTGGTGAGGCTGCAGTATATTATTTTTGATCAACTTGAAATTCTTGAAACACAAAAGAGTCAAAGAAAAGCATACAAAAGTTTAAAAAGGATATCTAGCACAATGCCTGGCATATAATAACCACTGAATACATTTTAAATGAATGAAAAGCCAAAACTCATATGGGACTGGATCATAATAATGATTGGTTATGATGCTCTTGGTAACAGTACTAACACTTACATATCATTTACCATATGCCAAATACTGTCTAAGGGTTTTCTACGTATTACATTGTTTAATCCTCGTAACTGTGAGAAATATATTTTTTAATAGATTTATTTATTTTTATTTTTTTAATTTATGAGAGAGAGAGAGAGAGAGAGAGAGAGAGGCAGAGACATAGGCAGAGGGAGAAGCAGGCTCCAAGCACCGGGAGCCCGACGTGGGACTCGATCCTGGGTCTCCAGGATCGCGCCCTGGGCCAAAGGCAGGCGCCAAACCGCAGCGCCACCCAGGGATCCCCGCTGTGAGAAATATATTATCATTACCTTCATTTTACCAGATGAAGAAACTGAGACAGGTTATGTAACTGGCCCAATGACACACAGTTGGGGTTGAAACCCAGGCACTTAAACACCACTTCTGCCCATAATTCTTGATGACTTCAATATTCACTCTCCAATATTCTGGTCTCTCAGTTTCTTGAGGTTTTCTCCTTCCATCCATTCCTGTGGTCATATGCTTAACTTGTCAACTGCAAAGGCTGTAGTCCCTTCTAGATCCCACTTTTCAACTACCACCTCAACTACCACCTACCAACTGGCACCTATTTCTAGTGCCATCCTCACAGTATTCCAAGTCCAAAAATCCTCCTCCTTAATCTACTGATGTTCCCACCTTCCAGCACCTCTTGGTCACTGTATATCCTCTTCATTTCCCTCCTTTCCCAGCTAAATTTCACGACCAATTACTATGATCAGTCCATGTATTTAAAAAAATTCTTTTAGAATACTCCTAATTCTGTTCCTAAGGAAAAGGTAACCTTATGGATTTATATTATGTACAGTGACAGTTTACCTAATATATTTTGCTAAGCTCTTTGAAAGTCTGAAGATGAACTAAATATGATAAAATTATTAATGAGCCAATAAATGTAGTGTTTATTTAAATGTGGCTTCCTTTCAAGGTGTGCAAACACCTTTATAAATAATCACAATTCCAAAATTCTGAGTAGATCTTTGCACTTTTACAAAGGGAGAGCTTTGGGAGAGCTGATGCAGGTCAATATATCCTTCCTTCCCAGGGTTGAGTAAAGCTTTCAAGAAAGATTTAGTTTTGTCATATCTATTCAACTGCCTGACAGAATCAATCCTCCAGACTTTCAATGTTCTGAATTCTGTGTTTTCAAAACTCCTACAACTTATTTCTTTAGAATCTGTTTTTTAAAATAAACTCCATCTCAGCACGTGCACACTGAAACTGAAGCAATTAACAGCCCTAACCCTGTTTCTACATCCCACCAAGAAAATCCTTTGGAAAGTAACAATCCAATAAATAAGCAGTTGTTTTTCTTGCTCTATATGTTATTATATGTACATATAAAGTAGTTTGATACTTTTCAAAGAATTGATTGGTTATTTGGAGTCAAATATATATGCACAAGAACAAGAAGAAACATACTTCACATATGGAATATGAAATACGTAATTGTATTTCGTTGCATCTGGTAAATCTCCTCCAAGATTCTCAAGGAACTAAGTCATTGAGGCATGTAATTAAGCCTTTGATATGTCTGGTTATATTATTAACCATAAGGAAAAATTTGCAGAAGATTAAACACTGACTTTCTGGTGACTTATTAGTAGAGTATGTTGTATATGGCTAAGGTAAAATTGAGAAAAAGGTATTGAATTAAACAAAAAACTGAGATAAGGACACCTGCACCCCGATGTTTCTATCAGCAATGGCCACAATAGCCAAACTGTGGAAGGAGCCTCGGTGTCCATCGAAAGATGAATGGATAAAGAAGATGTGGTTTATGTATACAATGGAATATTACTCAGCGATTAGAAACGACAAATACCCACCATTTGCTTCAACGTGGATGGAACTGGAGGGTATTATGCTGAGTGAAATAAGTCAATCGGAGAAAAATCTTAATTAACATTCACTTCTGGAGGACATCAGGGCTTTTGCTTTTAGTAGTTATAAAGCTATGAATTTATCAATGCAAGGAAAAATAATTATTTTAAAAAGTATTATTTGTTTAGTTATAAGAAATAATGTTGCTTATAAGTATTACTACTTTCATAAATTTTTTAATTGTGTTGAAAAATTGAAAGAGACTTAATAAAACAGAATGAGGTAACACTCATATAAACAGCAGTCCTTGGCAAATTAAAAAAAGACAATGGCTTAAATAATTTCTAATTCCAAATACAGAGATCTTGAATTGCAGTATGGAAATGTTTGCCACTGCCTATGTCTAGCAGGACTTTAATTTCACAAAACAGCAAAGTTCAAATGGAAAAAGAACTTTATGGTTTATTGCTGCAGTACAACTGGTTAAAAAAAAGAGTACTATAAGCATTATTGTTTGATTTAAATCAAATTTACACTATTATTAATATATATAAAGTGTTTTTACATTTGTAATGACTTTTAAAGGCTTTTTAAACACATTTGACTCATTCCTTATGGAAATGTACATATACTAATAATAAATCTCTGAAAGATAATCTGAAAAATGTTAAGACATCTCTTTATGTAGTAACACTTGTATTTACTAATTCATGATAAAAATTAATAACAATAGCCAAGAATATAGTAAAAAAGAGCCCATTCAAAAATCCTGCTGGCCACTTCCTCTTAATTTTATTCCTCCAACCATAAATCATTTATTAATTGTAGAGTACATTTGACACCCTATTATAAGCCTTGTGATATCTCTGTGCTAGTGTCTCACAGTTAAACTATTTTGTTACCTGGCTTTTCATATCTGTTGCACATCTGGAGCTTTCTTTCTAAGTTGGGTTTTCATAGAGGCAAGTATTATGCACTGCCTTTCTTACTGTATTCTAATAAATATAGAGTTAAAAGATAATTAATTTTGATTTTGTTTGCATTTTTATTCTGAAATTGATGGCAAGTGGTTTTTTTATTATGACTATATATAGCTATAATTAAACATAAATAGAACACTAAATATAATTTTAAGAATACTGACAATGAGGGGCGCTTGGATGGCTCAGCTGGTTAAGCATCCAAACTCTTGGTTTCAGCTTGGCTTATGGTCTCGAGGTTGTGAGATCGAGCTCACATCAGGCTCCATGCTCAATGTAGAGTCTGCTTGAGATTCTCCTCCCCTCTTCTCCTCCCCCTACTTGTGCCCTCTCTCTCTAAAATACATAAAATTAAATAAATAAAATTTTAAAAAAAGAATACTGACAATGATGGAGTACTTTATAATGATCTAAAGTACTTATTTTAAAATGAAATTGCTATGTTTTAATTTTACTGTACAGAATTGCTTGAAAATAAACTGGCATTTCCCTTAGATAATAAAGCATATATTTGGTGCTATTGCAAATGCTCCAATGCCCTTTGGTGGAGCTAATTGCTCACCCTTCTGGTATTTTTCATAGTGTTTTTGGTATATATGCATTATTATATGTTATTATATTATATCTGTCTGTTAAAGGTTTTTCTACTTTTTGGTAGAAATTAGGTCTTAGGTATCTTTGTTATGAGTGCTTTTGGCAAAGACACTGACCCAGAGCAGGTATTGATTAAAAATTTTTTTGAATGCTTGAATGGAATGATGCTGGACATTAGGGATACCCCCAAATTACTGGGCCGTTTGCTGAATCTGAGTTCCTCTTACTTACTCAAAGGCATCTCCTGTGCAATGCTCAATTATTTCTCCTGCAGCATAAATTCTTCCCTTAATACCCAATGATTCCAAATAGCAAATAAACATGCTGTAATTTCTTCAATCTTTAAAAAACAAAAACACCACCCCTCTTCACCAGCAAACTGCCACTCAGCTACCACTTCATTCCTCTGCTCTCCATTACAGAAAAACTCCTAGAATATAAAACTCATTTATATTCTCTGTTTCTAATTCCTTTCCTTTTTTTCTAGCTTTATTAAGGTATGATCGAGAAATAAAAATATTATATATTAAAGTTGTACAACATGACTTTTTAAGGTGTGCAATGTGATGACATAATACACATATACACTGTAAAATGATGACTACAATACAGTTAACACATCCTTCAGGTCACATGGTTACCATCTGTATGTGTGTATATGTGTGGTGAGAATACTTGAGACCTGTTCTCAAATTTCAAATATAAAATGGAAAACAGTATTGAGGTTCCTCAAAAACAACACAGAGCTACCATATGATCCAGCAACCCTACTTCTGGGTACATATCCAAAGAAAATGAAATTAGTATCTCAAAGATACTGTATCTTTGATCCCATATTCACTGTAGCATTATTCATAATAGCTAAGACAGGGAAATAATCTAAGTGTCCCTTAATGGATGAGTGGATAAAGAAAATATAGTATATGTATACAACAGAGTAATATTCAGCCTTAAAAAGATAGAAATGCTAAAATTGTGATGATGGATGAATCTGAAGGACATTATGCTAAATGCAATAAGCCAGACACAGAAAGACAAATAGTGTAGGATCTCACTTTTATGTGGAATAGCCTCCTCTTTCTTTCTTGAACCTTCTCTGATTAGGCTCTTGCCCTCAAACTATACCAAAATTGCTATCGTCAAGGTCACTCGCACCTTCATGTTGCTAAATCCAATAGACAATTCTTAGAACCTCTGACTTTTCTGACTTATTTGTAGCATCTGACACAGAGGATTACTCCCTTCTTTGAAACATTTCCTTTATCTGGCACCCAGGATTGTCCTCCTCTGGTTTGCCTCTTCTCTTCTCATGCTAAATTCGCATACACTCTTGAGAGCTAAGCAAAAATGTCATTTCTTCAGGGATGCTCTTCTTGACCTCTTACTCTAGGTTGGGTTTCTATGTATTTATTCTCATTTTCTGTATAGTTTTTCCTCATAGTGTGCCATTTATAGTCAAATAAATATTCATTAAATTAGTTGCTTCAATTCAGCCTCTCTTCTAGAATGTAAATTTCACCAAGAAAATTTCTCTGTTTACTGTGGTATCTCCAACGCATAGTACAGTGCCTTAAACACAGTCACTGTTCAATACTTAGTGACTGGTTATTTGTTAAGAAAGTAAACAGGGGACCTTCCTCACACATATAGTTTCTTTCTCCTTCCTTCCTGTCAACTTTTCTTCCCCTCCCCCTCATTTTTCCTTCCCATCCCTTCCCTTTCTCGCTTCCTTTTAATGTAGGATGTCAACCTTACCAACCTCCTTCATTTCTATTAATGTAGGATGTCAACCTTACCAACCTCCTTCATTTCTAACAAACTAAGCCTTAGAGACCAGTTTGGTAATCACGTTAGAACTAGGTGTCCTGCTTCCTGATATGTAGAAACATTCTCATGTTAGGCTACCCATGAAGTCTGTTGAAATACTACTGAATTGCTGCCTTCTTCAATTGTATTTACCCCCCTTCTTAATTCCGTCCTCAGACATGCTAAAATCATTAAATTTTAGGGTGATAAGCAGCATCTGAGAAGCAATCGTCTCTCTTACAGTTGCCAAAGAGTCAAAAAAAGACTTTAGAGAAATTTCTACTGAAGTCTGACATACCCTTTAACGCTCACAAAAAAAAAAAAAAGCTTTCTCTAGTCTAAGGAGAAAAAATATATACATACGCACACACATATACACATCTGTTCTGAATATTTTAGCCAATATTTTGATGAAAATGAGTGTAGTAAGGAATGTTAAGCTATAAGCATGCCACATATACCCATCAAACTCCCCCCATACCAGACAGAAAAATTACTTTCAGATGGTTGACTGCATTTCTAGGAAAACATCCCGAGGTAATTTAAGGTAGACAATCACACATTTAAAGAGGAATAAAACGGAACTGAATGGAAAGTCAGTAATTTTTTAAGAATAAAGGCAACATATCTGGATCTAATAAAATAAGTAAAAACAGGCACTTTGATCTTTAGGGCCATATTTTTTTAAATTTCATTTTTAGATAAAAGAGCTTGGGAAAAAGTTGGATCGTAAACATTTCAATGTGATGATTATTTAAATATTGGCTTTAAGGCCTATAGAAACTCAATTATTACTAACTTGAGCTCTTCTCAGTTTCATTAATGGAGAACAAAAACAAAATCTCATTTCAAAGAATAAGCTACATCTTGTTTGTAAATTTTCCTATTGCTTTCTAAAAGTGATCTAGACTTTAAATTGGGAGTAATGTAAAAATTATTGGAGAAAATTTGTAACTGTATCAAAAATTATATGGAACTTTTAAGACTTGTTTTCAAGGCCTATTATATATATATATATTTTTTTATGGCCTATTATATTTTGAAGCAGATTACCTTTTGTAAGCATTCTACCAAGAGAACAACTGGGCCGTATACATTAGAGTTTGGAAAGACAGGTTTTTATATGTTGAAATGTCTGCCACTGTGCATAGAGTTACTTCTTCTACATTAGAGGGGTGTGAGGACTGGGAAAGATTCAGATGGTTTACTGTTTAAGCGGCAAAAGACTTCTGGGTCCTCCTCTGAAGGCTCTGGTGGGTAAAAAAAATGAGCTATGCTAAAATACTATTGCCCCATGCTGTGCTCAGCATTAATACAGTTGTGGACAAGAAAAATGACATGACTATGTAAATATTATTGGTTAAAAATATTCCATTTTCAAGTTAAACAACTACAAATTAAAGCCCTCTCTTTTATTTTTTCTGTAGTTTCAAGTTTTTGTTTAAAATCCAGTTAGTTAACATACAGTGTAATATTAGTCACCATATTTTACAAAAAATCTTAGTAAAGCAGTGTCTTGAAAATCTTATCAACATAGGGAAGAGAGTCCTCTTTTCTCACGAAGAGTGAAAAAGACAATGATTAAGACCATCAATTGAAGACTCTCTTTTGAAATAAACAGAATGACATCTTGTAATAACTTTATTCCTTTCACATACTTTTTCCTTTGGGAATACACAAGTCAGTAAAACTAGCAAGAAAGGTAGAGATGAAAAACTGAAAAGACACACCAAAGTTAATTCCTCAGGATTTCATCAGTAGTCAGTGTTGGAGTCAGTCCAGGAATATACTTTTAACTTCCTATCCCAGTGCTCTCTTTGCTACATCAGATTGCCTTGGTGACAAATTCAAGACCATTGCATTACACAAAAATCCAATTCTTTTATCTTCAAAAACAATTTAGTGACATGTATGAATATTGCTTTTGTTTAAGTGTCCTCCCAGCCAGTTTGCTACTCTTGCAAAAAGTTCTTAGAAGTTATGTGAAGTACTAATAGACGATTGGAAAATAAACTGTGGATGTAGCTTTGTATTTCCTACCCATCATCTTAACAAAGATGGAAAAAACATTGCTTTGACATGATGTGTCAACTTATAAGCTTACTTATAAAATAATGCTAGGTTATCACATGTATACTTTTAAATGATTGTATACTGTCTTAATTTTTTGTTCTAATATCTCTAGTCATTAAATAATCAATGTACAATCTTTAGTTATCTCTTCTTTAACAGAACTCTTTGTAATATTTGACATTTTCTACCCTCCCTTGTTTCTCCCCCCCCCCCCCAGGGATCTATTTCCTCCATGATTTCTGGCAAATTGTTTTGCAGTGATACCATTAATTCTACAAGGAGCCTGGAGGATAGAACACCATGCACTGATCTTTCCAGTTAGTATTTATTACTTGAGTTTGGACTTTTTATCGCAAATAAGATTTATTCTACAAAATGGCTTTTCTGCAAGATAGAAATGAAAACAACATTCAGCAAGCCGTCTGCTTGGGTATGCTTTGACCTAAGAGTAGACGCTTTTCCAGGTTGCCTGCAGTTAAACATCTGGTTCTTGATTTTGGCTCAGGTCATGATCTCAGGGTTGTGAGATGGAGCCCTGCATCAGGCTCTGCACTAGGCATGGAGCCTGCTTAAAATTCTTTCTTTTCCCACTCCTCTCCTTTCTCCCCTTCTCAAAGGAAAAAAGAAATAGAATAGAGGCCTTTCAAAATGCTTATCTATTAAGTTAGAGGTTTGGAACTTAAAACACAAACTTTTATCATTGGTATGGATCTTTAAGAGGAGCTGCAAAAGTCTATTTTAGCATTTTCCAAAATATATTCCATCAAACATTAGTTCCATTGAGAGGTTAATAAGTATTTTGTGACCAAAACTGAAAAAGATACAATGTACAAATACATTCAGGAAACAATAAGCTAACCCAAATTCAAGAAGACCTTCAAAGCATTTAGTATGCTAATGTGCACTTATTAATCGCCAAGAAAGGGATAAAATATTCAGAGCTTCCCAATCTTATTTAACCAGATAACTTCTTTCTTTTAAAAACATCCTTTTTCAGAACTAGACATCTGAAGAACATATTTGGGAAAATGATGGATTCTTAATCCACATTGTGATGTGAAAGCTCACACTAACCACTCTTAAATTTTACCTAGCTGCCATTTATTATATTTTTTCCATATGGAAAAATGCATTTTGATTTCAACTAGGGACAATGGGTCCTCTCCTGCTCCAGGGAATACCATGATTAGGTTTTCTATTGTAGAGCAGACACAACATTATATTACTTCTGCCCAGAGACTGTATTGTGACTAAATGTAGGTCTCTCCTTGCAGGGCAATAATTTCAGAGATTCTTTGAATTAAAAAAAAGGTAACTGGCCCGGTGTCATACAAGGGCTCTTTTATTTTCTACTCATATATACCTGCTTCCATATTAAATCTGTGTGCAGTTGATTCTTCTTAAGTTAGTTAAGGGTTTCTCAATAGCAGAACTTTTGACATTGTGGATTGGATTATTCTTTATAGCTGGGAGCTGTTCTGTTCTTTGTAGGATGTGTACTAGCATCCTGGGCCTCTACCCAGTAGATACCAGTAGCATTTCCACCTCTAGTTATGACAACTATAAATGTTCCCCCAAATTGAAAATCTTCCCTGGAGGGCAATACTGACCCCAGTTGAGAATCACTGACTTAGGCTGTTTCTACTCTTGGCTTCCCATTTTGTCTTTAAGGGAATCACTATTTCATCTAGTTCATATCTTTCTGTTGATGAATTCATTTTGAGTGACTTCTTTCCTCTGACAGTTGCATCAGTTTTGTTGACTTGGGTTTGCTAATCTTTCCATGTTACCCAAATACTGATACTCTGGAACTTGGTTAAGAGTTCCTTTTCCTTAATCTTACTATTTTATCCATCGCCTAGCACTTTAATTTGTTCAGGATGATTGTTTTCTTGCCTGGTTTTATTTTTTTGAGAGTCTCCAAGTATTTTATTTATATATCATTTTTGTTCTCCTTTTCTTCCCCTAGCAATTAATCTTAAACCTAAAAAGATCCAAACTGTTTTCAGAATTCTGATGCTGTGAGGTTCTACTCAGGCCCTTCTGTCCAGAATATGAGCTAGTGGTTTCCACAATGGAACTTAAAAGAAGATTTGGATCAGGGCAGTTTTTAGTGTTATTACCTATTTGAATGCTCTTCCTTCTGGTTTTCAAAACCAAACCAAAAGAAATGGACCAATTCTATTCATATTTCTTTTAATTGCTATGATTTAAGTGGCTGGTTATTGGGTAGGTAAAGGGACCAAAACAAGGAAATACTTTCGGCCCCTTTGTCCTTTATTAAATCCCTCCATAGGGAGAGGATAAGTGTTAATTTGATCCACAGGCACTTGACAATCTTTGGGACATTTTCATTTATAACCAGGAATAATTCATTATACCATTTGGACACTATTTCTTGAGTACTTTCCATGCGGCAAGAATAGCCCTAAGTGCCAGACATACATTATCTCATTTAACCCTTATAGAAACACCACAAGTAATATTGCCATTCCATTTTACAGACAAGGAAACAGAAACAGGGGCACCTGGGTGGCTCAGTGGTTGAGCATCTGCCTTTGGCTCAGGGCATGATCCCGGAGTCCTAGGATCAAGTCCCACATCGAGCTCCCCACAGGGAGCCTGCTTCTCCCTCTGCCTATGTCTCTGCCTTTCTGTGTCTCTCATGAATAAATAAATACAATCTTTAAAAAAAAGGCAACAAAAACATAGTGAGGTAAGGCTCAAGTTCAAGGTCAATCAGTTATTAAAGGCCAACCTGTGACACCAAACTCAGATCCCTCTGACTTCAAAACACATGCTCTGCTATTTCTATAAGTAAAATCACACAAATTAGGGAAGAGTGCCTTCCCTCACTGCTTACTCTGATATTTACATTAGGAACAGACAAGTTTCTATTTCTCTAAAAATATTGCTGAACTACTTTTCTATCCATTATTACATGGTCCCTTATCACCATCAGTTTGATGTTCAAAATTATTTTGTGAAGCTAATCAACATGCAGTCTTTATGAACCGTACAAATTAAGTCCAAAGGTAGAAGAATTCCTGTGACTATAGTATACGTCTCATATTTCTACATTTTTGATTCAATAATTTCTAATACTGTGGTTAGTTCTGGTTTGGAAGTGGTACATTTTACTGGAACAAAGACATTTTGTGTGGTTAGTATCTCAATTTCTTTTCTTTCTAAAAGCATAGCTGATGAATGACAGCTGAACTTTTATCTGATTAGGAAGACAATTTACATTTAAAAATCATAGGAAGGAGAGAAGTATTCCAAAATAAAGAAGTATGACTGTATCGTGTATACGTGATGCTTTAAGAAATGTTTTGAATAATGTTATTAATTATAATTTAACTGGCCAAAAAGTAGAATGAGATTATAAGACAAAGACGATGTTGCAGTGTGATAAGAGACTCTGGAGCCTACAGATAATTTCCTCTCCTCACAGTGATAGAGTAGTTCATAGTGTCATTGCCCATAGGTTCTTCACCATGCTGTTTGAAGTCATTTCAAGCCATTTGCTATTCATGTGGATAAATGGGACATGGTAGTTTTCTCTTGTCCCAGCTATTCGAGGGGAAAATGTTAGGTATAATGTTATGGAAATTAATTTTCCTCAATGCACAATGTATACAAATAACATGTGGAACATTTCTAAAATAACAGCCTTGCCCTCATTCACGTGTTTTTTGTGAGGTCCTGGATTCTCAATAAATTGGAAAAGGTCTGGATTCTTTCAAACCAATACTATTATGTGATATTATTGTAAAATATGTGTTCCTCCTATTCTTATAAAATATGAGCACTCAACAGCCACAAAAGGACTCAGCCAACTGTGTCCACCTTTTAGCGGGTTTCTATGCATAGAAATGTGGTATGCTGGAATAGCAAGGGCAAAGAGTCTGTGAACAGTGAAAGGGAAAGTTGATGGGGAATATGGCCATTCTGGAAAGTTGCCAAGCAACTGATTTCATCAAATTTGAACCTTTACCTTTGAAGTATGAGCATATGAGACCAAATAGTTAAAGTGATTTAATGCTGTCCTCTTTCCCCTCTTCTAATTTTCACATTTATTTTTTAAAAAACTGCATCGTCTATTCACCCCATCTAATTCTTCAAAGAATTTAAATGGCTGATATTATTCCTATTTACATGTTGAGATCTTTATTTTCTTTTGTTTTTTTTCCCCCAGCTGTATTGAGGTATTCTATGAATTGTATATATTTAAGGTATACAATGTGATTATTTGATATAAAGAGAATTATGAAATGAGGACCACAATCAAGCTATTTTAACACATCCATCACCTCACAGAGTTACCCTGTTTTCTGTGAGATGAGAATACTTAATATGTATTCTCTTAACAACACTAAAGTTTATGCAACAGTGACAACAATGGAAATAAATACCTAGCACATACTGGACACTTTCCAGGCAACTTGCAATGTGTTGTCATGAAATTCTTACAAAAAGTCTATAAGACAGGTGTTATCATCTTCATTTAACAAGGGAGAAAATTGAGACCAACATCCCCAAACTCACACTAGATAAAAGACAGGATTACCATGTAGGGTTGATGCCACAGCCAGTGCTAGTAACCATTGATCTAAGCTGCTTCCTCCACTGTATCTGTGTTTCCAGAAATTCGTCTCATCTATCTTTTTAGGAAAGTAAAACCCATTTTATGTTCTTGGATTTTAAAAGTACATAACACATTATTGCTAATTTTACCCCTCAATTTAGCTACCTTTTCCTAAGGTCTGTCAGGGCCATGGTTATGTAAAAACATGTTCAGTTTAGTAACAATAAATACAGAAATATACAAGAACACACAAAATCAGACCTACTTCTGCTTGCCTGAAATCAAATGCTTGAATTTGCAAAGAGTGATACAATTTCTGGAAATTATTTCTCTACAATTTAGCAAGTTACTGTCATCACATTTAGTTAGCTAATACCATTGGTAGAGTCCCACAAAAATCCATGGGTATTTAATCCCAGCTCTACCACTTACCAGTTGAGTAAGTTATTTAACCCATCAGTAAAACAAGGATTCTATGAGCACCAACTTCATTGAATTGTTGCAAGGATTAAATGGGTCAATGCCTTTGAAATGCTTAGCACAGTGCCTGGCATATATAAAAGCTAACAGGTATTACTGACTTATTTCTAGAAGGGCCATCTGCTGTCTATCCATATTACACTTTTCTGATAGATTCGGGCAAGTAATTGTTCTTCTCTTAACTCATTCTTAGCAACAACTAGTGGGTCTATGATATTAAATGAGAACCTTGGTTAGAAATGTATTTTAAAGTCCAGGATATTTTCGGGTATTTTTCTTTATATGTGTGTTTCTTTGCCATTGTGTCCAATGACAGAGCTTCCCTAAATTAGGATATTTTTGAGTATTTTTCTTTATATGTGTGTTTCCTTGCCATTGTGTTCAATGACAGAGCTTCCCTAAATATTTTTGTCTTATATATCTAACTATAAAATATGAATATACTAAGATAGTTGATAAGTATATACATATTTAACCAAAAGCACATAATAAGAACTGAATCCTGTTTCTCCTTTGCTTCTCAAAATCCTATCTATACTCTTACAATCTTAACTCTAAACCTCTTTGAAAAAGAAAAAAGGTAATCTGGGGAGTTAATAGGAGAGAATGGTGGCTAAGCTCATATACAAGATAAGGTTATTTGTGACTATGAAGTAAGTTGAGCACTGTAAGCATAAAGGACTTATTCACTACATTTTAAGGCATCACACAAGTGCTAACATGTTAAATTACTGTCATTTCTAGAAAATATGAAACATGAACATTTTTGTACTTTAGGCTTTTTTATAATATGCTTCAAGAGATTCATGTATTTTTGTCATTACTTATTTATTTAATGATTTATTTATCTGTGAGAGACAGAGAGAGAGAGTGCAAGAGGGGGAGAGGGGAAGAGGGAAATGGAGAAGCAGACTCCCCACTGAGCCTGGAGCCTGATGCAGGGCTTGATCCCAGGACCCTGAGATCATGACCTGAGATGAAACCATGAGTCAGACACTTAACTGACTGAGCCACCCAGGTACCCCTATTATCATTATTTTTAAAATCTAAGAAAATACTGTCACACTTGGAAGTCTATGTAATGGAACCACTTTATAGATTAAATAAAAAAGTCATTGATAATTGCTTATCAAGTTTTGGGATAACCTGTATTGGGACCTTTCAGGTCTAGGCTGAGAGATTTTACACTAACCCCCAGATCTCAGATCTAGGTTTGGGGATAACTAATATTTAGAAACCCTAGGGGATGACTATTTATCATTTAAAACTCCTCATAAATGTCACTCTTTTAGTGTGACTTCCCAAGAAGACTCTGGGGTTTCAGCTCCCAGGCTACTGTACTACTCTGTTCACATACTCCTACTTACCTAAAGTTATTACAATGCATCTCTTTGTTTCTTCCTTCTTGGTTATGATTACCTTCTAAGGAAAATTTATGTTTTATTCACCTTTGAGTCTACAGTGACTGGATGACTTTATGTACACAACAAATATTAACTGAATGAATTAAGAAGTGAATTAATCTTTGGGAAAATTAAGGACACAAATTAATGTGCGTGACAGGCAGAATTTATTACTTATGATCTGATTTTAAAAAGGTTTTAATACATTAACTCACTGGTTACCTGGCACAACCTACAGGCTGTGCTAGAAAATCTTCACTGAAGTATCTGTAAGTATTTCCACTGATGGTTCAGATCATATTTCATGTTCAAACGTTATAAAAACAAACAACCTTCTAGGATCAAAAGTAAAATAACTTTTTATTTTTTTAAAGATTTTATTTATTTATTCATGAGAGACAGAGAGAGAGAGAGAGAGAGAGGCAGAGACACAGGCAGAGGGAGAGGCAGGCTCCATGCGGGGAGCCTGACGTGGGACTCGATCCCGGGTCTCCAGGATCATGCCCTGGGCTGAAGGTGAAGGTGGCACTAAACCACTGAGCCACCCGGGCTGCCCAGAAAAAGAACTTTTTAAAAAACTTCCTATCCCTATTTTAAGAATATATATATATATATATATACTTATATATATGATGACAACTAGGATGCAACATGATGACACTAGGTGGTTTAAAACTGTAGTCTGAAGGGACTGACAACTCATAGCCATTCAAGTAAGAACCAAGTAAACATTCTTTATACAGTTATTGGTAATCTACTTCATCTGGTGACTATGATTTCCCCTTAAACATCATTATCTACTTAAAAATAAGTAAAAGCAGCCAAAACATTCTAAGAGATAAAAAAGAGTTGATATACATTACTGCCTATCCAACACTAGGTAGTCAATAAGTATTTGGAATGAATGAGTAAAAATAAAGATTTACGTGATAAAGCAGGGGTAGGAATAACAAGGATGGCAGGCCTCTATACTGCTCTGTACTGCAGACATTTATATTATAATGGGGGAAAAAGCAAAGGTGCAAATACCTTCAAATTATGACAGTTTAAAAAAAGTGCCAGCAGAATAGTTTAACTGAGGAGCTATGTTAAAAAAAATCATTACTTATTATTATGATAAAAAGGCACATGTACAGAGAATAACACAAGGTAAGCTAAGTATGGTTCCTATTCTTTAGGACCATTTTGGGCAAACCTTCTCATACATATTCTCATAATTATTACCAAAAAGCTGTAAGGAAATAAGGCACATGTAATATGGTACATGATGACCAGTCATTTGGGACCACAGGAGGGAGACATATGGCCATGGTGGACAAGGAAGGGGGGCACGTGGGAAAAAAAAAAAGCTAAAAGCAACTGTCTGTCCTGCTCAGCTCCCACTGATCATCAGTACTAATTATCAAGGATCATGTCTTTCCCCTTCTCTATGCTCCTCACTAAAATGATTAGTTTGAAAACTGGAAAAGGAGGAGCATAGAGTTCCAATTAAATCCATTCATTCTTGCAATGGGATCATAGCTTTACTACTTTAACTTTAGGCAAATTAATCTGCAAATCTTCGTATACAATGTATAAATTTAAAGTATTTGTGACTGGGTTACTCTCTTGGTCATACATGGAAAAGCAGAAGTCAAAGATGAAAAGTCCTAGGGATGTGGTAACTCTAAGGCCATCTCTGATTTAAATACAATGTGTGTTTCCTATTTAGAATCCACTTCCACTCAAATTTTCCAACTTCTTAAAAACACAAAAATTGAGGTGAGATTTCCTTCAGAAAGTTTATCTGAAGTTTTTTTTTAATCCCTGAGGAATAAGGAGTTAATTTTATACAAGTCAAGTTAATAGGAAGCATTCATCTTTCTTTAAAAAAGGAAAAGTGGCAATATCTAATGTTACAAAAATTACATGTGATTCAAGGTCTCCTTAAGTCATTAACTAGCTAAAATGCTACCTACCATTCTTAGCTATCTTTGGAAAATTTAGAATAATTTTTAATATCATGCTTCATATTGTTGAGATTCCACTTAGAAGTACATGACAGACACAGATCAATTGTAAAGATTCAAAAGCTATCAAGTAAATCAAGTCATTTTCATAACCCAAAAGCCTATGAAAAGAAATAGAGGTTCTCATGCGAGACATATGTAAGAAAAGAACTCTTACCATAAGTTGGGGTGCTTTCTCGTCTTCCTTGACTACTTGATCTTCCTTTCTCATATTCATAGCAATACAAGACAGTATCTTCCTCGACAATATTAAACCTCTTTCGATATTCCTGATCCAGAAATGAATTTGGTGATTCAGATCCTTTATGCACCGGCTTGCCAACCATATGTCCTCTGAGGTCTTCACAAGGAAGGTTTCCTTTTTCATCTCTAAAGAAAGGGAAAAATTAAAGGAGAAGGATGTAGGAAAGTGTTAGGGTGGTAAAATGGCAGAGAGGGTGTAACACAGTTCATAATATCCGTTTCATACAATATAACTTCTGATCTTTCCAAACTTTCTTTGAGGTTTAAAGGGCAATTTTTAATTATTCCTATATTGCAGCAAAATAAATGCTGAGGATCAGAGAGGTCAAATGACTTGCCTAAACACCATACAGCTAATAAATAACAACATTGGACATGAACCCTGGATCTTCTAACTCCTGCTCTACTCCATTTCCACTGTACTATGTCATACAGAGGAAAATCATGTCAGCACATAAATTTAGTGCTCAATTCAGTACGTGTAAGTTTAACAACGCTAACAGTATAGTTTTTTTTTTTTTGTGCCAGGTTAACTACTTGATGCATAGTAGTATTTGTGCTGCTTAAAAACAAGGATGTGTTTAAAAACTACCATCTCTGTAAGGATATTAGCAGCCTTAAGAACCAAATTAGCATTCTATAAACTGGTATTCTTAAGAATTTCAGATAGCTTGTTATTAGTTTAAAATAGACCTTATTGAATAGACTTTCAGTATTTAAAATCTATGGATCCCATTTAATAAAAATATACATTCATAGGGGATCCCTGGGTGGCCCAGTGGTTTGGCGCCTGCCTTTGGCCCAGGGCGCGATCCTAGAGTCCCAGGATTGAGTCCCGTGTCGGGCTCCTGGCATGGAGCCTGCTTCTCCCTCTGCCTGTGTCTCTGTCTCTGTCTCTCTCTCTCTGTGTCTATCATGAATAAATAAAAAATAAAATATACATTCATAGAACTAATTCTAAATGGATAGATAAAAATTTCATTACACATTTCTTATGGAGATAGGGTAGAGGAACCTGACAAAATATGGAATTTAGGATGATGCAGGTTGATTTCTTCTATAGGATTCTAGAAAAGAAAAATCTCATCATTTATGGGATCCCTAAAACTGTTACTCACATATAGTATTAATTTACATAGCCCAAGCAACTGGGCCCCTAATGAGTAGTATTTTGGTAGAAATACTCCACTTTGGATGGGTTAAATTGAACTTGTTTATTTTATGATATGTTTCACTGACTAGCTATGAAGTTTTTTTGTTAGAAAAGCCTGTCTTCTAGAACACCACTATGAATGTAAATGCAATGTTCTTTCCCTTGCAGATCATTAATTTTATTTCCTCCTAGTTCTTAATTGCTTTCAGTTCTACCCTAAACAGTGCCATGAATGCTATCAAACCAGATAAAAATTTAATTTTATGTTAAGTGCTAAGACTGAAATCTTAAATCAACGGAACTAACTAAATTATAACAAGACAGATAAAAAACCAAAATTTTAATTGATATTATGTCTTATAAAATTGTGATGGGCTTATAAATCTAATGTCAATTCCAAAATATGAGTTACAGTTCAGCAAGAGTATTATACTTCTATACTTGTGTACTAGGGTACTACACTTTTGTAGGTATATGCAAATGTCTAGATTTAGGTCTGTCCAAATGAAGAGAGCTACATTCCTAGTATTTGAAATATGCTGAAAGTAGTAAATAATATGCTCAAGACTGATTGAATCAGCAAGTTGCCTCATGTATTTAACTTGTCACAAGCCGAGACTGCCATTTACAATGCTATTCACCCTTATTTTTTAAAAATAAAAGTATTACTTATTGTTAAATTGTAACTGGATAGCTAGTTCTTAGGCAACACGAAGAAAACAAATACAAAATCCAGACAGAATTTTATTTTCAGCAAGCTAAACATTTTTCCTGAACATATTGCCTGATGCTGTTTATTACTGTTAGTCCTCTATCAAAAAGAGATTGACACTGCAATTAGCTTGAAAACAGCCCTAACAAACCTGTAGCACTGGAGTAAGGTTTTGCCTATCTATAAATGGGCAGACATTTCTATCAGGCCTGTGACATGAATGCTAATGCAGCTGAGATCAGAGGGTGATTCAGCCCTAGTTAATTCACCGTGCTCTATTTATATGGACATCCCCATGGCAGAAAATTGCAAGGGCTGGTATTACTCTGTAATGGTTAGAGGAGGGCCTCATACCAACAAGGAAGATTTATTAGATGTGTCTATATGAAATGCATGCAAATAAAGTTGAATTAAGAAACGTACAAACCAAAAAAAAATCTTTGCGGTAGAATGAATTGATATATGTATTGTGTGTGTAAGTGTGTGCATATTTGTGTCTGTATCTCTGTATGTGTGCTTGTGTGTATGTACTCACATCACGAGTCCCTGAATAACTCAATGTGTTAATTTGTCTTGCTGTACAAATTAAAATAAACTTTTTTAACGTTATGTGTGTAACAAATCTATGCTTTCACTCTGAAAAGGATTTAAGGAAACAGATGAAAAGTTAGAATACTGCTTTAATGGATTTTCTTAATATTTAATGGCTCAGAGTAAAATTAATGAGAGAAATCAGTGTTTGCACTTGAGAGTTGTGCAAAGATATACACATTCTTGATTTTTGTCATAGAAAAAGAAATTCAGTTAAGTGTGTAAATGCACTATATGCTATGGTAATGAAACTATGTAAAGTCATAAGAACATATAATTAAAAACTGACCAAATTTCACTCACTCCACATACATGAGTGTTTTGGAGAAAAAAGGTACTTTTTAGAGAAAAAGGTACTTTTTCAACTACATTTTCTTCTGGAATAAATGTGTTCAATTGCAAGCCCATGAAAGAATCTCTACCTGACAACTAGCCCTAACATTTTTAAGGGTTTTTTTTTGGTTTTAAAATGAGAGAGATTTTTATTATTTACAATTGAAATGAACACTAACATGCCTATCCTACATAAACATGATTTTTAAATATAGGCAAAAAGAAATGTTCAGATGAGTTAAATTAAGTGAACCACATTTAATATCAAAATGAGAGAATGAGATAAAAGTGCCAAGGCTGTATGTATACCATAACTTCAAGTCAAACCAGAAAATGCAGATAATTTATATGTACAAAGATGCATAAAAAGGAACTCTGATATATGGATTGTTCTGACTGTGCTATATTAAATGACTGTGTGACTTGAATAATAATTTGACTCAAAATATACCTAGAAAATTCTATTAAATTACACACTAGACTAAGGATCAATTAAAGTGATTATGAATTTCACTGAAAAGTATGAAGCTTTCAAGCAATACTGACAAAACAAGTACCACGATGTTGATACTTTAACTTCTTGTATCTTTAGTGTTTCTAAATAGCACGTTCAAGCTTTTTGTTGGCTTCAATATATTGCCATAATCTTATCTCTACCATACTGAGAGGACAGAACTCAATCATTTCATTCTTTTGTCTTTTGAAGTGTATTTTAAACACTTTCTTTATAGGATATATTTTCTTTATAATAATTTCCTCCCTAACCAAGAGAAAAAGAAAGAAGATTATAAAACTGCAGAGACTTGATAAAAACAATTTTCTGATGTTTATCTGTATATGTAGCCCTTGGAATGAGGTCTCTGAAATAATCATTTGCATCGAAATAAAAATATTTCCAATTATATTGAAAACAAACCAAAAGAGTCACTATTCAAAACACACGTTTTTATTGCTCCTCATGCAAGGGTATTCAGAAAGTCTGACACCATCTTAATAGAATCAAAATGCAACTTGTGTTTGGCTAGGATATCAGAAAGATCTGTACATCTGATTATAAATTTAATGTAAGACTGTAAATTATATACTAGAAAGATTTGTGAAATGCTAGCTTAGTAAATTATATTTTCTCATAAACCATGTTCCCACAGCTACATTTAATTTTCAAAATTAAGAACTAAAATGTTTATAAAATGGACTACAGTTTTATTACTAGGCAACAATACAGTATTTGCAGGCACACCATGTTGTCATGTAACATTTAGATCGTAAAATGTCAGTACCATCATATCTGAGAGAATGGAACATTAGGTACACTGAAGGATAATGAAAATTAATGAAAACAAGGAATTTCAGTTCTTTTATATACTGAAGAAATTTAATATGAAGTGTGGCTTGAAAAGAGACCTTAAATTACTGTTTTTGAATGACTGCACAACTAATTTAAAAATGGAGCCAAATTCTTTGTGACTGGTATCAATTATTCCCATTTAGTGGTGGCCCTTTTCCATAATTTTTATATTCCACAAGGCTGGATATCACAATGCTTTTGGACAGAATGCATTATGGCACAAAGTTGTAATCTTCCACACCTGCCAGGAATTTCAAATAGGAATCTGGAAATGAAATAGAGATACAGCCTCAAGAAATCTAGAAAATAGACTCTAAAGGCAACTCATTCTCTTGCAAATTCTTTCTACTTTCTGACAGAAACATTAATGAACTAATAAAGGAGAAATTGTAGATACAGAAGTATTAGGGGAAAAAGAATACTCTCCCTTCTTATCATCTACCCTTCTTCCCAAAAGCTCCCTTGCTGCACATATTTAAGAAGGCATAAAAGTTACCTGTAATTTTCTCCTTTAGCAAAAAGTATGGAATGCTTCAGAGTAACTTGGGATTTCCTGGGGCTTCTTAACCAAAGACCCTCACTTATTCTTTACTTATTAAAAGAATCTTAATTGCTATTTATAATTACTTTCCAACTCTTTCCTATTATATGAGATAATGTTTACAAGATACTTCATGTATAGTGTTTAATACAGAGTAGTTGTTGTTAACTACTAATCAAAGTGTGTTCTCTACAGTGCAATAGTTTTCCAGAATGCATTCAGAATTACTATCTAAGAAAATATTTCAGGTGTTCCTTGACAATTTACTTCACGGTTTACATACAGTTAGACTAGTCTTTAGATAGAAGTTGCCCAGAACAACATGATGGTTGGTTTTATACCTGGGAATATATGGTTCTGCAGGAGGAGGGGGGATGTAGAGATCCTGGAGAGCAGAACTGTCTCTTTTGGTTGGTGTACTGATGGTGCTGGAAGGCGTAGCAACGCTGCTTGTGGGACTTCTAGGTATAAGAGGCTGGTTAAAATGAAAAAGAAAATACATACGCACACAAACAACACACAAAACAACAACAACAACGACACATAGTTATCATTTTAAAATTATCTATTTCTGCAAAGCTTTTGAACTTGGCTGAAATCAAGAAGCGTATTATTTAGTACCTGGATATTCCTTGGAATCTCCAAAATAACTAGTTTATTACTTTTGAGGTTCCCACTTAGTTCTCAACTCACCTTATTCTACGGCATAACCACGTATAAGCTATTTATAAGGTGAAAGCACCATGTAGTGTTTCATAACGATAAGATTTATTTCACAGTCAGAAGCTTATTTAAATTAAATTTGCTTTGTTGGAATCCCACCTTTGAAGGGAAGATAATAAAGAGTAACTTTCAAAAGAATTAGCTCACTCACATCCTGATTGATATATACAAGAAAGATATTTTGTATTTTTTTCCCAAAAAGATATACCATTCTCTTAAGTTAGCAGAATGTCACAGATTCTCAGAAAAGGTTACAAAAATGGAGGATGAAAGGCCAATACGAGAAAATACTTTCTTTTTTCATAAATATAAACACAACTAACTGTCTTCTCAAGGTCATTTTATGGTACATCTTCAAAAGTATGGTGATTAATGTAACACAATCATTTCACCTTTCATAGGCACACACATTTATCATTGTTTAAAATAATGTTTAGATACACAACTATAGATTGCATTTTCATGCCTGTTTAAGTATTAAATACTTAGAAAAATTAAGATAGCATATTTGCTGAATTAAGTGATACACCAGGATGCAATAACTCAAGAGCACTTCCAATTCTAAGCTTCACAGCATTTGGAAATGATCTTTTGGTTTGAAAAATTATCCTAAAGTGAGACTAAAATTCACAAATTTTCATGTTTATCTTACAGATCCTACTGATTACCTATATATACAATAACATTAAAAATAAGAATTTTAGTGTAATCGCAAACATAAAAGTAATGATCACAAAATGAACTATATCTTCACATAAGATGTTGCCATTTTAGCCAATATGCAAACACTTTTAGCATATCTATATAGACCCACAGTTCTATTACTTTAACATGTATCACTGGACAAAAAATGGCCTATTACAGCTATTTTATATTGTGACAGTGCTTTTGTACAGATAAACAAAATGTTAAAAAAAAACCAAGCATAAATACAATGTACAATGTAGGCAACTAGGGTAGGCTACATAGTTTATGACTCAGTTCGTGGATTTTATCTTCCTTATTACACAGCTCACCTTAATAGGTTGAAATCATACATCCTGCCAAAATGATGGCTAAGTTTTAATCTATGTGAAATTAGAAATTAAAGATAGAAGGGAAAAAGAATTGATAATTTATTTTGGAACTCTACAAAATTCTATCTCATATGATATAAAAGAAGTCAGAAACTATACGTGTTAAGGGATTTTGAAATACTATTTGGAGTATGCAGTAGACTTATGTTTATGCTGATTTTGAAAGAGTGTCCAGTTAAATTATGTGTGTCTTTTAGTTACAAAAATCTTGGCAATGGGAAATTGTGAGATAATGTAGGTGATCAAGAGTCATCTGTATGGATGAACACCATGCAGCCTGAGAAAACGAAGAATTGTATTGTTTCTAGTGATGTATTAAATGCCTGTACAACATTCTCTGAATGATAGTTTTTTTAGATCAAGTCTTTAGACACACTATATATATAATCACCGTGATGTGATTCTGTTTATAATTGCTTTCCTCTTTGTCAGGACATCTTGGTATTAAATACAGACGACATAAAAAATAAGTCTATGTTTCATTATTATAGAAATAAGAAAAAAATCCATTATGCAGTACATTACTTTCCAAAATTTATTAACAGATATACTGTAAGAGAAAAACTTACATTCACTATGCTTTTAAAATGCTCTAACATCTCTTATTTTAAAATATTCTAATATTGCAAGTCAACTTAAGAACAGGTTCTTGGTAAATTGAACACCAATAAAAATTAATTAAAAAAAATAAAAACATAAGCTATTAAATAACACACTTTTATTCTCTTTCTTTTATTTTAGGGTCACTATTTCTATTCTGAAGACTCCTTTCTTTTATTTTACTATCTATAGGACTAAAGATCATCTTTCTTGGTTAGTATCCATCTCTGCCTTCCCCAGACCAAGAGGAAGAAAGGAAGGATGGAAGGAAGAAAGAAGAAATAATAGTTAGTGGTTACAAGTATATTTTAAATAGCCCCAGGAAGTGTGAGGTAAGGACAAACAGAATATTTTATTTTGCCTGGATTATTACTAGGATTCTACTGGGATTCTTACTAGGATTCCTTAGGGTACATGTGCCTTTCCCCTTCTAGTAAACTTAAATATTAGCCATGTTGGCTTCCTTCAAATTGCTATTTTCTCTGGGTTTCTATTTTCAAGAAAAGAGTTGCTATATCATCAGTTAGCATGATGAGCTAAATTAGTAAATATGTGGAAGAAAAAGACTCTTAAATATGTTTACACGGGTAACAGGTTTGATTGTGCCAGCTGGTTCAATGAATTAAAGTGGTTGAAAAAACAACTTAGTCTTTCAGAGAAAACAAATTAGTCAATCCTATTGTTTAACTCAACTGGTTAGTTGTATTTACTGATAAATCACAGAAAACCATTTCAACTGGTTTATCATGCAGATATTATCTGGCTAATCAGTACGCTTTGTACCAAATAAAACACACAGTAAATCCTAAATATATTTAATATATTTTTGTCTACTAATTGTGTTACTTTCGTCAAGCTAATCCACACTAAAAAGTAAACATTCTTCTTGAGAATCTTATTTAAAAATTATACATTAAGCAATGAAAAAATAAAGTATGCTAAAGTAGAAGCTTCATGGGAAAATGGAAATGGCTACTTAACCCCAAAGAAGTCTTTATGATAATTTAAAATAAAATTATAATTTTTTGAAAATGTTTCTACCTTTGAACAAGAACTGAAAGAATACAAAATTAAATGACTAAAAAATGAAAAAGGCATTAAAGAACATAGAAAGATAGGCAAAATTTGACTAAATGAAGCACAGAATAAATGATGCTATTAGCTGAAATCGCCAGCAAGAAATTCCTAGTTGTAACAAGTGGCATTAAAATTACAACCACCACCAATAACCATTTAAGGGTCTCAAAATACACAAAAAGCGACAAATACATCTTCCCTCATATCAAAAAAAGGAGTTCTCTCAGCATCCAATTCACATTTTAATAGGCATATTTCTTAGCTTCAGAAAAAAATATCCAAATATTTTCGCATAATGCAGAAAGATAGTTTTTCCTATCTTGGCAACATTTACTTTTCATCATTTGTTCATAACATAATAAAAGAAAAGCAGTTACTACTGTACTATGAAGAATTTCTAATTTAAGGAAAAATGTAGAAAAAAGGGTAAAATTTTATTTTACCTTTTTGCCACTTTGATGCTTTCTCTTATATTGGCAAAATATGGAAAGAGAATTAAGAATTATCGTCACTGAAATACAAGGTTATTTTAAGACTGCGTCTTGTTACTCAAGTGAGCATGAAGCTTCTGTATAACTTAGATCTGCTATAGGATGCAATCACATATGATAGGGATCCATTTTAGATTCTATGCAAACAGGTATTTTTCCTGGAAGGAGCTTGTCATAACATTTGGTTTTCATATGTAAATAGACATAAAGCTATCCTTCCACAGATTCAGTGAGACTCTGAAAGGGAAGAGGCATTTGCATATATGTTATTTCTCTGCTAAAACAACTCTGATAGATTTCTCAGGGCATGCATCTCTGAAAATATCCAGATTCTAAATAAAATGCTCATATGCATCTCTTCAAATATACATTGATAACCTAAAGTCAGTTAATGATAACTTACTACAGTCAACGGGACTACTACTAGAAATCTACTAGGTAAAACATACACATACATTTTTTTCATATTGTCAGTTTGAACCACATAAAGGCTTTCAAATTGTATCCTACAATATGGTACTGCATAAATCTTCCTCTGAATCATGTGTGATAACTTTAGTAATGGTATCCTACTCATCCAGTTTAAATAGCATTGAAAGATTGCAATTATTATAAGACAAAATTTTCAGCCTTTGTAAGGAATCACCGAAACCTCACTTTAAATCCTCTTATGGCTCAGGTCTTTTCCTTATGTCCCCACTTCTAACGTCTTTAAGGTAACTGAGTACATCTGGAAGGTATACCTCTGAAACTCCACTGGTCTTAAATAAGAGAAAAGAATTTCCATACTTAAGAAACTACATTTAACATTGAGATTTGACTCAAAACATTTGACATTTTAACAACTCTTGGCAACCTTATCTTAATTTAGTTGTTTCTCTGTCTGGTAAGTGATCTGGCTTTCATAGAGCTATAGAAAGTCTTGAATGACACCAGTGACATAAAGACAGCCCCAACATTAAAGATTAAAACAGTTTGTTACATATTATGTAGTTCTCTCTAAAATTCATGAATGCAAAGATCACAAAGAGCTTGCTTTGCCTTACAGGGGGGAAGTACCCATTGAAAAATGAATGATTACATCAAGTAGAAAACCTGGCCACTTATTTTAGTTACTCTTGGGAATAAGCACAGACTCAGGTGGATCACAATACCCCATTATTCTAGCACAGAACAGTTACACAAAGTTCTTACTCAGTTCAAACACATTTTTATTATAATTCCCAACACAAGTACCAGAATATTGTTTTATGTTAGCAACTTTGTTCTTAATCATCTATACAAATGCTCCAGAAAAAAACGTATGCTGGATTTTGGGAGGCAAGACACTGTATACAATTTGTAAGTTTGACCATATAAGAATGTTAGGTCTAATCTGAAAAATTATTGGGCATTCTTTTCCCTGGGAAAGCTTTTCTTAAGTAGTAAATTATTTGAAAAGAACCTAAGCAAAGGAACCGCATGTATTCAAAATGCTCCCACCCAGTTTTTTTCACAGTTTTTCTAGAATCTAAATTCATTAATACAAAAGATTTGAGTCTTCTTTTATAAGCATGTAATCTTTCCTGTCAAACGCAAAGAAAACATTTTTTTTCTGATCATTAATTTGATCAGGAAACCATATCTGTATAGGTTTAAAAATACAGATATATGTGCATAAAAATACGTAGTTACATGATATACAAGAAATATAGACCAGAGTCATATACTACGAAATGGCTTTATCCACTGAGTCATCAAATTTTGCACATTGTACTGAGACTACCGTGAGTGTATTTATTCTTGTGCTGTCCAGTCTTATTGGAATAGTTAATACTGCAACACTAAAAATGGACTTCCAGTTTTTGTTAAATTACAGTAAACATCATTTTAAGATATTAATTAAAGAATGAGAAACTAAAGAATGAAGAAACTGAAAAATAATTTTTGCATTTTAGGTGATTATCTGTAGTCAGCGTAACATTTGAAAGCATTTGGCTGAAAAACACAAATGTGATTTAGATACTTTAATTAATTTGCTTAAACACTGCTGAACAAAAATGTGATGTGACAATTGCTTGCAGCTATTTACTAATTTGAGCATGTAAAACATATCATTGTTTCTGCCTCTCAGGCAGCACAATTACATTTTTAGTTAAGATGTATTTTCTTCTCTAGTATCATACCTAATACTGGTTATCTTCCTCTTCAAAACATGCTTTTAAAACAAAACTCTCAGAAACATAAATTTTGTTAGCAATGTTTTTTTTTGGTCACCCTGACCCATAACTTTGATATTAAAACAATTTTGTTATTTATGTTTTGGTTTTCACAGAATACTGTAACCATTCATATCTGTATGTATTGGAAATGTTACATAATCAATTAATGTTCTTCAGTTGTTATACCAGTTGATAGACAAAATCACTGTTATGACTATTTGCTTTCCATTTCTTTTTCTGCTCAAAGTTAAATATCCTGTAAAAATGGCATCAAGATAATGCTAAGCAATAACATTTTAAGTAAAAAGCACAAAACGACACAAGAAACTCTCACACAAATATAAGAGATCAGAATGCAATTTAGGAACATAATTCTAATGATACAGCTTGATGTTATTTCATATAAAAATGTGTTTAATTAAACCTGTATCAGTATACTGAATTCCAACATTGATCATAGTGATCTGAGATGCATTCTCACCAAAAAAGCTGTTCTTTAATGTTTTTAAAAAATTGCTGATTCCCAGTGATGATTTCAATCAACATTCTTGCTAGTGTCCTGCTAATCCTCCCATGCATCTTTTAAGAAGAAAATGACAACACCCACGCATGCCTGTGACCTACTCACACTAACTTAAAACCACAAACATCAAAAATATACCTTGAAGTTTATTCAGAGTTCCCCGGGATTTTTTTTAATTAAATTGGAAGAATTTGACCATAAGCAATCACTAAGGTCACCAAAATCCAGGACATTAGTAGAGGTGCTACCAAGAACACATTTTTAAAAACAGTCTTGGAAAGCAAGAAATCCCTCGTTTGTTTCACAGAATAAAAGATTCTATCTCAGGTAAAACATCTCTACTATTTATATATGGGTGCAGATGACAAGAGAATTCAACTCCAGATTAAATATGTTTGTAGTATTTGACTAAGGTATCTCTAAGTCTCTCAATTCTATTGCAAAATGTTTGAGAAATCAGAAATTTAAAAAAAGAACTGCCAAGTTTCATGAAATGTACTAATGAAATTGCTCTGTGAGCATGAAGTTGAATTGTATGCTTTTGTTTATTTGGCTATAATTTCATGAATTATTGTCACAAGAAAATCCAAATCCAAATTTGTCATTATAGTTGATTGATAACAGAAGTTACTATCCTTTAAAAATATTTTTAGAAATAAAACTTCTTTTATGAAAACATGGTATGCTTTAACAATCTTCTACCTTAGGGTAGACAAGATTAAATTTTATTTGTGTAGGTACAAATTATTTTCTTGTTAGTTTAAAAAATAATTATTTCTTGTTAGAATACAGTTTTCCTTTTTTAAGATGCAAGTATTAGTGTCTGCCTCCACACTACACAAACTTTGCCATATTTTATTTGAAAATGCTAGTAGGTAAATTAAGCCTGGTAGAGAAGAAAAAGTTGAAATAGACATACTAAATTAAATAAATGACATAAATTATTTCTTTTTTTAACCTCTATTTAAATCATTCTTAGTAGACTATTAGTAGAAAATAACCTAAGGTCCAATTCTCCGGGTGTGAACACTGAAGATTTATATTTAAGTGAGTTAATGGGCATTTTAGCTCCAATGTATTTGGACACATACAAGAAGCAAGAATATAATAAGACTGGTACTTGTGTTTGCACAGAGGATTATTACTGCATTAAGCTCTAAATTTCACATCTGAGGTCCTTTCTTTGACACTAGAAAAAATATGTGCCCTCAGGCAAACTCACAAAGGAATCCAAAACTGCCTGTGAGACCTTCTTATATCATTATTTCTTTGACTTTACCCCCTCTGGAGGCAGTCTACCTTTAATCTATAGATTCTGGTACCATCAGGTTTTGTCCATCTTTGGTTAATCTACACTCTAAAAAACCGTGACCAGATAGTTCCCATTATGCTTCCGGTGTCTCTGTATTTTAGAGTAGGCCAAAGCTGTAAGATCAAGAAACAACTCTATAATGGTACAATTTCAGGTCTTCAAAATTTCAGGGATATTTGGTGATGGTGGTATATAGTATGTTAGAGGACTTACCCATTGCTCTTACCACTAACACCTTGCTTTACCACCATTAGGAAGTGTTTAATTAAAACTAATACTCTTCTGCTCTGTAAAAAGTCAACCACTGAAGCATTTTTTAAAGAAGTTGTAAGGAAGTCCCCTGCCCTCCCAACAGTATTGTTTATCAATAAGGAGTTGGGCTTGGACAACACATTTTGGTGGAACTAAATTCAATTGATATAACAAATTTAAAAAATGTTGATGCATATAAGCACTTATGGAAATACTGATTTTCTTTTTTCTGATTTCAACAATCTGGAAAAGTAAATTTATAAATATACTCAGTAACTGAACAAGCAATGAGGAAGAAATATAATTAGTGATCTGGTGAGGCATATTTTGGCAATTAGCAATGGACCTAGAAACAGTATCCTAATAACATATTATAATTATAATTAAGACATGATGTGAGATAATATAAAACAATTGAAGTCTTTGTTTCCCAGCTTTGAATATACACACTAAATGTGTGGCAAAAAAAGAATTATTATTCTTTTTTTCTATAATTATTCAATTATTTCAGCATTTTACATAAAAGTGATTAACTGGATAGTGTCATTACCTTAATTCTCCAGTTTGTGCTTGTGGAAAAAAATCTAAAAAGGGACCAAATCATCAATTTATTTCCTAGAGTTATTCCCTCAGAGTTCATGGATCAATAAGAAAACAGTGTCTTTTTGGTGTTCAAGGTGAAATAGAAGGGATTAGAGAGAGTTGTTAAATTTAACTACACACATATATATAGAAAAACCTAATGGCTGAAATCGTGGGACTCTTCTTCAGTGTTCCCACCTCTCAGGATCTTTGAGGAAGACATGTCAATAGGAAAACTACAGAGTGGAACAACAAAGCAACTTATAATACAGCGAGAAAATAAAATGATGTGATGGGAAGTCTGATCTGCTAATCTATGATTAATGAGTCAAAAAACATTGAATTCTGCTTTAATGACATTGAAAATATTTGATAATAGACATATACTGCAAATCAAATGTGTTTGGACATATTAATACAGTTTACATATATTCATTTGAAAAATGAGAGATTAACATTAAGAATTTAAATACTTTAATGTTAGAGCATTTTATATATTTTTATGTTATTTAAATATAATGCAACTTTGAGGTCAATAAATAGTAAAGTCTTAAACAATGAGAAATCATTATAATCCATAAGGCCATTCATGTGTAATGGAGATTTTAGAATTTTAGGGGAAAAAAATCTAAGAATGGTTTAAGGTACTAATATAGAACTTAGGAATAATTTACATTGCAGTGGTACAATGGCATTTACATATATTGCTTTTTTTAAGAATCTGAACAATGGGCAATGTTCTAGTTCAGTGGCCAATTACAATTTTAAAAAATTAGACCTCTAAGAAAGGTAACAGTCTCCTGTTTTAAAAATGTAGGTTTTGTGAAAGACAAAATTTCTTTTATGATGCATTTAAAGATTATATTGACTGAAATGTAAGGAGATATATTACTTCCTTGTCTTTCATTAATCAGAATAATATTTTTATAACTTCCTAGATAACTATGCTTCTTAATGAATATAATTTATCAACATCCAAAGAGTAATATTTTAGAGCAATTTCATGCTGAAGAAAAATGCAGAAGTTCTAAAGCAATAATTTCCCTATTTTGCCACCCAACAAGGTGGAAAAGAAAAAATGATCAGTCAGAAGGAATGTAGTAGGTATATTTTAATTACTATGTAAAACTTCCTTTACCTACTGTTTATAAATAACTATTGCTATCTTATGACCTGATTTAAAAGAATTCTATAAACTTTCATCTGGTTTCTTCAAGAAGTAGGAGAGTGTAACTTTTAAATAGAAGATTACATCTCAAAATGAAACCTCTCATTTTCATCTCTATCCATATTTTGGCTTGAAATAACTTTTTTTGTAATTATGCTTTATATGTTTACAAATTAAGGCAGAGATCTTTATCATTTGGGTTTTAGTTATAGTAACTTACAGATTTCATCACAATTAAGCCTATTAGGATAAGCTGTGAAGAGATAATTTCACAAACCAATTTTCAAAAGCATACAAGATTAATCCATATGCTGCTGAGATGAGGCACAATAAAGAAGCATTACTGAGATAATCTATGGCTAAAATGATGGTGTATGACTTATGATTAAGCTTCATTACCTGCAGAGCAAGGGGCTTCCATCTCATATTTTTCAGTAAAGCTGGTGCTGAGGTAAGCATGCTCTGAGGTCGCTTTTTCAAAGTTAAGATAACACCACTCGGGTCCTCTCGTAGTGCATTCACCAAATTTTTCAACTGCCACCCCACCTGGTAACCAGCAAAATCATTACAATAAAATTGAGGTACAGTACTCAAAGATTTAATGTTCTCCCCCTTTAATAAGATTAGTAAAAAAAAAAAGAAAGAAAATCACATAATTGGTGTACCATCCTATCAATTTTTAGGAGATAAATACTCAAAAAAATTTTATCTCTGAATTGATTAACCATGTCATTGCATTAGAGTCCATATTATTATGAAATAACATAATGGACATTTACCATATCAAAGCAGAGACTAAAACGATATCCTACCAATGGAGTAATTTAGAGTTTAAAGAAATTATGTCATTGTTAATGCTGTGCAAGGCCTAGATCCAAGCTCTGTTCACAAATACAATTCAAAAATCCACATGCTTGAAAACAAGGATTTGGCAATGTCCTGAGCTTGCAAGCTATACCACATGCTTTCTCATCACCATCTTTTGGAGCTATGTGGTACAAGTGTCCCTAAATTAGACTGACTTCATACTACTGATAGCTGGTACTAACAAACCAAGGCAGCATTCCGATGCATGGAAGACAGCATCAACACAATTAACCTTTTACCACACTATAAGGATAGAATAAAAATGACAACACTACTTCCATACAGCAGCTATTGGAAATGTGTTCTAAACAACCCTATAAACTTACAGTATAATGTGCTGAATTTAAGGAAGCCATTCTATTTGAGTATTACCTCAAAACGTATTGTATAATTAAACCCAAGTACTTGATAAATGTCCTGAAACTGGCCTCAGCTGTTTTCTGTGTTAAGTTACTTCTCTCATCATCCTTTTAAGCTTTTAAACATAGAATAATTTGTTAGTTTGCTTGAATATGGACTAGTTATGCAGTTAACAGGTAACTGAAATCCTCTAACTATGCCTTAAAGAAACACATTAAAAATGGCTATTGTTTTAAGGTTAAAAGAACACATTTCACACTTAAAAGAGAGAAGCTTTTATCCCAACTCTAATGGATTAGAATTTTCCAGGATATTATATAAATACATTGGATCAAAATTTATCCTGGATCACAAGCAGGATTTAGCAAATTGTCTGAACTGTAATCTAGTTTCTTCTTAGGCATCCAAGTGCAAGGGAATGGGTGCCCTTGTCTGTTATTCATCATGTTTTTGCCTGGAAGATAATGACCAAGCTGAAAAGAATAAGCACTTCCACTGAAAGAATCACAGATCCTGAGACTATGATGAAGAGGTACTCTGGACTGCAGCCACTGTGGGATAATGGGAGCTGCTGGTTTTTATAATGAGTGGGCATTCATTTAAATCATAACCTCTACTGAAGAGAAAGAGGACAAAAAAGAACTGAGATGCTACAATGCTTAAAAACTCAGGGGTCTCAGATATGAATCAAAATGATCATTATGATACTTGCCTAACAAGAATAAGAGGCTGCCAGTTTAAAAAAATCACATTAGTGCAGATAACTAAAGTAATGAAATTGGTCAAATATCTCCCATTACATGTAAGTGGGGATTATTATGTGCCCAAAGGTGTATTACATTGAGCTTGATTCCTCCGATAGCTAAGTAGTGTCTCTGCAGCCATTTCTATAAGCCAAGAGTCAAAGCAAAGTGAATTCAAATCCAAGTGTTCATTTTGCTTGCCAAAAAAATATGTGAGCAGATTTTTGAGATCAAGGTTTGGAAAAGAAACCATGCTGTTTATACAAAGAGTTTATGAACAACTTATTAATGATAGCCACATTTTATCATTTATTTTATTTATTCAAATAATTACTAACTAGACTAAAACAGTCAATACGATGGCCATCTTTTTCTTTCAGGATATGTATTCTCAACAATGAATTACACACTTCTATCCACCAATTTCTTTCCATTTTATTCTGATATGATCATTGTGACTAGCTGGGAATTTCTAAAGCTAGATGGTGTTTTCCTGTATAATGTTCACTGCAATTTAATTTATCTTGTTCTTTCACAATTTTTGTATGCTCTTTTTGAATATGCAATCCCCAAAACTAAAATTATTTTTCCATGAGAAAGTAGAATTGTTTTTTGATAAGAAGGCAGTAATTTAGTTAGATTTTAATTTTATAGCTGAATTTAATTTTATAGCAGAAAAGTTTGTAATTTCACTAGTTTTTTCAGTTTGTTTTTCAATTTTTTATGTAAATTCCAGTTAGTTACCATATGTGTAATATGAGTTTTAGGTGTAGAATTTAGTGATTCAATATTTACATGCAACACACATTTTACTATTTATCAATCAGCCTTCCCACTTTCACTGACATAACATTAGCAATATTTTAAACAAAAGTAAACAAATATCCATGATGACCCATATAAAGTATGTACCTCTGATTCCCCAACTCTACTTCCACTACCATAAGGAAATGACTTGGATAAAAGCAGAGATACATGTGCATCATGTGTGTCACAGTGCTGTTTAAACCAACCAAAAATTGATGTAAATGTCCATTAGTAAGAGGTATAAAAATTGTGTGGAAAAGAAGTTCCAAAACAGCAAATGTAACAACTCTACTTTTCTAAAAAAATTTTTATATAAATATGAAAAACATAGATATACAACATCATTAACAGTGTTACATTAAAGGGGAGTAAGGACTACAGTATATATTTTCTTCTTTATACTTCTATTTCCTGAACTTTTAGTGATAAATACATTATTATTATATACAGCAAAATTAATAAAATAAATAAACTTAGTCCATGAATAGTAGAAAATCATGAATTTTATGAATTACTTAATGAGGACTGTTTGTTACGTAGGGACAATTTCCACAAAAAGTATAGAGCCAGAAAGACAACACTATTTAAAACACGAAAAGGTGGTGATGGGGGAATCATATCTGCTCTGTTAATTATACTTTCAGATAATTAGCAAAAAATTTGTTACTCAACAGTGCTTAATAAGAACTGTATTATCTGTTGATTTTTGGTTTAATGAATGATTTCAGCAGATACTTGAACGTTAAATCAGGTTCACATATTAATTACTGAATGGGAATGAAGTTGGCTGAGTAATTCACAGCCCATGTGTGACATTTTTCTCAATAACATACATAGGTTTTGGCTCTATCAGTCCCATCCAGGGCTTGTATATTCCTAAACAGCAACTGGACTTCATGTCTCTCATTCAAATAGTCCTTTTCCTTAGATCTATCTCAAACTCTCTAATTTGGTTCATTTCTTCATTAGGTTCTATATTGTCTACTATATCTAATTCTTAACAATTGTATCCATATTGGGTTGTACCATGCTCTATTCAAGGGCAAATATGACACAATACTAAAGTTCTGGGAAAAATGATTCCCAGCTTTGGCTATGTGATATCCTAACACATCTTCAGCCATATAATAAAGTGTAGTGAATTCTTGAAATTATTTGTCTTTACCTGTCGAGATACTTATGGTTGGCAGATTATAGGGGGACATGGGTGGTTGGTATGATATAAAGAGGCAAGTATGTGAGTTAGAACTTCAGGAAATTTGAGAGTTAAAGGAGCTAAAGGTAATATTAGGAGCTAAAGGTAATGGTACACACGTGAAAATACACAAAATAATCATTTTTCAAGATTGGCTTTCCATTTTCTAATTTGTTTCTGGCTATAGTTTAAAAATATTGTGTGACAGACCCAAATTAGAAACCATGTAAGGAAATAAAAGTAATTTAAAAAAATGATTGTAATGTATTCTTTACATTGGCTTCAATAAAAGCCTTTCTGTACTAGGAGATAAAGGGAGATCTGAAAGAAGGGGGAAGAGATCCTAGTGGTGGCTAATATAAGAGGCTAATCCACTAATACAGAAAGGAATTAAATAAGGTACAAAATTTTAAGAGATAAAGGCTTAAGGATACAACTGAAGAAAAAATATTGTAATAATCAAAGATATTCCAACTCTAAGATGCAGAATGGGTAGGAAAATGCAAATAGATGATACAAAAGATTAGGTTCTGGACATCTCTGCTTGTTCTCCATCTTTTCTTTCTCTTCACAACTGATAAAAGCAGGTGTTTACCCTAGGCTAAATGTTGGACCCCTTTCTAAAATTGCATGCTGTCTTCCTACAATGATCTCTTTCCCAAGCTTCCACTACCAACTTTATATATATATATATATATCTCCCAAATCTAATCATCCCTACTTCCTAGAACTCTGGTGACATACTTCCAACAGTTCAGTTCATCCATACTAATAGCTACGGAATAATCAAGCAACAATAATTCACTAGGCTATATTCTTCATATCTTTGTTACGTTGCTTTTATTTGTATTTTCATCCTTAACAGCCTTATGAGGGAAACTATTTAACCCAGTTCACATGTGAAGAACTTGAAGCAAAAAGAGATTAGGTTTTCTCAGTCAATATTACAAATTTGTTTACATGGCAAAGCCAGATTTCATATTCAAGTCTGTTTGATTCTAAAGCACAATAGGAGAGCAAGCATGCCCCACCCTCTAAATATCCCATTGGTAATTCAAATGAATGCAACATTTTGAAAATCAAACTCATTCAACATCAATAAAAAGTTCCCCATCATCCTCTCAAATTTGGAGTACGAGGTCACCTACAACCATTTCCCATCTCTTAAATCCACGTGTCCTAAAGAATAGATCCTAGTAACTAATGTCTCTTCTTACCACCCTAGTTCTGGCTTGCTTTACCTGATTGCTGGACCTAAAATAAAGTCCTAACTGGTCTTCTGCCTCTAGTCTTTTGTAGCTCTGAAATATTGCTACAGCGAGGAAGTGTTCTTTCCTTAAAATCCTTCAAAAAGCTCTCTAAAGGCCCAATTAAAGCATCACCCCCTCAAAAATCTCCTTTGTCAATATGGCCACAGCTGTCTACTATTTCTCTTTAATGTGCCTCTCAAACTTTAGCATGTGTTAGAATCACCTGGAAAGCTTATTAAAACAGCTTGCTGTGTTTAACTCTCAGTTTTTGATCCAGTAGGTCTCAGGTGGAATTCGCATTTTTAAAACAAGTTCTCAAGAGGGGCTGAGGATACTGGTCTGGGAACCAATTTTGAGAGCTGCTGTGCTACACCATGAGCCTCTTGAAGGTAGTGACTCGCCCATGTCCAGAATATTTTAGGTGCTTAATGTTTTTAAGATTAATGATAAAACTTATAGTCAGTTTATTTATCAGGTACTTTCTACGTAGTATGCATGCAATGGTGCATACATCAGCCTGAGCCTCACTTTTTTAAATAATAAATTTATTTTTTATTCGTGTTAAATTTGCCAACATACAGAATAACACCCAGTGTTCATCCCCTCAAGTGCCCCCCTCAGTAGCCTGAGCCTCATTAAAGAGCACGAGCAACAGAAGAGATAAGCTGGTGAAGAAACACAGTAAAGAGAAGAACTTCAAATAAGGTGAGTAGAGGGTGCAATGGGGGTCCCCAAAAGGGGCATTTAATCCATCCTTGTGGGTTCAGGAAAGGCTTCCTATTAGCATAAGCTGAATTTCTTAGGAGGTCAACAGATGAAGGAGATGTGGAGTGGAAAGAGGTGTGAGAAAAAGTATCACTGTTTTTAGCAACTTTTAGTTCTCTATGTGTGGAAGAGGTGGTGGATTGAACTATACACTCTTCTCAAATGCCACTTTCTTCCTCGGCCATGTCTCTGCAAAAGCATTCTTCCTTCTGCTTCTAATTTTTCTTCCACCTACAAAATCTTACCTATCTATAACGGCTCGCAGTAAATGCAATATCCGTCATAAAGCCTCTCAACATCTAGAAAGAACCCTATTTTCCTCCTGTAACTCTCATAGCACACTGTATCTCTCTAGTGGCATTTTTTCACATACTACCTCTTATTAAAGTTACATATTTTTCCTCACACCCTTCCTCTCCACCTACCCTCACAAAACTGGATTTTGAGGGTTTTTTTTAAACAATTAAAAACAGAGTCTTATTTGTCTGGATATACCTGCAAGCTTTACAAATGGTAGATACTGGGATCCCTGGGTGGCGCAGCGGTTTGGCGCCTGCCTTTGGCCCAGGGCGCGATCCTGGAGACCCAGGATCGAATCCCACATCGGGCTCGCGGTGCATGGAGCCTGCTTCTCCCTCTGCCTATGTCTCTGCCTTGTGTCTGCCTCTCTCTCTCTGTATGACTATCATAAATAAATAATATTAAAAAAAAAGATTCAAATGGTAGATACTTAATATCTGTTAAAAACTTGACTAGTGGTATCATGGTTACCCGAGAATGTAAGTGTTTCAGAGACAATAAAGTGCCTTGAAACTCCAATGGGAGTTTAGTTTAGTATGTAAAACTAAGATGTATAAAATTTTTCTCTAAATGAATATACCTGATGATACTAAAGCTATAATAGACGTTCCTTACACTAAACTACCAAGTAAACTTTCTTATAAGTGAACATTTGAAAAAATAGTATTTGCATCTTGGATACCACAGACCTAAAGTCATAGTGATGTGATTATGAAAAGGAATATAACAGTGGATAAAGTTCCTATTTCATCATAGAAAGACTCTGCTTTATCATACACATTATATGAACACTTTTAAGTTTTTTTTTCTACCAGAAAAATGTTTTATAGTGGTTATAAGTAGTCCAAGTTTCTCAACATTTATTAGAATATTTCATTCATATTAAGCTCATGGGCCAGAATGAATCTCTTAAAAGCCACCATATGCATCTTATACAAATTATGTATTATTAGTTATAGATAATGTTTTTCACATATGTTGAACTAGTAATATTATCTTCCTGACCATCTGAGGTAGCACAAGCCAGTGTCTCTAAGCAATGGCAAGTCATATTATTTACTAGTTTAGATGTAATCCCCAACTTGCACACTGAAATGTATTTTACATACAACACAAACCAGATTAAAATTTCCCAAGAAAGTCTTTAAGGTATCCCAAAAGTGTTAAAAGCCAGAGGTTCTGCTTTCTTGTAGATGGGGCTTGTAATTCCTTGGGTGAAGGGCAACATAAGTGGTAGGTCCTTGGACACTGAGTTGCCCAGATTAGGTGCACAAGAGGCTTTGGGGTTGGTGCTGAAGAGATGAGTGGCTTCCTTTCCTCTTGGTACATAGAGGGAAGAAGTAGTCTCTGACCCCTTTAGGACATGCCCTACCCTAATTCCCAAACACCTGGTGAATTAGTTGACCAACATATGAAAAGAAACTCTATGCTATGGTCCCAAGAAGCCAAAGTTAAAATAAGCATTAAGGTAAGAATTTAAGCCTATCAACCCAGAACTTCTTTACCTTTGTCACAGCTGTATTTGGAGTTACAAGAAAGCATCTCTATACCTAGACAGGAAGATAGGACATTTCTTAAACTATTTTTAAAGTTATTATCCTTCACAAGACAAAGTAACAGATTCATTAACATTTATACATGCTCCTGTGTATACACAAACTCTTACCCACAAGTTGTAATGTATAAATTATACCTCTTCACAAAGGAAATTTCAAAGAGACTTGAGGTGTGCCTATATGAATGTCTGATGACATGAGCCATGCTATACCCAAACATCCTTCTACTCTTTTTAAAAGCACTTTAGATACTTAATTCAATACACAACCCACTATGCTGTGACTAATGACACTCTGTCTTTACCATATCTTTTGTTGCTGAGATATTTATTACAATGTCCTTCACATTTCTAAAAAGTTATTGAAATAACTAATAAATTCAACATTTTATATCTGTGACTGTCTCTTTCTTTAGCAAAACAAGCTATGTGAAAGAAATGTCATAGTTATAAACATTTCAGAAGTAATGAATTTTGATATACAATATCTTTCAAGGATCCTAGAACTATAAACCTTGGGTACCAAACTTCACCTTCACTTAAATTTTTTTTCCACAAAATACTGAGAAGGTCTTATGATATTAAATTATAGTATATTTGGAAATATCCTAATTCTGCCTTTCCACTCATTTACTGATTAGAAACAGAGATTTGCACATGGTTCATATACAAATGAATATAAGCTAAAAGGTATGCATTTGGTTAAGTAACTATACACAAAAAAGTGATTTAAATTCTAGCATTAAGTAATTAGGTAATCCACAGTATTCAGAAATGTCCTAAGGTGTAACTATTTTATATAAAACCTTAATATTGATATTTTTACAAACATTAGTTTAGAAAAGGTAATCTTGGGACAAGATAAAAGGAATAAGCATTTGAAAAGGAACATGGGAATTAAAAGTATTATTTTCATTAGGGGAAAACCCCTACAATTTTACATTTTTATTCATTGAATGACTCTTCATCTCACATCCTCCTTAACATTAAAAGGCATTTATCCAGTGAAAGAGGATGCCAAGGCATTTTTAAATATATTTTTTAATTGAAGTTCGATTTGGCATTTGTTTTTTTAAGGCATTTTTTTTTTTGTGGCTTAATTTTGCTGTAAAACTTGGGCCATGCTGAGTTGCTTACATTTGATTTACATGTATGTTTTTGTGCTTAATATTTTCATGTGAATTTCAGAGTCATATATACAATGTGTGCACTATATTTAAAGAGAAAGCACAAAGAACATAATTTCTCACCGCTATAGAATGAACAAGTAGTCCAAGACAGAAAGCCAACTTGAGGACTACAATAAACTAGTACTTTTACCTATTGCACACCTTCTTCCTGGAGTCTTTTCCTCCATAACTAATAAGTTGTGTAGAGCTACATGGGAATTTCTTGGTTGCTTCACGGGGAAGCTCGTGGGAGGAAAACAGTCATCATTTTTTCCTTTATGTTTTAGGACTCACCCACATAGTTTTCACCAAAAGTGACACATTTACATATCCTGTTACTTGCATCATCTCCTGTTATCTATCACGCATCCTAACTGCAGCCTTTCTATTGCTGGTGTCTCTGCTTCTGTGGCCAGCTGATTAAAAAACTGTGGGTACAGTTTAGCATCTTGAGCATACAGCTCTCTTTCCCTTCTTCCATTTCCATATGGTATTTTGTAATGTTGTGGTCTCTGAAGGCCAAAGGTTTATTTTGGGGACTTAATGGTTTATATTCGTATATGCTATAGAAAACTGAATCAAAGCCAATATTGTTTTTATTTCATTCCAAAACGTAAAATTGAGTGAATCTGAAAGCCTCTGCTAGGGATAGATGGAGGAAGAAGACAATCACATTACCATGAAAGGCTTTTGGGGAGAATCTTTGATCACATCATAGATCCTAACCCCCTCAAAATTAAGAACATATTTTAAAAGAACCATAATAATACAGGTTTTTAACTAAAAGCTTTAAAGATATTTACGTGAGTTAAATTTTAAAACAATTTTATTTTTACATATTAGGAAATTATTATGTTTCAGCCATTCCTTCCTATATTTCATTTCTGTTCTTCTTGCAAAGATACAGAAATTTGCATCTTAAAATAAAGAGTTATAGTCAACAAAGTTAGAGGATGAAACAAAGCACTGTAATCTAAAAATCTACAGGTCCTACTTATAAGAATTTTGAGAAAGAATAATGAAAACATCTGTACTTATGAAAAATCATGCTTAAATTTAATTTAGGCATCCACATGGAGAAAATAATTAAAAGTAACCAAAACTCTGCTATTCAAAAAGTGACATGCTTAAAAATGTACAATTTTTGCTATGAATGTTTATATCATTTACTGTCAGACATTTAACAGACATGTTTACTTGAAAATACAAATACTGCAACAGATGTCCATATGTATCAAGACAAAACCAAAGCATGAGTATATATGCATATATATATATATATATATATATATATATAAATAGCATTCTAAACCTTTATTAATAAAAAATTTAATTTAAGAACTTCCATAATGGCTAAAAATACTTTCACTGTAGCAGTTATCTTTAGAAATCATTTTACCAGAAATCCAACAACTCAGACAAAAAAAGTAACTCAATGTCAGCTCCAAATGGGGCCATACTGAACTCTCGGCCATTCGTTCCAATTTAAAAAAATTCTTTATTGCCCAGTATTAGGGTTATAAGATGAGAGAAATGTAAAAGTAATCAGTGGTTACATTACCTAAGATTTCAGCCATGAGGCTGATCAGAATATTAATTTAGTGGATGAAGCCTACATTTGAATCCTAGGGCTAAATAACCTGAAAAGAATGTAAGATTATTATCATTATCTCTTGAATTTCCTATGTTATGGTGCTTTAATGTGTTTACCTTTCATGCAATAATTTTTATCTTTTTCAGACAGTTATCCACTAATTGCCCACCCCTACTACAGACGGAAAGTGAGTTAGGCAATTGTGACCAGTTGACTTTTTGCCTTTTCCATAGGGGTAGGAAAAGGGCTGCAGTTATTGATCCTGATTTGCAAGTGAGTCACACACTTAATAACCTGAAGCAGGTAAGAACATCAGCCAATAGACACATTTGAAACATACATAATAATCACTTATAAAAAAACTCTTAAAATTCCATATAAATAACTAGATCATATTTACCATATATTGATAACAAAAGATGTATATATACTACTAATAAAAATAAATCAGGAGTAACCATTTTCAAAGGCCATTCCATTTTTCCTGGTGAAGCTAGTAAAAAGTATAGAATTAAGAAATAAGTCAGGATGTAGAAATCTGCAGAGAAAATAAATTGGTTAACAGCAAGTTACCATTGTTAAGGCATCATACAACTTATCTCTTTTATATAAAGACAATGTAATAAACTTCAGTTGGTAATATAAAACTCATAAAATACTATATTGGATAATAAAGTAATGAATTGATTTCTCTAGGCAAAATAAAATATTATATAGTTTATAGCAATATGTGGCACTTCAAAATCAGTTTCCACATATTCTTATCAAATATGAAATGTTTAATGCAAAATAGAAAAAAACTATGATAATCTCATAAAAGATCTACTATGTAAGGCAGAACTTGAAATAAAATATTATTATGAGTAATTGAAGTCTATGATGCAGTTTCCTGTAATTTTTGACAAATGACTCTTCATGATTTTTTCCTTCCAAAAGAGAACAATTCACTTCCTGTTTTGAATACCAATTTCTTAGAACCCTAACAGAGTTATTTTATGGTATTTTCATAATCATTCATTAAGCAAAATGTTAAACACCATGCTAATATATTCAATCTCGGTACTCCAGCAACATCTTGTGTTTACAGGAATAAGACATGAGATGCACCAGAAATACTGCATTTGAGGTCTCAGTTTTCAACACTTTGGGCATAAGAAATTATAAGACAAATACTTCCTCATTTGAGAAGGAAGAACAGAAGAATAAAGAATAAAAATGTGAACAAGGTGAAGAATGGAGGAAAAACAGTCAAGTGAGAAGTGATAAGGATGGTAAAGGAAAGGAGAAGAAAACGGAGTTAGAAAAAAATGTTAAAGAACAAAGTCAACATTTTAGTAAATTTAAAAAGAGAGAAAGAAAGGAAAGGGCACATCTGGTGTTAGTCAATATCCTGGTATTCATTCCATTCAATGAACCACTCCTTTCTGCTGAAGTGCAGGGACTGGGAGGTAGGGTGAGAGGGAAGGAGGGGAAGGGGGAGCTGGGCTTTAATGTGTCACCACATTTTGCATCCGTTCTGATAATGCTGGCTTCCCTTGTAAATAGTACTCTTCTGGGGTTGAAGGAACAAGAGGGTGAGGACAAAGTCAAAAAGGATAGACTAGTGGTGAGAATAAGAAAGACTAAGGGAGATACCTTTGACAATTATATAAATGAAGTTAGAATGACCTTTCCAGATGACTCAACAGTCCTTTAATGTGTTCCCTTCCTCCAGCCACCACTGCCACCACCTGTAAGTCTTGTTGAGCAAATGTTTACCATTTGAGGGATAACAAAGACCATTAGCTTATAGTACTCATCTTCCATTTCTCACTAATCATTGTCCAACATCCTATTTGCTGCAATCTTTTTGACTATCCCAACCTAGTTATTTTTCCATCCCAGTAGCCTTTATGGCTACATATATTTTGTGCCAGAGGGTAGTCACCAGGTTTCAAGAGACCTTTCAAAGTAATAGTGAATATGTTTTAATATTTACACAAAATAAGAGGAAATTTTCCAAATGCTGGATTCAACCACCACATACCCCCTCCTTTTAATTGGTATTCCTAAGAAGAAAATATCTGTTTTTAGTATGGATTGAATCTTTAAAACACTTACACACCAAAAACAGTATTAACATAAAATTTAACAGATTCATTAGGAATATGCCCCAATAGATTTAATAACTATAAATAGTCTCATCAGCTAAAAATACGTGTTAAAAGTGCATCATGAGGGCAGAGTTGCTGGTTCAAACTATGCCGAGGTATCTCCCAGAGAGAGGGATGTAGTGTCAGATGAAGTGGAAAAAATCTTGGGAGATTCCAGCAGCTTTGAGGAGTTGGATCTTCACTGGCGGGGAAGACATGCAATAGGACTCAGTCTGCTTTGCTTGGATGTTCATGATTTTTTCTTCTTCCTACCTGGCAGCCACAGTTTCTCAGCCACAGAAGTATGTTGATTTGCAAAGCTTAAAAGCCATTTATAATAAAGAATATAGCAATATGAAAAAATGACATAAAACTTCCAGTTTCGTTTCAAATAAGAAAATATACTTTTTGAAAAGAGAGCAAACTAGAAAATACATACATCTAATTGGACATCTCAAAGATATACCATACTAGCAATTTCAAAAAATAGTACTTGAATTTATCTGTGAGTCATTCAACTTTCTCAGACCCTTAGGGAAAAATTTCAAACTGCTTCTCTATGTATTTTAAAATAAGAAAAGTTGTCAGATTTTATATTATATATTACTACCTTTAGCAGTAGGAAATTTATAGAAAAATACTAACTAGGCTAATAACATTCAAAATATAAGATTGAACTTTCGTCTTCACTATCGAGTCTAAATTGGTATAGAACAATATTGGCAATTATCTCACTATTCTGGTCAATTACTTGATTAAAAATAATATTAGATAAGTATTCCAAATGTATCAGGCCACACCTTAATGTAGTAATTATATCATAACCAACCCCTACTGTCTCTGGTAATTAATGGAGGGACAGAAGGGGTAACTGTAGACTACAAATAATTTATACTTGTTTCAACTAATTTACCTACCTACCAAATCTTTTATAGTTAAAAAAAACCCAGATAATTTCCATTTCATCATTTTTGTATATTATCTAGTAAGAAGTTAAAAGCACTGTACAGACCACAAAGGAGGCAAAAGCAAGAAAGAGAGAGCAGACTAGGCTGCACTTAATAAAATGAGCCATTCTTACACAAATAGGCCTCTCATTTGAACACAAAGAAGACAATCTGGTAATTGATCACATTAGTAAGGACAGCTACTTTTAGGGAATTCAACATATTCTCCTGTCAGAGAATGTCTCTATTATCATCCAAAATCAATTTGGAGGTTCTAGTAGCAGTCTGCTAAGACCAGACTCCAGTTGGCTCAAGAGTTGTTGCAGGTAAAAGGGAAGAAGGGAGGTTGGAAAGTTAATTTTTATTGAGCTCTTAATGTGTGCCTGACATTGTGATAGGTGTTTTACGTATCTATCTGAAGGAAAAGAGTGAGGAAGTAGCAAAAAAGTTAAATTTCTAACCCATTTCTAATTTCACTTCAGTTGATACACTGCCCTAGTTACGTAAATTCTCATTTCCTTTCCTCTTCTCTTACCCTTGCTGCCCTTCCCCCACCCAATCCAAAAAACGAAGGCCTTGGAGTCAGAGTTGCAGGTGAGTTATTAATTCTGAGTCTCAATTTCCACATACACCTTCTTTGTATAATTATTTTAAGTAGTGACATAAAATATGTAAAGTACTTAACATGATGCTTGGCACCTGTAAGAACTCAGTAAACGTTGGTTGTTATTATTATTATAAAAAGATAAGCTTTTGCTTAAATAGTTACTATGATTCACTTAAAGCCATCAGTCAATTTCAGAGCAAAAACTGGAAGCAAGTTCTCCCAACCATCATTCTATGTCACTTTCAATATTTTAGAATATTCCTGTGATGCAAAGATGTATTTATACATTCTCACAGTATTTAAGTATCACCAACCCATATAGATTTTATTAGTTCACTTGCAGTCCTTTAAGGACTTTCATATTCATTTGGCAAACATCAGAATCTTTGCACCAGAAAGAGTATCCTTTAAACAATTTTATTTTTTCTTAGAGACTAATTTCTACCCACTTAGAATTGACCAACTGGAAATTGGTCCCAACTATTGAACAGATGTCATATTTGTTCAGGTCACATTGCAAAAATGGAGGCAGCATGAGCATTACAAAAGGGAGAAGCTGTTTGTCTACTGAAGCAGCTGCTTTATCCCACTGCCCACAGCCTCATCCTAGAGGACAAGAAACTTTAGTTAGGACAACCACTTTGTATAGTTTCTAGTAATGACAACCTTCTCATTATCAAAACTTGTCATAGTGTGGAAAGGCTTTGCTGATGACCAGAATTCTGCATTAATTACTATTAACCTAACACCTACATGTTTAATTTTTTAAACTTTGATTAACTTTAATTCACTTAGTTAATGAACCCATTGAAGAAACAGTGTAACTTTAATTATCAGTGTTCAGGAGCCTCTCCACAATATTACAAAGTTCTCAGTTTACTCAAGGCCAAAAATGAAATGGCTTCTACCTTCACATCAGAATCAATGAGAAAGACTGGAGTTTTTCTTTTTTCTTTTTTTAAAGGACTGGAGTTTTTCACACCAGTCTTACCCCCAAAATATAGCCTTTCCTTCTAAAAGTTTCTTCTATCGCTAGAATGGGCAAAAACAAATTTAATTAAAAGGTACACTAGGAAACAATTATCCACTATGAAGGGTTAGTGAGCTATAGTAGAATATTTACCAAAAAAAAAAAAAACATTTTTTTCAAATGAAGTTTGTTATATTAATAAACAGATTATTTTAACTTAATTTGTTTTAGAGAATACACTTTATTTTGGCAGATATAGAAGACAAAAGTAAATAAACTGAGACAGAAAACAGCCCAAAGTGAAAATCATGTGATGTTCATTTTCTAAACCTAACAATAAGAAAAATAGCCCTTGAAAGTCTACCATTGACACAAAAATCCACTGTCAAGATCTTAGCCTGGAAAGGGATTTGTGAGGTTTACAGAGCAAGAAAATTTCATGAACTTATGTAGCTACATGCAACAGTTTTAAAAACAAAAACTGTTGTCCCCTTTAGGGAAATGAAGGGTCAACTTGGCTATTAATATTTAAATTGTTCAAAAAACTGACATTTAAAATAAGCCAATCTACCAGACACTTCAGTGAGCAAATCAATGTTAAAGTAGATGAATGAATGTATGCCTTTACAAAACATACCTACTAGGTAATTCCATAGTTTGTAGAGTAAAACTTGTAAATTTTATCCAGGAAATGTTGAATTTCTGTGCATCATCACATTAATTTCTAGCCCCAAATTATTATCTTGGTTCATGGGGTGTATAACATTATCTTGCACCTGTCTATATAGAAATGCACATCTAACCTCAGCCAACACTAGTATTTCCAAGCCTTATATTAAAACTATGTTTTTTAAAAACTATGCCTTATCGTCTGTCCAATAATTAAGAATATTCATTCAACTATCTTAAAGAAGGCTATTCGATCATTTTGTACAAACAGCCATTTCATTTTATTGGTATTCATTGAAAGCTTTAGCAAATCTTTATATCAGTTCCTCCCACTGACTCATAAGGTAATTATACATACCACAGTCTGATGATTAACTTGAATCACTTCGTCGCCAGCATGGATTTTCTTGCACCGATCTGCAGGTGACTAAAATTAACATAACAGAAATGATAAAGAACATAAATTTTACCAGTCATTTCCTTCACCTGAAAATACTACAATAAGTTCACCTCTTTAAATTAGATCAAGAAATTAATCTTTAAAAAATTAAAAATGATTACTAGTGTTTAATGTATTATTGGCACTGTATAGATAACTAATAATAGAAAGCAGAATTTACTTTAAACGTGATTTCCAATTTATTTATTCACTTCCAGTTTCCAATTATTTCAAAACAAAGTCTTGATGCAATATTAACCTCAATTCAACAAATTTTGAAATTCACAAAAGAATGATCTGTCATAGGTCAGAATTCAAGATAAGATGATATTCCAGAGAATTCCAGTTAATCAAGTAATAATATAAGTATACTCTTAAGAGGGTAGTTCATCTAGGATATGAGCTCAACCCTAAGAATGGTATCACAACAAGAAAAAAAATTTTTTATAGCACCTTTGGGAGTTAGGCATATTAACAAATCAGACAAGTACCATGCTACAATTCTGAAAGGCTTGTAATTATTACTGTAATAGGGCTATAACTATACTCAGTTGCTGTGCTATCTGGCTCACAATTGATCTTTTTAAAGAAGAGTATAGAAGAAAAATATCAAGCCAATGGTTCCGGTCATGATGTAAAAGAAAATGATAGTTGGCATATAAAATTGAAAGAAACTGAAGCAACTTCTTTCATAGATAAGGAAAAAAAGGAGTAAGTCATATAAATTACAGACTTTCAATGTTAAATGGGACCCTAGAGATCATTTTGTCCAAACTTCTCATTTTACATAAGAGAAAACTAAGAAAGTAGGGCAGAGCAAAGCAAAATAACTTAACCACTTTAGTGAGCAGCTTTACTAAGACTGAGCACAGATCTCCTAATGATAAATGACTGAGGTACCAAAACTAGTGAAATATTTTCGAGAAAAAAGAATTAAATGATGAGCCATTAATATATGGTTCATATCCTTACTACTCATAGGCTGCATCTTTATATGATCACTCACCCATTTAGCAAATATTACTGAGTAATGAATATGAGGAGTAAGTACATAGTGCTCAACTTTTTTATATAGACCCCACACAATTCAGAGATGCATTTCTTTTTTTTTTTTAATTAATTTTTATTGGTGTTCAATTTACCAACATACAGAAAAACACCCAGTGCTCATCCCGTCAAGTGTCCACCTCAGTGCCCGTCACCCATTCCCCTCCAACACCCGCCCTCCTCCCCCCTTCCACCCCCCCTAGTTCTTCAAGATACAGTTCAAAATCATATCTGTGATTACTTTTCTGGTTTCATTTGGTGTCATTGATGATTCTTTCCTTTATCTATACAAATTTTACTACCTGTTTACACACACACACACACACACACCCCTAATTTAAAAATTCTTTCAAGACCTAGCCCTATGCCTGGAACATAGCAGATATGAAGCAAAAGTCTGTTACAAGAACAAATAGATAAATGAACGATTGGAGGAATGTACAAATAAATTAGAATGATCAATTAGTGATCAGGAGTATAGTATACATTATCTCACTCCATTTTAAAATTGTAACTAGTTGATTTCCCCTAAAGAGAGGTACAATTTGTGAGGAGGAAGACTCTTTAATATTCAATAAGATTAGAATCTACCTGATACTGTCTTTCATAGAACAAGTGTAAGTTAATGCTATATGTGTTGGATTTGTTGCATTTTTAATAAATGTAGAAAAGTAAAAAAAAAAAAATTGTAACTAGTTGCTAATATGCATATAACTGATATTTTGACCCCATATTTAATACCAAATGTGAAGCCAGTACAGCAATCCAACTGCAATGTATATTATGTGTTTTTACTATTCTCAAGAAACCAAGAGAAGTGAGTGGGAAAAAAGTCAATAAATGATTAACATAGTAAGTGAATTAGATGAAGAGAATGTTGATTTTTTTTTAAAAGAAAATGCTGGTAAAATACTGAGATTTATGAAAGCTCGAGATTAACCAATTCCACCCCAATCTTCCTTGAAGGAATACAGCATAAACATGTAACCTGTCAGAATTTCTAAAAGAAGCAATATTCAAAGCTCAGCACCTTCTTAAGAGCAAGATGGAAGTCTGGGACAGCTGAATGGAGGAATAATGATTTATTATACTATTCAAATCTATTTTAGTGACATGTTCAGACTGAACACGATCACTTCACATTTCTGTAGCTCTTTATAGCACAGCCTTTCACATCTATTAGGTTATTTGATTTTCACACCAACCTAGTGAGGTGTGTAGTGCAGATATTTTCTATTTATAGCTGAGGAAACTAAAGCAATAATAGGGTCAGTGACTTGCCAAAAATTATACTACCATTAAGATGCAGAACTAAAAAAAAAGATGCAGAACTAATTGTAGGACTCTGGAGCCTGGTGACTCTGACCCACTGGCTTGCAGTGGTTCTCAAATTTGAGAATGTCTCAGAAGCACCTGTTAAAACAAAATCTCTTATTAAGAAACAGGCTGGTCTCCAGAATTTCTGATTTAGTAGTTCTGGGGTGGAATCTGAGACTTTGTATCTCCAGCAAGTTGCCAAGGGAGGCTGATGCTGTTGATCCAGGGAGGGACCCTGTTGTGAAAACCAGTGAGCTCTATCATGCTGGCTCTTCACTGAATTGAGCTGAATTATAATGCAGTATTCAGAAAGACTGAATTATCTGATGTTTCTTTCTTCTATAAGTTTCTTAATATAACTAACCTATTTGACAGATGGAAGTAGATTCTTTTAGATGTCAAAATAACTTGTCATAAACCAGAAAATAACAAAGACAGATCTCTGGCTATGAACAGAAAACATCTGATTTACTCTAGGTAAATAGTTACTCTAAACTAAATAAAATGACTGAAATTCTTCCCAAACCAGCACTTACTAACTCAATGTGTCTTTTTATTTTTTTCTCCTTATTTGTTCATGTCCTCAGAAGTCAATTTCAATTATGTGAGATATATAAGTTGTTTAATAATAAAAAGCAAAACACACACTATAGTCTGAAATGTTACAATACTTACATTTTCTGTAGTTCCAGTAATTACATGGAGGCCATCATATGTTGATTTAATATACATACCCTAAGAAAAAGACAGCATCAGAAAAAAAGTGAAGTGATTGGAATGTTTTCAAGTATATTATAATCCCATTTACAAAAAAATTTATCCTATCAAAATTGCCACATGCTCCATGAATCCATATTCAATGATGCTATTTTTAAACTAGTAAAACAATTCCTATCTGAACGTTCTGGTTTCTAAAGTTTGCCTGAAGAAGCCTGTACTCAACCAAATAATTACTTGATAAGTAAATTGCCTGTGACACTTATAAATTGTAGGATGGTAATTCAGTATTCTGGAGAAAGAACACAACTCACTCCCCCAACTGTCCTTATTATTTGTTCTGTGGTAAAGTAAAAGTTATAATCGGAAATTCAAATATGGTTTCTATAGAGCCACTTCAAGTACTACTTGAGAAGAAGAGTAATAAAATATTGTTAATATAAACTTTTCTATAGCTCTATTATGGAATCCTATATTTCCTGCCTTTATTTTCATTGATGAAGTTTTTTTTAGAGATTTTATTTACTTATTTATGAGAGACAGAGAGAGAGGCAGAGACACTGGCAGAGGGAGAAGCAGGCTCCCTGTGGGGAGCCGGATGTGGGACTTCATCCCAGGACTCTGGGATCATGACCTGAGCCAAAGGCAGATGCTCAACCACTGAGCCATCCAGGTGCCCTCTCATTGATAAAGTTTAAAAATTATATCCAATCACTTATATATCAATAATTAAGAGTTAATGTGTGGCAAGCCCTCCTCCTAAAAAAGAGAGTGAGGTTCCACTTTCCATTTAATAAAGCTATTTTAGAAAATGCTTGATTACAATAGAAAGATTATCCAGAAATCCTGAAATTATGTAAGCTTTATGAACAAACAAAAACTTAATTTTTAAAAAAGATTTTATTTACTTGTTTATGAGAGACACAGGCAGAGGGAGAAGCAGGCTGCATGCAAGGAGCCTGATGTGGGACTGGAATGTGGGATTACGCCCTGAGCCAAAGGCAGGCGCTCAACTGCTCAGCCACCCAGGCATCCCAAACAAAAACTTTAAATTATAGATAGTGATAGAACTTGAAAAAAAATCACAAGAAAATATTCACATTGTAAATATTAAAATATTTTCATTTAAGTAAGTAAGAAAAAAGGATGATTCATGGAATGGCCTTTTTTCCTCCCAAAGGAAGATTCTGTTACTTTTTTCTTTGGAAAAAAAAATTACCGAAGTTTTACATACACTAGTGCTTTGCATTTTAAAATATTGATTTCAAAAATAAAAAATATGAATTTTAATAAACTCAAAGCCTACAATATAATGGATTTAACAATAACCAACAATATTTCAGAAAAGCACTAATTTTAGTACTTATGTAGGCAATTACTAAAATATTAATTTCCCATACCTTTCGGTTAATTATACATTTATTTAAAAATATTTTATTTAAATTCAATTTGCCTACTTATATATTTAGATAAGTAAATGTACATGTATCTCCGTTGAAAATAAGTAAGAAATAAAAACAAGAAGCAGTAAAGTTCATGGGATGGCACTATTAAAAAACTGAGTAGGCTTGAATTCTTAAGTCATTTCAGTAATGTCTTATGTCTGAAACGTTGGTACCTGTTCCAAAAATGATTGAGCCTGGATGATTAAAGTGAAACAAAATGAATGTAATTTAAAAGGTGTTCATTTACCTGTAAACTCTAGTGTTTTAAGTGCAACTTCATTATTTCATATAAAATAACCTCAATAGAAGTGCATATAGAAATTAATTAAGAAATTGTCTAGTAGTTGTTGCCTATGACCATATGGTAATATTCAACCTTACTCCAGTGACAAGTCTACAGCATACTTACTTTTTAAGTTAATACTTTTTTTTTAAAAAAAGATCTTATTTATTTATTCATAAGAAATACAGAGAGAGAGGCAGAGACATAGGCAGAGGGAAAAGCAGGCTCCCTACAGGGAGCCCGAGGTGGAACTTGATCCCAGGACCCCAGAATCATGCTCTGAGTTGAAGGTAGACACTCAACCACTGAACCACCCAGATGTCCCTTAAGCTAATACTTATCCCATCATTTATGGGGGGTGGTGGTAAATATAACGGTGCTCTTATAGAACCTAGAAGAGGACAAGATTCTTGCCATCATTTGCCTCCAGGAATTAACAAAATAACATCAGATTAATAAAGGATCTTAATTATATTTGTAAGAGCTAAACACTGCTTTATTTCAGTTATTTTTACACAGAAGGACTGTGAGAGAATAAAGTGAGAAAAGACAGGGAAAGAAACAGTATGTATCACTTGGACATACAAAACAGTCATCATGGCTTATCATTCTCTATCACTATCATCACAGATATCAACTGGTTACAACGTGCCAAGGACTGTTTTAAGTGTTTCATATTTATTTCACAATAGCCTATGTGGTATAAACTATCATTACTTCTGTCTTAGAGATAAGAAAACTGAGGCCCAGAGAAGCTGGGGAGTCTACCCAAGGCGATGAGGCTAGGTTTCAAGCGTAGGTAGTCTGACTTCAGACCACACACTCAACACCACTAGAGTGTGTTGAGGCTCCTGATTTATCAGTTCATTAACAGGAGAGTTGTGCACCTTCACTTTTCTTATTATAACATAATATTTGGCAACTGTAGGTATTAAAGTCAACCATTCACTGTTTAACATCTATTCTAAGAGATTGAGACCTCTTTAGCACACATGTACTATGTGCAGTGTGGTTATAAAGAGTACCTGTGTTTCATATTACACAAATTTATTTTATTGACTCATCTTCTCTGAAAAAGATTTTGTTTCTCTCTACATTTCTTGCAACACTGATCATTACTGATTATGAATTAAGGTGTGACAAGAGCTCTAAATAGTTTCATTAATGATTAGGTTATAGAGAAAGTCTAATATCCTAGGATAAATGTTTAAAAAAAGCAATATAGCCATAATAAAAACTCATGGACATAATCTAGTTGTGCCTCTGGAAGTAAAATAAGTGTGCAATTATTACACACATCAGGAACCTTAAAGTGGCAATTGTAAGCTAAAGCAGGTATCTGTTATTTAAAGGAAGAATATCTCATCATTGTTTATATATAATAAAATGTTCTATGATTTATATTAAAGTAAATTTTTTTCAGATGGATAAAATTTTTTTAAATGCTTAAATAAAGGAGGATATAACTATGTATACCAAGTTCAATTCTAGCAACCTCATGGAAGCAATTTTAAATGCCTCAAAGAATGCAGATACTGTTTTATGCAATATTTTCATTTCTAACCTTAATAAACCATTTGCTTAATAAACCATTTGCTTAATAAATGCTTTTAATAATCAAAATTGACTTCATTCTTTTTACCTCCCTCTGGTAGTATTAATGAGAAAAAATGGCCAAAAAAGTCAGGTACCCAAAGAAAGTAAAAGAAGCAAGTTGCTTGGATGAGTTTCAAATTAATCATCTTCCAAATAATGAAGAGTCCACAGTACTACAGCTGATCACTTGTTCACCTCTGAGAAAAGGTCAAACAGCAGGAGGACATGTAATTCAAATGGCTTTTTCTCTGGAAGTGAGACAAATCTGGCCTTTCATTTCATCAAAACCTTAATTCTTTCTTCCTTTAAAAAAAAAACAATTAATTCTGGAGCTGACTTGAATAGCTCCTTCTCTCCTGCTTAGCTTGCCAAAATGACATTTGCTTCACTCCGAATGTCAGTTGACCAATGTGCACCAAAGCAACCTCACAATCAAGTCAATGGAGTAAGGCATATTTGAGGATAATCCAAGTCTAATAGCAAAAGAGCTCTCTGAGGCCAAGAGGCTTCCCCAGGGGATGTCCCTCCGAACCCCTTCCTCTCTATTCAACTCATTTCTTGGTTCCAATCTAGTTTTGTTATGTTCTAATAGCTTTCATTCTCCCTCCTTTAATTTTCTGCTAATCATAGTCATTTAAAAGCATTTTAGAGGCTAGTTGCAGGTTTTAATCATAACTATGTTTCCCATCATTCGTTATAACGCTTAGGTCTCTTGACCTAAGAAATCCCAGGGGATCTGATTAATTAGGTGGAAAGCTAATGAATAATCTATCCAGTTTATCAGTGGAAGAACCAAGCAATTACCTTTTGCCTATGAAAGATGTTGTTCTGAAACTGGCAGAAGACCTTCTGCAGATGTTTTAAGCTAATTAAACTTCCCTAAAGCTTGGTACTCTCCCACCTCTATTTTCCTTCATTTACCATTAAGACATTTCCTATGTCTAAGCACATGCTAAAAATGTTACCAAAGTCCTCAGATCTATTTATTCCAAATATGACTGATTAAACTTGCTTAATGGTATCTGATTTTTAAAATGAAAAAAATATCATATAAAATTTCTATTTGGGCATCTCTTTAACATGAATCACAAGATAAATTTTATTTCACTTTTTATTAATAGTCAACATTTTGGTTTTTTCTTCCCCCCCTTGGAAATATTTTCCCAATGAAATGCTGCCAAGTGTCCTTTAAAAATTGTTTCTCTAGATGGTTCCGGTTTTAAAGTTACCCTCCTAAACCTCTTGTACTTCCCTTTGGCGATTCCAACTTTAGATGTGTGATAATAGGAAAAGCTTAGTTAAGGTATACTTCACTGAGATTGACCTCTATTGTATATCACGTATGTGACATAGGGCATTGGTGAAAATCTGTGATTCCATTGTTCTCATTTGCAAAAATAAGAAAGTATCTAAAGAGTTGTGAGAAAACCCTTGGCAAACCCTAAGCACGCATGTATTTTCTTTTCTCTTCCAGATCTTTCTCAGACTAACTGAATCTGTTTCAAAGAGCAGACTTACATCTACCTCTTTCAAATTTAAAAAATAAAAGATGTGTCTAGGGCTATACCTTTCACTAAAAACATATGAAGATTTCTTAAAGTCCTTTAATTAGCACTGAATTGACTCACTTGACATGGTTACTATTTCTCACGATTTCAGTGGAAATTAGTGGGGGAAAAATCAGGCTCCTCTTTTCTCCAAATACTGTCCTTAGCACTGCAAACTCATAGAGGTAGAGGAAACCTTAAGGCTGATCTAGCTCACTCTCCCTTTCTGTCCCCAACATTCTACACATGAAAATAGCAAGGCCAAGAAGGTTAAATTTACTCCTCCATCTCCTCAAGATCACATTCGCAGTTATATTTTATGTAAGTAATTTGTATCCCAGTGTCCTGACTCCTAGTCTAATAGAGTATGTATTAATTCCTGATTTCTCACTCCACAAATCATGCTGAGAGAGATTCTTTTTCCTTTATAACCACTGAAAAGGGGAATACAGAAAGGAAAAATTTTAATATTATAGTTTGAAAGATGCTTTAAATGAAACTGGATTGTGTAAAGATAACCAAAAGGAACAGTAAGAATTTAAAATCATAAATTTAACTTCAAATAAGTTTATGAATGCTAAAAAATAAGCTCTTAAGACTTAAAATCTAAAAATAAAAATTTTGGTATTGCACTCAGAAGCTATGATGATGACATACTTGCTAGCTATGTCTGAAATACTGATTTCCATCTTCCCAGGAAAACACTGATAAAAGCCACAAAAGCATGGAGAAACTATAGTTACCAAAAGTAATTAGCCAAATATCAGCAGAAAGTCACTCTGTCGAATAGATGGCCTCACTCTGAAAAATCAGTTATGAATTGAAGAAAAGCCACATAAAAAGTTGAACTTAGAGATCTTTTAGAATATATTAGTTGAATTATATTATTTCCAAGATTTCTATGTTCTAAAATATCAATAATTATATCCCAGGAAAATTCATCCACAGCGAGAAAGTGGAAACACTGCAGCACCAAACTAACAAATCATAGTTGTGTATTGGGTAAGATGTTCTCTAGCCAGTTTCTTGTTTATTGTCTCTCTCTCATTAATAATAATTTTATATGCTTTCTTTCTAGAGGCCTATTAAAGAAAAAACTCTCCTTTGGTTTAAATTTATAACAATACAACTTTAATCAAGTGAACAAAATATATATGATTATCTTCATTATTACACAATAAAAAAATACATCTCATAGATGTCAGCCTAGTTTTGGCAAAATCCACCTGCTTACTCACTCTTGTAAGAAATAATGGATGTGAGTTATAAACAATATCGTGTTTGTTTGGCTTACACAACTTAAGGGAAAAGTGCCCTATTAAAACCATGACAAACCAAATCAAAACAAACAAAACACCTACTTGCATGGGCAAGTAACACTGATTCTTAGTATAAAACTCTTAAACTTCCTTTAAACCTAAAGAACTTTGGTAGGGGGCAGGGTGAAAGAATGTAATAAAAGCTAATTTGTTACCAAAGTAAACAAGGTAATTTAGAAATTGCCATTTTAAATTCTCTTTCATTTTCATTTATCTTCATAAAACTTCTTATCGTGACAAACTCCCACTACTTTAATTTACCTCTAGAAAAAAGTACCAAAATATTTAAAGTTTGTTAGAATTTATAGATTCCCATATTTGGAGGCTGCTTTTCCCACATCATTAGCTGTCCGCTGATGGATGGCAGCTTTGACAAACGTGGTAGCTCTTACCAGCCCTTCACTTGGTTTGATGTTTGCCAGCTGAATCACTTCCAGGTGTGCAGACTGTGAAACCAGAGGATCCGATGACAGGGATATGATGTGGTCACAGACTCCAGAAAGAGTTTTACACTGAAAGTAAAGAAATTATGGTAATCACAGGTTGTATATAACATATGAATCACTTTTTGTTTTAATGTTCTTACAAGGATAAATAAAAGAAATGGTAGAAGTAGTTGACATTTTATTCTACAAAATGTGCCTAAGAAAGGTATTCAGGAGAACACACACACACACACACACACACACACACACACACCCTACATTTATATTCTAAATTATGGATATAGGAACTAAACGCTGAAGTATTAAAGAGAGTTATGGCTATGTATTGTTTCTATTATTTGATTCATCCGACCTAAAATCAAATGACTGTTTCTAAACAATCTTAATCATCTGAGAACTTCTTGAAAACAACCATTGGATTGAACTGAACTCAATAATTTCCAAAACATTGATGATCATGATCAGAAAAGTTAAAAGAAAAATCCAGTAACGACCAGGAAGATGAATCTTCCAAATCTCCTCAGTGAACTCCTCCTACTTATTTGTTTAGACTTTACTGCTCAAGGTTACCTTGGTATATAAAGTTTCCTACCTCCTCCAGGCAAAGTTTGCCATTTCCTCTATACTGGTTTCTCAGCATTCTATGAAGTCTGAAATTGTATAATTTCATTCTGAAGCCCTCTGGAGGCAGGAACCATGTCCTACTTATTTATCTCTGACTTCTCTTTCTCGCTGCCCCCCCTACCACCCACACGAGGTAGAGAGATCCTGTAACTTATAACTTATAAACTTATATATTTATAAATTATATACAATAACTTTGAACTGAGTAAACTGAAAAGAAAATGAGATTTAACACTTAGTAGAGTGGCTGGACTGAGGATAGAAAGCCAGTACTTTAGGTTAGGATAAATCCATTCATGCTGCTTATAGAATAGATTTAAAATATGTTATATCCATAATGATACAGTTAAGAGACATGGTAAAATTATAGAGAAAGTGGAACATTAAGTGAATGGAGCTTGGAGTATACTCTCCTCAAATATACCAGCCTTTAGACACTTCAGACTCTCACTGTACTTACTAAAACCTGGTGTCCATAGTTTGGTTTATTATTTATTATTGTTACTATTATTTTACCTTTACTGTAGGAAGGGCTATTATTTTGCAGCAATCAAGGTGTCATCTTCTGTCCATTTCCAACATGTTACATTTGTCCTGTGACCACTGCATTGCTCTTTTGTAAGGGAGCACAGTTCTCTCTGCCTGGTCAATATAATAAGGACTCTCTTTTTATTTGCTGCATTCTGTGCATGGCCCATGGCCTCTCAGTCTGTGTTAGGTTCCGCTTCCTCACACCAAACAAACTGCCAAGCTAAATTTCCCTTGTAATCACACTCCTGTTTGTATCTGCTTCTCAAGGCTGCACTTTTATTGCAGCCATCAGCCTCCAGAGCCAGACATCAGCCGGCAAGATACCAATATCCATGGAAAAAACATGGGCTTGATATGAAGACAGATGTGGGCAATCACTACACTGCCAGTTACTTGCTGTGTAACTCTTAGCAAGTTATTTTATATCCTTGAGGCTCAACTTCCTCTTGTAGAAAACAGGATAATAAAAATTGCTTTATATGGTTCATATGACTAATCAGGTTAATGTATGTATTAATGTATGAAAAAGAGCCTAATATGGCTTCTATCCAAATAACATACTAAATAAATGCTTATTTTTCCCCTGTTGCTTTCTCTACCTTCAAAGGGCTTATTCCTTACTCATGAGATGAATTATCTCCTTATTCTTCATTACATGCCTTTGTTGACCATGTTATAATGACCAGTAATCACACTGCAAGGCCATGATGGGAGAGTTCACATCTCTTTACTCTCTCTGATGTTCAAATCTCAATGCTCAGATATAATGAACGTATTTACCCTGAAGAGCTGCTAAGCATAGTGCCAAGAGGAAGAACATCTCCCAGAACTTGGGAATCCTACAGGGCCAGATGGAGGCACGTGACCTGTGCAGTTGCACAGGGGCCTGCACTTAGTATTATACTCTGCTGTTGTGCTCTTGGAATTCTCCATTGTTCTTGAACAAGGAATGGACTTGACATTTTCATTTTACACTAGGTCTCACATATTATGTAGCATATCCCGGGACCCCAGTTGTGTGTGCCTCTGTGTGTGTGTGTGTGTGTGTGTGTGTGTGTGTGTGTGTGTTTTAATTCCTCTTGAAAATATTCATCAGCAGCCATGGGGAAAAGAAATGAATGGCAGCACTTAACAGAACAAGCAGCTGCATTTTAAATCGCTGCTGTTTGAAAGGAAAGAAAACACTTTGGGGCAGATTTAAATCTTTTAGCTATTCCTTTCCTCTCATGTGTGGGTACATTTTCATTCCTGTTTTCTCTTTATCTCAAGAGGAGAGATAATGTAGTTGATTCTTAAGAGTTTCTAAATAGGATACTTGGATTACATGATAATCTAAATGATATATATATGACATATATATATATAACATATAAATACATGTTAATCTAAATCAGTATACTAAAAAGAAACCTTTATAGTTTCTACAAATTGAAGTATTTCAAGAATCCAGTGCATAAATAGATAGGAAAGTAATGGATGTATATAAATGGCTCAATATGTGTACATTACAACATTCAGGGCCTCATAGAACACACTGGTAATGAGCAAAAGTAGCTCTCCTATTCAGGTACTGGAAGCCCTTAGAAGTGCGGTAGAAGAAGGAAAGGCAGAAATACTAGACTGTAGATGTGTTTACAAAAAAGAAAATACCAATTAAATTCACTGTATTAAGTTGCAAATCATTTTCTCAGATTCCTCTTCTTGAGCAATTTTGTTTGCCAAATACTTGCTATGTGCAAGGTCTGCTGGAATACAAAAGATGAGTAAAATGTTGACTTTACAGATTAAAGATCTTGAAAAAAAAATAATGGGAAGACTTAGAAAAGAAACTCCACTAGAACCTTGTTGCCTGTTTTAGAGATAATGTACTAGAATCTTTATATTGTAGTATTTGGCACTTGACTAAGTAAGCCAATTAGAAGGAGTATAAAATGGTCTGGCTTTATATGCTAATTCTGTACTCATTACTGCATCATACATCAAGCCACTGCAGGAAACCACATTAAGAATACTAGGCAAAGTTCCAGGGAAGTTATTTAACGCATTCTTGTAAAAAGTAAATTTGCACATTCAGTAAAATCATGTGATATTATGTTGTTATCATTTTAAAGCACATGATTATCTACTGGGTATTATACTACTTCATAGTATATTCTAGAAAAAGAAAATTAACTATAAGATGGTAAGAAAATATATCCTCTATTTTGTCATTATAAGTGAACATCAATATTACAGAGTACCTACCACATGTCTGGCACAATGTGAAATAGTTGACCTTTGAGCAACATGGGTTTGAACTGTGTGGGTCCACTTATGTGCAGAATCTTTAGAGTACAGTACTGTAAATGTATTTTCCTTAGTATTTCCTTAATAACATTTTCTTTTCTGTAACTTACTTTATTGTAAGACTACACTATATATACTATATGACATACAAACTATAAGTTGATCACCAATTTATCTCATAGGTAAGGCTTCTGGTCAACAGTAGGCTATTTAATAGTTAAAGGTTTTGTTGGGAGTCAAAAGTTTATTCACAGGTTTTCAACTGTGTAGCAGTTTGGTGCATTGTTAAAGGGCCAGTTATACTTCATATTCATTATCTCATTTATCCTTATAACAATTTCCTGAAGTAGATATTATTATAGCCAGCATAGCAGAAGAGAAAGCAAGGCTAAATAAACAGATCAAAGTCATTGCCTTGGCAGAAGGACTTGAATTCTTCATCTTTATGCTTACAATCTCTTATTTCAGTCCTTAAGTTTCAACTTGTTTTTGATCAAATTCACTTTGTATTGCTTAAAACCTAAGTATGTATTAAATGGATGTTATATAGCACACTTAAATTATGTAGTGTAATGAAATACAAGGCAATCCTGAAGCATTCTTGCAATTTAGAATGCAGTTTAGATAAGGAGTAGTAGATTTGAGACTGAAAGGCACAGCTCTCTGGGAAAACTTAAAGTTATTTTAGCAGCAAAAGAACAACTCTATTCTAGCTAGAAGATGACCTGGTAATCACTTGTACTAAGGGTATTTTTCTGCTATTTTTGCAATATTCATGCCAAAAAAATTTAAATTCTAAAAACAGAAAGAAAAATTTGAACCTAGAATCAAAGCCCAGTAAATAATACACCTTTAATAAAGCTAAAGGAAACATAAAATGGCAATGGCAATGAGTATTATAATTGATCCTTGGATTCTGTTATAAGCTACCCAAGATGGTGACAAAAAAAATAGTGACTAAATAGCAGTTGACGAACAATGCTAACTCTGACTCAAGAACCTTTTAAAACAAAAAAGGGTACTGGGCTAGAATTAGTGGTACTGTGACTTTTTTTCTCTACAGTTGTTCATGCTAATTTCAGTCATGAGTTAATATAATATTACATATTTCAGAATGAAATGGAAAGTTTTCATATTATGTTCTATATACATACTATATTTTATATATATTTGCACATATGTGTATGGCTGGTTCACCCAAAACTAAAGTTCTAAAGGGAAAAAAAAAAAATCTGGGCACAGCACGTTTAGTACAAAATGGTTTTAAAACAGTTGTAAAAGCAACATTTTAGTCACTGTGGAGATTTGAGAAACAGCAACCTTTCGCTAATATATTAACTAGTAGTAACAGCATTATTTCATTATTGCTGACTTTATTAAATACTTTTAAAATTAATATGTGAAGTTTCAGCTATTGTATTTTAAAAAGGAAACACTGAAAGTACTCTAGGTACAAACAATAGTGAAAGGCTAAGGGATAGGAAAGAAGTTTTTCCTATGTGGGCTAGCATCGGAGCATACTTAGACATGAATGAGCTACTGAAAATATTTTTATTTATGTTTTTCCAAATAAGTGAAGTACTGGGTCAGTTATTCTGAGTGTTCTGGAGGAAATGAATGGAACTATCTTTAGATTAGAAAATTAGAAATTCATTTGACATATGAAAGAACTTCAGGCTCATAAGCTTAACAAAAGATTTTACAAAAAAAAAAATTTTACAAAAGGACACTTGTTTTGTTTTGGGTATATACATATATACAAGGGACAAGAATATAAAAGCCAAGATAAAATGGAGAAACAACAAACGGATGTATAAACATTTTAAGAAGGCAACAATAAGGGGATCCCTGGGTGGCGCAGCGGTTTGGCGCCTGCCTTTGGCCCAGGGCGCAATCCTGGAGACCCGGGATCGAATCCCACATCAGGCTCCTGGTGCATGGAGCCTGCTTCTCCCTCTGCCTGTGTCTCTGCCTCTCTCTCTCTCTCTGTGACTATCATAAAAAAATTTAAAAAAAAAAAAAAAAAAAGAAGGCAACAATAATATGAAAGGTACAATTTAAGAACAGCTTAAATGATTCAGGTTTTCTTATCAATAAAATGGAAATAGTAACAAAAGTTTTATTTTGATATTATATACACTTTAAAAGTTATTAATATAAATAATATTTCAATTAAAATAGTCTAGAGGACAAAGCATGTTTTAATTTTTTAATTTGGTTTGTATATTAGTATAATTCAGTATTATAAATCATGCAATTCTATGCCAATTTAGGGCAGCATTTGCATTGTATTTTTGAACAAGACAGGTTTTGTTTTATAAAACAGTACACATTTATTTTAATATTAGTGAGAACTCTAAATGGTAAAAGCCTCATTCAGAAATATAGTATTCTTAGTATCTTAGTACTTAACAGATCTCTGTTGAGCTAACAATTTTGTACTTTTTAAAAAATATTTTATTTATGTGTGAGAGAGAGAGAGAGAAAGAAAGAGAACATAAGCAGGGGGAGTGGCAGAGGGAGAGAGAGAGAAGCAGGCTCCCGGCTCAGTGGGAGCTCAATGAGCTAATGTGGGGCTCAATGCTAGGACCCTGGGATCATGTCCTGAGCTGAAGGCAGATGCTTAACCAGCTGAACCACTCAGGCATCCCATAATTTTGTACTTCTAGTTATGATGGTTCCCTAACAAGATGCAAGGAGTGAACAATCATAGGTAACTTTGAAAATAAAATCCACAAACAGAATTTAGATTGGTATTCAAAACTATTATTCCACATAAACATTCTCCAACACAGGAAGAATTTCTTGCTCATATTGAATAAAGAGAATTGAAGGGGAGACTTTTTTTAAAAGATTTTATTTATTTATTCATGACAGACGCACAGAGAGAGAGAGAGAGGCAGAGACACAGGCAGAGGGAGAAGCAGGCCCCATGCAGGGAGCTTGATGTGGGACTCGATCCCGGGACTCCAGGATCACGCCCCGGGCTGAAGGCAGGCGCTAAACCGCTGAGCCACCCAGGGATCCCCGGGAGACAGTTTTTTAAACTTAAACCTAATACAATAGAATAAAATTTCAATTTTAACCTAAATTAAAAATTCTATTTGTATACAGTAAAGATTAAGAGTTTCAAATAGCTTCAGAGTGCAACTGTAAGGAACAAATAAATGAAAGTTACATGAAATTTGTTCCAACAAGACCTAGAAAACTCTGCAATTCCTTTAGGTTTCAAATTCTGATGGTGGAGAAAAAAACACAACTAACAACTAACAAAATGAAAAGAAACCATCACCACCATTTTATAAAGCCATTCATCCACTCAACAATCACTAAGTATCTTCTAATGATTCAAATGCGAACTATTATGTTCAAGCATTTCACAACCGGGAGTGTTGCAGGTGATCAGTTTGGCTTTGTGCTTATTATCACTGACATTAAGCATGCTGTCCTTGTGTTCCTGATAATGGAGAGGAGGCGATAACACTTTAAAATAACCATCATCTGCAAATGATGAGGTCAGTACCAAATAGTGAGAGAACATCAGTCCCAAATGTGTATACCTGGTCTGATGAACAAGAAGTGGACCCATGATACTTCCAACTTACTTCCAATGGCATTCCTGAGACATCCTGGTCTGAATTAAAGTTGAGACAGGAGGCTCCACTCTCCTCTGGTTTCTGATAGGGAAACAGTCATCTGGAAACCAGAATTTGATCTGGGAAAATCTCCATTCTATTTGTCTGTTCTCTCAAGGGCAAGAAATAGAGGTAGGCCGACTTGCAGTGGGTCCCCAGGTAGTTGAGAGAACATTCATTAGGGGTCGTACTACTTTCGAGGCTCAAAATTAACAAGGGTCTGGCCATACCAGTGGCTCAACTAAGATGTAGGTTATTAGGAAGAGGATGCCATTTTCCTTTAGACTTGAATAGCAAGACTGAAGAAGTTCATTATGATTAGACAAACTTCATGAAAATCCAGGCACTATATATATAGTTTACGGGCAGAAAGGGAACAAATAGCTGAGACCAGGGAGCAATGTCTTCATTTATAGTTGAGAAATTAAAAATTGCCATTGTGGTTTTTTGGGAGGAAAGAGCTGATTGCATTGTGCCAATTATGGATTTACTGGCTCTCAGCTCTAAATTCACCCTTCAATGCTTGCTCTGTGATATGGTCAGGACTCTTCTGGCATGTCTGCTTTACAGAAAGCACACTGTTAAGATCTTATCAGTAGAGGGCGCTAAACAAACATTACAGGGGGAAGGAGGCTTCTCTTTCACGTTCCCTAGTGTTGCATTTTGTTTTGTCTTGTTCCTACTGCATGGTCCATCAGTGATGGATGTGTGTGAGAACATCCTGTGGTGCCCAGACCCTGCAGTCCCTCAGTAACCTTGAAGCCTCGGCCTGGGCTCAGGGATCACCATCATGGGGTCCTCTCAGCCTCATACCCACAGTACCACCCCACCCTCTGTGAGCCCTCCCACCAGCATCACTTGCTTATATCCTGGAAGATTGTTTCCTATTTGCCTGGGAACAGTGGACCAGCTCTGACTTAGGCAACCCAGTGAAGATGCAACCCTCTGGTTCCAATGAGTTCTGACCTTCAGCCTGAAATCCTTGGTTGGTGGGAGGGTGTCTGCCTATTAGTTGTTCTTCCTTGAATATACTCCTCCTTCACCCTGTCCTAGGGAACACTTTACGTTTTCTTTACATCTGTATAGGTACCCTTCTATCATAGTTTAATTATCTATCTATCTATCTATCTATCTAAAAATATTTTATTTATTTATTTGAGAGAGAGATCAGAGGGAAAGTAACAGACTCTAGGCTGAGTGGGGAGCCTGACAGGAAGTTTGATCCCACGACCCTGAGACTATGACCTGAACTAAAATCAATAGTTGGATGCTTAACCAACTGAGCCACCCAGGCACCCCTGTTTAATAATTATTTAGATTAAACTTGTTGTTTAAGTTACAGTTTGATTTCTGTCCAGACTGATTCTATTACCTTGATGAAGAAATTTACAGTGACTGCAACTATAGTTAAAAAAATCCAGTGTCCAAAAAAAAAAATCCATACTGTCTTTGATCATATACAGAATGGTCTCATGGCAGTGTGGCAGGATACAAAATCAATGCCCAGAAGTCAGTGGCATTTCTATACACTAACAATGAGACTGAAGAAGGAGAAATTAAGGACTCAATCCCATTTACAATTGCACCCAAAACCATAAGATACTTAGGAATAAACCTAACCAAAGAGGTAAAGGATCTATACCCTAAAAACTATAGAACACTTCTGAAAGAAATTGAGGAAGACACAAAGAGATGGAAAAACATTCCATGCTCATGGATTGGCAGAATTAATATTGTGAAAATGTCAATGTTACCCAGGGCAATTTACACGTTTAATGCAATCCCTATCAAAATACCATGGGCTTTCTTCAGAGAGTTAGAACAAATTATTTTAAGATCTGTGTGGAATCAGAAAAGACCCCGAATAGCCAGGGGAATTTTAAAAAAGAAAACCACAGCTGGGGGCATCACAATGCCAGATTTCAGGTTGTACTACAAAGCTGTGGTCATCAAGACAGAGTGGTACTGGCACAAAAACAGACACACAGATCAATGGAACAGAATAGAGAATCCAGAAGTGGACCCTCAACTTTATGGTCAACTAATATTCGATAAAGAAGGAAAGACTATCCCCTGGAATAAAGACAGTCTCTTCAATAAATGGTGCTGGGAAAATTGGACATCCACATGCAGAAGAATGAAACTAGACCACTCTCTTTCACCATACACAAAGATAAACTCAAAATGGATGAAAGATCTAAATGTGAGACAAGATTCCATCAAAATCCTAGAGAAGAACACAGGCAAAACCGTTTTGAACTCGGCCACAGTAACTTCTTGCAAGATACATCCACGAAGGCAAAAGAAACAAAAGCAAAGATGAACTATTGGGACTTCATTAAGATAAGAAACTAAAAGACAACCTACAGAATGGGAGAAGATATTTGCAAATGACCTATCAGATAAAGGGCTAGTATCCAAGATCTATAAAGAACTTATTAAACTCAACACCAAAGAAACAAACAATCCAATCATGAAATGGGCAAAAGACATAAACAGAAATCTCACAGAGGAGGACATAGACATGACCAACACGCACATGAGAAAATGCTTCGCATCACTTGCCATCAGGGAAATACAAATCAAAACCACAATGAGATACCACCTCACACCAGTGAGAATGGGGAAAATTAACAAGGCAGGAAACCACAAATGTTGGAGAGGATGTGGAGAAAAGGGAACCCTCTTGCACTGTTGGTGGGAATGTGAACTGGTGCAGCCACTCTGGAAAACTGTGTGGAGGTTCCTCAAAGAGTTAAAAATAGACCTGCCCTATGACTCAGCAATTGCACTACTGGGGATTTACCCCAAAGATACAGGTGCAATGAAACGCTGGGACACCTGCACCCCGATGTTTCTAGCAGCAATGTCCACAATAGCCAAACTGTGGAAGGAGCCTCGGTGTCCATCGAAAGATGAATGGATAAAGAAGCTGTGGTCTATGTATACAATGGAATATTCCTCAGCCATTAGAAACGACAAATACCCACCATTTGCTTCAACGTGGATGAAACTGGAGGGTATTATGCTGAGTGAAATAAGTCAATCGGAGAAGGACAAACATTATATGGTCTCATTCATTTGGGGAATATAAATAATAGTGAAAGGGAATAGAAGGGAAGGGAGAAGAAATGGGTAGGAAATATCAGAAAGGGAGACAGAACATGAAGACTCCTAACTCTGGGAAATGAACTAGGGGTGGTGGAAGGGGAGGAGGGCGGGGGGTGGGGGTGAATGGGTGACGGGCACTGAGGGCGGCACTTGACGGGATGAGCACTGGGTGTTATTCTGTATGTTGGCAAATTGAACACCAATAAAAAATAAATTTATTATTAAAAAAAAGAATGGTCTCAGATGAAGATGGCCCTTCAATTTATCACTTCATGTGACCATACTGTTTTTTACTGATTTTGTGAGTTATCACCAAAGAATTATGGCATTTAGACCTTAGAAAAACACAGATACTCCAATCCTCCAACTTAATCAGAAAGGCTAATTTAGTTTGTTCACAGCTAGCAAGTGCCAGAATGAGGTCAGGACACCAAATCTCTTTAACTCTCAAATTGGTACTCTTTCTACTACATTACTCTGCCTCACTTGACTCCCCAACAAAAACAAATATTCTTTGAGAACGAGGACTGCACAGTCAGAGTTAGTCTGTGTAAGCATTTTATAATGCATAATGTGATCAGCAAATGTAATGTTAGTAAGAATATCCATATAAACGTACTGATGTACATAATGTCTATCCAAATCATAATAAAACACATTAAAAAGAGATTATCTTGGGATGCCTGGGTGGCTCAGTGGTTTAGCGCCTGCCTTTAGCCCAGGGTCTGATCCTGGAGTCCCTGGATTGAGTCCCACATCGGGCTCCCAGTGTGGAGCCTGCTTCTCCCTCTGCCTGTGTCTCTGCCTGTCTCTGTGTGTGTGTCTCTAATGAATAAAAAAATAAAATATTAAAAAATAAAAAGAGATTATCATAATTCATTATGTATGGCCACATTCACTTTAGTATATACACACACTTTCTTTTTGTCCTAGAAAAGACAAACATTTTTTACCTCCATTATATTCTGATTTCTTAGTTCCTCCATAAGACATTGATTGTGGAGAAGTTAAGTTACAGTTAAAATAATTTATAAGGCAATTAACCATCAAAATGTCAAAACCTGAAGATAGTCTAATACAACACTCAAGAAATCAATGCCTATTTCAGTAATAGTGTTAGCATGCTTCTTCAGGCTGAGCACAAAGACAGTGAAGGAGGCCAATACAGAAGGGTCACATTAACTGTGAAAACAAAGAAGCCTCTTATTAATGCTTTTCACCTATAAAATTCAGTATTAGAATTCCTGTTTTAGTGAGATAGCCCATAATCTGCATGTCTGAATGCTACAGTTACAACTAAAATATCAACCATACATTTTTTTTTTAAATTTAATTTATTTATTTATGATAGTCACAGAGAGAGAGAGAGGCAGAGACACAGGCGGAGGGAGAAGCAGGCTCCATGCACCGGGAGCCTGATGTGGGATTCGATCCCGGGTCTCCAGGATCGCGCCCTGGGCCAAAGGCAGGCGCCAAACCGCTGCGCCACCCAGGGATCCCTCAACCATACATTTAAAAGAAAAATCTCCACTTGCAACAGCTCCAAACCACAGCTTTAAGAGAGAGTCTGGCTATAATTGCCAAAGTTTCCTTTTCAAAGCATTAGGGACCTTTTGAAGACCAATGTAAAATTATTTTTATGATGTCATTAGAGTGCCACTATTTTAAAGAAATCTTTAAAGATAAAATAGCAATATCATTTTTATTTTATTATGGGATGCTGCTGTCCTACTACTTATATCCTCAAGCTTTAGGGTAATCAGAAGAAAGCTATGCTTACATAAATAATAGAATGTAGATGGTGGGGCAGTCTCAAATAAGCTCTTTATTTTCTCCTCGAGGCTCTTCCCTTAGATCTGTTGGTTCTGTGTAGTTTTAGCCATTTCTGGTCTAGATACCAGAGAAGGCACAATACTCTCAGCCCAGATGGAGTTTAGGAGTAAAGAACACATACATTTAAAGATAGGAAAAAAATTACATGAATATTTATGAAATAAAACAAGTAGTCAACATGCCAAAATAAGCCTAATTCATGATCAAACCTAAATTAGTAAAGAAAAAGAATAGCTTGGAGGAAAAAGAGAAAAGAGAGAAAAGAGCATTTATGAGAATGTCCTTCCTATAAACTGTAAAGTACTATATAACAAAAAGATAATCTTAATACTAACATAATAAAATAGGCATTCATTGTATTTATTCTTTTCGTTATTTTTATGAAAGCAATGAGGATAAAATGCTAGTACAAAGCAAGTGCCATATATAAGACCACACTGTTGGTCAGTGTAAAAGCTGTATATTTGAGCTCAGTACAATCAGATTTAAACAATGTGACTTTCGTCATCACGTCTGACCTGAGATTTCCAGGAGTTCACCAAAGCTGACAAGTGTTCCAGGCCCACCAACGAGAGCAGCAGGGCTGTGATAAGCACAGTTTAAGTTTGCCAAAGCACAAGGTCTCAAATGGCTTGTCAGGAGTGCTTCTCTCTCCAGATTCAAAGACTTAGTGAAAGATGGGGAAAAAAAGTAGGATATGGAACCCAAGAAAACTCCAGATTTCCTGTACCTGATTTACTGTTTATAAAACCAGCATCTGTGCAGAGCAAAAACAGATGGGCTCCAACATATCAGGGAAGGTGTCATCAGGGCCAAAGCCTAACTGAGAGGGAAATATCAGATCAAGAGAGAGGAAATACCTTCCTGCTTATCATAAGCCAATAATCACTCAGATGTATAGTGGACTCATCATCTGCATTTCCTTTTTGCCCTTTACGACTGCACTTTGCTGTCAGTTCCATTATACTTAATGACAAACTCCAAGGAAACCCAAGTTATCCAGTTTCCTTTTGTTCATTCTCACATTTCAGATTCCCAGACATCTCTGTCTACCACAACAATCAACCAACCAGCCCTCTTTTCCATCCAGCTTTTTGGTCTTCTGAGTCTCCTACTTTTGAATTTTAAGCATAAAAAACTCCCATCTTAAAGAACTGTGAGCAACAGGAAATCTAATGTGTGTACCATAAAATTATCCACTGAAAGCCATCAAGATTATGAATCTAATAGAATACATACTTCTGTAATTTTTATTATAAAAGCAATGCAAGGGCACCCTGGTGGCTCAGTTGGTTAAGTGTCTGGATTTGACTTTGGTCATGATCTCAGGGTCCTGAGATAGAGCTGCATCAGGCTCCCTGCTCAGCAGGGGGTCTGCTTCTCCCTCTCTCCCTCTCCCTCCCCTGCTTGTGCTCTCTCTCATTCTCTGTCAAATAAATAAAATCCTTAATTTTTAAAAAAGCAATGTAGGGCACTGGGGTGGCTCAGTGGTTGAGTGTCTGCCTTTGGCTCAGGACATGATCCCAGGGTCCTAGGATTGAGTCCTGCATCATGCTCCCTGCAGGGAGCCTGCCTCTCCTTCTGCCTATGTCTCTGACTCACTCTGTGTCTCTCATGAATAAATAAATAAAATCTTTAAAAAATAAACAAAAATTTTTAAAAAGCAATGCAAACTAATTGAAGAAAATTGGGAAGATATTTAAAAATTTTTTTAAAAAATCAGCTATTATCTTATTAAGTAAACACAATAAATATTAACAGAATATTTTCTTTTAAAATTTTCAACAATGATGACTTGTATATATCATGCTTTTAATCTGGTTTTTACTTAACATTATTATTTAGAATCTTTTTTTGAACACTGGAACATAAATATTTTAGGTATATTCATAAATATAATTTATTCATAAATTATACATTCAAATATAATTTCAAATAGTGACTATGAATAATAAATATTTTATCTCATAATTGTACCATAATTTACTGACACATTACCCTATTCTATCATATTTTTCGCTGTTATACATTATGCTACTCTAAATTCTTGCTACAGAAAATCTTATTGTGTTGTATAATTTTTTAGACCAGATTCTCATGATAGTTTAGGAATATAGACTCTGGAGCCAGACTGCCCAAGTTAAATCCTGTCTTTAATCCTTTCCAACTGTGTCACTTCAAGAAAGTCAACTAACCTTCCTGTGCTTTGTTTCCTCATCTGTAAAATGGAGAGGATAGTAATAAAATCTATCTCATAAGGTTGTTATGAGTACAAATGATTAGATTATATACAGCACTTTTTGAAATTGTGCCTGAGACATACTATAAATACTACATAATACCAGTATTAATGTTTCTGAGCCTTAAAATTGCCTAAAACTTAAAAAGGTTTAAAGAATGTACATGCAAAAAAAAAAAGAATGTACATGCATAACAGTAAGGTATGTCCATTATAATTTCATTCGATTCTCATCAGGATTTGAACATTTTTAATGTGTGTTTTTGTATGTGTATGTATTTGTGTTCATGAATTAATATGTGAAAATTTGTACTTCATTACTATGTCAGAGGGATTCCTTGTTTTCTGGGGAAAATAGCCACTGGGAAGTAATGGTAGTCTTTGTGATTTAAGTTGGGGATGCAGAACTTACCTCTTTAAGAAATATATAAATCCAGTGATATTTGTATTACCTTTCTGATTTATCTAATGATACTTATCTATTTCATTTATTTAATTTTTTAATTTAAATTCAATTTGCTAACATATAACACCAAGTGCTCATCCTATCAAGTGCCCTCCTTAGTGCCTGTCACCCAGTTACCCTATCCTCCACCACCTCCCCTTATTTGATTTACTTAATAACCTTCATTTATTTTTTTATTTTTTATTTTAAAAAATCTTTTAAAAGATTTTATTTTATTTATTCATGAGAGACACAGAGAGAGCAGCAGAGACATAAGCAGAGGGAGAAGCAGGCTCCATGCAGGGAGCCCGACACAGGACTGGATCCCAGGACTCCAGGATCACGCCCTGGGCTGAAGGTGGTGCTAAACCGCTGAGCCACCCAGGAGTCCCAATAACCTTCATTTAAAAACAGCATGCATACATTTTTTTATTCCTCACTATCTATTATAGACTCAATGTCTGTGCCTCCTTCTAAATTCTTATGTTGAAACCTAATCCCCTAAGTGATGTTTTTTGGGAGTGGAGTCATCGAGAGGTGACTAGGTCATAAGAGCAGAGCCCTTTTAATTGGATTTGATTAGTGTCCTTATAAAAGAGATTCCAGAGGTTTCCCTCAACTCTCTCACCTGTAAAGACCCTCTATTAACCAGGGAACAGGCCCTCACTAGACACAGAATCTGTAGCCACCGAATCTTGGACTGCCAGCTTCCAGAAGTATGTGAAATGTTTGTTGGTTAGGCCCCATAATCTAGGGTATTTTTGTTATAACAGCATGAATGGCATCTGGTCTTGTTTTTCACTCTAGCTCTTTGCTACCACAAGTTTCCTATTCTAGAATTGGAAACTTTTGCTTAATTTATTTGTTAAACTTACTCAAATACATTTTTCAAAAAGGTACTTTAGTGATCTTGTTGATCTAAAAATATCTTTTTGTTGCTTTCACACATGAATGATAATTTTGATATAAATATTTTGGGGCACTACTTTTCTTAAAAGATTTAGGTCTTTTGTTTCATTGTTTTCTGGCACTTATGGTTTCACAGTACACATCTCAATACAATATAATTTTTGTTTCTTTGAAGTCAAAACCTTTCATGTGTCTCTTCCCACTGGTTAAATGAATGTAGTTGCTTCTAGCCATAAAACTGTAAAATATTACCAGAAAATACCTTGAAACTGTTATCTTTCCAATTCACTCTTTGACTTGGTTGAGAAATTCAATTTTACCAATTTTTACTCCTAAATTTTCTATTATATCCTTCATTGTTTACTATTGTTTTCTTCCTTAGAAATTAATAATTAGTTGAAGGTGGAGTAATCAAAACCTATTCTCTATAGCCATTATCTTCTCTCATTTTTTGACTTTTTATTAGTTTACTAAAAATCTGAGTGTCAATAAAGTTTATTTCTCATTGTTTCAATTTTCTGCAATAACCATGCTTTTACTGCTTTCAGCATGGTTCAATTTCTATTTCCGTGTTCTTAGTTTTAAAGATTGTTTTTTTAGTTCATTTTGTGCTCATTTTGTAGTGGCTTTGCCTTCTTTAGAGTATGGTATTCTATTTTAATGCAAACAATATTCTTTCGATTTTATTGAGATCATTAAATAGATGTTCTAAATAGACTTACTACATGAGGAAGAATTTTCTTCTGATATACGAGAGGATACTTCTCTTTCCCATTCTTTTTCTTTACTCATCCTTAAATAAAGATCTATTTCAAGAAAAGACACACCTCACAACTTTTCTAAGCTATCTCAGTTTGTCCAGCTGTTGAAGAGTACTCTGATGCTTATAATTGCCTATGGAACTCCTAGGAAATAGCAGGTTTTCATGATTAAGTTCTTTTTTCTCTTCATAATTAGCCTCCACTACCCTCTAGACAAAATAAAGGTATAGGAATTGAGTCTGGGCTATGACAGTTGATGTTCTAGTGCAAATCTCAAGCTACACATTTGTATGAGTACTCTGACTCAACTACCATAGAAACAAGAAGAACACTCAAAATCAGTCACAATTTGATTCTAAACAAGTTATATCAAAATTCAGGCTTTTTATTTTCTGGTGTACATAAAAAAGGGGAAATAAAAACACAAATACTGGAAAGAAGGTCATGTGATTATAAACAATTGTACTTAGAAGATATTAATATTCTCATTTTACATAATAAGAGCAAAGTCTCCTACAAATATCAAATCATTATGTTATATGCCTGAAACTAATATAATGTTATGTGTCAATTACAGGAATAAATATTTTTAATTGTTAAAATTTACTTCAAAAGAATCTTAAAGAAAGTTAAAGCACTTGACTAAGGTCATGTAGATAACAAAGTTAGAATTAGGGTTCAGATGGTTTAGACTTAACATGATTTCCTCCACACAACAGGAAATCTGGACAGAGACTTTTTTGAATATTTTGTTTTAAAGAAAGAATTCTAGTATCATATACCAAGTGATATACTATAAAATTTTATTAGTTTTTAAAAAGAATCTTACTTTGAGAAAAGTAACATGCAAGTATATAACCTTCTACTGCAGACTAGCCCATTAAAAAGCCAGGAATGGAGAAGTGGAAATAGACAAATATCACATGATTTCACTTGTATGTGGAATTTAAGAAACTGAACTAACAGGCAAAGGAGGGGAAAAAAGAGAGGCAAACCAAAAAACAGACTCTTAACTACACAGAACAATCTGATGGTTCCTGGAGGGGAGGTGGGTTGGGGGATGGATAAAATAGGTGAGGGAGATGAAGGAGTGCACTTGTCGTGATGAGCACTGGATATTGTATGGAAGTGTGGAATAACTATATTGTACAACTGAAAGTAATATTACACTATATGTTATCTAACTGGAATTTAAATAAAAACTTCAAAAATGTTAATAAAAATAAAATAACTCTAAAAAAAAGAAAATACAAGTGCTTTCTAAGCTAAACTGATTGGTTAATGCCATCCACAGTCTCAATCATCATCAGACAGCATCTTTAATTCTCACTAGCTGGAATGTGAAATTGCCAAAGTAATATATTGCATTCATTTCTAAACTTCTTCAATGGTATTTATGTTGTCACTCATTTCTAACAGAGGTCTTCACCTCTGAGGACATAACTTGAACACCAAGTTACGGATTTACGAAAAGCAGCAAATTGTTCATTAACAAGAAAGGAATAACTTTCTCTAAAGTATAATGTACTGACATTCCATTTCTCATAATAAAATATCTTCAAAGTTATTAACTGATTAAACAAATATTGCCAAATTAAAATTTGGAAGGTTGTTTGGTGAGTACAGAATCTGATCAAAGGCAGATTAATTATTTTATTAAGTATTTCATCCAAATGATGATAGGTTGTTTATCCCACTATACAACCAAATACTTTTCTCTCTTTTTGTCACAAATGAACAGTAAAAAATTCTGATTTAAAGTTCCCTTTTCTCTGGGTTCATTATATTCCAACCTTGCTACATATTACAATCTTAAAATTTGTATCACATTGTATCATATTTTCCTATTAGCATACAAAAGAATGGTTGTAACTAATATAACTGTTTTTTATTCTTTTTATATTCTTTTGTACTTTTTCTATAAGATAAACAGAGCTCATTTTTATAGACTATAGCTTTTTACTTAATTACTAGTTAAAGAAATATTTTTAATGAAGATGAAAATAAATCCAAGCATACTTACCACGTGAAGAATTTTATTCTCTGTTTCATACACAGTACAATCCTTTAAAAAAAGAAACATATACATTAGTTTTTTAAAAACCACACATTCTTTTTAAAATACTTTCTTAGGAAATGAACTACAATTTGAAAAAGTCTTGACAATTCAAGTAAAAACAGCAATAAGAATAGGAAAAAAATCTGGAACGTTATATGCCAAAATATTCATAGTAGTTAGCTCTGATGGTTAGTTACAGAGATAGTCTAATTTTTGCTTAACTATATTTTTAAATTTTACACACATATGAAAAAGAATATACATTAAACATATATAAAATCAAATATTAGAAAAATTATTGTAACCATTTTCTATCTAAATTTTTATGTGATAAATATTTTTAAAAATATGTCCAACATTTCAAATACGAATTTATTATACACCAGAACATTAGAATAAACACTAATATTTATTTCAATAGTCATATCTTAATCTCAAAAATGCTTTTATATTTTCAACCATCCAGGCTATTAAATCTTTTATATTATGTATTTAAAATTGGTATACACTACTAATCTGAAGTTCATAGTTTTTACCTAAAATTGGATCCTTGAAATAATAAAAAATTGTTTTTAAAAATCCATTGTCTTTTTTCCTGCAATTGCTAGACTTATAATGAGCCAAAACATAGCAAAGAGATCTTGGCTTAGAAACTTTGTTTCTATGGCTCATTTTTTTCTTAAAAAGTTTATAAAATGGGCATGTTATTAGTAGCAACCCAAAAGGGTGTTGTGAGGATTAAATCAGAAAATGGATAAATGGCTTAGCTTAGCACAGTATTTGGCATACAGTAAGTAATAAATACATTTGAGCCATGAATTATCATTGTTCTATGTCTTTATTTTAAAAATTTAAACTAATTACCTTTACTTCAAAATATATAGTTAACTAATTACTATTTGACAATCTAATTTTGAAAGAATAACCATGTTTCAAAATACAACATATTTTAAGGAATGATAGTCCATTTCATTTTTTCCCCTGAATTTAATTAAAAAAAGGACGCTTGTTGAACATAGATGTTTCCAAAAAAGATTTTATTTATTCATGAGAGACACAGAATGAGAGGCAGAGACATAGGCAGAGGGAGAGGTAGGCTCCATGCAGGAAGCCTGATGTGGGACTCTATCCCGGAACTCTGGGATCACGCCCTGGTTCAAAGGAAGATGCTCAACCACTGAGCCACCAGGCGTCCCTAAATATAGTTTTTGATAATGCCATTTGATAATGCAATACCTTGTCAGAAGTATTATATATTTTTATCAGCGGCAAAAGTTTTATTTTTTTTGCATATTTTTTCATTGGAGTTTGATTTGCCAACATACAGTATGAAACCCAATGCTCATTTCATCCAGTGCACCCCTCAGTAAGAGACTCTTAACTCTGGGAAACAAACAAGAGGCAAAAGTTCTAAATTTAAATTTAGGTCTGATTTATTTCACAAACTAATAGAAATACTTAAGGATTGGGTCTTGTCATACTTTAGGACTTCTGTGCCAAAGAAGAAGTTTGTTATAAATATAGCCATAGCTATGTCTCTATAAATTAAGTATGAATTATGTGTACAGAGGAAACAAGGTATAGATAAAGCATTTATACTAGGAAAATGCATTGTACTTACATCTGAATTTGGAAGAGTCCAATTTTACAGAATTATTTCCAAACACAATTACATTGGTGAGAGATGATTTGGGAAAAGCTGGAAAGTTGCCCAGTTTCCCAAAGCTGCCTGTACAACTTATTTCAGCATTTATAATGAATGCAAGTTTGATTATTTACCTACCTTCCCAGAATCAGAGAATATGATTAAATTTGCAAAATTCAAAGGGATTCCCCTCAAGGAAGAAGGTAAATATGATCTAAATGTATATCCTGCTAGTGATACAATAATCACACAGAGAATAACTATTTCAAGTTCTTCAAAATATAACACTTTACCTGCACATCCCTAGTGTGAAATAACAAAAAGCACTGTTAAACAAAATCTTATACTATTGTCAGTGATCATATTGTTTGTTGGTAGTAGTGTTGTTAGTCTGTTACTGTTTTGCTGAAACTATTGAATTTCATAGGATGAAGCAATCAAACAGTTAGTGATACTATTATCACATGTGATCATTCTATCATTTTTGGTGTCCTAAGTAATTTTAGCATGAGACAAAGTAGAAACATAAAAGAAGGTAAGTAGAACCTAGGGTCTCTTGATGTATTATGTATACACATCTGTATATATTTCTTACTTTCATCCACGAGAAAGACATAAACATTCAACTGAGTAATGAATAAATTCTTCACAGTTAGTGATTTTCAAATACCATTTCCTGGACCTTCAAGGAAAAAGATGGATTCCAAATCTGGGGTAGGAAATGTACAAGATGAGCCTGGATTGTACTGTGACACATATAGAAAGAGACTGATCACATGTGATCATTCTATCATTTTTGGTGTCCTAAGTAATTTTAGCATGAGACAAAGTAGAAACATAAAAGAAGGTAAGTAGAACCTAGGGTCTCTTGATGTATTATGTATACACATCTGTATATATTTCTTACTTTCATCCACGAGAAAGACATAAACATTCAACTGAGTAATGAATAAATTCTTCACAGTTAGTGATTTTCAAATACCATTTCCTGGACCTTCAAGGAAAAAGATGGATTCCAAATCTGGGGTAGGAAATGTACAAGATGAGCCTAGATTGTACTGTGACACATATAGAAAGAGACTATTAAACTCTACAAAAATCATGCCAGCGAGACTCAGAAGTCAACATGAAGAAATTCTTACTGGCCAAAGACAGAGCAATTTAGGAATCTAAAAAAATAATAGCTGCAATTGATGGAAACAGTAAAGTACATATTATTTATGACATGTATTAACACAGGTGATGCTAAATTTTATATGTGCCAAATACATCCAAATAGATTAACAGTTGTGTAATACTTAAACAAATTAGATAACATTTAACAGATGTACTTTTCCTCTTCTTCCAGCAAATATTAATCAACTATGTTCAGGGTACAAAGATGAATGAAATATGGGTCCTGACTTAGAAAAGCAAAGTTTAAAGAGTCAGGCATTCACAGAAAGAAGTTAAAATATGTAGAATCCCAAAGTCTTCATGAAGTTTAAGTTTCAATAACTTTACAAGTATGAATGCCACAAAAATATAGAAATCAACATGTGAAAGGCCAATTATTTAAAATTTTAAACTACTGATATATTTCTCATTAAAATGCAAAGTGACCACTGTGTTGTGCTACATACATTGCTCAAGTTAGATTTCAAACTTTGTAAACACATTTACCAGCTGCTGTTCCTCAGTGCCTAAAAGGATTACATCTATAATGTGAGCTTTAAGATTATTCAAAGAATAAAGTACTGATGCATTCCTGACAATTGTGGCATGACCCCAACAAGACGAAGTCTAGAAGAGATACATCGGGTGAATGAGAAGGACAAGGTTTTCCATCAGTCTAAAAAACTGTCATAAATATTAAAATTAAAAACTTACTATTTGAAATAAACAAAACCAAATAACTATGAAAGAAATTGGAATAATTAAATTTTCAAAGGATGTCTGCACTATGTTTATAGCATATTCCCACATGTGAACTTATTAAAGCTTAAATCCACACTAACATATTTGGGACACTCACAATTACTATAATAAAGGCAGGATCATAGGGCTGGGGGAGCAGGGGAGGAAACAACTAACTGCCTGAAAAAAATCAGGAAAGATGGCTTTTCATTGGGTCTTGGAAAAAGTAAGTTTTTAGGTAAAGAAAATAAAGGTGACATTACTGCAAAAGCAATAAAACGACACTCAAAAACTGTTAAGCTACTGCAGTAATTTTCAGATTTTAGTTCTGTATATTTGTAAGAATCACATGGAAAGTGGATTAAAATATAGATTCCCAGGTTCAACCCAAATACACAGATGGAGTAAACCTGCAGTGGGGGCTCCAGTATGATTTTGATAAAGATGGTATTTTGAAAAACAATCTATTTTATAGGTAGCCTGTGATAGAAAAGTGTCAAGCCAAATCAAATAAAAAACAATCAAATATATAGAACCCGTAAGACAGTAAACTGATTTAAAAACAGTACCTGCTGGCTCACTTGAAACAATTCTCAACAACTCAGAACTACCTGCTTTTGTTTCACATTCCCCCAATTTATTGATTGGCTTTTCTTTTTTTCCCTCTTATTAAACTTATTTCTTTCTTTAACTGCTCACTACTTTGAATAACTGCTTCTACTTGTTTACATCTCTATCTTCTTTCAGCCTGATCAACCTGTTCATTATTGAAAGCCCAAGGCTTTCAAAAGGGTGGGACATGCCATAATAAAAACCAAACAAAACAGAACAATACAAAAAAGTATATATTAACCTGCTACTTTATGTAAAAGAGAAGGACAGAAACTAAATGACCGTGTTCTATTTAGTTAAGCTATCGTGTTAAGGAGTTCATTTTATCATGCTAAATATTTAAATAGCCCTGGTACCTTAAGGGGATTCATTTTATTAATAAGTTATTTTATTTCCATCAAGAAGTGAATAAAAAATATTCGCTTCTCAAGTGTGAGCTTTATTAACACTTAGGGCCAAATATTTTCCCAAAAGATCATACCCCAAGTTTTAAAAAAGAAAATAGCACTGAATATGGAGAAATCCACATTTTTAAGAACCAATTCATGCCAAGGAAAGGTACATCTCTGACGTTCTACTTATTTTTAGGTTAGGATTAAATTTAGATTTTTAAAATTGGATTTAGAGCAATGCCACTATATACTCCCAGGAATTCTTCAGTAGCTCATGCTGTCTTTTACTGTGCATGCAAAATGACACTTGCAATTTCTTCTTTATCCCTTTCCATATAATGCTTCTACAAATCATGTGATATACATTTAAATGCATCAAATTCCTAACAAGACAATATTCATAAAGATAATGAGTGTGTCTTCATTTTTGATCATTTTTTTTGAAGACTGTAAGTATGCACAGAAACCATCTCCCACAGATGAGCTATGTGCCTACACAGGATCATAATCAGTTATTGTTTTTGTGAAACAGTGATGCAACTGCCTTATTGAGCAGAACACATAGAAACACTTCTATCCTGTGTTACTTACTGTTGATGCTCTTTTTTCATGATACTTTTTCAACACATTTTAAGCATCCTGGGGTCATGATGTTCAGTATAAGTAATATTTCTCATCAATTGTGTATTATAGTCATAGGAATAGTTCATAGGTTATTATTGAATACATAAAGCAAGAGAGTGAAGAGAAATAGTGTATATCTGTAATGCTGTATGCAATTATATTTCATGGAACTTTATAACTGTAAATGCCATAAATTTTCATGTCTATTTTTGGTATATTATAGTATATTTGTACAAATAATACAAAAATATTGTTTTCGTGTTTTTTTTTTTTTGAGAGAGAACATGTGTGCATCTACGGGGGAAGGGCAGAGGAAGAGGGAAAGAATTTCAAGCAGACTCTATGCCCAGCTCAGATCCCAAGGCCAGGCTCTAGCTCATGACCCTGACATCATGACCTGACCCTAAATTAAGAGGCAGATGCTTAACTGACTGAGCTATTCAAGCGCCCCTAAAAATATTTTTCTGCTTACATGTAATATTTAAATGATTTATCTAGTGGTGCCACTCCCCCTGCTTGTGCTCTCTCTCTCTCTCTCTCTCCCTGTTAAATAAATAAATATTTCTTAAATAAATGATACATCTATGCAAACCTTTAATGACAGTACCTTCACACGAAATACTTCATATATTCTATTGTCAAGCTACCAAAATGTCTTCAATGCTTAAGTGATTGATTCATATGCGTTAATGTTAGTTTTATTCATTCACTCATTCATTTACTGGAGTCACAATTACATTCACCAAAAAAGGTTTTTGGGGCATCTTGTAAATGGAACTCACTGTCAGGCATTATTAAGTAATCAAAGATAAATTAAACTTGGCCCTTGGCCACCATTATTCCATTATTTAGTGGAGAATATATTCAAATAATAATATAAGGTACATGACAAATGTTAACAGAAGATCCCACAAAAAAGAAGATAAATCCTAACTCTGGAATGAACTTCTGGAGGAAATATTTTACTGACCTTAAATAGCTTTTGAATTTGGAAACTGGGGGTTCACAGGGAAAGACCATTTCAGTTTGTGTGAACACAATGGGCAAAGGCATAATGAGAAGTAAGCACATCAGCCTAGAGCATAAGACACATGGAATGAATGCAACAGGAAAAAAGGTCTAGAAATAACATGAGGTCATATTGTGGACAGCTACCAATGCTAGTCTGGAAAAATATTTTTGTTGTTAATTAATGATTTTATTTATTTATTCATGAGAGACACAGAGAGAGGCAGAGACACAGGCAGAGAGAGAAGCAGGCTCCCTGCAAGGAACCTGATGCGGGACTTGATTCCGGACCCTGGACTCATGCCCTGAACTGAAGATAGACACTCAACTACTGAGCGATCCGGATGTCCCTGGAGAAATTTTGTTTTGAAAGGAATAAAATTTTTATTTTTCTGTAATAATCTAGTTTGAAGTCCCATTCTACCAGGATACTGCTTAACTTGGTCAACTGATAATTTCTGGTGACTATATTTCAGGAGGGGTTGAAGTCAGGATAGCTTACACAGTGCCATGGCTGGAGGAGGAGTGGAGTTCAAACTCTGGTCCGGCTAACAACTCTAACAGCCATCTCTTCTTGTTCCCTTTCTCATGGTTCTTTTTCCTTTCCCTCAGTTACAAGAGTCACTTTCCAATCATGTCTCACATAAGGAATCTCTGTAAAGCTGTGTATCTTCCTAGATACACCAAGAACACATTCATCTCTAGGGAGGATGGAGGAATATGTACTTTACTCTGATATAGGAAGTGCTCAGAGATGTCTGTGGATGGGAAGTATGTGATTAATACACGTTTTATGAAAACAATGGGGAAGAAGTTGTGGATTTGGAAGGGAAAAAAACTGGAAGAAGCAAGATCAGTTGGAATGTTCTTTGAATGGAAAATGTACTGTGTAATCAAAACTTGAACTGAGGCTATTATGATGATGGAAAGTGAGTTGAGGAGAGGTGGCTGATACACATAAAGCCAGGAATGAGAATTGGGTGACTGATTCATGAGACACAGAGAATAATGGGGAGAGGAAAGTTAAACACTGGGGTACCTGGGTGGCTCAGTGTTTGAGCATCTGCCTTTGGCTCAGGTCATGATCCTGGGTTTCTGGGATTGAGTTCTGCAGCAGGCTCCCCACAGGGAGCCTACTTCTCCCTCTGCCTACGTCTCTGCTTTTCTGTGTCTCCCATGAATAAATAAAATCTTAAAAAAAAAGGGAATGTTAAACATTACTCCAGGGGTTCCAATCTGAGCAAATGGGTGAATGGCCAAGTAGAGATGTTAGGAGAGGTTTTGGGGAGAATAAAATAATTGTATTTTAGGCATGTGAAATTAGAAGTGGCTGGAAGGAAATTTGATACAAAGCTGTCCAGCAAACAACTGAATAAACTGAAATGGATCTAAATTAGAGCCAGATCTGGGAGTATTTACATTGAAGATATAGTTACAAAAGAAAACAACAACAAATTCATTATAAACATTTAACATTATAAACATATAAAAGAACATTTATAGTCAGAAGATAGTGGAGGACAGAAGTTCAGACAATGCTTACATTTAGGAGCAGGAAGGAAGGGTTAGTTGTGTGGCCAGGAGTAAAGGGGGAAAATGGTGTGTTACAGAGATAAGAGAATTATTATAATTATGTTCTATGTCTGTGATGCTTGAAATTCAGTAGCTTTTAGACATGTGTGGCTCCTGAGCAATTAAAATGTGCAAAGGAGGAACTGGATTTGTAATTTTATTTATTTTTAATTAATTTAAATTTATATTTCAGTCGCCACGTGCAGCTAGTGGTCACCATGCTAGCCGGACGGTCGGGTCTAGAGAAATATACTATGGCCCTTCCAACAGTTATAAAATGGGAAGCCATTTAACAAGATTTTCAAACAAATAACAATGAAAGCAACATCTGAAAAGAAAGACATAAAGGAGTTTAGTTCCAAGTTATTGACCAGACGCTTTGCTTTTTTTCCTTCCACAACAGCAGATTCCAGTCTATTGTGACATCTACAGTAGCAGCATAGTACAATGAAAGCAATTCTCTCTGTAGGATGATATATAGAAAAGAGCTATTAAAAGAGATTCAAAGTCGTCATCACCTAGCTTTGAGGGCACAGAGAAAGCAGTGCCAGAGGTAAAAGATTTGCAATGGATGGAAGATAAAAGTTCAAACTAAATTTGGATTTATCAAAGAGCAAAAGCTGACTGAGTGTCCTGAGTGAAAAGAATGTCCATAGTGAATAGACAGCCATTGGTCTTCTTGAATGTGTTATCAAAATGCTACTGTTTAGCTGTAATTTCAGATATATAAATGTCCTTGGGAAACAAGGCAGGCAGAGGTATAATCAACCACCCCACAAGTACCTCCTTTGCAACTCTTTCAACATTTTGACTGCCTTAATGACCACAAACTTGCCTTCTTGCTGTCATTTTGGGAATGAGAAGAGGAAAGTTCATGAAGGATGGTATCTCTGGAAATTTTAAAGACATTATTTATTTATCTGTTTTAGAGAGAGAAAGCATGAGAGGTGCAGGGAAAAGCAGAGGGAGAGGGAGAAAGAATCTGAAGCAGACTCCTCTGCTGAGGGCAGGTCCTGAAGCAGGGCTTGATCTCACAACTGGGAGATGATAACCTGAGTTGAGACCAAGAGTCAGATGCTTAACTGACTGAGCTACCCAGGCACCCCTCTTGAAATTTTTAAATGACCCATTAAAAAAAAAGATTTTATTTATTTCTTTGACAGGAAGAGAGAGAGAGAGAGATAGAGAGAGCACAAGCAAGAGGAGCTGCAGGCAGAGGGAGAGGGAGAAGCAGGCTCCCCATTGAGCAGGGAGCCTGACATGGGGCTCAATCCTAGGACCCCCAGGAACATGACCTGAGCTGAAGGCAGATGCTTACCCGACTGAGCCACCTAGGTTCCACTAAAATGACCCATTTTAAAAGAATTGGCTAAGATTTTCATTAGGTTAAATAAGGTATTGAGTTGTAACATACGAAGAGCAATAAACAAGAGATGGAAGGAGAACTGACTGGGCATGACCTTATGGTCATCTATAGTTTTTCTATCAGTGAACATAACCATATTCTTTTGCACCTTGCACCATATTGCTTTTCAAAATTCTGCTCCAGTTCTCTTCCCCCAAGAGGCTATCTAAAATGAAGCCCCATCTGGCTTTTTAAAAATATTAATTGATTAATTAATTTATTTGAGAGATTAAGAGAGAGCACAAGTGGAGGGCAGCGGGAGAAGGAGAAGGAAAGCAGACACCCCACCGAGAGCAGAGCCAGACATGGGGCTTGATCACAAAGACTCTGAGATCACAAACCGAGCTGAAATCCTAAATCAGATGCCTAACTGACCTGGCCAACCAGACACCCCCTCAACCTGGCTTTAATCACTCTAGTCTTCACTTCACAATGAAAGACCACTGTTCCAAATGTTGAATGGGTGTGAAAACTAATCTTTTAGCACATAGAGACTTGGCAATGTACATAGAAGTAAAGGTGATTGTTTTTTTCAGCATTCAAATAGCTCTGTGACAAATCCAAAAACCACTGAGGCTTATTAAGATTGAAGTGTCAAAAGGAATAAAAAAGTATAAATGTCAAATCAAGGTATTAATAACTAGAAAACTCATTAGGGTAAGACTGTGATCTCTGTAACTTTAATAACTTCGTTTGGACAACCTGAAGAAGCAGTGAGCTAATCTCCACCATGAGCTAAGTTTGTTTACCCTGCAGGTCTTGAGTCAAAACCTAAATATTTTTGAAAGGCCTATGTACTACATACTAACTGCACATATTTTATGTTTCCATCAGAAATCTGTTAGTCTTATTCTCTCCCATTAGATGGTCAGTATTTTCAAAGAAGGAACTGTACTGTCTCTTTTGATTTCTCAAAGTGCTCTGTATATTCTATATAGTCTGAATTTATCAGTTATGGATATTTGAGTCCATTGATTCTTTATTTTCATGTTCCATAATAAACATTCACATTGGCTTGAGATTAGGTACAAAAATGAAACTTAAAGCCTTTTAAATTATTTATTTATTTATTTTAAAAAATATTTTATTTATTTATTCATGAGAGAGAGAGAGAGAGTGAGAGAGAGAGAGAGAGAGAGAGAGAGGCAGAGACACAGACAGAGGGAGAAGCAGGCTTCACACAGGGAGCCCAACGTGGAGCTCAATCCCGGGTCTCCAGGATCAAGCCCTGGGCTGAAGGCAGTGCTAAACCGCTGAGCTACCTGAGCTGCCCTAAAGCCTTTTTTTTTTTTTTTTTAAATTTCCAATTGCCAAACTAATACAGTACATTTAGTTTCTTTACACTCTGATTTTGTACCAAAATAGACTGAGTTTCAGTTTTAAACGTTAATCTGCATGATCTCAGCAGATATTTTCAACAAAATAATTGGGCTTTTCCTGCATGAATGAAGATTCATATTATTTAAAAGATATCAATAATTTTATATTCATACCATAAAGCTAATATTTCTTTTTAATAAAGAGCCTCTCTAGCTTCCAGATGTTCAAGTTATTTACTGTAATGACCATCTAATATATAATAAAGGAAAGAAAATCTATAGGGTCTAAGTGATGAGAGACAATTTTTCCCTTGTGACAAATTCAACTAAGGAGTTCAAGCAAAGATAAATACCATGACCCATCATAAATGAAAATATAAATTAAACATTACTTCATCAGCTCAAGATCATTCACTAGGTTGCCAGAAAATAAATGGAAATTATGGTATATCTGAAACAAATTCCAAGTATCAGTTTTAAAAATTCCTTAGTCCATATATCTTTGTTCCTTTTATCTAATTAGATTGCATATTCTTGGACAAAATGGAAGCATTTCTTTTCACTATGTGCTACATCTGAAAAGGTAACATTGATAGGCGCTCAATAAAAATTTTTAGATCACTGATGACAATAATATACTTAAATTCTAATAAATACCAAATTATCCAAGTAATAGTAAAGCCTACATCTAGGCTTAATTTTGTACACCCTCAAAAATCATTATCATAAATAATCACTATCCATTTGGGACTTCCTAGTAGTAACACTGAGTCATTATAAGACTGAATATTATGCTTTGAAGAACTTCAAAAGGTCTTCCCTCTTTCACCAAACCTACCACCAATATTGCAGTAGGTTATACTTAAAATACTAAGAGACACACCAATGCACATAAACACGTCATTGAGGAGAGAGAAGAAATTCTCAAACTCAACTTTTACTAACATAAGTTTTGGATATTTAAGTTTTTCCACATAATTTAATTTTACGGTACTTTCCTCATTTTCAAATAAACAAGATTACTGTCCTTCGAATTCTAGCATAATGCTATACTAGAATTCTTTATAGATTCATTCTTGTGTCAAATTTGTATTATGATTTCTACATATGCATTCCATTTTTTAAAGAAAAAGGTAAACTTCTTGTAGCCACTGAAGTCAGCCACGGCTATATGACTTACTTTGTCCAGTGAAATATGAGCAGAAGTGCTGTGTCTCACTTGCATGCAGAAACATTAAGAACTGGTGCATTGTCACATCATGTTTTTTCCTCTCTGCTGTGATGACCAATAGTGTTCAATAAGAGGCTAGTCTGGGACTTGAGGTGAGGAGAATGTGGAATAGAGCTATATCAATCTAGGATGGACATGAAGCATCAGCACTAGACATGAGTGATAGTAAAAGCACAAATATTTCCAGGTTGTTTACTATTGCAGCATAATCTAGTTTAACTTGACTAATACAATCTTCCACCAAAAACTAGGAGAAAAACTAGAACATACATGAAAATGAAGACCTAACCAATGCAGAGTTTTATGCAATAACTATCCCATGATTTTTTAAAAAGATTTTTTATTTATTCATTCATGAGAGACACAGAGAGAAGGCAGAGACATAGGCAGAGGGAGAAGCAGGCTCCATGCAGAGGGCCTGAGGCAGGACTCAATCCTGGAAACCTGGGATCACACCCTGAGCTGAAGGCAGATGCTCAACCGCTGAGCCACCCAGACATCCCTATCCCATGATTTTTTAATGTAAGCTCTAGGTTCAATGTGTGGCTTGAACTCACAACCCTGAGATTGAGAGTCACTTGCTCTACAGATTGAGCCAGCCAGTTTCACATACTGCAGTTTGCAGGCAGCCTCAGATTACATTCTCTTAACTTTGTGCAAATCTAGTCTTTCACTATTTTGTTTTTATATATAATTTTTGCCTCATTTTATTCGTCTAATTCATTCACTTGTCCTAATTACTTAATTCTGACCAGTTCTTCAACCTGCCACTATAAATTATAATTTCAGTCCATTATTTCACTTGTTTTAGGGCCTAATTTCACCTGAATTATCTGTCTGATACTGGGGGTCATTCTGATCCAACCCAAAGGGCCTGGGTTATTAAAAGCTACTTTGTTAGCAGAGACAAATGCCTTAGAAAATTGGTGCCTACAACTAGTAGCTCTCTATATTTTTTTCAGTATGCTTTAATATTTCATGAGTGTGAAAATGTATGTTTGTAATGATTTGATGATAATCCATGTAATGCATAAGGATTCATAACATGCTAAAATGTTATTATTATTTCTTTTTATTTTAATAACCCTGGTTAGTTTAACATTAGTTTCTAACACTGATTTTCCATTTATTACAAATGCACAATGATATTTTTCATTAATATCTTATGCTTGATAAAGAACATGTTTAATCCTTTTGGATATGCATTTATGACACTGACTATGAACAATTGATAACTAGAGTTTTAAAATCAAAACTTTAACTAGCCTCTTTTATAAGTGTGTGGCCTCTGGGCTATTATTACCTATAAATACTTGGACCTACTGATCTACGGTTCTCAGTCATTCAACCTATGGTGGAGTCTGGGAAATCTGCATCTTAACAAGCTTCCCCAGGTAAATCATACTCATGGACCAGCCTTTGAGAAAACACTATTCTTGAACACATACATTATCTTTTCATCTCATACTCATCACATACTAAACCAGTTAAGTATGAGCACAGTTGTTATCAATTTTGGCTCCATATTAGAATCATTGGAGGCATCATTTAGAAACTACTGATGCCAACCCTCACGATAAAGAGCCTAATTTAACAAGTCTTATGGGGCACAGATACCAGTGCTTTTAAAAAACTCCTCACTTAAATCTAAGGTAAAGCCAAACTTGAGGAACAATGAGCAGAAAGCATTACAAACAATGTTAAAGCATGGATCTAAGCCCTGGCCATGTCACTCATTATGTCATTTTTCCTCTCTGAAATTCCATTACTCACTTAGAAAATTGAGATAATGACATCTGGTTTACCTCCTTCACTAGATTATTGTGAAGAACAAATCTGATGCTGATAATATGTTGTAAAAGCACTTGGACAATCTCAAAATAGCAGTGTTATTATTCCCTGCCCATTAAACTTCATATAGACCTTTTGTTCTTGCTAATAATTTTTTAAAATGTCATAAAGAATCAGTTATTTAGATACGGTTTGAAGGATTTAGATATGGTTTGAGGAAGGAGAACAAAAATGAACAGAAGAGCCCAGGGCAGTATACATTTCAATTATAAAAGGCAGTTCAGTTGGGAGAGAGCAGGAAAATACTTCTGTAGACAGTTAAAACGGAAGAAACAGAAAGCCTAGCGAGATATTTAGTAGGGTGAGGAGGGCTGTGGAAAACAGTAAGAAATGGAAATTAACAGTTATATTATTAGTAACTGCTGAATAGTGCCACTGTAGACATTTCAAAAGTCATTTCTAAATGCCTTTAGGGATAGCACTTAAACTGTAGCAAGACACATAAAATAGTTACAGAACCAGAACCAATAAAAGTATCTAATCAAATCTTTTGATTTTTCTTGCTTAGGTACTTTTATAACTCCCACTCTGGCATTACATAGTCTCACAGCATTATATTCTATATTCCTTTATGGCTGAGGTTTCCAAATATGGTATCAAATCAAAACTGAAATTTTTAAGCTAGAAAAGCTTTCTACTTGATATTCAGAAACGTACACATGGATTTATTGGAGGAGGCTGAGCAGACTGGACAGTAATGGTAACCTTTTCTAGCTCCAAAACCAGCCCTCTCCTCCTAGGTTCTGGTCCTCTCCATGAGAACCTAACTTCTCTCCTCTCCTCTCCTCTCTCCTCCACAATTCACTAGCTCATTACCTGTCTCATGGAAGAGACGGGTACTGTCACCACTGTTTCCTGCCTCCCCCACTCATCTTCCTGGAGTTGCAAGGATTAATAGGAGAAGGAGTAGGAAGAAGAGGCCTTAAAATTTAAAGGAATAATTGTGTATTTGTAATAATGACAATATAGCTGGAATTCACCAACTTTGAAAATAATTTGTGTGTGTGTGTGTGTGTGTGTTAGTTCTCTTTAGGTCTTCATCAGCATTACAGTAAGTTAACAGCACTAAATCTACAATCTGTAGCCCTTTTTTGGTGGAATTTTAAGGGGAAAATGAGTCCTTTTATTTTTTTCAACAAACATTTGTTTGCCAGGTACTGCGGACACAGAGATGCATAAGGCAGATACCTGCCTTCAGCAAGTCTCCCACAGCAAATCTTTTCTTAAATGGATTGGTGTTACTCTTGATTTCATTCTTTAAAAAGAATCATCATGGTACAAGACAAATGGTAACATATCAGGGACTCTCTTCTGAAGTCTATTTTATCACCTGTAGGGATAAGAATCATGTAACCCATCTTTGTCTATTTGCTTCCATGTACATAACATAGCAATAATGGTAAAAGTTCTATCTTTTTAGGGTCTTTGTGAAAAACTTTTAATAGCCTCTTGAAAGGTGAAATACATCATAGGACAGCATGGCAAACATATTGTAATTCAGAGAGTAGGAAGACAATGAAAGTACATTACATAAATAAGCAATAAAACTTTCAGAACAGGATGTGATACAATTATAAAAATGAGCATTTGCATACTGTATAACATAGCAATTACCCTCCCATGTAATATATTTGAAAGTAGGCATATATTCAAATGTCCATGGTCAGGAAAATGAATAAATATATTGGAGTATATACACAGTTATGTATTATATGGAGCAAAAGTGAATGAACTACAGTAAGTGGACAAAACATAAATGAGTTCAGAAACACAAATCAAGTGAAAAAAGTAATATGCACAGTGATATAATTTTTACAAAGCTCAAAGACAAGCATAATTAAATGAGATGTTTAGAAAAGTATATAATACTATTTTAAGAAGGGGAACCTTGTGGCTCCGTTGGTTAAATGTCTGATCTTGATTTCAGCTCAGGTCATGACCTCAGGGTCATGAGACTGAGCCCCGTATTAGGTTCCATGCTCAATGTGGAGTCTGCTTGCCCCTCTCCTTCTCCTCCCTAGCCCTACCCCTGACTCACACTATCTTTCCAAAATAAATAAATAAATAAAATATTTTTAAAAGCCCCATTTTAAGGGAAAAAACCCAATAGACACCCTGAGAACAGGGTGCTTTAGCACAAATGTACTAAAACAATATTGTTAATGTTTTACTTATTAGATGACAGATTCATGAGTATTTGATTTATGATTATTATTCATAATATATATTACATGCATTCTTTTGTATATATATATGAAGTTTTACATAAATTTTAAAATATACAAAAGAAAACAAACGTCTGAGAAATAGTATCCTGTCATTTGCCATGTAAAATAATTGGATTAGTATAATATACCATACCCCTAGTTCTTCTGTTATTGCTGATGGTGATACTGCCTATATCTTAAAGTATTTTGGCAGGATGCTCATGTAATATGATATAGTCTACGTTTTCAAAAGAATAAAGCTATTAAAACAGTCTATTTCAGTATAATTTTCACATAATATATGCAAGTTTTTAAGTTTTTGTTCACAAGTCAGGCCAGTGTCAGAAAGCTGGAAGAATAATAAGTGGTTATATCCCAGTGTTCTAAATAGTGCTTTTCTAGTGTCTTAGCATGGAGTAATCTCACCACTCTGATTTATCTTTTCATTCTGGCCTTCAGAAAAGGCCTACCAATAGACATTTTATATTTTTACCTCAAGAATGAGGATTTGTGTGTGTGTGTGTGTGTATTTATATTTATTTTGATTATAAGACTATATTCTAGGACTTTTAAGAGATACAGGCATACATATATAATATAATTTCAGCTTTCCAAATTTTATATATTTTTAGTTTTATATTTGTCTTTGGACTAAAAGTCCTCAAGTTATCTAGGCACTATGCCTAATAGTTTTAAATTTAACTTCTGATTCACTATATTAGGATTATATAGAGAAATTTTAAAAGATAATGGTTTTGCTACTTCATAATCAACTAAAACAGCTGAAGAAAAAAGGATTAAGTATAATTATAATGAACTAAATACACTGTTTGTTTAAATACAAAGTAAAAAACCCAGAATGACCTTTCATATTTTCATCAACAAGTATGCTAAGTAATATAATCCATATTGTTTAAAATTTACACATAAAACTTGTCCTGTTTTCTGTCTGAAATGCCCCAGTTTCAATCTCAAGAGTCTCAGTCCAATTTTCAGGTCACCTAGAATGTCTGATTCAGGAAGGTTTAAACACTAACCCTAATATAGCAAAAATATTATTTAAAGTTCTATCTGAGATGAATGAGAGGCTATCCTGGCTCGACTTTTATAGGGTTTAATACTGATTACATGAACCACAGAATATATACCATGCCTACCCCAGTAAAATTTATCTCCTCACTTTAGAATTTTACATAGATTTACTACTTGAATCTTAATAACCTAACCCTTTTACAACATGCATTCTGTAGGACTGAGTATTTGTGGGCATTGTACCTTTACATGTTTTGAGTTCTCCGTTTTCAACTCTAGGTAATGTGAATATGGGATAGGGATGGCAAGTTCACAGGTGATCAAAATTCACTCCTGTATTACATCAAAATATCTTCCAGAATATGAGGCACAATAATCACTTTGCATTAAAATCTAAAGAACATCCCAAATTAAACCAAAGTCCTTTTTAAAAAAGCACTCGTTCTAGAAATAGGTCTTTCTTTACTGCTACTCAAAATCAAAAGTAAGCAGAACATCACTCCTTCATATTTTTGCAGAGTAAAAACTACCTGAGTTTAGAGTTACTAAGGGCTCTTTTGCTTTAGAAGGTAACTAAAATGGCCATTTATAAAGAAGATGAGGTTTATGTATACAATGGAATATTACTCAGCCATTAGAAATGACAAATACCCACCATTTGCTTCAACATGGATGGAACTGGAAGGTATTATGCTGAGTGAAGTAAGTCAATCGGAGAAGGACAAACATTATATGGTCTCATTCATTTGGGGAATATAAATAATAGTGAAAGGGAATAGAAGGGAAGGGCGAAGAAGTGTGTGGGAAATATCAGAAAGGGAGACAGAACATGAAGACTCCTAACTCTGGGAAACGAACTAGGGGTGGTGGAAGGGGAGGAGGGCAGGGGGTGGGGGTGAATGGGTGACAGGCACTGAGGGGGGCACTTGACGGGATGAGCACTGGGTGTTATTCTGTAAGTTGGCAAATTGAACACCAATAAAAAATAAATTTATTATAAAAAAATAAAATGGCCATTTATTAATCTCCCACTGAATGCCAGTTTATGGGCTAGATCAATTTCCATTATTCACAACAACCCTACTATAATCCAACAAGGTATGATCCACTTTTACAGATAAAACAAAAGTGTATCAGAAATGTGAAGCAATTTTCCAAGTTCATACAGGGTGTCAAAAGGCAGAGCCAGGATGATGAACTCAGATATACTTTATATCAAAGCCCACTACACTATTTTTCCATAAAATGTAAGAGTAAATGATATAAAATGTCAACCAAGAGGTGGGTGGCTCAGATGGTTAAGCGTCCAACTCTTGATCTCAGCTCAGGTCTTGATCTCAGTGTTGTGAATTCAAGACTCATGTTGGGCTCCATAGTGGGTGAATGTTTTTCTCTTTCTTTTTTTTTTTAATTTTGTTTTTGGTGAATGTTTTCTTAAAAAACAAAACAAAACAAATAAAATATCAACCAAGAAGGTAAAGGAGGTACTTAATACAGATAAAATATAATGAAGCAAAATACAATAGCTATTGTCAGAAAATTTATAGGCCAAATTTCCTTCTATAAATCTGTAATGAAAATTTAAAAATCACCTTTAGGCTATTTTTGCAGAATTTTTAAAAATTCTGCAACCTTTGTTTTTAATTTTTATTTTTTAATATTCACAAATATATGCTCTAAGAATCTAAACCACAAATAGCCATTCAATAAGTCCTAAAAAGGCTCTTCTTTTCTCTCAAGTATTTATCTTGAGTAAATAACTCAATAACCTGCTTAAAACAGGACAGATTAAATTCAAGCAGGAATATGTTTTAAAAAGAGCAATATACTTAATATGCTCATTTATATTTTTATTTAAAAATGATCATTTAGAAAATACTTTGTAAATAATTTACTTTTATTGATTTGTATTTAAAATAGTGTAAAGGTAAGAAAAGTGATTGGAAAACACACATACATAATTTAGAGGGAGTTGTCCATTAAAAATAAACACTTTCAATATTGATCTTTGAAGAATATTTTTTTCATTTTCTTGAATAAAGACTTAAAAATAAAATAACACTGTTCAAGTTGGCAATTCCAATTCTGGGTATTTATCCAAAGAAAATGTAATACCAATTTGAAGAGATATGTGTACCCCTATGTTCACTGCAGCATTATTTACAATAGCTGAGATAAGGAAGCAAACTAAATGTCTATCCATAGATGAGTAGATAAAGATGTTCTGTGTGTGTGTGTGTGTGTGTATACATACACAATGGAATATTACACGACCATAAAAGAGAATGAAATCTTGCCATATGTAACAACATGGATAGTCCTAGAGGGCATTATGCTAATTGCAATAAGTCAGAGAGAGAAAGACAAATCCTATATGATTTCTCCTATATGTGAAATCTAAAAAATCAAGCAAACAAAAACCAAAACAAAACAGAAATGGACTCATAGATACAGGAAACATACCGTTGGTTACCAGAGTGGGGAGAAGTCAGGAAGACAAGCAAAATAAGTAAAGGGGATTAAGAGGTACAAACTTCCAGTTATAAAATAAGTAAGTCATGGGAATATAATGTACAGCATAGGAGATATAGTCAATAATACTGTAATAACTGCACGGTGACAGATGGCAACTAGACTTACTGTGAGGCTCATTTCATCATGCATAGAAATACCAAATCACTATGCTGCATACTTGAAACTAATAGGATATTTTATGTCAATTACACTTCAATTTTAAAAATAAGAAAAATAATAACAATTCAATTTAAAAAATAAAAGAAATAAAATATATCTGACAGGTAAATGTACTGCATAATGGAACAGATGAATTGTAAGGAAGTCAGACTAACAATTTAAATGCAGATATTTATTATAGTAAAGCTCAGAGCAATAGCACAGTTGTTTCTGGTGCTTAGGTTGGGATGTCTGTAAATATTCTTCTTTATAGTTTTCTGTATTTTAAAAAATTAATGAATATTGTTATTTTATAAACTTTAAAAAACCCAAAGTCCTAAAGAATATAAAAACACTAATTCAACAAGATACATGTGCCCCTATGTTTCTTTCAGCATTACTTACAATAGCCAAGATATGGAATCAGCCCAACTGTCCACTGATAGATGAATGGATAAAGAATTAGTGGTATATATATTTACAATTCAATATTAGTCATAAAAACAATTGAAATCTTGCCATTTGCAACAACATGGGTAAAGCTAGAGGATATAACACTAACTGAAATAAGTTAGTCAGAGAAAGACAAATACCATATCATTTCACTCACACATGGAATTTAAGAAAACAAAACAACACATAAAAAGGGAGACAAACGGACTCTTAAACAGAGAACAAACTGATGGTTACCAGAGGGGAGATAGGTCGGGGGATGGGTGAAATAGGTGATGGAGATTAAGAGTACAAGCATGATGAATACTGAGTAATGTATAGAATTGTTGGATTACTATATTGTACATCTGAAAACAATATAACACTGTATGCTAATTATACTGGATTTTTTAAAGAGTCATAATATGAACAACGAAGTAAAATTTAAAAATTATGGTAGAATGCTAAATGTGAAATCAAATAGGCAAGATGATAACAGGGATTATCTTTGAGTAGAAGATTACAAGCAGTGTTTTTTTTTCGTTGCTCCAATTTTTCTATAAAGTAGATACTACTTTTGTAATTTTAAAGATATAGAAAAAATTATACTACAAGATGTACTACATATAAACCTTCATACTGATGGAACACATCAATGTAATGAATGCAAATAAAGACCATAAAACCTCTTTCAACATCCAAATATACTTTCAGTTCTTGATGATGATTCTCTCAGTTAAGATTTTTTGAACAATACATGCTATTTCTTCAAATTTTATAGGGAAGGAAAGTGTTTACTGAGTAGTATTAATAATTACATACCTAAAACAGGATATTTTAAGAAAGGCTTTAGAATTTCCTTTTTCTTTGCAATACTTTTCAGAAGTGACTACTGATCTTTTCCCCTCTTAACCCAACTTTTAGCTGGGAATGGTAAGCTAAAGCAATGTTTCAAACACTATCCAAATAGCCAGTGATACCCATGGACAGGGAAAATGGATCTAAAAAGGTTGAAAAGGGATGCCTGGGTGGCTCAGCAGTTAAACATCTATCTGCCTTGGCTCAGGGTGTGATCCTGGAGTCCTGGGATCAAGTCCCCACATCAGGCTCCCTGCATGGAGCCTGCTTCTCCTCCCTCTGCCTATATCTCTGCCTCAGTCTGTGTCTCTTGTGAATAAATAAATAAAATCTTAAAAAAAATAAAAAAGCTGAAAAATGAGCAAGCTCATTAAGAAAACATCAAAACATTCTAATATATACAATTTAGACAAGACATTTCAGGTAAAAGTATATTACCAGAACCAGAATTTTAAAAGGACGTTTTTCCTTCTGGTTTAACATTTCAAAATCTAATCTAAAATGTTTCAGGACCTGTTGAAATTTTCTCTCAGCATGTAATTCAGATTTCACTGTATATGCAGCTAAAGGAAACTAACACTAAATGGAGAAAAAATTTGTGTATATTCATTATTTAAAACAAAGTTATTCTAATTCTTTTTAACAAGTCTCTTTATTTCTCACTTATTTTATAAATATTACTTTCCTTTTGTTTTCCACTTAACATTTTTGAACCATTTTTAATACATCTAGTTTGATTCTCACAATAGAATTACTTCTGTTTATAGATGGTACAATCAAATGCACATGTTTATCCAAGGTGAAATGCTCATGAAGCAACAGGGCTAAGCCTCAAGTCTCCCAATACTCACTAGCCCTATCCTGAGTCCCTTGCCCCAAGTATTCTGAATTCTACCAATGCTTCATCTTGCAAACTGATACCTTCATGTCTATTTCTTAACTAGCATAATCATTTTTGTGTTTGAAGTGGAAAATATAAAAATGGCACAGTAGAATAATTTTAGATCAAGTTGCTACCAGTTAGGGCAGGCATCATAGAAATTATTTCAATACTGGCAAGAAATGCATGGGTACCTGTCTCATTTTCCTGATTCAGTTGCTGACAGTGCTCTAAATGAATCTTCAGTTGAGAATTCTTTCCATTTACAGTTTTAAAACTAGTTCCCCCTTTTTCTGTAATGTGTTATTACAACCAATCTTATATGGAAAGGAAAGTGTTGGGGGAGGGACCTCTTTAAACCCATCACAACTGTAAATAAGTAAAACAGAGTAGATTAAGTAAATTCCCCCAAATAGAGCTTGTTAAAATAAATTTATATTCTCTTTCTCCTCTAATGTTAGCACCCCTTTAAACATGAGTAGCCAATATCAAGAAGCACTTTCCACCTATTTCATAGTACCACCCCTTTGTGTTAAGAAGGGAAAAAAAAAGCTATTTGTGACAGTTTATTTTTAGATATTGATCATCTCCTCTTGCTGCAAAGGGAATAAAAATAATTAAAGTTGAGTGAAAAATAATTTGAAGTACAGCATATTTCAAAGCATAACTATCATCATAACTGTTCAGATGAGATTTCTTGAAAGCCTGGTAATAAATGCATGCCCTAGATATTTTTTTTTTAAATCTACACTTTGCTTATTCAAATTGGCCTCTTTTACTGGTAGCTTAAGTTTAATTTCTGTCTTCAGATATTGTATACAATTCTGAGTGAATGCAGTGATTAGTGTATATACAAGGGCTGAATGAGACCATTAGATGGACACTGACTGTAAACTACACCATTTATTTTAAAATATAATAAGTATTCGTCTATGCTGTGCTCTTTTATCAAACAAAGTAGTATTCCTTTAATGTATATAGCATTCATTTTTTTCCTGACAACTCATATTCATTTTAGAAAATTTGGAAAATATAGAGAAGTAGAGTCTAAATGAAATAAAATCACTCATAGTTTCATTATCAAGAAATAAACACTTATTTTATTTCATTATTTTATCCATCAACCTCGTTCCTATTGCCATGATAGGTAATAACAGACCAGAACCCAGAAAAACTTGGTGCCAAAGATATGACATCACATAACAGTAGAAAAATAACGGATTATTTTAAAGATGATTTACAGACACTAATACATCATGCTTATAATTAAGTTTCCTCTAAAAGACATGTTTTGTTAGTATTCTGTGTTTGCATAGAAGTTGTTTCAGAAGCTTTGTTCACTTTCATTCTAGCATTGGAAAGTGGTTATGAGGATCAATCCTCTTATTTTAACTCATGAATAAACTAAGATGTGAAGTGATAGGTATCTCGGATATCTCTGGGAGTCTTTACATAACTAGCAGAAACAGAACTACAGCATTCACACAGGAGATGAAATAAAATGAGTAACAATTCAAGCATTTAATTCCAACTTTTTCTTGAGCATGTGCTAGCTATAGGGAATAGATAATTTGGTCTCAGGTCAATTTATTTTAACAGGTATGTAATGAGCACCTACTATATATGAAAATGAGTAAGACACCGTTTTTGTCTTCAAGGAGTTCATAATCTAATGGAAGTTAGATCATTATTATTCACAGTAGAATATATAACTGACACAGGTGAGATGTGAAAGGCTATGTAAAGTAAGTTCAAGGGATTTCTACATCTGCCCACACAGTAAAGAATTACAGCTAGTAAGTCAACAAAGAGGACAAAATGGAATCATAAAAAAAAATAATAAAAACCGAAAAAAGAAAGAACAAAGAACAAATGGGAAACATAGATGACAAACAGTGAGGTGGTATATTTGATCTCAACCTTATCAATAGTTACATTAAAAATAAATGGTATAGGTACAAAGATGGTACAAAGAACTGTAGGAAATAATAACAGTTTCATGAATAAGGCACTTCCTAGAGGCCTTAAAGAATAGAATATAATTTTACCAGGTTGAAATTAGATATATGGGCATGTTCTGAGGAGAATCCACACCATAAAAAGATGAGACTACAAAATCTATTTTATCAACAATAAATTGTCCACACAAACTAGACTCCAATTAAAATATGTGGGAGTACTGGAAGATAACACTGATATTATGGTAGGACCATACACTTGGAACCTTCTTAAATTCCAAAGAAAGGAGTTTGTAATCAATTTGGAAATTAGAAGAAAATTGCTAAAAGTAACAAAATTAAAGCTGAGCTTTGGGATGACCAGTATGAAAATGACAGATCCTATACTTATAAGTAAATTAAATCAGGATGTCATGAAGATGTTTTATTTTTTATTTTTTATTTTTTATTTTTTTAAGATGTATTTTGTTAAGAGAAACTGGTAACTTAACATTTCCTTTAAGGTACAACAGAAAAGGGACACTTGGGTCGCTCAGATGGTTAAGTGTCTGCCTTTGGCTCAGGTCGTGATCCCAGGGTCCTGGGATTGAGTCCCATATCAGGGCTCCGCGGAGTCTGCCCCTCCCCCTGCTCCTGTGTGCACGATCTCCCTCTCTCTCTGTCTCTCTCAAATAAATAAATAAAATCTTTTTTGAAAAGGGTACAACAGAAAAGACCTAATTAAAGTAGATGAATTAAGATAAATGGTCAGGTACAAGTTGAGATGGTGTGGGCAAGGCAAGAACCAAAACCAGCTAGCTAAAGAGGTTTTGTTCAAAAACATCTTAAAGGTGACACATGGAATAGGACATATGATGGGAAAACGAGAGTGACATAAAAGGAACTGTGACAAATGTTATGAGCTACTGAACTTTAAAAAATAGATACAAGTAATGTTAGAGCAAAATGTCCTAAGAAGGGTAAGGCATCCTCTTTTAAACAGAGTGTACAGTGGGTGGAGAGTACAGAAGGTCCTTCTACATCTGAGCATATTTGGAGTATTTCAATTATTTGGAGTGTTTTCAATAATTCTGTATGTGGTCAAGTCAGAATATACATAAAGTTCAACTTCTGAAAGTATGTCTCTCTATTCTACCTAATGTTTCCTGACCTGTAAACAGAAACACTTAAACCATTAATGCCTTGAAGCAAATTCCTAAGAAGAATGTAGAACCACAGAGTGCAGCTGTTAAAGGTCCTGCTGAGAGCACAAACAAGCATCTGTGGGCAATATCATAATGGCAAACGTTCATTGTGAAGTAGTTGTCAATAGCAGGTATTCATACATACTGGAAACAAAAGCTGAACCACCTGTTACTTAGATGGTAGGTTCTTAAAATAGCAGAATGGGTGGGAGCTAGTCACATCTGACACAAACCATACTTTCACTACCAGACAATCTCTCTACAGGAGACCTTAATTCACTAAAAATCATTTTGGCCATTCTTCTCAATGTAACATTTGAAGGTTAGAATGACAAAGGTATGCTCTGGAGTCTATGAATTCTAACCTCACTCTATATACTTAAAGTAAAGCTAATTTTCTTTCAAGATCACTTTGTTGATCCCCTTTTGATGTGGGAAAACATCGTATATTAATTAAGAGAAAATGAATACACCTGAGTACTCTTCCTTAGGATTGCCAAGAAAACATCATAATTGTCATTTAGATTTGCAGTCTCGGTTTATAAGGCAATGGAGAATTGGCCAATTACTCAAAAGTAAACTTTAAATAGGCTATCCAGGTCCAGATGTTTGGAGGAGTCTCAAGAACTGAAAAACACCCACTTTCTGTCATAATTATGCTTGTAAATGAAGTTATTTTGCAAGCTGATATCAGATGGATTGCATTCTCATAGAACTGACAATAAATAAGAGTTTCTCATATATACAAAGTTGAAAAATAAACTTTTAATCCTCACATTTAATTCTACCATGTCAACTGTTTTGAGTCTCATGTATAAATAAGAAGCCTAAATAACACACATAATACAGTTATCACTGATCTGGTCATGTAGCACTTAATAATTCTGTATTATTGGGATTGTTTAATATAGATTGCTACTGAGCACATATCTATATTAAACGGCTATGCAAGGTTATCATACAAATACTGTGTAATATGTATCCCTAAATCAGACAGAATTTCTCTCTCATATTTCTCTCTCATAGTAAAAAGGAAGAAACTAATAATCTGTTATCCACATCTCAAATCTTTGGTTTAGTTTAATGCCTTTAAAAAATAGAGTTTTAGAAAATAAATTTTAAGAAACATCATTGATAACAAAGAGCTATAAGAAAAATAACCCATAGATTATATTATTGCTTTTACCCCTGGGCCCTAGAACAATGTAGGAGAACCAGAATCACTTCAAAAACTAGCAAACATGCAGATTCCTGGGCCCTCCACACAGTACATTTGGGATGTATACCAATATTCGAATTTCTAACAGGTTTTCATGTGATGATAATGCTACTGGTCCAGAGAGCACACTGGGCTAGCACTGCCCTACAACACAGGTCAGCCAAAGATGGCCCATGGGCCAAAACCAATCTGCAGCTTTTTTTTTGCAAAACAAGTTTTACAGGCACATAGCCACCCCCATTCATTTACACAATGTCTAAGGCTTTTTTTGCACTCTAACAACAGAGTTGAGTAGTTACAACAGACCCTGATAGCCCACACTACATAGCCTACAAAACCTTAAATACTTATTATTTGACCTTTTACAAAAAGTTTGTTGACCCTTGTCCTAAAATGCCACTCTTCTCCCAATTATCCAGTTGAGATTTCTGAAATTCAGAAGTTAAATTTACTGATATCAAATATAAAGACATGCAGTGAGACTGTTAGGGTATCTCAAAACTCATAAAAATGTTCACAATCTCCACCCATGTCTCTGAGTTACAAGGAGTTGCTGACTTTCTCACTGCCATGATATAATCATGATGTGTTCCACAATTGAAAGTCACAAAGTTATTCTCCTTCCTATAATTATCCCTGGTAATAAAGGACAGGGAGCAGAATAAATTAAAACATCAAACATCAACTTCTCCAATAATCATCGGTATCATCTTATTTTATTGTCTGCTTTCTTTCTGCATCGCTGGCTAGGTTAACAAATGCAGACACCCGAGAAAGCAATGGCAACAGGCTGACATTGGGGCTTACACAGCATGATAACTGCGGGCTTCAGACTTCTTAGATGTGTTTTGTTATTACATTTAATAAATATTGTAAAATATGTACTAGTCAATTCACCACTCTAACGTTTCTCCTTATCTTATGCCAGGCTTGATTTAAACATTTAGATTAGCTATGGTACTCCTGAAGGCATTTGATTTGGGGATCCCTGGGTTGGATAGTATTCAAAGCAAAAAACCAGGTCATGTAAATAGACCACTGTTAAAAGCTGTTACGTATATTCTTTCATATGTGCAATATATAAGTGAAACTAATAGTTGTACTAATAAAGAACAGTGTCTTAGAGCAAAAGTTTTAGATTTTTATCTAAATGGGGCAATTTCATTTTGTGAAAGGCAATACAATCTTCCTCACTAAAATGTGAGACTACCAGACTTACGATTTTTTTAAAGATTTATTTCATTTATTTGAGAGAGACAGAGAAGAGAGTACACAAGCAGGGGGAGTGGCAGAGAGAGAGGGAGAAGCAGACCCCCTGCTGAGCAGGGAGTCCGACATGGGGCTCCATCCCAGAACCCTGGGATCATGATTTGAGCCAAAGGCAGATGCTTAACCAACTGAGCCACCTAGGTGCCCCAAGACTTATGATCTTATAATGATTTCTCTGGAGGTGGAGTTGACTTTTACATCTTCTGGTAAATAAAATGCTTATTTATTAGGCTACATGAATAGTTTCCCAAACCACATATATGGTTTATTTAGAACCATTTATCTTTGCGTGAGAAACTCCCAAACCAGTATCTTACTGGTTTACTCTTGGTAAAAAGGAATACTCTGCATTGTTAGAATACGAAAAAGATAATAAATTAACAGAAGGAAAGGTTGTCATCTAATACCTGTTGCACAATTGTTGTCAATTCCAAGCAGAGCTGTATGACATTATTCCTTGTAACTGAATAGTCTGTGACAGCAGCAAATGGTGACCTACAAAGGGAAAAGGAAAATTGTGATTAATAGGAACAAATTTTGAAAAGTTCCCAAATGCAACAGACTTTTAAGTTAAGATCTTGAATAATAGGAAATGAGTTGTTCTTAAGTTTACATAGTGATAAAAAATATTCAGGACATATTTAAGAAAAAAAAATCAGGAAACAGCTTAGAAGAGAATTAAATTCAAAAAACAATGTTTGCTTTGCTTTTTTTCTTTAAATATTTATTTATTCATTTTAGAAAGAGAAAGAGTATATAGAAGGGAGGAGCAGAGGGAGAAAGAGAATCTCAAGCAGACTGATGTAGGACTTGATCTCATAACCCTGAGATTGCGACCTGAGCTGAAATCAAAACTTGGATGCTTAACTGACTATACCACCTAGGTGCCCCCGCCCCCCAAATAATGTTTTCTTTTCATCAAATTTCTTTTTTTAGTTCTCAGTATTTATTTGGTATTTATAAGGTCTCTTCACCACAACTAAAAACAACAAATAAAGTTGAACTTTAGGTAAAGACAACATTTTAGTTTACTTTCAAATGAGGATTATGAATACAGTATCTTCTTGAAATATAAGTCAGAGCTAGTAATGATAACTAACACTTACTGAGGACTTATGTGCCAGTTACTGTTTTAAATGCTTTACATGTAGCCAATTATCTTCACAAAAACTCTTATGTAGTAGGTACTATTATTCCCATTTTACAGATGAGAATACTGAGATACAAAAAGGGAAGGAACAATAATAAGTGGAAACACGGGTATTCAAACCAAGGATATCTGAACCTACACACCACAGACTTAAATACTAATACACTGCTTCTATGGACTTACTTAGTAAGTTTTATTTTGTTCTAAACTGCTTATTTATGTCACTTCACATCCTTTTTCAAGTTTAGAACATAAATAATAAATATATTCTGATATAAGGCTTATATTTACAAGATTGTTATGTCGACAAATAGGAGCAGTCTTTCTTAGTAAGTGTTTTGTCACCAAACGAATCCACAGCGATTTTCCATTACTTCTTATGGGTTCTCATCTGTGAATGCTCATCAGGTTTTGTAAGGCCAACACTGATAGGATTTGGGAAGCTCCATTTAATAAAAAGAAAATAAAATCACTAATATGAAAGAAGGTGTGAAGGTGAAAATTTAGTCAAATTATTGAATCCTTAGTGCTTTAGACCTTCTATTTGATATCTTTTCAGGCAATTTACTAAGAATGTGTATATATGGAACTGCTTCATGGTTATAAATAATTGTTTTCTTCTAGGAAACTCTACAACTCAAGCACCTCCCATTCTCACATGGGTCCATCTAAGAGATATCTTTTTTTGGTTATACTTTTTAAACCTATTTTTCATTTATGTATTTTTGATGTTGGCCATTCTATTAGCTATGTAATTTGAATTTCCCCAAGATATTTTTCTTTTTTTATTTTAACAACCTGCTCATCATGACAAGTACACTCTTTAAATCCTACCCTCTGTTTCATCCATCCCTCCACTGACTTAGCTTCTGGTAACCATTAGTTCGTTCCCTAATGTTAAGAGTCTGTTCTTTGCTTTGGTCCTTTTTTTCCCCTTTGCTCATTTGTTTTGTTTCTTAAATTTCAAATGGATGAAATCATATGGTATTTATCTTTCTCTGAGTTATCTGACTTAGCATTATATCCTCTAGGTCCATTCATGTTGTTCAAAATGACAAAATTTCATTCTCATAAGATACCTAGGAATAAACCTAACCAAAGAGGTTAAGGATCTACACCCTAAAAACTACAGAACAAGAAATTGAGGAAGACACAAAGAGATGGAAAAATATTCCATGCTCATGGATTGGAAGAATTAATATTGTGAAAATGTCAATGCTACCCAGGGCAATTTACACATTTAATGCAATCCCTATCAAAATACCATGGACTTTCTTCAGAGAGTTGGAACAAATCATCTTAAGATTTGTGTGGAATCAGAAAAGACCCCGAATAGCCAGGGGAATTTTAAAACAGAAAACCATAGCTGGGGGCATCACAATGCCAGATTCTAGGTTGTACTACAAAGCTGTGATCATCAAGACAGTGTGGTACTGGCACAAAAACAGACACATAGATCAATGGAACAGAATAGAGAATCCAGAAGTGGACCCTCAACTTTATGGTCAACTAATATTCGACAAAGCAGGAAAGATTATCCACTGGAAAAAAGACAGTCTCTTCAATAAATGGTGTTGGGAAAATTGGACAGCCACACGCAGAAGAATGAAACTAGACCATTCTCTTATACCATACACAAAGATAAACTCAAAATGGATGAAAGATCTAAATGTGAGACAAGAATCCATCAAAATCCTAGAGGAGAACACAGGGAACACCCTTTTTGAACTTGGTCGCAGCAACTTCTCGCAAAGATACATCCATGAAGGCAAGAGAAACAAAAGCAAAAATGAATTATTGGGACTTCATCAAGATAAAAAACTTCTGCACAGCAAAAGAAACAGTCAACAAAACTAAAAGACAACCTACAGAATGGGAGAAGATATTTGCAAATGACCTATCAGATAAAGGGCTAGTATCCAAGATCTATAAAGAACTTATTAAACTCAACACCAAAGAAACAAACAATCCAATCATGAAATGGGCAAAAGACATGAAGAGAAATCTCACAGAGGAAGACATAGACATGGCCAAGAAGCACATGAGAAAATGCTCCGCATCCCTGGCCATCAGGGAAATACAAATCAAAACCACAATGAGATACCACCTCACACCAGTGAGAATGGGGAATATTAACAAGGCAGGAAACAACACATGTTGGAGAGGATACGGAGAAAGGGGAACCCTCTTGCTCTGTTGGTGGGAATGTGAACTGGTGCAGCCACTCTGGACAACTGTGTGGAGGTTCCTCAAAGAGTTAAAAATAGATCTGCCCTGACCCAGCAATTGCACTGCTGGGGATTTACCCCAAAGATACAGATGTAGTGAAACGCCGGGACACCTGCACCCCGATGTTTCTAGCAGCAATGTCCACAATAGCCAGACTGTGGAAGGAGCCTCGGTGTCCATCGAAAGATGAATGGATAAAGAAGCTGTGGTCTATGTATACAATGGAATATTACTCAGCCATTAGAAACGACAAATACCCACCATTTGCTTCGACGTGGATGGAACTGGAGGGTATTATGCTGAGTGAAATAAGTCAATCGGAAAAGGGCAAACATTATATGGTTTCATTCATTTGAGGAATATAAAAAATAGTGAAAGGGAATAAAGGGAAAGGAGAGAAAATGAGTGAAATATCAGTGAGGGTGACAAAACATGAGAGACACCTAACTCTGGGAAATGAACAAGGGGTAGTGGAAGGGGAGGTGGGTGGGGGGGGTTTGGGTGACTGGGTGACGGGCACTGAGGGGGGCACTTGGCGGGATGAGCACTGGGTGTTATGCTATATGTTGGCAAATTGAACTCCAATAAAAAATTTAAAAATTCATTCTTATTATGGCTGAATAATATTCCATTGTTCTGCTTCATCCATTCCTCTATCCGTTGATACTGCAGTTGCTTCTGTTATTGTAAATAATGCTGCAATAAATGTAGGGATGCCTCTATCTTTTTGAATTAGTGTTTTCATATTCTTTGGGTAAATATCTAGTAGAGGAATTACTGGATCCTATGGTAATTGTATTTTTAGTTGTTGAGGTATTTCCATACTGCATCCTACCTTGCCTGCACCACTTTGAATTCTCACCAAAGGTGTGCCAGTGTTCCTTTTTCTACACATCCTCACCAACACCTGTTGTTCCTAATATTGTTGATCTTAGCCATTTTGACAGGTGTGAGGTGGTATTTCATTGTAGTTTTGATTAGCATTTTCCTGATGATCAGTGATGTTGAGCATCTTTTTCTGTGTCTATTGGCCATCTGGATGTCTTCTTTTGAAATATATCTGTTCATGTCTTCAACCCATTTTTTAATTGGATTATTTGATTTGGGGCTGTTGAGTTTTATAAATTTTTGTATATTTTGGATACTAACTCTTTACCAGATACATTATTTGCAAATATCTTCTCCCATTCCATAAGATGCCTTTTAGTTTTGTTGTTTCCTTTGCTGTGCAGAAACTTTTTATTTTGATGTAGTCCCAACAGTTTATTTTTACTTTTGTTTCCCTTGTCTCAGGCGACATATCTAGAAAGAAGTGCTATGGCCAACGTCAGAGAAAATAATGCCTATGCTCTTTTTTAGGATTTTTATGGTTTCAGGTCACACATTTAGGTCTTTAATCCCTCCAAGGTGTTTATCCATATTTATGTTATATATTACCTATATCTAATAGTTAACTATATTTCCTGAATGGGTTTCTAATCGGTAATGATGATGACATCTTCACGTGCATATTTGCTATTGATATATATATCCTTTAGTGAAATGTCTCCTCATGCCTTTTGCCCATTTGCTGTTTGGACTTTTGGTATTCCTACTATTGAGTTTAGAGAGTTCCTAACACATTTTGTATGCAAGTTTTGTTGAATAGGTGACCTGTAATATTTCTTCTCAGTCTATGGCTTGTCTTTCCGTCCTCTTAACAGGATCTGTTTAATATAACAGGTTTTTAATTTTAATGAGGTCAAACTTGATTTTTTTCTGGATTATACCTTTAGTCCTACATCTCAGATAATCTTCAACTGACCGTAAGTCATATTTCCTTATGGAAGTTTTACAGTTTTATATTTTATCTTTAGATCTGTGGTCCACTTTTGAGTCAATTTTTATATAAGGTGTGAGGTCTGGGTCAAGTTTCACTTTCTTCCCTATGCCTATCTAAGTGCTCCAATACCATTTGCTGAAAGGCTATCCATTTTCCACTGTCAAAAATCAGCTAACCAGGCCTATAAAGGAATGGTCTGGACTCTCTTGGTTTCTATCCTGTCAACTAATACTGGTTTTGATTAGTATTTTTATATAATACTTAAAACTGAGCTATTTCTTTTTCAAAAGTAATGAATTTTTCAGTTTGCTTTTTTAATATAAATTTAGAATCATATAGTCTGTGGCTGTAAAAAATAAACCCTGCTGGTATTTTTATATGAATTTCATCATACCTGTAAGGAGACATGAGAATTAACATTTTTACTGAAGCTTTCAATCTACGAACACAGAGTACAGTATGTATCTTCATTTATTTATATCTTGCTTGATATCCTACATCAGTGTTTTATAGTTTTCATATACTGATCCTGTAGATATTTTGCTAAATTTATGTGTAGGCAACTCACTACTTTTGAAGCAACTGTAAATTGTACTATGTTTTAAATTTTGGTTTCCAATTATTCATTGTTAGTATATAGGAATATAATTAATTTTGTATGTGGACTTTGTATCCCACTTGCTACTTACTTACTAGTTCTAACAGATGTTTTGTAGATAGCTTGGAATTTTCTACCCAATGATATGTATAATCTGAGAATAGGGAAAATTTTATTTTTTCATTCCAATCTCCAGGCCTTTTATTTCCTTTTCTTGCCTACTGCAGTGGATATGACTTTCAATAGATTATTAAATAGGAGGGGTGAGAGCAGACAGCATTACCCTATTCACAGTCTTAGGAGGAAAGCGTTTAGTTCTTCATAATGGAAATATAAGTTTAGCTGTTGCATTTTATTTGTGTTTTATATCAAGTTCAGGTATTACCAATCTGTTTCTACCTTTCTGAGAATTCTTCTAATGAATGGGTATAGGATTTTATCATATGCTCTTTTTACATTAACTGTTATGATCATATGATTTTCATTCTTTAATCCATTGATGTGGTGGATTACACTGATTTATTTTTAAGTGTTGATGCAGCCTTGCATACCTGATATAAATTCCACTTAGCTGTGGTGTATAATTTTATTTATATATGGTTAGATTTGGTTTACCAATATTTTGTGGAGGATTTTAACATGTAAGTTAACAAGTTAACATGTAAGTTCATGAGATATACTGGTTCATAGTTTTCTTTTTTGTGCTGTTTTCAAATATTGGGATCAGGATCATGATCATCTCATAAAATGGGATAGGAAGAATTACCTAGTCATCTATTTTCTGGAACAGATTAGTGCATTGGTGTTATTTCCTCTTGAAACATATAGTGATGTGAATTCACCAAGGAAATCATCTGGGCCTGGACTTTTTATACCCCACCATAAAACGCTTCTAAGTAAAATTCAATTTCTTTAATACTCAGAGGATTATTCAGAGTATCTATTTCATCTTAGGTAAGTGTTCATAGTTTGTGATTCTCAAGGAATTGGAATTGGTCAATTTCATCTGGCCAATTTATGTATGAACTATTTGTAGTGTTCCCTCATGATCCTTTTATTTTAATTGACTTCTCCACTGTGTTTCTGTTTTCAGTTTCATTGATCTTTTGACCCTTTGTCATTATTACCCTGTTCTGCTTGCTTTTAGGTTTATTTTGCCCTTATTTTTTATTTTCTTTTACTATAATAATAGTTAACACAAGATTTACCCTTTGTAAAACCTTAAGTGTACAAGATAGTATTGTTAACTACAGGTACAGTATTAACTACAGGTACAATGTTTTATAGCAGGCCTCTAGAACTTTTTCATCTTGCTTAACTAAAAATTAATACATATTGATTAGCAATTTCTTAAGATGGAAACTTAGTTGATTGATGAAATCTTTTTTTCTGATATAAGCATTCAGTGCTATAAATTTCCTTTTATCACTGTTTCTATCTGTGTATCACGAAATTTATGATTTGTTCTCTTCTCGTTCTGTTTAATATGTTTTTTACTTGCCTTGAGACTTCCTCTTTTATCCATGGATTACTTGGAAATGTGTTGTTTGATTTCTAGTTTGATTACATTATGGTTAAAAACACATACTAGCTGGCTTTTAATTCTTTTAAATGTTTCAAAATATGCCTTATGATGCAGAAGTGGTCTATCTTGGTGACTGTTCCAATGGGTACTTGACAAGAATTTGTATTCTGCTCTTCTTGGATGAAGTACTCTAAAAATGTCAATTGTATAATGTTGTTTAGTGTTTATTCAGTTCTTCTAATCCTTGCTGACTTTATGTCTGGTAGTTTTATCAATTATGAGAGAGTGGATATAAAGTATCCAATTATAATTGTGGATTTGTCTTTTTCTTCTTGTTCCATCAGTTTTCACTTCAGAGCTCTGAAGCTCTGTTGTTTGGCACATACATCTTATCAGCAATGTTTCCTCTTTTTTGAAATGTCTATGTGCTCATCTATTACACTTTGGTATTTTTAAAATATAAAGGTAATATGCACATAATACATGTTAACACTCTGCTTCTGATATGTTTGTTGCAAGTATTTATTTTTCCCAGTTTGTCATCTGTCTTATACCTTGTCACATTTTTCAGTTTTATGTGGCAAAAGTCAATTGGGATATTCATTTGTATTTTATTCCTTATTTTTAAATACTTAAGTCTTTCTCATCTAGTAGCCATTTTTTGTCTATATTTTCTCCAGTTTTCCTACGGATTTATTTTCCATTTAAATAAATGATATACTTAAAATGTTTTAGTAAACAACAGGTAGCGTTCTATCATTATTTTCCAAAGGCTTTATCAGGTGTCCCATACTATTTATTAAATGATCCTTTCCTTCTCCAGTGTTTTTAACATACTGTTTTCAAAATGATTCTACATACCACAGCCTATTATGGGCTGTCTTACACTAATCTACATTCCAAAACTCAGTATTGTTTTTCACCATGATTTACTAAAACAGAAAGAGACATTAAGATTTCAAATAAAGTTAATTGAAAAAATATATAATGAATTAATCTACATTCTCAGTTTAAAAAAATTAACCTCTTAGTGAGGAATCAGCTTTGAAAAATCTATTCTTATGGAAGTTTTCTAAAACTGGATTGTAGAGATGTTGCATAGGTGTATCTTATAGAATGTAAATTAGGCCTCAATAAAACCATTTTTTAAAAGATGTAAAATATAAACCCTCCTAAGACAAAATCATTTAAAAAATGTAACTAAAGGCCATTTTTGCTGCACTGAAGCATAAAAATTGGCATTTTAATTAAGAACTCAACATACTTCTGGCATGAGTAGAAAGAGTTTGGGTTCCTAGGTTTGAAAAGGTCAAAGTCTGTTAATAAAATCTGAAAACTTCATTCAAAAGTGATAAGATGAAATATAGCATGATTTTTCCCATAAATTTAATCTTCAAAATATATAAAAAGAAACATCTATTTGATGACTGAATGCCTGTAGCAAACGGAATTCTAAGGCATGTTTTCCACTTTCCTGACCACTCATATTTCAAGTAAGACAAGTTTCTAGCTCAAGATTAAATATCAAGAAAACTCGGGGGGAGGGCAACTCTACACACACACACCAAGGAAAACACTGATTTTTTTTTCTTGTAGTGAATTTCCCTGAAATTTTTATTTTAAAGGCAAATCATGTATAACCACACTAAAGAACCAATCTCATCCTGAAGATATTAATGTTTGGTATGATTATTTTGCCTAGACACATATGTAAATAAATGATGACTGACAGACAGGGTTCCAATCTTTTTGAGTTACCAAAGATGATTATTTAATTGTGACTTAATGATCATCTAGATAAAGAAATAGATCTCTGTAGAGTTTATGAGCACAATCAGTTCATGAACAGAACAAAAAAGAGAAATTTATTCTTCAGTCTGAAAAAAAAAAAAACAACAACCCTAAGCTAGAGCTCAGGCTACTTATAAAAATGAACGAAGTGACTCCAAGTAAAGGAAATTAAATTCATCACAGGAAAGCTTTCTGATGCCAGAAAATAAAAAAAAAATCCTTGGCTGATCAATAAATGGCCATTACAGGAACTATTCTATTTAGATCCTAAAAGTTAAGCAACTATTCCCCTTAAATCACCATATGGATAATACAATGCTTATAACTCTTTTGAGTGCAAAGGTGTATGACCCTCTAAGAAAGTATTTTTTGTATGTTCTTTTCAAACAGAAGTATTACATTTATGGAAAAGTTATTAGTGGTTTAGAAATGCTAAACAAATTAGAAGTCAATAAGGAAAACTAAAAAGTTTAGAAGTTAATAAGGATATCTGGAATGCCTTGCTATTTCTCAGGTTGGCACAGCTGAGCCTGAGCACAGTCCATAAACAGTGGCAGTGCTAACATTAGTGCTTATCTCTGGAACAAGACATGCCAAGTGAGAGCAGTGAGTATGTGAGAGGAAAGACCAAGCAACAATGTACCACAGTATCTGGTAGTGTCTGAAGTAGTTTGGTTTTTGTAATTTTTTTCCTGGTACACAATTAATTTCTGTTTTATAGTTTCCCATCATGGAAGAAGAAATCAGTTCAACTATTTTTTAAGATAAGGCAAATGATTTCAAAGAAAATATTTTTGCCTTATCACCCTACTCTTATGACTTAAAGATTTAAAATTTTTTTAATGACATAAAAGGTATCTCATTGATCTCTTCAAAATAGAATGGGTTTGAAACGTATTTTAGAAATAATTACAATTAGGTGCTAATGCTAAGAATGAGAGAAAATAATGAACTTTCACTATAAATAACAAGCTTTTTCTATAAACAATACTTATGGACAATGTTAATGATGTTACTGTACAATGTGATACATACAGTGATCCATAAGCCTCCAAGTATAGACTGACTTGGCAAAACCATATAAAACTGCAGGAAAACTGAGGTGTGAAGAACAGCAGGATGCAAGTTAAAAATAGATGAGTAAACCATGCTTTGAAAATAAACAGTAAAGCTACCAAATGGTGATTCATTTCTGAAGCTTTTCCTCTGGGAAAGTCTGCTACTTCATTCAAGTAAATATTTAAAATGGGAGGGAAATAAAAGCAATTTTGTTACCCTTAGATTTTATATGATTTTAAAAACGTAAAGAGCTGGTTTTTGAAAATGAGTTTTATTTGAATGAAAGCTCCACTGAAATTGAAATTTTTGTGAAATTGTAAATATTTTTCCCTAACTTTAAAGTCTTAAACATCCAAAAGGGTTGTTTGTTTGTTTGTTTCAAGAGAGTGAGACTGCACGTGTGTTAATGGGTGGGGGGGTGGGGGAGATGGAGGCAGAGGGAGAGGGAAAGAGAGAATCTTAATTAGTCCTCAAGCCCAGTGAGGAGCCCAAAGTGGGGCTCAATCTCACAAACCTGAGATCATCACCAGAGCAGAAATCAAGAGTCAGATGCTTAAACCACTGAGCCACCCAGGCACCCCAAAAGGTTTTCAATGATATTAAAAATATCTCATTTATGCCTTCAAAGTAGAATGCAAACTAAAATTTCTATAAATAAAAATTCTATATAGTGATTTTTAAATATCCAGGCCAAAAGTGGGAAAGTGGCACTCTTGTGTATTACCACTTGGAGAGAAATACCAAAATGAAAATAAATGTTTATATATGTTGCATTCCTAAGAATAAGTTTCTCAAAATTTTTAAGAATTAGTCAACATTTGAATGGAGATGTAGCATGACAAACGAATGTAACAATTGAAAAACAAGAAGAGCTTTGGTATCAAACAAAAATAGATTCAAATTTCAATTTTCACGTTAGACAAATGACTTTAGGCAAGTCATTTACTGTTTCATATGTAAAATGGGGATAATGATACCTGCTTCATGAGAATTTAATTAGTTGATATATATAAAGCATCTAGTTCAATATCTACAACTAAATTAAAGATTTTCGCATATTCTTTCTGTTCCTTTCTTCTTCTTCAAGTGACATAAAATATAAAAATTGCAATAAACCCATATCATATTGTTGTGCATGCAAGTTCTCCCTAAAATGCAATAAAAAATTTAATGCCAAAATATTTATCACTGTTTAAATTAAAATAAATCTATACTAACAGATCAAAATATTAAGAATTTTTGATCAACACCATTTCTATGGAACTTTTATAATTAAGTACATAAGTTCTAAGTTCTTCAAAAGTAAACAAAAATAAACAAGACAAGATACATTCCTACCTTTTATAAAGAAGGCATAAAGAAGTTAGTTTTGATCTAGAACTTTATTTTTATTGTTTTTTAAGGATTTTATTTATTCATTCATGAGAGACACAGGGAGAAAGGCAGAGACATAGGTAGAGGGAGAAGCAGGCTCCTCGAGGGAAGCCTGATGTGGGACTCAATCCCAGGACCTCAGGATCACAACCTGAGCCAAAGGCAGACGCTCAACCACTGAGCCACCCAGGTGCCTTTTGTTCTAGAACTTTAAAATATTAACTAAATTTATTTAGAGAAGATGTAGGGAATTAAATCATGATTCTACAAGTAACTAACAAATGTTGTTAGTGTTCATCATTTGATATCATTTAAAAGGAAATAAATTGGATATATTCCTCATAAGGCTTTGGTGAACACGATCAATGAATCATAGAATTTTAGTGCTTCAAAGAACTTCAAATTGTGCAGGTTTTACATCCTATTCTAAAAAGAAAATAAGGGGTGCCTGGGTGGCTCAGTTGGTAAAAGCATTTGCCTTCAGCTTGGGTCATAATCCCAGGGTCCTGGGACAGAGTCTGGCATCTAGTTCTCTGCTCAGCAGGGAGCCTCCTTCTCCCTCTCCCTCAGTCTCCTGCTCCCCCTGCTTGTGCTCCCTCTCTCTGTCAAATAAATAAATAAAATCTTTAAAAAAAAGAAAATAAAAACAGAGTTAAGGTTCAAGATTTCCAGGACTATAGGCAGAACTGAAATTCAACTCTTTCTCAGCCTTCTGCTCCTTTGCACTATTTCACGATGCATTTTGGCCAGGATTCACAGTAATGGTCATGGATAACACTGCTCTTTTGGTTATTCTAGCAACAATTAATGTTTTTTGTTTCCTGTGTATCTTGTAGGACACAATGAAACAAGAGGACATATGAAGTGTTGTCTTGTGTTCTTGCTGCTACCTAAAAATATTTTATTTCTTTGAAAGGAATAAGAATATAACTTAAATACATACCCACTAATAATCTCTGATAAGTCTGGGTTACTTGTCAGGAAAAAAAAAAACAGCCTAAACATTTCACCTGGCATGGTTACAGATAAAGCATTACTATATTTAAACTGATTTCAGGATCTTCTGAAATTTATATTAGCCAAGGAACTGGCTAATATATTAAGATATTAAGATATTCATAAGATATCATATAATAAGATATTCATATTAATATCATATATTAAGATAGATATTCATATAATATCTATCTTAAGATAGATATTATAGATAAGATATTCATATAATCCATGGCAAAGGAGGAAGCAAAGTCAAGCTCCCAATTATAGAAACAGCATTCATTATTTACCTCTTTTCTATTACCATTAAAAGATTAAGAATCTGTAAAAAGTGGAAGTTAACATTATATAAACTATTTTTTAAAGATTTATTTATTTACAATAGACATAGAGAGAGAAAGAGAGAGGCAGAGACAGAGAGGAGGGAGAAGCAGGCTCCATGCTGGGAGCCCGACGCGGGACTCGATCCCAGGACTCCAGGATCGTGCCCCGGGCCAAAGGCAGGTGCTAAACCGCCGAGCCACCCAGGGATCCCATATAAAACTATTTTGAACTGCAAACCATTTCACAGAAAAAATTCTTTAAAGAGGAGTTCTCACCTTTAACTCATAACCAACTCATGTATTTCAGTTTTCATGACTTCTAAATAAAACCACTAAACTATTGCTAGTATGGTCACATATATCCTGATTCCCTGATTCACTATACACTTGCAGTCCTTACCCTACCTAATCACTCAGTAGCATTTGACCCTACTGACCACTTCCTTTTCCCGCTAAAACTCTTTACTCCCATCTTAAACGTTCTCACCACTCACACAAAAAAGTAATTATATGAGGTGATGGATGTATTAACTAACCTGGATGTATTAATACCACAGTAATCACTTCATAATATATGTGTGTATCAAATCATCATACTGTACACCTTGAACATACATAGTTATTTGTCAATTATGGCTCAATAAAGTTGGAAAAAATAAAATACTGAAATATTAAAAAAAAACCCACACACAAACAAACACCTCTTTACTACCTTTGCTTCCATGACACTCCTCTCATCTAATTCTCTCCTACCTCTTTGGTTATGCCTTCTCATTTTACCCACAAGCTGCACTTTTTCTACTCATCTTTCAGTTGTTGCTGGTTCACAGAGCTCATTCTTTATCCCAGTTCTCTTCATTTACTCAAAAAGCACCCACTATAAGCCAAGAAGTCTTCTAGATAATTGTAACAGTGTGAACAAATCAGATGAATATCCCTGTTCTCTTAAAGCATACATAATATAATCAGATAGAAATAATAATACATAAGTAAATTATATGGTGTTAGAAGGGTATAAGTGGTACAGAAGACAAATAGAGCAGGATAAAAGGAAACCATTCTAAAACTCTCCTTAGACCACCAATATTAATATATCCATGACTTTATCACCTATTCCCAAATCTCTATCAATGATATTTTTTCTCAGCAGCAATACTCTAAAGACCTTTTCACAATTTATCATGCCTCACACTCAACTCAGTGTTCATCTTCCACCATAACCTGTTCCTATTTTGATAATAGCATCACCATCCAGTGGGCCAGCCAAGTCAGATACCTAGATGCCTCCTGTAGTCTTTAGATCTTATCTGTCCCAGAATATTATTTATCTGCATAAATATCTCTAATATTCTTCTATCATCACTTCTGCTCCTCCAATTAAAAACTTCAGTAAACAGCAGGATCAACTGTATTGTTGAATCATAGTTCTACCACTTACTTGCCATTTGGTTTTGAAATTAACCTCTAAAAGTGCTAGTTTTTCTTACTGTAAAATGGAGACAACCCTCCTAGGGTTGCTTTGATTAAATGAATGTGGCTGGAGGTATCAACATCAAAATCATCAACAGTAGCAGCCGCATTAATTTCTAAAATAGCTCTTAAGTTAGTTTTCCTTCTCCCATCCTTATTCTTCTTTAATTTTTCCCAACACTATAGCCCTAGTAATCATCAAGATCCACAGGTCTAAACTCAATGACCCTATTAAACAAGTTCTCAAGGTCTTCAGCATAAGTCCAAATGCCTTAGCATGGAAAATTTTTTTCTCCTTTCCCTTCTAAAACTTAAGCTTGTTAATAAATAAAGCATCATCATTATAGGCAAGCCAGCCTAGAGCTGAACTTTTCTGTGAAAGATCTTCAAAATATAAATTTCAGTTTCTTTGTTCAATTTACAGTCTCAGCAGGTGATTTTAAAGTTATCACAAAGTTGTCTTTTTTTTCCTTCCAAGTACATATTTCATTTGTATGGTCAAAATATTAAATGGTTTTTGATTTCGATCACCATGGTATGACGGAATACAAAATAAGCATTGTGAAAACTTTTGCAGCAATGGAAGCCAAACAGATGACTTAAATTATTTCCCTCAGGCTTTTTATCACGTTTTTTCTTCCTATGAAATAAACAAAACATCATTGATTGACTTCAGGGATTGTTATGCATGTGTTTGTATATGTTTTTGTATGTGTATGCATACTCGTGTTTGTAGGTGAATTGTCATTTACTAAAAGAATCTTTTTAGATGATAAAAAAGTCACCATAAAAAATTATATAAAACAATAAAATATCAGAAACTACCATAGTGTTCTAGAAGCTATTTATATGATTTTATATTATAGTCTTATCTGCCACTAAAAAGTAAAAACATTCTACGTATTCATTTATTTGACAAGTACTAGTGTAAAAAGAACATAAAATGAAATTTACTATATACAAATATTAAGGCTGAGCAAATTCACAATTATAGAGCAGGTCATAGTATAAGAGCATATAAACTATAATCGAGTATGTGTTCTAATTACTGAGAAGCCTTCTGAAACAAGTATATTACTTAAGGATTAAGCCATATTTTAAATATATTTTACTTATTGACCATTATGAAATTTGTAGAATTAATACTTAAAGTTACTTAAAGTGTAACTACTTTAAATGATTGATAAATGTAGTTTAGATAATTATGAGAATTAAATTTTAATGATGTCATAAATGCAAGAGAAATATGCTATGTCCACCAATTAATTACCAAAAAACTAATAACCCAGAACTTAATATTAAGATTTGGATTTAGTATCAATTATGTTATTATTAATATATATAAATTCAGATAATATAAAGTTAAGTTACCTTAACTTTTACCTTAAAAATATAAGTATTTTAGTTTTACATAAGGCCTCATATTTTATGAAATACATTAATAGGTTTTTCTAATGTTAAATTATAACTGCATTCAGTCATGATTTTTGTATCATTCTCTGCCTCGCTTGCTAACATACATTTTTAGGATTGGCACCCATGGTCATAAGTAAGACTGGATCATAAAAAAAGGCCTCATATTTTTAAAAAGCCAAAATATTATATATAATATATATCTCACTGACATTCACTCAAGAAAGAATTCTGGTAAAATTGTTTATTACTGGAGTTTCTTATGAGAGATAAAATGTATTTTAAAATTTGGTTATTTGGGATGCCTGGGTGGCTCAGCGGTTGAACGCCTGCCTTCAGCCAGGTGTGATCCTGGGGTCTCGGGATCGAGTCCCACATTGGGCTCCCTGCATGGAGCCTGCTTCTCCCTCTGCCTATGTCTCTGCTTCTCTCTGTGTGTGTCTCTCATGAATGAATAAATAAAATCTTTAAAAAAAAATAAAAAAATAAAATTTGGTTATTTAATCACCATAGTACATATCCCTTACAAAAAAATTCCAAAAATGAAAGAGCTTAATTTTTTTAAAAAACAACTGTGATTCACCATTACAATGTTTAACCACATATTCGATTTTAATCTTTTTTCATTTTATATCATGAAAACTTTTGTTATTTTATGTGTTCCAAGACAAATAAAAATTAACTAGGAAAAAAATCTAAAACTATGTTTGTGATATCCAAGACTGTGCAGTGTAATAATAAAGAATGAATAAAGCAAGGTAAGGAGACATGCAATGCATGCTATTAAAGTGTCAGTGTCTAATTACTCATTTAAAACAGTAAATAGAATCCTAATGGTAACTCCCTTAAATATGACCAATTAATACAAAAAATAAAGAAAATTAGGAGATAAAATAGTACTATCAATCTTGTTATGACAGCTAAAAATGACTTTGCTTGTAAAGCAATTAATGTATTCTGAAATTGTCAGGCACTAATTATTAATTGGCTACTTAGTTAGATATAAAAATTCACAAATGATTAATGTCTATTTGATGATAACCCTACTTACACTGTGGTGAATGATAATTAGACATTTGCAACTTGATATTCCTCTGTCCAATTCTTTTACAAGAACATATGAAATGATGTTACATTCAAGATAGTGTCTGAGGAGGATTACTTATGAAACATGTGGAAGATCTTACCTGTCCAACCAGGCAAGCAGACTCTTGGCTGCTCCTATGAGATCCACAACCGAAGTCAGAAAGTCATTTGGCAATTTTCGGCTGGTTCTCCCATCATAATGGCCACTCCTTCTCCTCCCTGTTATAAAATTCTGTAGATTTTTGGCAGATGCATTCAGCTTGTGAGAAAGGGTTTTTAGATTTTCTGTTTCCAAGCCATAATTCTGAATTATAAAAAGAGAGAAAACAAATATGCTTAAAGTCAGTATTATATTCATTCACTAAAATATTTACTGAGTAAGTTACTACGTACAAGCAACAAAATTTGTATTGACTAAGATAGGATTCCTGGCCTAGCAGAACCCACAGTCAAGTGAGGATCTGGGCAAATGTCAGATAAAGAAATTACAATAAAATGTGTTAAGAGCTAGTATAAACGTGAAAAGATCAGAGTATTATATCTTGGAACTATGCCATGCAGGAAAGAAAGATTACCGGGACTCATAAGTGTTTTTTTAACCCAAACTTAAATTCATTTACTTGTGAAATTCATTTTTATCCTTATTTTTTTTATTAAGAGATATTATTTATTTGAGAGAGAGGGAGAGGGGGGTGGGAGAGAGAGCGAGCACGAGTTGGGGAGTGGCACAGGGGAAGAGAGAGAAGCAGGCTTCTGGCTCAGCAGGGAGCCTAACACAGGGCTTGATCCCAGTACCCCAGCAGACCCTGAAGGCAGACACTTAACCTACTGAGCCACCCAGTTGCCCCAGTAATTACTGTTTAGTATCTATTCTATTTGCATATGTGTAGTCATGAATGTAGATGCTACGAAAAATTCTGCTTTGCCAAAGTGAGGAAAAAAAGCACAACCCAATGATAAAATGAAAAAGAAATAAATCATATGCAATACAGCTTTATTCTGTGTCTTCTCCATAATGACTTATATAAGAAATTTCTTCTATAATATGGTACCAAAAAAACCTCTGATTCCTCATTGGAACCAATATACTTTCTCCTTTTTATAATACAAATTATGACACTGAACTTATTTCTATTTTTGCCATGGTTGCACTAGCTCACAGTCAAATATGAAGCACATCAAAAACAATCATACTGACTTTTTGATGTTTGTTTTCTTATAGTTCCTTGGTCTCACTTTTGAATTTGCAGTGGTATTTACTATTTCACCTTAAATATTGTGTCTATAAATTAATGCAGGAAGAAGTTATATGAATAAATATATCTAAGCTTTTTTAAAAAAACACATTCAATGCAAAACACTGTAGGATCTCCATAAATAAACTTTAAGGAAAGACTTCCTAAGTTATACTAAAATTTTAAAAGAGTTAATTGTGCACTGTAGAACACCTCCAAGAAAGGCTGGTCAACCTGCTCAAAGGATGACCTTCATCAAACTACTTAGCATGTACATTATTGTCATGTGTAAAATTAAAAGTATTATTACCTTATAGAAAACCATAAAACCCAAACAAGTTTAGATAGCCTCTGAGGCCCAAATGAATTCTAAGTTTGATTTATTCTCCTTTCATAGTTGATGACAACGAGGCACAGAGAGATTTTTCTCGTGTGCTTAACAGAGCTTAGACAGAATTCTGAATGGGACTATGTCACAAGGCCATATGTGAGGGGATGCCTAAGCAAAATGGTAGATAAAATACTAGGGATATGAAAAAGAGAAGCAAATCGCACAATAAATTTAGCTGTATTAAGTCAACAATAACTGAGTAATTACTTTATATGAAATTTGACGTTATTTCTTCTATGATAATTTAAGAAACTTGGAAGAGAAAACAAAGGAGGGACTAGTGGAGGGTTTGGACACATAAACATCAAATGCCAAGTTATGTAAAAAGAAATTAAAAATATAAATAAATAAATACCAAGTTATGTATGTTATCATTGAAGGTTTCATAGTGATAAAAATCTGAATGTTCTTTGCTAAAAATTTACATTTTTTATTAAAAGAACATTTCCTTTTGGAGCCATGGGTCTGTTTTTTTTTAATTCAGTATATTAAACATTCACTACTAAATTTGAATTGTAGTATTCTCTCAAGTCAAAAGGTTTTGTTTGTGCAAATAAAACAACATTCTATTCAGATTCTCTTGCATCTGAGGGTGGATTATCTGCGAAACATTTGGGAGATTTTACCCAGCTTATCAGTATGTTAAGAAGGAAATCCTTTTACAAGTTTATTAAAGATACTCTTTAATGACTAGGTAAGAACAATTTATAATCATATCAACTTATTTATTCATTTATTTGGCTTAAAACAACAGAAATTTACTTTGGAGATCAGAAATCCAAAAATCACTACCAGTGGGATAAAAATCATAATGTTGGCAGGTCCACGTTTCTTTCGGAGGCTTGAATTCCTGCCTCTGGTAGCTCTTGACATTCCTTGGTTTGTGGCCACTGTTAACTCCTGTCTCTGTCTCTGAGGTCACATGGCCACATCTTCTGTGTGTACCAAATCCCCTTTTGCCTCTCCCTCATGAGGACACTTGTGATTGGATTTGTGGTCCACCTGGATAATCAAAACTAATCTCCCCCTGCAAAGATCTTTAATCACATCTGAATATGTACATTACTCACTTGCTGGAGGAAGCTAAAGGCCTCCTCCAAAGTCAGGAACACCTGCTGGTCCCTTCCAAAGCTCATTCTCAGCTGCCCTTTGGAGACTCTATGAACTAAATTTCAAAGACACTTCTAAATTGCTTTCCTGAAAGTATTTTCAGAAGTTTTCCCCCGTGTTAAGGCATTTTCCCTGAAGTATAAAAGTATTTTCATTTTTGTATATTAATGATTTTCATGAGGAAACATTTGTTTATAAACATAATAATTTCTTAGAGATGATCAAGTGGTTAGTTCATTAGAGAGGAAACTAATCAATCAACCTGTAATGTAACTTTCACTCTATAGCTATTAGCCACCATAGAAGTTAATTTATCTTTATATACAATACTAGCATCTCAGATATTTTCTGAGAAAAGGTCAGAATAATTTAAAATGAATACAGATCTTGCAAATAAAAATGTGAAAGCAAAGTAAAAATACATTGAAACCTTCAAAATTTAAGATAATGCTAAAATTATTTTTTAAAATACAACTCAAGAATTAGGAAATAAAAAAAAGCTTGTAGATAAAACCTGGAAGGATACCCTGAGAGAACTTCTAACCTGGAAACCTACTAAAGAAATATCCTACATGGACTGGAGGTGAAAAATGAGGAGGACTGAGGAATGCAGTGGGCAAGAAGAGACAAAAGATATGTAGTGGATGATAGAGAGGGATATTCTTAAAACTAATTCTAGTTAAGTCAATAAAAAGAAATAAAATGAAATAAAACTAGTTAAACCAATAACTCAAAAGCATTTTAAAGAAAGTTCTTTAAGACCATAGGGCGCCTGGGTGGCTCAGTCAATTAAGCATCTGAGTTTCAATCTCAGGTCAGGTCTTGATCTCAGGATTGTGAGTTCAAGCCCCACGTTGGGCTCCGTGCTGGGCATGGAGCCTACTTAAAAAAAAAAAAAAAAAAGAAAATTCTGTAAGACTATAAAAATAGGTTAGAAGCTTGTCTGTATACAACTGTATCTGTGTCGTACTATTTTAACACAAGGGATAGATTAGTTGATCTCAAGTTAATTTTTATCATCACAGCTCTCAATTCTAAATAGTTCAAAATCAATTACTGACAACACACAGATCTTCTTCCTATTTCCTTCATGAAAGCAGATGGTGTGCTGTCTTACTAAGTCACCAGTAAATCATGCTCCCTTGCCTCCTATACCAAGAAGTGACAAGTGAATCAAGCACCCCTTTGCTTTGGTCCAGAAATATACAGACAGTAAGTACTGACTCAAATTTTATTTTTTAAGAGATATTTATTTATTTGTTTGTTTGTTGTTTTTAATTTAAATTCCAGTTAGTTAACATAGTGTTATATTAATTTCAGGTGTACAATATAGTGATTCAACAATTCCATACATCACCTGGTAAGCTCATAACGACAAGTGCCTTCCTTAATCCCCATCACCTATTTCACCTATCCTCTCACCCACCTCCCCTCTGGTAACCTTTAGTTCATTCTCTACAGTTAAGAGTCTTTTTCTTGGTTTCTCTCTCTCTCTTATTTTTTCCCCTTTGCTTGTTTTGTTTCTTAAATTCCACATATGATATGATTGAAATCATATGGTATTTGTCTTTCTCTATTTCACTTAGCATAATACACTCTAGGTCCATCCATGTCGTTGAGAATGACAAGATTTCATTCTTTTTAAAAATATTATTTTTTTAAATTTAAATTTTATTAGCTGTAGACTGTAATAATTCATCAGTTGCATATCACACCCAGTGCTCATCACATCATGTGCCCTCCTTAATGCCTATCACTCAGTTACCACATCCCCCTCCACCTTCCCTGCAGCAACCCTCAGTTTGTTTCCTAGAGGTAAGACTCTCTTCCTTTTATTTATTTATTTATTTATTTATTTATTTATTTATTTATTTATTTATTTATTTTAATTTTTAAAAAAAGACTTTATTTATTCATGAGAGACACAGACAGAGAGGCAGAGACATAGGCAGAGGGAGAAGAAGGCTCTCTGCGAGAAGCCGGAGGTGGGACTTGATCCTAGGACCTGGGGATCATGACCTAAGCCAAAGGCAGACGCTCAACCACTGAGCCACCCAGATTTCATTCCTTTTAATGTCTGAGTTAATAACCCATTGTATTATATAGCACTTCTATATCCATTTGTCAGTCAATGGAAAATTGAGCTCTTTCCATAATTTGGTTATTTAGATAATGCTGATATAAACATCAGGGTGCACGAATCCCTCTGAATTAGTATTTTTATATTTTTTGGGTAAATACCTAGTAATGTGATTGCTGGATCATAGGGTTGTTCTATTTTTAACTTATATTGAGGAACCTCTACACTGTTTTCCGGAGTGGCTGCACCTGTTTGCATCCCCACCAACAGTGCAGGAGGTTTCTCTTTTCTTTACATCCTCACCAATACCTGTTGTTTCCTGGGTTGTTGATTTTAGCTATTCTGACAGGTGTATAGGTGTAAGCTGATAGCTCATTGTGGTTTTGATTTGCTTTCCCCTGATGGTAAGTGATGGTGATAACTTTTCATATGTCTGTTGGCCATCTGGATATTTTCTTTGGAAAAATGTCTGTTCATGTCTTCTACCCATTTTTTAATTGGATTATTTGTTTTTTATTTATTTATTTTTAATAATAAATTTATTTTTTATTGGTGTTCAATTTGCCAACATACAGAATAACACCCAGTGCTCATCCCGTCAAGTGCCCACCTCAGTGCCTGCCACCCAGTCACCCCCACCCCCCGCCCTTCTCCCCTTCCACCACCCCTAGTTCGTTTCCCAGAGTTAGGATTATTTGTTTTTTGAGTGTTGAATTTTCTAAGTTCTTTATATATTTTGGATACTAACCCTTTGTCGGATATGTCATTTGCAATTGTTTCCTCACATTCTGTAGGTTGCCTTTTAGTTTTGTTTATTGCATCCTTTGTTGTGCAGAAGCTTTTTTTAACTTGATAAAGTCCCAATAGTTTACTTTCGCCTTTTTTCTCTTGCTTCAGGAGACATACCTATAAAGAAGCTGCTATGGCCGATGTTACTACCTATGTTCTCCTCTATGTTTTTTATGGTTTCAGGTTTCACATTTAGGTGTTTAATCCATTTTGAATTTATTTGTGTATGGTGTAAGAAATTGGTCCAGTTTCTTACATGTTTTTGCATGTTGCTGTTCAGTTTTTCCAAAACTATTTGTTGAAGAGACTTTTTCCACTTGATATTCCTTTCCTGCTTTGTCAAAGATTAATTGACCATATAGTTGTGGGTTCATTTTTGGGTTTTCTATTCTGTTCCATTGATTTCTGTGTCTATTTTTGTGCTAATATCATACTGTTTTGATTAATACAGCTGTGTAATATAACTGGAAGTCTGGAATTGTGATGCTTCCAGCTTTGCTCTTCTTTTTCAGGACTTCTGTGGCTATTAGGAGTCTTTTGTGGTTCCATATATTTTAGGATTGTATGTTCCAGTTCTGTGAAAAATGTTTGTGATATTTTGATAGACTGCATTAAATGTGTGGATTGCTTTGAGCAGTACAGACATTTTAACAATACTTGTTCTTTTGATCTATGACCATGGAATGTCTTTCCATTTCTTTGTGTCATCTTCAATTTCTTTCATGAGTGTTTTATAGTTTTCAGAGTACGGATCTTGTACCTCTTCGGTTAGGTTTATTCCTAGTATCTTATTGTTTTTTCTGCAACTGTAAATGAGATGGATTCTTTAATTTCTCTTTCTGCTGCTTCCTTGTTGGTGTATAGAAATGCAACACATTTCTATATGTTGATTTGTATCCTGTGACTTTACTGAATTCCTGTATCAGTTCTAGCAGGTTTTTGATGGAGTCTTTTGGGTTTTCTACATAGAGTATCATGTCATCTGCAAATAAACGAAATTTTGACTTCTTCCTTGCCAATTTGGATGCCTTTTTTGGGGAAGATTTTATTTATTTATTCATGAGAGACACAGAGAGAGAGAGAGAGAGAGAGAGAGGCGGAGAAACAGGCTCCATGCAGGGAGCCTGATGTGGGATTTGATCCCGGCGTCTCGGGATACCTTTTATTTCTTAATGTTACCTGACTGCTGTGGCTAGGTATTCTAGTACTATGTTAAATAACAGTGATGAGGGGCCCCTGGGTGGCAGTGGTTGAGTGTCTGCCTTTTGCTCGGGTCATGATCTCAGAGTCCTGGGATCAAGTTCCGCAACAGGCTCCCTCCAGGGATCCTGCTTCTCCCTCTACCTGTGTCTCTGCCTCTCTCTCTGTGTCTCTCATGAATAAATAAAACCTTAAATAAAAATAAATGACAGTGATGAGAGTGGACATCCCTGTCTTGTTTCTGACTGAATAGGAAAAGCTCTCAGTTTTTCCCTATCGAGGATGAGGTTAGTTGTGGATTTTTCATAGATGGCCTCAATATGTTGAGGTATGTTCTCTCTAAACTTACTACTTTGTTTTTATTACGAATGGATATTGTAGGGATCCCTGGGTGGTGCAGCGGTTTGGCGCCTGCCTTTGGCCCAGGGCGCGGTCCTGGAGACCCGGGATCGAATCCCACGTCGGGCTCCCGGTGCATGGAGCCTGCTTCTCCCTCTGCCTGTGTCTCTGCTTCTCTCTCTCTCTCTGTGTGTGACTATCATAAATAAATAAATAAAAATTAAAAAAAATAAAAAAAAAACAAATGGATATTGTACTTTGTCAAATCCTTTTTCTGCATCTATTGAAATGGTCATTTGTTTCTTATCCCTTTTTTCTAATAATGTGATGTTATCACGTTGATTGATTTGCAAATATTGAACCACCCTTGCAACCCAGGAATAACTCCCACTTGACCATGGTGAATGATTTTTTAAATGTATTGTTTGATTCAGTTTGCTAGTATTCTGTTGACGATTTTTGCATCCATGTTCGTCAGAGATATTGGCCTGTAGTAGATAGTCTTTATCTGGTTTTGGTATCAGGTAATGCTGGCCTCATAGAATGAATTTGGTTTTCCTTCCTTTTCTTTTTTGGGAAGAGTTTCAGAAGAATAGGTATAAACTCTTCTTTAAATGTTCGGTAGAATTCCCTTTGAAGCCATCTGGCCCTGGACTTTTGTGTTGGGAGATTTTTGATTACCGATTCAATTTCTTTGTTGATCATTGTTCTGTTCAAGGTTTTTATTTCTTCCTGTTTCAGTTTTGTAAATTTATATATTTCCAAAAATTTATCCATTTCTTCCAGGTTGTCCAATGTATTGGCATACAATTTTTCATAATATTCTCCCAATAACTGTATTTCTGTGGTGGTTATTTCTCCCCTTTCATTTGTGATTTTATTTATTAAGGTGCTTTCTCTTTTCTTCTTCAATAAGTTGGTCTAGAGGCTTCTCAATTTTATTAGTTTTTTCAAAGAACCAGCTCCAGGTTCAATGATCTGTTCTGTTTTCTTAGTTTCTATATTATTTATTTCTGCTCTAATTTTTATTATTTTCCTTCTTCTGCTGGCTTTTGCCTTCATTTTTTTGGTTCTTTTTCTATATCCTTATGTGTAAGGTTAGGTTGTTTATTTGAGGTTTTCCCTGCCTTGAGGTAAGTCTGTATTGCTATATACATCCCTTTTAGGACCACTTTTGCTGCATTCCAAAGGTTTTGGACCATTGTGTTTTCATTTTCATTTGTTTCCATGTATTTTTTAATTTCTTCTTTGATTTCCTGGCTGACTTATTCATTGTTTAGTAGCACACAGCTTAAACCTCCATGTATTTGTATTTCCAAGTGTTTTCTTCTGGTTGACTTCTAGCTTCACAGTGTTGTGATCAAAAAAAGGTGCATAGTATGATTTCAATCTCTTTGTGCTTATTAAGGCCTGTTTTGTGATCTAATATGTGATCTATTCCAAAGAATATTCCATGTCCACTTGAAAAGAATGTGTATTCTGCTTTTTTTTCAGATGAAATGTTCTGAATATATCTGTTAAGTCCATCTGGTCTAGTGTGTCATTCAAATTCATTGTTTCCTTGTTTGTTTTCTGTTTCAATGATCTGTCCATTGATGTAAGTGAAGTGCTAACATCCCCTACTATTATTGTGTTATTATCAACTGGTTTGTTTATATTTGTAACTAATTGTTTTACATATGTGGGTGCTCCCATTCGGGTGCATAAGTACTTAACAATTTTACATATCTTTTTGTTGGATTGTCCTCTTTATGATAATATAGTGCCCTTCATGGTCTCTTTTTACAGTCTTTGTTTTAAAGTCTAATTTTTCTGATATAAGTATTGCTACTCTAGCTTTCTTTTGATATCCATTTGCATGATATTTTTTTCTTCATCCCCTCAATTTCAATCTGTAGATGTGTTTAGGTCTAAAATGAGTCTCTTGGGATCCCTGGGTGGCGCAGCGGTTTGGCGCCTGCCTTTGGCCCAGGGCGCGATCCTGGAGACCCGGGATCGAATCCCACGTCAGGCTCCCGGTGCATGGGGCCTGCTTCTCCCTCTGCCTGTGTCTCTGCCTCTCTCTCTCTCTCTCTGTGACTATCATAAATAAATAAAAAATTAAAAAAAAATAAAATAAAATGAGTCTCTTGTAGGCAGTATATAGATAGGTCTTGTTTTTTTATTCATTCTGACACCCCATGTCTTTTGATTGGAGCATTTAGTCCATTTACATTCAAAGTAACTATTGATAGATACCTATTTAGTGCCATATTATTACTTGTTTTGCTGTTGTGTCTGGAGGTTTCCTTATCCTTTCTTGTCTTTGTATTTTTGGTCTCTCTTTTCCACTCAGAATCCCCTCAATATTTCTTGTAGAGCTGGTTTAGTGGTCATGAACTCCTTTAGTTTTTGTTTGTCTGGGAAACTCTTTATCTCTTCTTCAACTCTGAATGATAGCTTTGCTGGATAGAGTATTCTTGGCTGCAGATTTTTCCCATTCAGCACTTTGAATATATCCTGCCATTGTCTTCTGGCATCCCATGTTTCTGTTGAGAAATCTCTACCTAGCCATATGGGTCCTCTGTAAATTAGGGACTTCTTTTGTCTTGCTGCTTTTAAGACTTTTTCTTTATCACTGTATTCTACAAATTTAACTATAATATGTTTTGGTGTTGGCTTGCTTTTGTTCATTTTGATCAGAGTTTTCTGTGCCTCCTGGATCTAGATGTTCATTTTCTTTACCCAGCTGAAAACTTCAGCTATTACTTCTCAAATAAGTTTTCTGCCTCCTTTTCTGTTTTCTTTTTCTGGGATTCCCATAATATGAATGTTATTATGCTTGATGGAGACATTGATTCTCGAAGTCTTTTCTTGTGTTGCATAATCCTTCTCTTCTTTGTTCAGCTTCATTACCTCCTATTATTTTGTCTTCTAGGTCACTAATTCATTCCTCTGCTTTTCTAGCCTGCTGTTCATTGCACCAAGCCTGTTTCTGATTTTGTTTATTGCATTCTTTATTTCAGATTCTTTTGTAACACTTTTATCTCTGTGGTAATGGTCTCACTGATGTTTTCCATTCTTTTTTCAAGGCCAATGAGTATCCTTATGATTGTCACTTTTCATTCTCCATCAGGCATGTTACTTTTATCAGTTTTGCTTTGATCTCTGGTCATGGCTGTACCTTCTTCTTTCATTTGGGTTAAGTCTCTCTGAGATCTTGGCATTTTGTCTAAGTCTCTGCCTTCTTCTCTGTGTTAGAAAAGTCAGTTGTGTCTCCTGCCCCTGAAAGTAATGGAGTTATAAAGAAGAGGTCATGTAATGCCCAGGGCCTGGCACTTCAGGGAGTGTCTCTGGTGTGTGCTGAATTCACTGAGTTGTGTTTTGGCTGTTCTATCCTTCAGGTCAGTTGTCTTCACAGGCTCTCCTAGCCTACTGTGGGCAGTGTTTGGTCCCTGGCCTGAATATGGAGAGTTTTAATTAGGTGTGCCCTGATCTGCTTGTCAAATGAGATCTGATACCAGCTCCACCAGAACTGAGACCCTGTGGGACTCTCTGGCTGAAAGATGTAGTGTGGGCAGGGGTTTGTCCTAGTCTTCTGTGCGAGGGTCCTACTGCACTAGAACTGAGGTGAACTTGACTGAAAAGTCAAGAGTGCAGGGAGGTGGGGCCTGGTGTAAGCCAGTTAGGCAGCCAGTGTCCCTGCTGAGAGGTGGAGGAGGGAAATGGCACCAGCCAGCTCCTTTGTTCTGGGAGAGAGAGATGTCTCTGTGAGAGCTGCCTCTCTGTGCTACACCAAGTGGATAATTTCTCCCCTGTCAGCCCCAGGCATTCCTCATATTGCTAATTCCAGGCTGTCTCCCCCCGCCCCAGGTTGTTTGTCTGCCTTCTCTTCAGGAGCAGGGCAGTGTCCGCAGGGCTCTATCCCAGCAAAGCCTACTGACCTTTAAAACTCTAGGCTTTAAGCCCTGCTGGTTGCCAAGAACTCACAAAATTCAGCCCCTCTCGTTTTCTAAGCCAATGGCTTTGGGGAAATTATTTCCTTGTGTACAGTTCCCCTATGTGCTCCTTTCTCTGTAGCCCTTCTCTGGGCCCATGGCTCCCTCCCCTCTGCAGCACTGTGAGCTGTTTCTCCCCTAAACCATGTTTCCACATTTCTTACCATCTTGATGTGGCCTCTTCTCTCCCTTTTATTTGTGGAGCTTGTTCTGTACCCCTTCAGGTCAATTTCTGGAGTATTTAGGATGATTGAATAGTTATCTAGTTGTGTTCCTGGGATGAGACAAATTTAGGGTCCTCCTACTCTGCCGCTATCTTCCTCTCCTACCTATTCCCTCAACTTTTAAAAAGTGCAGATTTATGTAATACAGACTTGTTTTGTACTGGATATGCATTGGGACAAATATGCATGACTACTATAGAAAGGACTATACCACGAAAACAAAAGCTAGGACATGAAATGTAGTTAGTTATTTTCTTTGTCCTATATGTTACATATTTGTTTATATACTGTCTGTCAAGAACCAGTTGTGGCTACACTCATTCAACATAGCCAGTCTATTCTTAAATAATTGGTGCTAAGTTCATACTGTTCTTCTGTATTAATTAGACATGTGCAAAAGCACAGGAAAGAAATGAAGGATACACTTAACATTTTAAAAGATCAAGCTGGCTGTATCCTCACTAGTGGCAAATTCCCTAAGCACTTAACAAAAAAATATTCAATATTGGCACCACGTATTTTACAATGTCAATGTTATTTTATTCAGAGCCCTTAATTTGATTGCATCATGTAGCAGGTGTTTAGGTTTTATAATACTTTGCTTTATAAATATGAGTGAGTCGTAAAAGGATTGCTTTAATGAATATTTTTTAGAAATGAATTATTTTGAGATGAATGAACCAAGCAATTATGTTGCAAAGAAACAAATCCTAGCAATTGCAGACATCCAAATTTTCATGCAAAATACCTATTATATGAAAAGTACATGAAGAATGAAATGAAAACTGTTCTTATCCTGTCATAAATGATTCACTTATACTTCCCAATAACAAGGTTTATTGTCAGAGCATAAATTAAGGGCTATACATTGAACTATATATTTTATTTATGCTTTACTATTTCAGTTAATATACTGTGCTCTCTATTGAAGCACACTAAATGATAGCATAACAGCAGGAAAGAGTTAACACACCTCCAAATCATGAACAGCTTCTTTCTAGAATAACATGGTACAATAATATAGCTGGTGCTTAAATAAATATATGTTGCATGAATGAACAAGTTACTAAATAAACCTTTGATTTTCATGAAATGCCATAACATTTCTTCCCCACTAACTTTAAAATAAGGCAGATGAAAATATTCCATAGCTTGAAAGAAGCAGAGGAATTTGGTAATTTTTCTGTGTCTCCCTTTTACAAGGAACAGAAACTTCAGTCAGAGGCAAGAGAAAAAAGTTACAGTTCTCTGGGAAAAGGCAGAAGAAAACTTCATTCAGTAAGATAACATTAATTTAATATCCTCTATGTGCTAAGTACTGGGCAGAGAGCATAAAAAACCTAAGCAAAAAATTCTAATGTGATACAAAATGTAAGTTGCCTTTCTTCCTATCACTTCCCACTCTGCACCAGCCAAATCAAAACTGTCATTTTTCTCTGAATATTTCATACTCTCTCACAATTCTGTCTTTACACATAATATTTCTTCTGCCTAGAAAACTTTTCCCCAACTTTTTGTCTGGCAAACATTCTACTCATCCTGCAAGTCCCAATGCAAATCCCACCTACACTTCCTGGATCCCACAGTAGTTTTCATCATTTCCTTCTGCACTCCCCTGAGATTTTCTTTAAATCTATATTCTGACTATTGTCTTCTTTACTAGATTGTATACATCTTAACACCAAGTATGCTTTTTACACCTTTGCAATTCTTGTAGCATCACTGTCTGAGCATAAATATATATAATTGTTAAAAGAAGAAATAAAAACAGTAGATGTAAGGAAAAAAGTAAAGTAGAAAGCCAATAGAGACAGTTAAGTTTCAAAGAGAAAAGACACAATACCCCATTCCCAATAGCACACCTCCTGGTCTAGTCAACTCAGATTGTTGATGAGGGATCTCACCTCCTAATTTAATAATGGTATGTGAACATAAATCAGAATTCATTGCTCAGAAATTCACTTTATATTCACTGGAAAATATTTATTACACAAAATGGAAGATATCCGCACTTAAAAAAAGATTTTGTTTATTCATTCATGAGAGACACAGAGAGAGGCAGAGAGGAAGAAGCAGGCTCCCTGCAGGGAGTTGGATGTTGGACTCGATCCTAGGACCCCGAGATCATGACCTGAGCCAAAGGTCAATGCTCAACCACTGAGCCATCCAGGTGCCTCGATATCTGCACTTCTAACTTACTGATGTATAGTCATTAGGAAGTGGTAGAAGGGAAGTTTAATATTTGTCCTCTTTGGGGAATGTGACCAATTTATTGCTGAATAAACACAGAAAGAATGAATTTAATGTGTTTTTTCCCAAGAAAATGATGCAACACTGTGGTGTTCAAATGCAGAACTATGGAAGAATTAAAACTCAGCATCTAAGAGATTTACCACAGCTCTATGCTGAGAACACTGAAATGGTCTAGACATGTATCTCTCACGCCATCTTTCTAAGTAAGTTTAGGTCAGCAGAGATCGTTCATGGGCCAAACTCTAAAGTCTGGAGGTCCAGACTACTTGTAGGTAGTGCTGTAATCATCAATCTTGTCAGAAGCCCAGCACACAAGTGGTTTATCTCCGAGGAGTCCTGCTTATGAGACATAACATCCTGAACTTCAAACTCTGACATACCCAACTATTTACTGTTATAAAAGAGGCGGCAAATAGGGCACCTGGGTGGCTCAGTTGGTTAAGCATCTGACTCTTGATTTCAGCCCAGGTCATGATCTCAGGGTTATGAGATGGAGCCCCACACTGGAGTCCATGGTGGGCATGGAGTCTGCTGAAGATTCTCCCTCTCTCCCTCTGCCCCTCCCCATTCTCTCCCTCTCTTCAAAAAAAGATGTGGCAAATAGAGAACTGCTAGATGATGCATCAATCTCCAAGCCACTTCTGTTGTACCTTCATGGCCGCACTGACTCAGATCTGGAGACCAGTATGCAAAAACAGTGAGGACTCCTACCTTACCTTGAGTAATATCTGTTACATCAAGCATGATTTCTGTGATCTGATTCTGATATGAGTTAGAGTGCAAATGTGTGTTCTACTCTAAGCTGATTTCTCTGATCTCAGGAATAGGGAAATAAGAAGATCCCCAAACTATCAAGGAAAAACATGTCAAGCCTCTTACACCACTTGCAAAATATATTTATTCAGCATCCACTACTGCCAGGTATCTATGCTACACACTAGGTATTTAATAAGCACAATTACTTTTCCCACAAAGCTTACAGTCTAGCAGAAGAATCAGACATTAAACTGATAAATACACACATAAATATGTAATTACAAAATGAGACGAGAGTTAAGAGAATAACAGTAAGTAGCTTACCTCCACCAATGGTGAGGGAATAATCAGAGAATGTATTTTTGAGGAAATGACAATTAAGGTTAAGACTGAGATGTATAAATGGGAGGTAAATATTCAATCAGTGTGGTTTCAGATAGTACTCTACTTTAGAAATTGTTTTCAGTCAGGACAATTTTTTTTTTAAATTAATTTTTATTGGTGTTCAATTTACCAACATACAGAAAAACACCCAGTGCTCATCCCGTCAAGTGTCCACCTCAGTGCCCGTCACCCATTCCCCTCCAACACCCGCCCTCCTCCCCCCTTCCACCACCCCTAGTTCGTTTCCCCGAGTTTGGAGTCTTTATGTTCTGTCTCCCTTCCTGATATTTCCCAACATTTCTTCTCCCTTCCTTTATATTCCCTTTCACTATTATTTATATTCCCCAAATGAATGAGAACATACACTGCTTGTCCTTCTCCGATTGACTTATTTCACTCAGCTACTCAGCGATTAGAGTCAGGACAATTTTTTAAATGTAGGCTCCACACCCAACATGGGGCTTGAACTCATGACCCTGAGAATCAAGAGTAGCATCCTCTTCAAGTGAGCCAGCTAGGTACCCCTCAGTCAGGTTGTTTTTCCTTGCCTATCCTATTGGCTTTTAGTGAAATGTGATGATATTATTGATGTTCCTTAATGAAAATAACACTCATTCCCCATTGCTTTTGTGACAATTCTTTTGAAGCTGTCTTTATACTTCTCCAATCACTCCATAAGTCTCCTCTGCAGCCTCCTCTTCTTCCTTCCCATCCCCAGTGTGGAGCTGAGTCCTTTTTTTATTACATTCTACAGGCCCTCCCTGGGTGATCTCCTCTCTCTCTATGGATTCAATCTTTATATCCTGGAGACTACCAAATCTCTATCTTCAGCCACTTCTCAAACTCCAAATTCATATGTTCAACTTTTGATGAGTATCTTTTTCTGGATAACTCAGAGATGCCTCAAATCCAACCAATCTAAAACTCAATTTATATTCCCACCTAAATCTGTTCTTGCTATTATTGCTCATCTTCATTATTGCAAAATTATCTACTCTATCTCTGCAGCTAGAAAATATGGACTTTCTCAACTCCTCCCTTTATCTCACCCCTCATATTCATCATATCCTCTCTATTCCTGTTGCACATCTTTAGTTCAAACCTACTAATAGCTTATTTTTTTAAAGATTTATTTATTTATGATAGACATAGAGACAGAGAGAGGCAGAGACACAGGAGGAGGGAGAAGCAGGCCCATGCTGGGAGCCTGATGTGGGACTCGATCCTGGGACTCCAGGATCGCGCCCTGGGCCAAAGGCAAACGCTAAACCGCTGAGCCACCCAGGGATCCCCCTAAGTTGATTATTTAAAACACTTCTGAATTGTTCATCTGGTCTTCAGATTGTGCCCACTCCATTACCTCCTTTTCACTACCTTTTTTTTGTAGTAGTTATATTTATTTTATTTTATTTTTTTATAATAAATTTATTTTTTATTGGTGTTCAATTTACCAACATACAGAATAACACCCAGTGCTCATTCCGTCAAGTGCCCCCCTCAGTGCCCATCACTCATTCACCCCCACCCCCCGCCCTCCTCCCCTTCCACCACCCCTAGTTCATTTCCCAGAGTTAAGAGTCTTTATGTTCTGTCTCCCTTTCTGATATTTCCTACCCATTTCTTCACTACCTTTTTAAACAAATATTTGATCATTCCTATATGGTTTCTCAATATTCACACTAGAAAGTATAAATCTCTTATCATGATGTTTAGGTACTTTATAGTCTGGGCCTATTCTATCTTTTATTTTTTATTTTTTAAAAAGATTGATTATTTATTTATTTATTTATTTATTTATTTATTTATTTATTTATGAGAGAGGGACACACACACACACACACACACACACACACACACAGAGGCAGACACACAGGCAGAGGGAGAAGCAGGCTCCATGCAGGGAGCCTGATGTGAGACTCAATCCCAGGACTCCAGGATCATGCCCTGGGCCAAAGGCAGGCTCTAAACTGCTGAGCCACCCAGGCATCCCTCAATTCTATCTTTTAAAGGCTAATTTTCTGCCACTGTTTCCCATTTTTTTTTGTCATCTCAAATAGATAACCATGTTCAAACCCACCAGGCATGCTCTTTATTCTGTGTGCCTGTGCATGTGTTGTTTTATCTACATGGAGTGCAATTCCCTCTTGTTTTCCAAACACATGCTCATCCTTCTCTAGGCTCCTTAAATATCATCTCTTTTGCAATATGAACCCACCTGCCATAGTTAAAGCTAGTTGTTTTCCCTTCTGTGCCCCCATACACTCAGCTCATACTTTTATTTTACTAATTATACTACGATACTGTGATTATTTGTATGTCACTCCTCCCCCATAGGCTTTTCAAGAGGGTAGGAACTACATCTTACATCTGACACACAAGTGCTGAGTGTATTAATTGATTCTTGAATTATGTATAATTATCTACTCATTTCTTATTACGTATCACCATTTTAATAGTTAACTACTTATTGAATGCCTACTGTGTGCCAGGCACTGAATCAGGCACTACACAAATACCATCTCATTTGCTTTTCACAACACCTCCAAGAGGCAATTGTTATTATCTCCATTTTATATTAAAAACCCAAGGTGGGGGGTGCCTGAGTAGCTCAGTGGTTGAGCATCTGCCTTTGGCTCAGGTCATGATCCCAGGGTCCTAGGATCGAGTCCCACATTGTGCTCCCCACAGGAAGCCTACTTCTCCCTTTGCCTATGTCTCTGCCTCTCTCTCCGTGTCTCTCATAAATAATAAATAAAATCTTAAAAATAAAAAACCAAGGTGGGGCTACTCGGCAGCTCAGTCAGTTCAGTGTCCAACTCTTGATCTCTTGATTACAGCTCAGGTCATGATCTGAGTTGTATTGAGCCCTGCATCAGGCTCTGTGCTCAGTGGGGCATTTGTTTTTTTCCCTTTCCTTCTGCTCCTTGCCGCTCCCACCTCTCTCTCTCTCTCTCTCTCTCTCTCTCTCAAATAAAAGATTTAAAAAACAAAAATAAATAAACAAACCAAGATTATGATGAAATTACTTGCCCACAAGTGTCAGTAATGGACTGAGCCAAATTTAAATCACAGATTATTATATTATTATACTGATGTATTTTTTTCTCGTTGTAGTTCTAGCCCCTTTACAAATATCTGTAAGAATTTAAAACCAATCAGGTGTCATCTTACCTAACATGGAAAAAAATATCCATGTTCCTTTCAGAATATTTAATTTATTATCAGAATCTTGTAGGATTATTTTGACACTTGATTTATCTTGTATGTTGACAAAAGTAACCATATAATGTACAATACTCAATTTTTACTGGATGTATACACTTAGAACATTCAAATAATTTGATTATTTTAAGGGTGATTTTTCTAAAATAGGATTTCTTAATATTTAAGAAACTAAATCAAAACTTTTAGAAGGGAATGGACTTTATAACTGATTATATACAATTGTATATTCCAAATGATGCTGTGAAACCTCCCTTAGTGAGCTCTAACATAAAGTTTCTGAAGTAACTAAATATAATATCACTGGTTGAGTTATAAGCCTCCTTAATTTTTAATTTGGCAGTGTATTTTATACCAAATTTAACAAAGGAGGAAAATACCATTTCCAGTCAGTTGAGAATTAGGGGAGTTTTTCCTACTTGCATGTAAATTATTTTTAAATAGAGAAGAAAAAAGAAGGAAATAAACTAAAAAAGGAAAAGATTTTAGAAGGACATAATGCAAGTTTCCCTTCGCACCAATTAATGTCCTTACCAGCGCACATAGAAGATCGACTGCTTCCAAGATGAGCTCCTGATGGCCAATGCGGCTGACCCCCAGATCCTCTAGCTCCTGGTGTGTAATGCGCAGCAGCTGGTCCCCACTGATCTTCTCCCTCTCGAAGTTCTTAATGTACTGCTGTAGACAGTCGTCAAGACCTGCAGAAGAAAATTATGGAAGACCAGAATGAAAAACCAGTTGAACCAAATACACAGAAAAAATAAAACAAAATAAGCTTAACTCCTATCAAGTCACAAGCTAAGTCCACTCCAACTCTGGACTAGTTCAATCATCCACTTTTTTTCAGCCCACAAATGGATGGCAGGAAGAAAAAAACCCCACTCCATGATATTCCTAGTTGCCAGGTTCTCTTTGAATTTTCCTCAGCAATTATTGGAAATCTTTACCTCACTTCTCAATTAGTTCTCTTTGTTGCCTATTTCATTAAGTGTGCTAACAAGCAGGTTCTCCCCACTTCTAACCTTACCTATACCTCACTCCTCCTTTCTTTTCTAACTCCACTGCAGAGGGAGAGTTATCTTTCCTTCCTATACAAGACTTATTGATCTTCCTGTGCTCTCTGGAACCCCATCTTTTGCCACCTTAACACTACTTCAACAATTAAAAAAATTAAACACTCTCTTATTTTAGCCATTTCCTAGCCATCAGCTCCTATATTAGAACCTCTGCCATCTTAAAAAACAAACACAACAAAAAACTTTCCTTGATTTCTTTAATCCTGTATTCTCCACTTGTTTGTTATTCCCTTCAGACACAAGCCCCTTACCTTTTTACATCACCTGCAATGTACTCCCTGATCCATTAACATTTAGATTTCACTCAAATACAAATGTGAAATCCAGACTGGATATACATTTTTCAAGATTACTCAGGGCACTTCATAAGTGAAAAGACAGGCTACAGATTGGGTCAGCTTCAACTGCCTATGAAATAACCTGATACAAAAGATGAACAAATGGTGAACAGGATTAACAAGATTACTTCTCTCCAGATTTTAAGTAAGGAGTACCAAGAAAATGAGGTAATTACCAAAAACTAAAAGGTCTTAATCTTAAATCAGGTCACAAATATCTCTCATCTAGACTAACGCAGTTTTATGAGTTTCCTGCTGCAAGTCACTATCCCTTTCAATTCATCTCTCCCGACATAAAAATTCGGATGCCATTCTTTATCTCAAGACTTTTCAGTTTCCTCATATTTATGACAAAATAAAATCCGAATTCCTTTATACAGTGTTCAAGGCCCTTCCCAATCTTGACTTTGCCTTCCTATACAGACCCATTCCAGACACACTCTACACTTCCCAATCTCCCACTCTACAGTACAGACCTTCATTACAACAATAGCCACATTGTATTATAGTTTGTTCTCATCTGCATATGCCCAATACTTTGGAAATTCCGTGAAGGTAGGAACTGTGTCTTCTGAATGAAAATCCAGGGCTTAGCATAGTGACTAACATAGAGTAGGAATTGATAAGTGTAAAATGAACAAATCAACATGTAATTTTATTATGTATCACCTGGTCAGAGAAAATCAGGAACGTTTTAAGTAAGAGCTAAATCTAAAAATGAGAGTGGAGAGAAAGAACATTTGGTACATGGCATTTTGAGACACTCAGGTCTTAATACATTGCAGAATAATAGGAGACAACATTTCGAGTAAAGGAATGATAAGGGATCTCCTAGAGCACCAATGCCATCAGCATCCTTATTACGGTTACAGACCAAGTGACATAATATGTGGCAGGGGAGAAATAAGGGAGAGATCTCATTAATTGGTGCCTAATTTAACTATCAAGGTATATTACCCCATACTATAGGAAGTATCTTGGCTCCTATTATTTAAAATGTAAAATATTTGGCAAATATACAGCTAGGATATTATAATAAAATTATAAGACTATCACTTTGTGTTAATATGCATATCTGTGAACTCTAAGGTGCTTTTATATACATGTTTTCTTACCTGAATTATAAATAATAAATGACCTTATAATATTTTAGAGTTTTTGTTTTGACTGAAAGGTCAAAATCAACATCTCAAATCTGTGTATGGAGAAAATATGGTCTAAAAAGCTAAAAAGCCATCTACAAAAATCACAAAAATGAATATGTTATAATATTGGGCTAAAGGCCCAAACTTCATCATTCTAAGGTCTACACAGCATACATGTAACAGCTAAAACCGCCTTACTCACTCAAACTATTTTATTTAAAGTAGAGCTGTCCCATTTTCAAGAATGAGAAGTTCTTCAGTGATTATGACTAGTCTTCAAAACTGTAACATTTATTCAATACATGAGAACAAATAATATACCAGATTTTATATTATTTTTTAAAAGGATTTTGTTTATTCATGAGAAACACAGAGAAGGACATAGAGATATAGGCAGAGGGAGAAGCAGGTTCCCTGCAGGGAGCCCGATGGGGGTCTGGTCCCAGGACTCCAGGATCACAACCCGAGCAAAGGCAGATGCTTAACCACTGAACCACCCATTGCCCCATACCAGATTTTAAAAGTGTCATTATCTACCTCTTTTATTTAAGCTCTAATGTGACATGGATTATTTCTTTACTGTCCACCAAATTGTATCCTTTCTTGTTGACCTATGTTCTAAATGATTATAAGTAAATTTTATAACTTTCACTTACAAATTGCTATTTTTCTTAAGAAAACATACAGAAAATAAATTTTGATCAATACTCTAAACCACACAAGCATACCATGAAGAAGATTGTGCACTTTTGTTAAATGAGATATTAAACAAACTATATGCATCATTTTGTCTAAAACCATGCCTTAAAACAATTAAAAAGAAGGTTTGAAATCATTACTATGACATGCGTCTGATTTTTTCAGCGAATTATACTGCTTTCCATCATCTGCAGGAAAGAGGAATGAACATAATCATGGATCTAGACAGATGTTCCAAAAATAATTAATCATTTACAAAATGATGACATTTGAAAGACGTCCTAAGGATATACAAATTTCTAGTAAATCAACAATATTACAAAAGATGAAGTAAATAAATTAATCCACTATATGTGGACGTAGATACAAAAGGTACAAATTATTATATTTAATGTTTAAAATCTTTTAAAAATTTTTTTATTTGAGAGAGAGCATGTGTGAGTGGGGAGGGGCAGAGGAGGAAGGAGACAGAATCTGAATCAGATTCTGCACTGAATGTGGCACCTGAGGCAGGGCTGGGTCCCAGGACTAGGAGAGCATGACCTGAGATGAAACCAAGAGTTGGACACTTAACTGACTGAGCTGCCTAGGCGCCCTAATGTTCAAAATCTTAAAAATCCACTTAGAAAATGGTATTATGAAGATGACTCTATCCCTGCTCCAGGAAATTTTACTTTTTACACCATTTTATACATAATACACGTGCTCTTATATATACAGAACACTCTAATATTTACAGCAAAAAATAAAAATGTAAATTCATTTTTAAGAGTTCCAATTGCCACTATTTACTGTGAAGAACAAAGATCAACAAATGAAGATTTGTGAGGACCTTGGTCCCTTCTGCAAAATAAGGTCAAGAAATTAAAACAAGCACATATTAATCCAGTATCCTTCTGCTGGACTCAAATACATGAATGATAATTTGAGGCAGAAAGTCTTAATTTTAATGTAGTTTTCAGTCCCTTTTTTTTTATTTCACTGACACTGCTTTTTTTTACAAGATCACCAAAGACCAAAATCACACCAGACTCAATTGCCTCATTTACAATCTCATTCTCCTAAGCAAGTTATTTCTCTATTTCTACCACCATTTTTCTAGTCTCAGAATCATCTTAGATGATTCCCCAATTTAATCTCTTATCTTGTCAGTTAGTAAGAAACATCATTTCTTCATTTAAAATAGCTCTTCCTCTGTCCTTTCATTTCTGATCTCATTGTCACCAGCTTCCTCGTGCTGAAGTCTGCCCCGAAGCCCATCTGCTCCCCCTGGCAGCAGTCTGTCCAGTCTATCACTGTCAGATCTTTCAAAACACTCTTTGATCAAGCCAGTGCCCAATTCAAAAATGTCAAAGAGTCTTCCTGCCAAAAGGTTTAAATTCAAAAATCTTTTTTATTATTTTTAAGGCTTTTTTTGGGGGAAGGGGTCTTGAATGTTATGATCAGTTAGCATTTGTGTATCAACTGCAACAATTACTATAGACAATAAAAGCATTTTCTACATTACGAACAGACAGAAAGCTCATATAACCATACTTTTCTTCTATGCACTTCTATATAGAAGTTATATACTTCTTCTATGCACTTCTATATAGAAGTTATATACTTCTATAGTATATAACAATAAATGATCTAGCAAAAGATAATTCCTATTTTAGATCTTATGATACTTCCTAAACCATCTGAAAAGGATGAAATTATATTCAATAGCATTTTGGCACTAAATGACTTTATTGTATTTTAATTATTGGAAAACTGGCTAACCTATATCATTATACAAGTTACTTAACAGATACCCAGAATATTTAGTAAATCAAATTCCTGAACTATTCTAGAAAAATGATATTTTGCTCTAGAACTTATGTAGTTAAAATTTGTTTAACAATTCCGATATAGTTCTCAGATGATATAGCCTTATAATTCTTTTTTTTAAAGATTTTATTTATTTATTCATGAGAGACACACACACACACACACAGAGAGGCAGAGACACAGGTAGAGGGAGAAGCAGGCTTCCATGCAGGGAGCCCGACGTGGGACTTGATCCGGGGTCTCCAGGATCACACCCTGGGCTGAAGGCGGTGCTAAACCACTGAGCCACCCAGGCTGCCCTAGCCTTATAATTCTTGTTGTGATTCAGAGATGAGCTGCCCATCACTCTTACTAAGTAAAAGTGTATTTACTCTTGTAAATACTCCAGTGTATTTACAAACATTTGGAAAATACTATTAAACTCCAAATTTCACTGAAAAATTTTCCTTCTGATGTTTTCTCATGGTGTTTGATATAAAAGATCCAGACCAGGGAACAGTGTTTCCAGCATTCTATTCAGCAACTATTTATTAAATACCTACTAAGTTTGGGGCAGTGTACACTAATGCATTTAACTACCTTTGAAAAGACTCCTTTGCTCTGCTGATGGCAGAGCTGAAAGGCTATGAATACAATTCTCCCCCAAGAAGCTGTTATAGGATACAGGGTATGTAGACTGATGCATTAGAAAACCAGTCACTGCCTGTGGTCTCTGGAGGACTTCTGAGAAGCCCAAGCCTTACTATGCTGATTGTTGTCATATCTACTCTTCTCAGACCTACTTTGTTTCTCTAATAATTTAATGTTGTTTTTAAGAGACTAAAAAAAAAAAAATCTTGACTGGGTAACAATATACGATTGTTCAATTTCTCTAAAGAATTCAACTTCCTTACAATCTGTTTCTGGTTCTTCATTTTAAACCAGAGTAGATTTTAAATGCCAGGCAACTTCAAAATGAATTTCAAAGAAATGTCTGGTTTAAAACTCCCCTCCCTACAAAATGACCAAGAGAAAGCAAAAGTAAAGAAGAAAACTTTATCAGCATTGAAACCAGGAGACAGTGGCAACCGCCTAACAGACTCAAGATTGAATGTTAAAAAATAAAAAGGTACTAGAAGAAGTCTGGTTCTGTATCAAATGAGAGCCAGAAACTGTAAAGAAAAAGACAGATATATTTGACTACATAAAAATTGAGTTTTTGTTATGACTTATCAAATCAGAATACTCACAAAAAAGTACTTAAAACATATCCAGTGATACACTACACCAAAGTCAACTAAAGAGGACAAAGTAACCCATGGACGCACTATCAAGTTGCTTAAAAGTGCTCAGTTTTAAAATACTGATATATGGTAATCTGAGATAGCAACCTTAAAATATGCACATCACACAAAACAATGTTTGAATGGTTTTATAATTTTTAATTTCTAAAGTTTTAAATTCATAATGTGGTAAAGCAGCTGGACAAGCAGTTTTTCTCAAAGTGAATTTTAGGATAGGTTACAAGTTAACCTATTTTAGGATAGGTTACAAGAGCATTTAAAATGCTCTTTATATAAACATGAAATAAACTCTATGTATTATTAGTTATTCTGTACTTACATATTTTCATTTTTAAAAACAATCTAAAATGATTTTAATGATGTGTTCAGTAAACAAAGACTAGTTTTATCACAAAGCTTAGGCTATTATATACTTAAGAATTCATATAAAATATTTTTCGAAGATAACACTTTCTCCCTCAAATTAACAGTCCACTTCAGATAGTTTTAAGTAACACTGAAACTATCTCTTTGCCAAATCTTCACAGTCTTTGCTAAGAATATTTTATTAATAGGAAAATAACTTTAATAAAGAATCACAGGTAGACCAAGCATAAGAAATTAGTTGCAAACCTACAGATTAGTGATGTCTTTCAGTTTAGGACTTAATAGATAATCATTTTTTATTTGTTGGTTTGTTTAAGGAAGCTTAAGGCCATCTAGCCTTGTATCTTTCATTCAAGCATTCAAGAGCCTCCAAGTTCTGGCCCCAAACTATTTTTTTCTGACATTATCTCTTACACATTCATATATCCTATGCTGCAGCCAAACTGAACAACTCAACTTTTCCTTAATGTGATTATTCCTATTACCCAGAAGAATATTTACATATTCTACATATTTAGTTGTTGAAATCCTGTCAGGTCTTGATCATTAAATCAGATGGATCTCTCTTCTCTTTAAATCTACAGATATTACACTTATGGTACTTATTACTCATGCTGTTTTGTTGTAATCTTTGTATTAGTGTCTTATTCCCCCCAACAGATTAGAGAACCCTGAAGGGTAGCATCACTGATTCCTTCATACAGCACTGAGCACGGAGAGCATCTGATACATAGTCAGTCCTTTATTTAATCAATATTTATAGACGTGATTACTATGTGCTAGGCACTGGGAATCACATGCTGAGCAAAGACTGACATGGCCACTGACTTTCTGGAGTTTATATAATACTGAAGATGACCATTAATCATTAATCATTTAATTGACAAAACAGATGTATAAATTCTGGCCATAATAACTGGTATGAAGGAAGAAAATACACTGTGCTGTGAGAAACAAAAAAGGAGACTTAACCCTATGCTGGAGTAACAAGTCAGGAATGGAAGGTTTACTTGAGGAATCAATGGCTACATTATGATTCATAAGCTTAAAAATTGCTATCTAGGCAAAGAGGAGGAATGGGCAATGCAGGCAAAAGAAACACATATGCAAAGACCCTGTGCTACAAAAAGGAATACCGCACATTGGAAAAACTGAAAGTAGTTTGGCTGAAATACAGAGATAAAAGAATGGAGCAGGATAGGGTTAGAGAAACAGTCCAGGGGTGAGATGATGCAGTGTGACCCTAAGAGCAATGGAAGGGACTGAAGGATTTGAAAGAGGCAGCATTAAAATTATTCCATGTTTTGTGAACATTACTTCAGCTGTAGTATAGCAAATGAATTGGAAGCTGCCAAGAGAGGCAGGTTGGGTTACATGCGAAATAATGTAATTATTAGATGCTAGTAGTTTGTCCAAGGATCATGGCAGGAAAGGAAGATAAGACTGGAAAGAAGAAAAACCATGCAGGAGTTAATACTGGATTATATATGATGGAGGGGTGGCCATAGGAAGGAAGATGATGCCTATATTTCTGGATTACAGAATTGGATTAACAGTAGCATTATTCACAGACAAGGGAAACACCAAAGACGTAGTTAAGGGTAGCTGGCTCTCTCCTGGACATACTGAGATTATAGTTTCTTTGAGACAGGCAGGTAAGCAATGTTGAGTAGTTAGTCAAAAGTCTGTTCTGGGGAAATATATTTGAAAGTCACTGGCATCTAGGTAGAAAATTGAAGCAATGAGTATTACTGAGACTAAACAAGGAAAATGAGTAGAGTGAAAAGAGGATTTAGAACTGAACTTTAAGAAAACCCCAAATAGAAAGGCTTGCTACAGGCAAACATACAAAGAAAACTAAGGAAGTGTAGCCAGAAAGGAATGAAAAAAAATGAAAGGGTGGTGTCATCGAAACCAATGGAAGAAAATGTTTCAAGACTGGCAGTAAAGGACTGTGGTAAACAAAACAAAACAATACAAAAACAAAAAACAAAAGAACTCTCCAACCTATGGATCAGATTACTAGAGTTCAAAACCCACTCTGAATTTGACAATTAGGGGATTATCAGTGACTTTCACCAGAGAGTATTATAATGATTGAAATAGAAGTCAGGCAGGACATAGAGTTTATGGGTGAGAAAGTGGAGGGCTTATGTGTGGAATATTCTTTCAGGAGATTATGCAGTATTGGTGAGGATGGAGAGTAGATAGGGAGGTGTCATGCCAGTCAAAGGGACTATTGTGATACCAATTTTAGAAATGAAGGAACAAAACCCTTGGGAATTAAGTAGCTTCCTAAGTTTAAATAGTGAGTAACTGACTGGCAGATCAAGGATTAAAACCTAGTCCCAGAGGATTCTGAATTTCAAACTATTTTTACTATATCAGACTATTTCAAGACTAAAAAAATGTATCTTAACAATAAAGTGACTAATAAAATCATACTCTTCCAGACCTATATGAAAGAAATTATTATTTTTTTTTATGAAAGAAATTATTTAAAACTACCAAGGACTGGGGGTGCCTGGGTGGCTCAGTCAGTTAAGTGTCCAATTCTTGATTTTGGCTCCGGTCATGATCTCAGGGTCATGAGATCAAGCCCCTTGTCAGGCTCTCACTGGGCATGATACCTGCTTGAGATTCTCTCTCTCCTTCGCCCTCTGCCTCTCCCCCACTCTAAAAAAACAATTATAAGGGACTAATTGAATTCCATGCTAATATACTCTGGTGAATTGAACACAGAGCACAAAACCTGGCTGACATCTAACCTGAGGCTGCATTCAAATGAATGAAATGAGTAACATTGCATACAGTTTTCAGATGTCACTGAAATCAATGCAATACATGCTCCCTTGAGGACTCCTCTTCTATGTTTCTCAGTGTCATCCTTTAGTCACCCTCCTCCTACAAGCAAGCAGTTGCTCTATAGCAAATAGTATATGATTTCTTTCCATGAGAATTCTAATCAAACCAAATAAAATCGAGAAAAGAAGGGTAATTTTCTTCTGGGCCTGTTCTCATTTACTCTGTCCTAATTTCTTCTAGAAAATACTAAGCTGGCAATAATCTTCCATTACTTCCAAATGGAAGAACTGATGATGATTAACAGTAATACCTTCCATTTATTTTTTGTGCTCACCATGTGCCAAGCACTATTTCAAGCACTTCACAAATATTTTCTCATTCAATCCTTAGAACAATCTTATAAATTACATATTGTTATCTTGATTTTACAGATAAAAAATTGAGATTTTAGAGACCATATGCAGAATCCCACAGCTTAATAAATAGTAAGGCAAGGTCAACACCCAAGTCTGACTCCAAATCCCTGCCCTTAAAGCCTGAACTAAATTAGAGGAAGTTGAGGAAGGGTGGAAAGGGCTGTTTTCAATCCTTAAAAGGATTGTTCCTAAACTGATCCCCTGTACCATACCAAAAGATGTTATGCCAATAATATTTTTTCATTTTCCATTTAAAACTTTAAATATATTGTTTTGAAAAACATGTATTTAAATTATACTTTGTATCAAAATGGATTCCAGTATGCTGTTTACACACCCACCCATGCACAATTCAGAAAGGTAACACAAATTAAAAGTAGATGAGAAAAATATAGTTAAAGGAAAATACCATTAGTCATGAAATTGGAGCCAGAAATAATGGTAATACAAGAAATTCATACCAATGAAGAACACTACACTTGCTAAAGTGTGGGAAGAGGTAGAACACTGGCTGAGAATTATCTAGAAGATGATAAAGAGGAAAATAGCATTAGGTACATAGTTAAAAATATTCATTAGATAAAAGCAAGCCAGCTTTTCAGAGAAACTCATCCATTCCTGATACTAAAACCAGAAAAAAAGACATCTTAAGGGAAGAAATCCTTGTGTGATATAATGAACACTGCCTTCAATAAACAGCTTCAATAAATACAAGTTCCCATTGGAGTGCTTCATACAGCAATGCTGAAATGTATTTTTTCCAAAAATTATATTGTATTCCAAATAACAACTTGTTATCATAAAAATATTTGTATTTACTGGCTTTAAAGAGGTTACAATTTATCAACGGGGGTTATAATACTATGAAGAAAATAGCTAGCAGGGTTTCTCTTTCATAATGGTAAGAAATAAACAAGTGAGTTGTATTTGAATCATCTTTGGAAAACTGATAGTTTTAGTCAAAAGGTGCCTAAGATGTTTTGGAGATGCATACTGTATGTTTATTCAACATAATGACAATATAAAATGAGAGAGTTCTGGGGTACCTGGCTGGCTCGGTTGGTAGAGCATGTGACTCGATCTTGGGGTCATGAGTTCAAGCCCCACACTGAACATGGAGCCTACTTAAAAAATAAAATGAAATGAAAGATACACATTGCCATACTTCATATCTTGAAAAGCCTGTTTATAGATTTTGACTTTAAAAAGTATGTCACAGGAAACAAAACAAAAAATAGATAAAATAACTTTATCAAAATTAAAAACTTTTATTTAGTAGAGGACGCTATAAACAGAGAAAAGGGCAACCCACAGAATGGGAGAAGATATCTGCAAATAATAAATCTGATGGGGGACTAATATTGATAATATATAAAGAATTCCTATAATTTCATTTCAACAGCAATGAAAATAAACAACTCAAATAAAAATGGCAAAAAAATCTTACACAGATATTTCTCCAAAGAAGATATACAGATGACCAATAAGCCCATGAAAAGATGCTCAACATCACTAATCATTAAGGAAATGCAAGTCAAAATCACAATTAGATATCACCTCACATCCATTAGATGGCTACTATACTAACAACAAACTCCCCTCCTCCCCCCCAAAAAATCTAAAAAATAATAAACCTAGAAAATGATAAGCATTGGCAAAGATGTGAATATACTGGATTTCTTATATAGTGTTAGTGAGATGTAAAATGGTGCAGATGCTATGAAAAACAGTATGGTAGTTACTCTAAACAAAAATGTAAAAACAGAACTACTATATGATCCAGCAATTCCACTTCTGGATATATATCCAAAAAAATTGAAAAACAAGGTCTTGAAAAGATATCTGTACACCCATGTTCACAGCAGCAATATTCACAACAGCCAAAAGGAAGCATCCCAAGTGTCCACAGACAAATGGACAAACAATACATAGCATGTATGTGTGTGTATATAGATATAATGCAATATTATTCAGTCTTAAAAAGTTAGACAATTCTGACACATGCTGTAAGACAGACGAATCAAGAAGTCATTATGCTAAGTGAAATAAACAGGTCACAAAAAGGGCAAATACTGAATGATTCCACCTACATGAGGTACCTGGAATTCATAAAGACATAAAGTAGAAGGATGGTTTCCAAGGGGAATAAGGAATTAGTGTTTAATGGGTACAGAGTTCCAGTTTTGCAAGATGAAAAGAGTTCTGTGGATAGATGGTGGTGACAGTAACACAACAATGCAAATGCATTTAAACATCATTGAACTACACACTTAAAAATTAGTGATAATAAATTCAATTTTATATGTACCTTACAATTGAAATTTTAATGGTAAAAATTATAAACTATACATATTTTGCCACAATGAGAAAAATAATGTTAACTAACAGATTCATCTTTTTTTCAGATTAATCTTAAATAGCCTAAACTTTCCACTTTCAAACTGTACTTAGACTTAGGCATTTGGGGAAGTATTATGGGTATAAGAACACCACAGGTGTAAATCACTATATCATATATGACTACACATACTATGTCCAGGTGTAATCCAATTGCTTTAACAGAAACACAACTTTCCTTTTAATTGCCTATGAAGAAACCATCAAATCCAATGATTTACTAGATTCAGTAAATCCTACATAGAACTCATCAATATGATATCTTACCCAAGATAATTCTTCATGAAAAATAATTTGTCTAAGGGCACCTGGCTGGCTCAGTTTGTAGAGCATTCAACCCTTGATCTTGGGGTTGAGTTGAAGCCCCACATTGGGCATAGAGCCTACTTAAAAAAATTTTTGCCTAATCACAATTGGACTTGTTAATACACTGCCATTTTTTTTTTTACTGTTTTCATTTAATGTCTAAACAACACTGCTAAATGTTAAGACATGCCAAAAAATTTTCAGCTATGTGTGAATTTTAAATTTTATTTTAAAAATCATGCATTAGACAAACCAAGAGGGAAAAAAAGAATTTTGTACCCAATGCCATCCAGATAAAATTAGAAAGTATAGTAGTACAAAGATTTTATCAATCCTGTTTGAATGTTGGGACAGAGTCTCTTCCTGCAGGGAGGACATGCTCATGTGAAGAAGGGGGTTGTCTCTTGTAGGGGGTGGGAGGAGATGGAGTTAGTGGTGGGGACACCCTGAAGTCGTGCCACTGTTTGGAGCTTCCTTCACTGTTACACACACACACACACACACACACACACACACTTTCCTACCATAAATCAATGTCAGCATTATTAACTAATCAATAATATCATACATAGGGTCAAGCAAAAAAGAAACCTTCAGTGTTTTAAAATCTTTATGTCTCCTAAAACAGGTTTTAAGATATTATGCCCAATTTAATTTTCAGTCAACATGTATTTTCCATCTAATGTTTTCATATCATATAGTTTTACTTAATATTAAAATTAAAATAGAGTATGAATTTCGACCTTCTAACACAAAGTAAAAATGTATTCATGGGCAGCCCGGGTGGCTCAGCGGTTTAGTGCCGCCTTCAGCTCAGGGCGTGATCCTGGAGACCGGGGATCGAGTCCCACGTCAGGCTCCCTGCATGGAGCCTGCTTCTCCCTCTGCCTGTGTCTCTGCCTCTGCCTATCTCTCTCTGTGTCTATCATGAATAAATAAATAAAATCTTAAAAAAAAGATTTACTAAAAAAGATAATAATGTATTCATAAGGATTTGGGGTGCTAGGATTGCTCAGCTGGTTGAATGTCCAGTTCTTGATTTCAGCTCAGGTCATGATGTCAGGGTTGTGAGACTGAGCCCCGCATCAGGCTCTATGCTCAATGTGGAGTCAGCTTGAGATTCTCTCTCTTCCTCTCCCTCTGTTCCTCCTCCCTGTGTGTACTTGCACACTCTTTCTCTAAAATAAACAAATCTTTGGGAAAAATGTATTCATAAGGATTCATTTTCAAGATAAAAAGAATCCTACATTTATCCCATAGCCATTTCTAGGTTATCTAATGGAAACATGTGGTGATATTGAATTTCTTACTCATTTTCCATCATGTACCAGAATCAATATGTAATAGCATATAATTGTATTAAAAGCTAAATAACTTTTATTAGTCTATGATGTAAATTTTACTGGACCTAGGGAAATAGGCTACTTGGAGGGGCTGACTTTTTCCCCTAAAATTCCTAAGTCCTCTTCAAAATAATTCTACTAATTATAATTCAAAACAATGTCAGTTTTCCACTGCTTCTCAAATTACATGTATACACAAAACATCTGAGGATCTCATTAAAATGTAGATTATGGGAGCACCTGGTTGGCTCAGTCAGTTGAGCATCAGACTCTTGATTTTGGCTCAGGTCATGATCTCAGGGTCCTGAGATGGAGCCCAGCTTGGGCTCCCTGCTTACCTCAGCTCAGAGCCAGCTTCTCCCTCTCTCTTCCCCTCTGCCCCCTCCTTGTGCACAGGGACGAGTGCTTGCTTGCTCATTCCCGTTCTCTCTCTCTCTCAAATAAATAAATAAAAATCTCTGAAAAAATGCAGATTCTGATTCAGTTGGTCTGGCATAGAGTCTGAGATTTTGTATTTCTAACAAGCTCTCAAGTAACAATGGCCACTACCAGAGTGACGCTTGTCAGAGGCAAAAAGAGACTTGGTTTTTTTCAACAAGTGATGAGGTCAGTATCAAACAGGACAATTATTATGACTAATAATACACAAAGACACAAGTAGGTTTATATCACTAAATATCTAGTCATGTTCTTTATGGGCTTACCAATCCCGATTTGGAAACACATTTATAATGATACCCAAGGATCAACTAACATTCATCATGAATTTATAAACCACAAAGAAACAAACTTCTTACACTATAAGCTAGACATATTATTTTAAGTAAGTGGAAAGAAAAAAGGCTACTCCAAACTAATTGTAATTATGCTTATTTAAATAAATCCTTAATTGCATATCTTAAGGATATGTATTTAGAACTTCCTAATTTTCCAAAATGTGAAGTCCATGGATAAATTCATCAGGCTAAAAGAGCACAATTAGTCTCATCCATAACAACTGTAATCAATTACAAAAGAGTGCAGAAGTTTTTCAAAAATAAGGGGAAAGAAACCACAAACAATACAAACTCATGTTCCATATTGTTAAGCATTTCTCAAAGAGCTCCAACAATATGAGAATTTTCTAATATTGATCATAATTCCTCTCTGCTCAGTAAATTCTACTTCATTATGATAGCATTCTCCTGCAATCATAGTCTGTTAGAAGTAGGGTTTTTCCTGTTGCCAATCAGTAAGCACTGCTCTCCCTGTGTTCTCTTCAGACTCTACAAATTCCTTCATGAGGGTCAGAATCAGAAATACTGGAAAATTAGAAAAGAGAAAAAAGTTATGCAGACATACATATGAATCAGAAAGTGGGTGAGGGAGGGCTTCAGGGCCTTGACTAGTACTGTGTCTAACAATTTGACAGCCCCACTTTAAAAAGAGTCTTGCACTCACTCCTACTGAAGAGACAACATTGCTTCTCTAGTCACAAATTAACCTCCACAACATCTGTTTCTTAGCAAATTGCAAGTGCTTGCCAGGAATTTAAGAATTAACTTTTAGATGACATTTGCAAAGTTCCAAGTCATAATTTAATCCTAGATTCATATTGTTGGCAATACAACAGTTAATGGAGCTTTAATGTCATTGTGATTCTCCTGATTAAATTACTGCTCAAAAGCCTAGCTTCATAGGCAATAGTCTATAAGAAGAAAGAAATACATGGACATCATCTTTACTCAGTTCTCAGAGTTGAAAAACTGTCTAGCTCGTTGTGATTTAAGATCACTAGATATGAGAAGACAGTTTTAAAAAAAATTACCTCCACAAGACACAAAGAATAAACAATTAGCTCTTCCAGGGAAAGGAGACTAAGAAAAAAAATGTGGGGTTTAGGGAGGTTAGGGCAAGGGCAAAACCTCGCCACATATAATGACTGTATATTATGCAAAATGCTACCCCAAAACTTCTGAGCTAGGACAAGAGCACATTCACTCACCCTCCTATGAAGAGTCTGGCCTCTGCTTGAAAGCAGCTGTGCAAACAGTCTTCTATCAAGCTTTTATTTCAATCTTAAGTCTCTCCATTGGTGAATTTCCATGGAAAGACCCCAAGTGATTCAGGATTTGCATACATATATAAATATACCACCACTGACTGCAACACAGGCCTATATTCCAGATAGCTGTAAATCAATCTGTGAAAGAACTAATAAGCACTTACCAAGAGTCATCTTAAGAGCTAAGAGCTATTTCCTGCACTGTTTTGCAAAGGTTATAAAAAATAAAATTAACTGTAATAAGCATTACAAATGCTGGTGAAAGATAAAAATATTGGTATATATTTTCAAGTGTATAAGATTATTATTGTCTATCTTAATTTTACAGTTGAGTCAAAACGGCTCCTTCCCCAAAGGCAATAGTTCGTTTTTCATAACTTTTCACAGCAAGCCCCTGAATTCCAGAAATGGCAATTTTTTTGAAGGAACCTAGAATGAGTAAGAATTTCACATTTGAATAAAGAAAATATGAAATATACTAAAATATATAACAATGCAAGAAAACCTACAATTACTTTTCATTGTCAGTAGCCTCCTACGAAACATGTTCTCTTTAGTTACAGCATCCCAGATTAAAAGCCATTTAGGAGGAATGTGATTCATTCAATAATGATAAAGGCAACTTTAAATACCTGTGAAAGTTTTGGACACCACTAGTGATGAACAAAGCACTCTGTTCCTGACCTCCCAGAGCTATAACCCCAAAAAAGGTAAGGAATTCAAAATGGAGCCTTGCATTTCTATTCAAAACTGAGTCATGTCATCCCAGGAAAGTGTTATATATAAAAAGAGCTGATTTCATTACTTTTCATGGCAATCCTGAACTTTGTCAAAAAGGAAGAAAACACAACCAAAATTATTTTTGTTTGAATAGGAAAGGCATGTAGTTGGTGCTATCTTATAAGAACACAGTAAGAGTGGAAAAAAAGAAAAAGAAACTGAAAATGATAAAAGCCTACCATAGGAAGTGGAATAGAACTAATCTAGAGAAAGTGGCCCTCCCTGGGAGGAAATATGGTCATTCGAGTCTATAATAACTGATGTAAGAAAGACATCAGGGTTTGAAGCCGACAGCCAAGAAAGAATTTTTGAGATGTCTTTGGAACAAAAAGGTGGTTTTATTAAAGCATGGGGACAGGACCTGTGGGTGGAAAGAACTGTACCGGAGTTATGAGGAGTGGCCTGTTACATACATACTCTCAAGCTGGGAGCAGGTTAGGGATAGCATAAGTCTCTAAGTAATTTTGAAGCAGTTTCCAGGACCTTGAGGGTGCTAGCTATTGTTGGGAAAGGGCCATTTATTACCATCTAATAAAACCTTAGTCATGAGACCCTTCAGATGTATATTGGTGGGCCATATGCTTGGGGGATTATTGCCAGCATGTATCTTGGGAGTAGAGATAAAGGAAGTTACCAAAGGAATTTTTATATGTTAAAGTAGACTTACAGGGTCCTGGAGGTTGGGCTAAGATTGCCTTTTGCCCTTAGCAAAGTGTCAGCATCGGTGCAGCTGAGTCACTAGAGGAAGCTCACTCTGCCTATTTCAAGGACTTGTTAATGGGCTGTAGCTTTTATTTCCCACATCAATAACTATCCCAATGCTTTAATATGACATCTTTTCTCCAACACATACAATGTATTCCAGCCTTGAGGTTAACTAGTTCAAACGTAGGTAGATAATAACACCCTAAATTAGGGTTATTTTTTTTTCTGAAATAAGATTTATTTATTTATCATACATTTCAATCTACTAGTAATTTTTAAGATTACATTAACTACAGTTTTACATTTGTTTCAAAATATCTTACAGCTCTTAGATTTATTTTAGAAAATAATAAATTTCTAATCCATGTTCCACAGCTAGAAGTCTTGGCAGAGTCCATCAAATGGAAAAAGAGTAGTGTTACTCTATGACTATAACCTAGTAAAGCCACAAAATCAAAATCAAAAAGGGTTACAATGAGAAGCAGAGCAATGACGTTTTTCAACTTATGGTTCTTACACACTTTGATTATTAAGAAAAAAATGGAGGATAACACAGACAACACTTCCCTTTTCTTTTTTAAAAGCAGGCTTTATATGGTAATAAGATTAATATTCCTCATATACTTAGAGCATCTCAAGAAGATTGCAAGCTTGTACTTCAAATCACTATTTCTATAAACTGAAGAAAGACGGGACACTGACTCTCCTACTCCCATCTTTTCTTTCTTCTAGCCTTGACACAAAAGAATGGAGTGAGAGAGTAGTCCAAAAGTCTCAACACTGCACTTAACTCTCAGAGGCTTACTTTATGAATCCAGAGGAATACAAAAAAATAGTTTCCAGAAAAATTCTACATAATAATAGGGGCACATAGTTAGGGACCCTAATGGTTCAATAATTTAAATGTTAATGGTATATCATCAATACATATAAACTGAAACCAACTCAAAATAGAATTAAATGTTATACAGCTAAAATTATATTTTTAGGGAAGCCCGGTGGCTCAGCGGTTTAGTGCCGCCTTCAGCCCAGGGCCTGATCCTGGAGACCCGGCATTGAGTCCTGTGTTGGGCTCCCTGCATGGAGCCTGCTTCTTCCTCTGCCTGTGTCTCTGCCTGCCTCTCTCTCTCTCTTTCTCTCTCTCTCTCTCTCTGTGTCTCTCATGAATAAATAAATAAAATCTTAAAAAATATATATTTTCATCATACAATCTGAAAGCCAGTTACTTGATAAACTAAGTCAAAATATCTATAAATCATCCTCAACATAAATTTGCTTCCTAGTAGGTGGGAAGCAACATCCTTAAGCCTCAGAGGCCATTAATGATCATTTCCTTAAACTAACTTTTCTAAACCAATTGTTAGGATTTATATATGGGATATTATTTTAATTAGAATATTTAATCACAAATTTAAACTTAATGTATCAGTTAACCAGACCCTGTCAAATGCAGAGACACATTTAGAACAATCATAATCATATGATCAATATAAAAATGAAACTCAAGAAGCATTTTCGCTAAGGTCAAGAATATTCAACACCGAGCAATGGCCCTAGCCAACATAAAAAGGAAAGAAAAAGAAGAGTTAGAGACAGTAAGAATAAAAAACTTTCAACATATATGTTTGTCTACTTAGAAAATTCAAGAAAATCAACTGAAAAACTATTAGACTAATAAGCAAGTTTATTAAAGTGGCCAAATAGCAGGCCAGTATATGATAACTTCCCTACCAAAACCAAATGGAAAATGTAATAAAAAAAATTCCACTGACAATAGGAATAAAAATCACAAGCTACTTAGGAATAAACCTAAAAAGAAATGTAGAAGACTATTTATTTAAGATTTTATTTATTTATTTATTTATTTATTTATTTATTTATTTAAGAGAGAGAGAGAGAGAGTGAAAGAGAAGGGTCAGAAGAAGAGGGAGAAGAAGACTCCCTGCTGAGAAGGGAGCTGATCCCAGGACCCTGGGCTCATGGCCTGAGCCAAAAGGAAACACTTAAACGGACTGAGCCGTCCAGGTGCCCGAAAACGTTTATTTTTTAAAAAGCTATCAGATGTCACTGAAGGCTATAAAAGAAGATCCAAGTAAATAGAGGACACATACATTCTTAGATGTGAAGAACCAAGAGTGAATGGGATATGAATTTTCCCCAAATTAACCTATAATATGGTGGGGCGGGGGTTGACATTCAGACAACAAATGTTCTATAAAGCAAGACTAATTGCCCTGAAAAAATAAACAGATAAATGAAACACAGAAGGAGAATCCATAAGCAGACCTGTCCATGTGAGTTTTAGTTTACATGATTGAAGTTTATCATTTAAATTTTTTATAAAGTTGGAAATTAAAATAACTGGGAGGAAAAGAGAGACTATTCTAATAAATTGTGTTAGAACAACTAACTGGCTACCCATTTGGTAAAAATCTAAAGTTAGACCCCTTACCTATGTATTGTACTTAAAATTTTTTTCATATCGAAAAGCTAAATTCAGGTTCAAAAATAAAAACAAATATAGGGGAATAAAATACAGGAAAAGATGTAAGAATAGTGGGATAGAAAAGATCTTCCGAAGCAAGATACAACACTGAGTAGCCATAGACTGGGGGAAAAATGACAGAGCTATTTAAAATTTAGTATTTTTTTTTGATAAAAGATACTTAGAGGACTTTTTCAAACTACACACATAAGCCCTAACTTTTGCTAAAAATCTCTGTCCATCTACTCCTTAAGAAGCTAACTCTAGTGAGCCAATGTTTCTTTTAGAAATGTATTGCATCTTAAATATGGATCCCAGAATCAGTCTTTTTTTTCTTTCAAAGCAAATTCTGTGAAAGGTTAGTAATTAAGTGCACTGATTCTTTAACCAATTAAGCTAATCTTGCTATCTAGCTGACTTTATGTACATGTGGCTGCATGTTCCTATTTATGAGTATAGAAGCTGCCAAGAAAGACCCTATGTGGAATAGTATGTTACATAATGCTATTTTCTGGAAGCAGTTAAAATGTACCACAGTTTATTTTTTATTTTTATAGTTTTTTTTCTCCCAAATTTTTATTTACATTTTAGTTAGTTAACATACAGTGTAATACTGCTTTAAGGAGTAGAATTCAGTGATTCATTACTTACATCATCTAAACACCTAGTACTCAAGACAACAAGCGCACTCCCTAATGCCCATAATCCATCTAGGCCCATCCTCCACTCATCTCTCCAGCAACCCTCAGTTTGTTCTCTATCCTTAAGAGTCTCTTATGGTTTGCCTCCCCCTCTTTCCTTCTCTTTTTCTTCCCTTCCCACACGTTCATCTGTTTCTGTTTCCTAAATTCCACATGAGTGAAATCATATGGTACTTGTCTTTCTGACTGACTTATTTCGCTTAGCATAATACTCTCTAGCTCTATCCAAGTCGCTGCAAATGGCAAGATTCCATTCTTTTTGATGGCTGAGTGATACTCCATTGTATGTAACCTTTGTTATGACAAGTAGCATGTGGTTTAAGTAAAATATAGCAGCTGTATAATGAACGTAAAGTCATATACTGGAGTCATATAATGACCCTTAGGATATAATTCTACATTTAATTTCAGATACTTAGTAAGACCAGCTATGGAACTACATATGCCATTCCAGAGCAGAACTTAGTTCACAGAAGGTATTCAATTACATGTTTGCATAATGAATCTCTCTTTTCCTTTATTTCAAAACTCAACATAGATTTCTAGTTAAATTTGTAAGATTTCTTTAAATTTTATGTAGGGGTTTTTCCTTCCAAAACCTTTATGTAGTAAACAATCACCAGTTAATTCCCTTTTCTTTATAAATCTTTATAAATCTACATTTACATTTGTAATTCATTTGGAGGTTATTCTTGTATAGGGTATGAGGTATGAATCTACTCTTATCTTTATCATATAGTAAATTTCTGTATGTACTGGGGTCTAGTTTAGGTTTTCTATTTGTTAATTCATGTGGCAGCATCATGCTGTTTTTATTATAGGAACTTTATAATGTTTTAATGTCTAATAAAGCTAATCCCCTTATAGGTTTTCTTTTTCATTGTTTTCCTGGCTCTTCATTTTTTTAAATAAATTTGATAGGTTTATAGGTTTGATGATTGATATGCTCAATCATTACCTTAAGGATTTAACAGATTTAGGAATTATGTCCTAAACATAAATAGAATGGTAAACCAAGGACAAAAAATTAAATTGTCAAGTAAATATGAAAATTTCACTACTATTTTAGTATGATCTTCTATTGTAGCATATAATATTTAAGAGCTAACCAAATGTCCATGTTCTGGGATATCAAAAAATATATTTTTATTTTTAAAATGTTGTAGTATAATCAATATGCTCATTTGCCATAAAATTTCAGATTAGTTGCTAAATTAAAAATAGAAATAAATAGAAATAAACACAGTTCTTTAAAAATATTAAACCTGTTAAATACTGTCATAAATTCAAATACATCCTTTGACATAAGCATTTGTTGCTCAATCTAAATATGAACATAAACAAAATCATTCCAAAATATAAACGATTTATTCTAATTTTCTCAATTTTATTGGATAAGAAAAACCAGTAATTTTATGAAGTTTCCTTTACATAGCCAAGGACACTTGAGTTGTATAGTGCAAAACCTGCACAACGATATACAACATAGTAAAAAGCTACACAAAATGTAGCAGCCATGTTTTTGCTGTTTTCTGTTATCAGAGTAAAAAAAGACTTCTTTAAATGCAGCAGGGTATCAGAGAATTCAACTCAATTTTGACACTATACAGATTCCACATGTAAAAAACTCAGTCTCACAAGATTACCCTCTACTTCAGAGGCTAATGCAAACCCAAGTTGTTACCTGTGCTTCTGGCTGAACTGTTTGTGCTCAGTTTGTAACTGGATGTTCCAAGATTCCCTTCAAATCAGTATACCGATCCCAAGTCCAGGTTGTTAACTTCTGCTTTCAATCAACTGTGTATAAGAGGTTCCCATGACTCTGATTGTCCCTGGGTTTCATTTGCTAGAGCAGTTCACAGAACTCTGGAAACATTTTACTTACTAGATTACTGCTTTATTACAACTCAGGAACAGCCCCGTGGAAGAGATGCACAGGAAAGAGTATGGGGAAAGGGCACAGAGCTTCCTTGTTCTCTGAGCTGGCCACTCTCCTCAAATCTCCACACATTCAAAACCTGGAAGTTCTTTAAACCCTGTCCTTTCAGGTCTTTATGGAGGCTTCACTGCATAGGCAGGATTGATTAAATCACTGGCCATTGTTGACTTAACTCCATCTGAAACCCAGATGTTCTCCCCTCCCCAGAAGTTAGGGAATAGACTGAAAGTTCCAACCCTCCAAACACAAGGTTGGCTCCACTGGCAACCAGCCACCAACCTTAGGTGTACTCCAGGTTGGCTCATTAATAGAACAAGACACCTTTATTGCTCTCATCACTTAGGGAATTATGAGTTTTAGAAGCTCTAAATCAAAAAAGGAAGGAAGGAAGACCAAACACATATTTCTTACTTCCTGAACCCACAAGTGATTTATCTGGCTTTGAAAAAGGCCAAAATGAATTATCTCTGGTCCAGATCTTAGTAGCTCATTTTGGTTAAATGTTTGTACTTACTTAAGTATCAGTAATAAGGAACATACATTATTTCCAATTTTAAAACCCTCTATTTCTGACCACAGAACATAAAAACTCAAAAGGTTATGGTCTTTTACAAATTTCAACTATTCTAAAACTATCCTCTTAGTGGACCTCCAGCCTTTTTCCTGATAATTTCTTTTCTTTTTTAAAAGTTTACTTATTTAAGTAATCTCTACACCCAATGTGGGGCTCAAACTCACAATCCCAAAATCAAGAGTCACATGCTCTGTCGCCTGAGCCAGTGAGGCACCCCTTTCCTGACTATTTCTTAACCCAGTTTTCTAAACTCATTCATTCTAATACTATTAGTATTGCTAACATCCAAGCTTGTAATGGGCTTCCTAACTTAATAAATCACTGCTCAGAAGAGATACATCTTGGCCAAAAGGAATAAGCTTGAACAGGTATAGCTGTGTTTCAATTCCAAAGTGTTCTTAAAACATGACATAAAAAGCACCTGGGTGACTCAGTTGGTTAAGTGTGTACCTTAGGTTCAGGTCATGATACCAGGGTCCTCGGATCAAGCCTCAAGTCAGGCTCCCTGCTCAGTGGGGATCCTGCTTATCCTTCTGCCTCCACTTCTCCCCTGCTCATGTGCTCTCTCTTGCTTATCTCTGTGTATCTCAAGTAAGTAAATAAAAAAATTTAAAAGCAGAACTAAAAGATTTTTTTATTTTTTAGATTTTATTTATTTATTCATGAGAGACACAGAGAGGCAGAGGGAGATGCAGGCTCCCTGTGGGGAGGACTGATGTGGAACTAGATCCCAGGACCCTGGGATCATGACTTGAGCCAAAGGCAGATGCTCAACCACTGAGCCACCCAGGTGACCAGAACTAAAAGATTTTAAAACTTATTTGCATACTTGTACAAACAAAACACTTGTAAAGAACTAAGGAAGAAGGGAGTGATAAAATATATATTAGTTTTAAAATGTTCCTTTCATATAAAAAAATAATAAAATAAAATGTTCCTTTCATCTACTCTTCTCATTCATAATAAAGTTTCCAAATTTAGATATCTGCCCAAAAATAACTAAGAAAATGTATTCATTTAAAAATGATGTTTTCTGGGGCACCTGGGTAACTCAGTTGGTTAAGCCGTAGACTCTGGCTTTTGGCTCAGGTCATGGTCTCCGGGGTCGCGGGATCAAGTCCCGTGTCAGGCTCTGTGCTCAGCCCAGTCTGCCTGAACCTTTCCCTCTGATCTTCCCCCTGCCCTCCCTCTCTTTGTCTAAAATAAATACATAAATAAAATCTTTTTTTAAAAAATGATGTTTTCTTCATATATTTTGCTCTGGTTTTTCACTCAGGCAGCAGCCTTTGAACTTTTCATAGAAGAAAAGCTTTCAATAAATTGTTTAATCTATACAAACATATAAAGGGAAAATGTCTGCTCTTGATATTTTTAAAAAATGTATCTTTCTTAGGTCTTAAAAGGGAAGAAGAGAATAAAAATATTCCTGTCCCTGTCCCTAAATCTACATATGAAACAGAAGTTTAACAGTAGTCATTATCTTAGATTGGGTTATAATAGCTGAGTTGATTTCATTCATTCTTTCGTTCATTTGACAAGTATTTATTGCACAGATATGCCAGATGCTATTCTTAAAGTCTTCTAAAACTCAGATGTTGGTAAGTCTGAATAAAATATTGCATATAGCCAAATGGAAATATGTGGAGTTCTCCATTTCAGAAGTATGACTTTTTAAATGGTTAGAACAGAGTTATCCAAGAATATCAAGTCATGAGCTGCATAATCAGAAATTTTTGTATGTTGAGTTGGTGGTCCATTCTTTGCAGATTTTTTTTCTGACTTCAATATAAACCAAGTGTTTCTGCAATCTTTATGTCTATAGTCATCTTCTCAGTAGTCTTTTATTTTTCTCCAGTTTCATTATGTAATTTCAATGAAGTTAAATTGGAGTGGCTCAAAAAAGTCTATTTACATTCTTCATCAATTATAGTAACTGTTTGTAGGCCACTGGCATGATACCTGGCAGTAACAATAATAACCAATACTTTCCCAGTTCCCACTATGATCTGTACATACATTATCAACAAGACTACAACCTCTTTTATAGGTGCTGTTGGTTGTGGTAATAATAATGGCCAATGTTTACTTAGAACTTACTAAGTACCAATAACTGAGGTTTGGCTTTTACATAGATCACTTCTTTTAAACCTCAATGCTCTTTAAGAGGTAGATGTTGTTATTTGCTTATTTTAAAAAGGAGAAAACTGAAACTCAGGAGGTTATTATATGCCCAAACCCATACAATCAGTAAGTAGCAAAGCTGAAATTTAAAGCTAGTTATGGCTGGCTTGACATCCAAGTGTATTTGGCTTCAAAGCCCACATTTTCCCCACTATTAATGTAGTGACTACTGGAGTGGCTTGTGTAATAGAATGACCACTCCAGTAGATTACTGGACGTGGTTAGTTATACAATAGTCATAGTGTTTAGGCCTGACAGGCATTCAAAGTAGTGTGATTAAACAATGTAAAAAATTCTGACAAAATTCAGATTTATAATAGGCACATTCTAATCACCTAAGGAAAAGAATAAATGCACTATCCTTTTTGTTTTTTATTTTTTTTTATTTTTTATTTTTTTTATTTTTTTTATTTTTTTTTAATTTTTTTTTAATTTTTATTTATTTATGATAGTCACAGAGAGAGAGAGAGAGAGGCAGAGACATAGGCAGAGGGAGAAGCAGGCTCCATGCACCGGGAGCCCGACGTGGGATTCGATCCCTGGTCTCCAGGATCGCGCCCTGGGCCAAAGGCAAGCGCCAAACCACTGCGCCACCCAGGGATCCCCCTTTTTGTTTTTTAAAGTAAACTCTATGCCCAAAGAGGGGTTCAAACTGAAAAGCCTGACATCAAGGGACACCTGGGTGGCTCAGCAGTTGAGTATCTGCCTTTGGCTCAGGTCGTGATCCCAGCATCCTGGGATCAAGTCCCACATCGGGCTCCTTGCAGGGAGCCTGCTCCTCCCTCTGCCTGTGTCTCTGCCTCTCTCTCTCTCTCTCTCTCTCTCTCTCTCTCTATCTATCTATCTCTGTGTGTCTCTCATGAATAAATAAATAAAATCTTAAAAAAAAAACCCTGACATCAAGAGTCACAAGAGTCACGTGCTCCAGCAACTGAGGGAGCCAGGTACCTCAACTGTACTATCCTTTTTTTTTTTAAGATTTTATTTATTTGTTCATGAGAGACACACACAGATAGAGGCAAAGACACAGGCAGAGGGAGAAGCAAACTCCCTGTGAGGAGCCTGATGTGGGACTCGATCCCAGAATCCCGGGATCATGCCCGAGCTGAAGGCAGATGCTCAACGGCTGAGCCACCCAAGCGTCCCTCAACTGCACTATCCTAACAAGGTTTTATGATAGGCTCCAATGTATAGGGCAACTTTAAAAAATACCAAATTATGTAGCAACATATTATATTTTACTGTGAAAAACTAAACAACCCATATGTAAATGCGAGTATTATCTAAATATACAGAAATAGCTTTGTTATAATTAGCACAATACATGTTTCAAGTAGGACTACAGAGGGGGAAAATGTCTCTAAAACAAATTTCCTTTTATTTGAAAGATATATAATTAACTTTCATAAACAAATATATAAGGTATAACTTGGGGATGTACATTAAAAAAGAAGCTATTCAATTAAAGTTTTTGTTTTTAAAAGGTGCTTATTTTAATCATATGGATATTGACAGTCATATTAGTAAAATACTCTTAAAAGAGCTTTTATGCTTTAAGGTTGTTGAGTAGGTGGCAGGGGGTAGTTTCTGTGGTTCAAAATTTTATTGGTATTTACCAGGGCACTCGATCAAATTTTCTAATATTGTTTTACTGTTCTTCATAACTGTATAAATAAATACTTTAATTATACATTTAAATGAGAAGTCCAGCAATTATCTAGGCTAAATTAACAGCTGTATATCAACAGATAGGAAAAAAAATTAAGGGTCATAGCCCAGTGTTGTTTGGGTTATTTAGGCTGGTTAACACGTTAAAAAAATGTAAAAACAAGGCACAATTATTTTGCTCTTTACTGTACAAGGCAGTTTAACTTTACCGTTAACAAACTGTAATATAAATTTAGCTAAGTTAAAACACAATTACATATTTTTACAACAAATATACCTAAAATAAGAATTCAAATCTACGGGTTCAAAATAAGTTATAGACTTCAGTTTTTACACTCCTTAATTTTTTCTGGGACTTAGACATTTGAGAAACTTTTCAGTTACACCATGTGCCAGTTTGCCATTTGTCATGGAACATGAAGAGCCCAGGTGGCTGCCAATGGAGCAAACTTTTCCTACTGGCCCCAGGAGTATGACTCAGTGCTTGTCCTGAGGTGACCACATTTCTTATGGTGGCAAGAAAAGGAAAATTGTTATTACCCCATCTTTGACAGTAGCTATCAGAATATGTGCATAATGCCACAGTTCATTCTCAAGTGATTAAGTTACATAATTTTGCCTTTCTTAAAAGGGTTACAAATCTCGAAAATACCTAAAAATTAAGAGTAATTCCTAAAAGACAATAAATTTCATTAGAAAGAAATTTATAATAAAAAACACACAGTGATACTTCAACAGTGAAAGAAAGAGTACTTTCCATTTTCATCCAGTTATTGAATACCTGACAGCACACATGAGACCTACACACATTAAACCTGAAAAAATCCATTAATGTATTTGTTTCCATTTTGTTAAATACTTTTATTTAGTCACTTTTCCCTATTTGGCATCCATATATTTATTAAAATTTTTTTCTAGAAATCTCACTATGGTCATGTAATTTACATGCCATATCAAATCATTGATAAATGCATGTTACACTGCTATACTCTAGATTTTAAGTAAATATTCTTTTAAATTAGAGATTCCAACTATTAAGACTTTAACACTGAAACAGGAATGTTGGAAAGAGACAAGAACAGTATAAATGATGTAATACCTACTATATTAAGTATAGTAGGTATTAGGAAAAAAAGCAGTATTTAAAATAGGTGCAAAGGAGGATATCACAGTAAGCAAGCTCTATGAACAAATTTTAAAATAATTCAGTGGCCTTGATCTTTCAAACGTATTTTTTGCCATATCAGGATAGCTATTTGTATTTGATAGGGACCAATTTATTCTAATATATTAATCCCAGTAATGTAAATAAGGTTACATTAATTAATATAGACAGTTAAAGAATAGAGGGTCAAAAATTATTCCACATCTTGAGTTTTAGGTGCATGTATATTGTTCATAATTAAAATGGCAAATTATTAAAATAAGTGAATTGTAACAGATTGTTCAACATAGCAAACCACTTACTCAGCTCTAAACAGACCATAAAAATCTAGTGTGCGTTTGGATTTGGGTTTACTCCTGTTGCACTGGACTACACTACCAGTCTGCAAAACCTCAGAAAATGAGCTTTAGAAGATGATCAGGAGAAGTTTTTTTTTTCAGGAGTTCATAGCATTTTAACTCCCTGTAAATGGGGTTCGGTATTCTCAAAATCTTACATTTGATTATAGTAAAATGAAATCTAAACTAAACATTGTTAATGAGAGGATTATTCTGTGAGGTAGACTTGTATGTGTTAATTAAGACATTCTCTAGCTTTGACATCAGTCATCAAAAAAAAACTCATTCTCTTTTGTTCTTAACAGAGATGTCCTTATTTATAAACAATGAAAAGATCTATGCAACATACTATCCCTGAGCTTTTATACATTGAGTTCTTTGTCATACTAATTTTGCTACTAGAAAGATATGTGATGTTAAACAAGTCCTTTAACCTCTCTGAGCTTAGCTGCTTGCATGTAATACGGTGATGGCATAGGACCAAGAGATTTCTGAAAGTTCTTCCCGGTTTTAACTTTCTATCAATTCATTTCACAGAGAACAAGAGTGTCAGTGTACAGAGAAACTAAGCATATTCTTTTATAAAAAATGTTATAAACTGTTTTAACTAATGATGTGTTTCAATAACACATATGAGAACTGTATTTGAGTTTGTGTTTCAAATTTGCTTATCAAGTATAATTAAAACCATAAATGTTAAAGGTCTATAAAACAGCTATGAAGTTTGCTAAGAATTTAAGGGAAGTACATCCATGATACAAATCTGTGTGATGCATCTGCACATATCTAAACTTAACTGAGAGACCTATTGCATTACACAAACCATAATTTTACAAATATGATTTAACAATGAACATCACGAACAAAAAGTACTAGTTTTTGTCAGATACTCTACAACTTATACTTACCACTTTAATTTAGGCATTCCTTGTTTTTTTGAGTGCATTTGTAATACATAGTTTCATCTTTATATAGTAGGACGTTAGAACTACCTGAAAAAAATTTTTTTAAGTATTACCATGGGGCAGGCAGAGAAAGACTTATCCAAGGGGTTAGAAGTTATTTGCTGCATGGTCTGCTTCCTAATTTGCAATGGTTATAGTTTTCGGTAATGTAAGATTATAGAAAATGGAAAAAGAAGAAAAAAGGAAAAAGTAGAGGATTTGTAACTTAACATCTTCGGAATTTGCCAATCCAAAATTTGTAAAAGATAATCTGACACTGATGGCCTAAACTTGGGGGTTCGGATCCACCTAAAACATCAAAAATACACCTTCTGCTTTTGTTGCATAGCAAGTCTTTATGTAAAGCACATATAGTTTTGTGCCTGGCACTACATTTACGGGATAAAATTATATGTTCTAAAAATTCAGAAGGCCCAAGTATCTCTAGGAGTCATTAAAGTAGATATATAAAAATTAAAGGAATGCTCACCATTCATTACTTCTAAAACAAATATGACAATGAATTAAAAATTCAGAATCACAGGGGCGCCTGCATGGCTCAGTCAGTTGGGCAACTGACTCTTGGTTTTGGCTCTGGTCATGATCTCATGGATCCTGGGATTGAGCCCCACACTGGGCTCCGTATTCAGCGGGGAGTCTGCTTGAGGATTCTTTCTCCCTCTGCCCCTCCTCCCACTCATGCATACTTTCTCTAAAATAGATAAATAAATTTTTATTAAAAAATTTAGAATCACAGAAACTTAAAAGAGTTCTGGCAGAGAACATATCACCCAACTTTCTTTTATAGTGAAGAAAACCAGAAATTCAAATGATTTTCCCTAGGTAACTCTGATAAGAAGCAGTGCTGTCTCATGATATCACTTTTTAAAAAAGGCATTCATTTTGTTTAAATTTTACATGGTTTTTAGGAATGAGTTATAGATGGCTTGGGGCCAACTAAAGAAAAAATCCAAATGATTTTCAAAGTTTGAATGAAAAAAATAAAATCTGGCATTGTTGTTCCCTGTCATTTAGAACATATCAATATCAAAAAGATGGATGAAGTAGCAATAACAACGAAATCATGGTGATTTCTCAAAAGCTTTAAAGCCAAAAACTGTTACACTGTTATTCTAGGAGGAGACTCTTAATTTCTGTATTTCAGAAATTCCTCTAAACCAAATTTTATATGTGAGTTGACATAATCTACACAAAGTGCACCAATGTTGGATATACAGAGCATTTTTCCAAGAAAAACACAAATGTAGGCCAAAATGTGAACTCTAAGGAGAAAAAAATACTGGTAATTAAAAAAAAAGCCAGCATATTAGCTTTGGGAAAGTACATTTTCCAACAACCAATCTATACAACATGGGAACTAATTTGTTGTCTTAATGCTTTTCAATTGTCCTCAACCCAAATACTGCTTGTGACACATGAATGAGAAAAGGCATTGTTTTGCCAGTGATTCTCTCTAGTTTTCAGTGATCCAAGCTCAAATGAATTGGTTCATTTGTTTCTTACAATTGACTGTTTATCCTATGAAAAGTCAATGCATTCTTATCACTTAAATGGAGTTCTAGTGCTCATAAGTGCCTGTCATTTTCACTGCAGAGATTCAGTGTTTAATAATACTGATCGTCATGTATATGCCTGTGATGACAAAACTCTTATATTGCAAGCTTCTGACAAAGCCTGAGAGATGAAATTTTAATGATAGTGAACCTTCTGATTAAATAATGCTGAGAAGTATGAGGAACCATAATATCCAGAGTCTCCTCCTAAGAGGAGGCTTACACCGGTTCAGACTTCTGCAGGTATGACAGACAGCAATAGCAGTACTGTAGAGCCTTTGTATTGCTTTCTCTGGCAGAAAGAGTGAGATACAGCATTCTAATTATTAGGCTGAATTACTTAAGTGATCATTTGACTCAAGAAAAAACTGGTCTGGTTAGAAATGCTCCAATAAAGCTGTCAGAGAGAGAATTAGCTACCTGAAATCCATACCCCAGATACATTTTAAAATCAGTATAATCTTCTTTGAATGCCATGTCGTAAGGCAAACATATGTGAGCTATATCCAGTAATTTTTTCTAAATTGAAATATAATTCTTAAAATAACCTTCCCATAAAGATCATTTTAAAATCATGTTCAGTGATTAATAAACTATTATTTGCCAGTGTCAAAATGTTAACTCCATTTCTAAGTGGACTGCATCTTGACTGACTATTCTTCAGAATTCTCTATGAAGTTTATTTTCCCTATCCCCATTTTTAAATAAGGAAATTGTGGGCCTGAGAAGAGATGAATTAAACACATATGGCAAATATAGGACAGAGCTGAGGTTGGACTACAACTGGAGAGACTTCCAGTGTCAACTCAATACTACAGATAATTTGTATTGTCTTCCACATACAGTGCTTCCTACTAGATGCTTGTCCCTTTAATCTTTTTTTATCCATCTGTGAGAGGTGGTAGGTGGAAGAGTGAGTCTTTTGGCACGGGTACAGGTGATAAAGATGTTTTCAGCAGCCTTAAAAAGCATCATTTGGCATTTTTATTTGAGAAAGTAGAATACTAAATTCACAGCAGCCTACAAGACAGTGGTTACTATACAATGATTACTCTTAATTAATTACGCTGAAGAACTTGTGTCCATCTGCACTCTAAAAAAAGCTTCCAAGTCTACTTCTAAGCCATCTGTATTTTGAAAGTCATGCAAATGACACATTCATTCTAACATTCTGTTTTTAATTATTGTAAGACAGTATTATTGAAATAGGTAGTCATCCTAAATCTGTACAATTTTGTTATGAAAAGTCTCACTGAATGAAAAGTGGTTAAAAAAAGTGGTGAAAATAAGTTAAATCTAAATGTTATTCACCTATTCTGAGACAGATTCTAACCTGCAATAGATATTGAAGAATCTCGGAAAGTTAATCTATCCTTTCCAGTCACATATTCAAAGATAGGTTCAAATCCTTGATATTTAATGTATAATCTAAAGAAGCTGTTTTTTTTTTTTAAGATTTTTTTTTTTTTGCAGGCAAAGCATTTTACCTTACCAAAACAAAACAAAACAAAACAGACAAACTCTCCTTCATTCCTGTAAGGGGAGATTAAGAAATACCACTTTGTATAAAAAAAGCAGAAGCATTTCACAGAGAACACATTAATGCATATCTTGGCTGGTACTTACAGAGCATACATAAGGTCAGAAAAAAAAAGACATTTAGTAACAGGCCAGGAAGACAATTCTAAGACATTCATATCAACATCAGCAGAGCTTCACACTTTTATAGACATGGACTAATCACAAAGAATAAGTAAGTTGAAACTGTGATAATTATAACATTTCAATTTATTGTGGCAAGAGAAGAAGAGCTATCAGATTAATGCATTAAATTCCTGGTCATAGTTTTATGTACTTAATTAGCAGAGCTTGATCCTTTTAGAATGTACACACTAGTAAACTAGAAAATATGGAAGATCCTAACCAAAAAGATACAGGAATAAAGTGTAAGTATTACAATAATAGTTCTATTTTCAAATATAATTTCTTAGAGATATGACCAAAGGAGGCCTTAAGTTACAACTACCCTCATATCTAAATCCAAGTACTAACACACTACCATGACCCCACAGTACAATGAAAAGAAGGTGTTACATTTAATGACAAAAAGAAAAATGTTTACACCTTTGCAGAAAAACAGTGAGAAAAGGTCATTTAGTTATATTCAATTTCAGTATATTTGTCTGAGGCAAATATCTGCCCTAAGTAAATATGTGCATATATTTACACACACATTTATATATTCAGCTTAAAATCAATTATTATAAACCACAACATTTGCTCAAAAATTTTCACACCTTGTTTAACATTCCTAGACAGTGTCTGCAGGAAACTACAATTAGGAGGAGTATTGGAAATCAGGCTTTTGTTAACAAGGTTTAGAATAGCACACTCTTCTGTCCAAGAGTTTAACTGCAAATCTGTTTGTGAGGTAAAATAAGAACATGAAACTATTTGTGGTCTTCATCCTGTCCCATGCACATTCAGTTTCCTTTTCTTAAACACATTTCCTGATTAGCAAAAGGTTTAAAAAAGCTAGTCAAGTAAAACATTAATTTCAGTAGAGGGAAAACTAGGTGAACCAATTACCCAAGAAAATTATTTTTTCACGTGTAGAATAATATGAGGTTTACACAGGAGAGAAGAGGTAAACCAGAGAGATCTTGATGTCAAGACAGGGCCAATGTTGCCTGTTGGGAGTCTTTTGAAAATTGTGAGGAGTTTGGAGTTATCATAATGATCCAGTTACCAAATTATTCCTAGACAGACACAACAGGTGCACACTCAGGAACTACCTGTATTCCATAACTTGTTTGTTTGCATTCAAAAGAGTTTATTATTAACACTTATAGACACAAGCCAAAGCTAGTTTACACATGACATATTGCTTATATTTTGGTATTACCAAATTTGAAAATAAGTTAAACTCTATTTTTTATTTAAATAAACTTTTGATTTCAGAATAGCTTTACATCTACAGGAAAGTTACCGTGTGTGTGTGTTCTATTATTCTTATCCATATTCTATTACTAACAGCTCATATTACTATGATACATTTGTCACAACTAATGGGCCAACACTGGTATATTGCTATTAACTAAAAACACTACAGTTAGGGCAGCCTGGGTGGTTCAGCGGTTTAGCACCGCCTTCAGCCCAGGGTGTGATCCTGGAGTCCCGGGATTGAGTCCCACATCAGGCTCCCTGCATGGAGCCTGCTTCTGCCTCTGCCTGTGTCTCTGCCTCTCTGTGTGTCTCTCATGAATAAATACATAAAATCTTTAAAAAATCCCACTACATTTAGATTTCACTAGTTCTTTCCTAATATGTTTTCTCTGCTCCAGGATCTTATCCAGGACAACATAATACGAACAATCATCATGTCTGCTTAGCCTCTTCTAGTCTGTTTTTCGCATTTCCCTTGTTTTTTTGATGACCTTAACAATTTTGAGGAGTACTGGTTAGGTATTTTGTAAAATGTCCTTAATTTGTGTCTAATGTTTATCTCATAGTTAGACGGGGTTTATAGGTTTGGGAGAGGAAGACTACATGGGTGAAGTGACGTTTTCAACCTATCATATTAAGGATGCATCCTATCATCAGCATGACTTATCACTGATGATGCAAACCCTGATCATCTGGCCAACACAGGGTTTGCTAGGTTTCTCCACTGTAAAGTTATGTTTCCCCTTCCCACACTCTACTCTTTGGAAACGAGTCACCAGGTGCAGCCCACAATCAGGGGTGGAGAATTACATGCCACCTTTTTGAGAGAGGATCATTTATATAAATTATTTAGAATTCTCTGTATATTTTTCTTTTATCCCCTCATTTATTTATTCAGATGGTTATTTACATCAGTATGGATTCATGGATATTTATGTATTGAGTTATAATCCAATACTACTTTTGTTCCTCAAATTGTTGCAGTTTTAGCCATTGAGAACTCTTTCAGAATGGCTCCCAAGTCTTTGACATGCTCTAATCATTGTGGGGTTTTTTTTAGCACTTCCTTATTTTTTGGCAATACAAGATGCTCCAGGCTCATCTTAAATATTCTGTCCCTATTCCTAGAGTCTCCAATTTCTCTGAAAAGCTGTGTTTCCTTCCCACATGACTTTAAAATACTCAATAGGAATCATTAGGATGACATATCAAATGAGCCTCACTTGTACTACTTCCCCTAATACTCATTTTTATTCCAGTGTCTTTCATTTCATCTGCTCTTTCATTTTCTTGTACTTCTATGGAATGACTTCCGAACTTATTGATTCTCTTAAATCCAGATATTCTCTTTATAAGCAGGAAAAAATATCAATTAGTTTATCCTGGTATAGTCATATTGAGTACCTACACATAAAAATCCTATTTTAGGGCACCTGTGTGGCTCAGTCAGTTAAGCACCTGCCTTCAGCGAGGGCCATGATCCCTGCTCTGTGGGGAGCCTTCTCTCCCTCTCCCTGCTGCTCCCCCTGCTTGTGCTCTCTTTCTCTCAAATAAATAAATAAAATCATTTTTAAAAATAAAATAGAAATAAAAACCTATTTTATTTTTACAAATTATTTTTCTTTTTTATTACAATATGGTCATTACAGTGAATTTTTAAAAATTATATTAGTAGGTAGGCTATATTACCTATGAACTTTATTTCAGGAGACATTATATAAGGTAGATACAGAGGGTTTTGGATCCTAGAGAAATGATGTAGGGAAAAAAGAGTAAGGTAGATTACAATGTGTGAACTTTATTTGGATCCTGATTTAAGAAAAAAAAACTGTAGAAATGTTTATGACACTTATGAAATTAGAAATTTGAACCACTAGATATTTAGTGATATAAAGAAATAAATTTTGGTGTGACAATCATGTAATAGGGGGTGGGTATATGTGATGTGTATATTTTTAAGTCCTTACTTTTCATAAATACATACCAGCCTTAATTTTTTGTGATCTCAATACTGGTGTGTCACTAGGAGAAAAATGTTACTAGATCTGTAGGTATTTTTCTGCTGTATTTACTTTCTGTGTGTGTTGGTCAAAAATATAAGAATAAAGTGACAAAGCAGCCTCATGTGAAAAAAATCCCAAAATTAGAAACCATTTCCTTTAAATATCAAATTAGACACATCTTAAAATTAATGCAGATGGAGATTCATGGTGTTACCATATTTAAAAGTCTATCTCTACCAGACCGCTTATTAACACAGGATGTTGAGAATTATTTCAAGGAAAGTGATAAAATTCTCAAAAATATCCCCAAACAAAATTAATTTTAATTTATATGGATTTTAAAAGATAATTAGTACTTTGGAAGAGGAAAAGTACTTCATATAATCAAGTGGACAAGAATGCTAAGGCTACTTCAAAATAGCTGGTAATTACCACAGTTTTGTTTTTGTTTTTGCCTATTGTCCTTGGTATTGTGATAACTTTCATAAATAGTGAGACACTTCAAATCATTCTTTCCACAAGTAAAGAACAATGTAAGTCGTTTTCCCTTATTTTAAAACTTCCAATCTAAAGCAAACTCACTTCAATTGCATTAAAGCAAAACAAAGAGAAATAAATATCATTTTTGTGTTACTCTGAACAAATCCAGCTTTTAAGTAAGTTCCTAAAGACTTGCTAGAATATATATTTTATGTATATAAGCAAAAGCATGTGTATCAATTTAAAATATAATGCAGATAAAATTTTACCTATCATTATCACTTTACACTCAATTGATCAAACATCTGTACCTCAACTTGACCACTCCATATTTTGCATTGACTTCACAATAGTTTTTGACTGATTATGATTAAATTTTCTTTAACACTTAAGTTCATTTTGTGATTCACTCTACTGTTATACTACATCATATCACAATTTGGTCTATGATAAAGGAGTTGCCAAAACAAAACAATTTTGGGGGAATAATTACCATCTAGTAGGTAAGGGTTTCAAAGCTATAGGCATGCACTGAATAAAGTCTGCTGTTCAAAGAAGCACTAGTGAAAGGCAGGCAGCAACACTAACTACCACTAAGTAAAGTTGAACAAAGGAATATAACAGAAGCCATTATTTTTAGTAAAATGTAAAGCATTTATGAACATCTATTATCAGGCAACTTGTATTTTTACATTAACAATCCTTTTAGAACAAAACATCTAGCACTGGGTTGGTAGTAGCAGTGGACTCAAGTAAATCTTTTGTTTAGGTCTAGACTCAGCAAAGGTGAGAATCAAACTCCTGAGGTTCACGTCAAAACAGGAAAATGTCATCAAAACAGGAAAATGTCACCAAGACTATAATTATATGTGGCATCTTTGTCACTGGCTAAAGTACTATTCTGAGCGGAAACACCTCAACACACACACACACACACACACACACACACACACACACCTTCTAGAGGCCAAAAGGACCCAAGAACCACAGTCCACCTTGCTATGCACTACAGAATTTAGGTCTGGTAGACTGGACATCCACATCTTTGAAAGTATTCCCAGGATTCTTCTCATTTCACATCTACCTCTGGTAGAATGGCAAGGTGGAAATATTACATGTTTTGGAACCAATTAGTAATCTGTTCAAATTCTGCTTCTTCTACTTATGATTTATTAATTCTTTAAAATATTCATTGAATACCCGCTAAATGAGTATTTGGGTATACAGAATAAGTCATTCAATGTTTCTTTTTTAAACGCTTTTTTTTAAAATTTTTTTTAATTTTTATTTATTTATTTATGATAGTCACAGATAGATAGAGAGAGAGGCAGAGACACAGGCAGAGGGAGAAGCAGGCTCCATGCACTGGGAGCCCGACGTGGGACTCGATCCCGGGTCCCCAGGATCGCACCCTGGGCCAAAGGCAGGCGCCAAACCGCTGCGCCACCCAGGGATCCCGTCATTCAATGTTTCTAAGCAAAAGTTTCTTCATTTGTAAAACAGTGATAATTCCAACATTTCAGGGCTAGGATAGGCATAAGATAATGCAGAGAAAGCACCTAGCACAGTACATGCTATGTACTAAATACTCAATAAATATTGTCTATTCGTAGTTGTGTCTCTGAAGATTGCCAAAGAATGCAATCATTTCCTTAATTTTAAAAAAATGGCATTTACCATGCACATATTATGTACCAGGCATTGTTTTAAGTATACCACAAACCTATGAGGTAGGTAATAGTATCACCCCTATTTTACAAAAATGAATAAATCTGGCAAGTTACTTAAATTCTCCCTCAAAAATCACACATCTAGGAAGTAATAGAGTCTGGATATAAGTAACCTGGGCATCTGATTCCAAAGTGCTCTTTAGTATATACCCTATATGGTGCCAATTTTTACAGGGTAGAGAATTTAGTAAATGTTTTAGAAGTCAAGTGTGATATGGAAGTGTTGAATCACTATATTGTACACGAGACTAATATTACACTATGTTAACTAACTGGAATTTTAAAAACTTAAAAAGTCAAGTCTGAAGATAATTATGTACAAACCTGAATTGTGTCCTTCACCTACTGAAGTGTAAACCCAATTCAACAGGGGAAAAAAAAGTTGAGGTCCAACCTAATTCCATCACTAAACAGCTGTACAATCACTGTTGAACTATTTAATTTCTCTGCACTTTACCTGTAAAAGGGTGTCAATAACAGTTTGTTATCTTATTTTAAGCATTACTACTAATAATAGATGTGAAGTACATGAGACCTTCCTCATTTTGGCAAATTAAGGGAAGAACCAAGCTGTATCATAGAATGTTTACAAAAATATTCCAAAAAACTAAAAAATTATGATTCCAAGTATGCAGAAATTCTAACTTAAAATACAACTCACTTCTAGCTAGCATATTTCCAGTATGGAAATGGCTCCTGGCAGAGTACAGTACTTGAAAACATCATCCCCTCCTGGGTCAAACAATTTGTTTTCAACCTTGTTTGTGTTATTAGATCAATCAGCAAACCCTTCCTTCACATATTAGGAGTAAACTTCAATAAGAACCTACTGTAATTATCACAAATCCCAAATAAACGAGATCTGAATTAACATGTTTTTACCATAAATATATTTAAAGTATTATGTTTAGAGACAGACTAGAAAGAAAAATTATCTACTCCCAAATATTTCATAGAGCGAACTTCTCTCTGTGACAATGGAACATCAAACTGAAAGCCTCAGATCTGATAGCTAGAAGGCAAAGGAACAGTCTTTTATTTTTTAAAAAATTTTTAAAGATTTTATTTATTTATCCATGAGAGACACAGAGAGAGAGAGAGAGAGAGGCAGAGACACAGGCAGAGGGAGAAGCAGGCTCCACGCAGGGAGCCCGATGTGGGACTCGATCCCCAGTCTCCAGGATCAGGCCCTGGGCTGAAGGCAGCGCTAAACCGCTGAGCCACCCGGGATGCCCAGGAACAGTCTTTTAGATTAGAAAACCTCTGCTACTGATTTAATGCAATAATGATGTCAACAGAGACTGCCACCAGACTCACCATGGCACTACTATGGAGGGAAATCAGGAAGAAGCAGCTAAGCCCTTCCATGCATATTGGTTCTTTATCACATTGAACTCAAAATCCTGTAGGTTCTGGCAAGTAGTTAGAAAAACCAGCAACGAGACTACGTCTATTTTAAGCTCCATTAACAAAAAAACCCTCTATAACCTTTTTCTTTTATATATTTTTAACAGCTCAGTGGTTTGTTTTGAAAGCTTATAAATGAATTACACGAAATTAAAATATGAATTTTCTGCTTGGCCAGGAAAAAAAAATCACAAATCCCCAGGAGTGTCAAACATTTTGATAATATGGATGGTTGGGGGCAAAAAGATATGAAATAAACTCCCATGTATATATATGTGAAACATACCAAAATTATTTTTTAAAGATTATGTATTTATTTATTAATAAGACACACACACAGAGGCAGAGACACAGGCAGAGGAAGAAGTAGACTCCATGCAGGGAGCCCGATGTGGGACTCGATCCCGGGACCCCAGGATCATGCCCTGAGCCAAAGGCAGACACTCAACTGCTGAGCCACCCAGGCATCCCAACATAGCAAAATTATAATAAGAATTCAGCTAATGTTGAAATTAATAATTTAGCATAATTACTTAAGGCCAATATTTTATTGGTTAGTCACATTGTAAGTCTAACAGTTTGCTAGAAAATAGATTCCTTTATGATAAGCAAGTTGAAAAAAGTAAAATCCAGGATCAAAGCCAGCCCTCCATTGATTTGTTGTAGATATTATTTAAGAAAAAACATGTTGCAAGCCCATTTTAAAAATAGCAGATGTAGCTAAAACAAAATAAAAAACCCAAACAAACAAACAAAAAGGATATTGGGCAAAATTAAAGAGCAACTAACAATGTAGTGTCTTCTTATTATTACCTTATCACAATGCTTTCCAATCTACTTAATCAGACTAATTTACATGAATATTAATGTCAAGTAAATATAAAAGAGAGAAGTGTGTTGGGATGCCTGGGTGGCTCAGCTGGTTAAGTGCCTGACTCTTGATATCAGCTCAGGTCATGAGCTCAGGGTCTTGAGATGAGCCCTGTGTTGGGGTCTGTACTCGGTGAGGGGCCTGCTTAAGATTCTCTCTCCCTCTGTTCCTTCTCTTTCTCTCTCTCTCCCCTCTCTAAAAAAAAAAAAAAAGAGAGATAAGTGTGTAATACTTGATACTAATTATGTAATTTTTTAAAACATTTTTATTGAAGTATAAATGACATCTTTTAATAGTTTCAGGTGTACAACATAATGATTCAACGATTCTATACATTATACAATGATCACCACTATAATTGTAGTCACTATCCATCACCATAAAATATTATTACAATATTATTGACTTCATAGTTTATGCTGTACTTTTCATCTCCATGGTTTGTTCTCTGTATTTCTGAGTCTGTGTATTTTTGTTTGCTTTTTTGTTTTCCAGATTCCACATGTAAGTGAAATCATATATTTGTCATTCTCTGACTTATTTCACTTAACACAGTATTTTCTAGGTCCATTCATCTTATCATAAATGGTAAAATCTCATTCTTTTTTATAGCTGAGTCATACTCCTGTGTGTGTGTCTGTGTGTATCATATCTTCTTTATGCATTCATCTGTTGATGAACACTTAGATTACTTCCATATCTTGGCTATTGTAAATAATGCTGCAATAAACATCGTGGCACATAACTTTTCAAATAAGTATTTTTGTTTTCTTTGGATACTCAGTAATGGATATAATGGCGTTTTCATCTTGGCAAATTATAATACATTAATGCCATTGTGAATTTTGGTTTATTTAAGAAATCTTGGCTTTTATTTTATTTTTTTAAACTCTTGGTTTTTAAAACATTTTTACTTTGTGAATACTTTGTGATAAAGTATTCAACAGATGAACTCAGAAAACTAAAATAGCAGGTACTGTGCTTAGTAAAATTTAAGATTCAATAAATCTATGCAAATACCCATAACCCTTTCTTTCCTGAAATTCCAAGAGTAGGATTAAGTTAATGAAAATTTTTATTAGAATGATTGTGATTTAAATTGAAATCAAATAAGAAATTAAATACATCTTTAAAGTCTAAAAACTTCTATCATATCGAGTAGTTATTTGTAATCAGGGCACAATTACAACACATTGTTTTATAGTACTAGCTTGAAAGGTTAAGACTGAAGGTCTTAGGTTAAGGCCTGAGGTTAAGACTGTTTTATTAAAAGTTAACATCTGCAAAAAGCTAAGTTAAAGTCTTAAAAATTTTGCTTATTCTGATTTATACTGTAACCATTATAAATTTGTGAGGAGGGACTTGCTTTATTAGAAAAATCTCCTATTACTTGCTACTTGATTTTCCAGTAGCATGTAATTAACAAAGAAATCCATATGAGGCACATATATTCAAAAAGTTACACTTTACAATAAGTCCCTATGTAGGTTCTTAATAAGTACCCTTCAAAAATAAGCTCAAATTTATATTTACTTTAAAAAATTAAAATTCATTTTTCAAAATCAGAAGGGATGGAAAATTATATAAGAAATGCTGATTTAAGAGACATTTTTAGATATCTTAGTTTTATTCCTATTAATAAAATATAAATTCAACATTAATTATAATAAAGATAATGGTTCTTATTAAATAAAAAAGCTATTTTTCCATTTTATCATTCACATTAACTAAGGGTATTTTCTACTCACAACAGAAAAATACATTTTAACTTCTTACATGAGTTTTTTTTTTCTTTTATAAGAGGAGAAACCTAAGGCATTTTATCAGTTTCACTCTACTATCAATTCCAAAATAGAGTTCTTTTGGGATCCCTGGGTGGTGCAGCGGTTTGGCGCCTGCCTTTGGCCCAGGGCGTGATCCTGGAGACCCGGGATCGAATCCCACGTCGGGCTCCCAGTGCATGGAGCCTGCTTCTCCCTCTGCCTGTGTCTCTGCCTCTCTCTCTCTCTCTCTCTCTCTGTGTGTGTGTGTGTGAGACTATCATAAATAAATAAAAATTAAAAAAAAAACAAAATAGAGTTCTTTTAAAACCACTGGAATGAAGAAACAATTAGAAAATTTGTATGAAAAAATAAATTCTTCAGGAGTATGTTTTAATTTTTAAGTAATGTTTGCCTATTGTGTTGGCCTATTAAGTGACATCAGCAAATAATATTTATAGCTTAAACACAGAAGTATTGTAGATTCATTGAAAATATTAACATTTCTTAACGAAATGAATCTAAACCATGATTTAGGTCACTGAATTGACTAGAGAAACACAAGTATGAATTAAAGCAACCCCACTTCTACTGTATTCTGGCACACAATATACAACTTGGCATTGAATTATCCACTAGAGCATTGTAAGAGACTTTACATGCTTTGTCATTTAGGAAAGCAGATTTGCTGACAGACCAGTAATTTGTGAATATTTATGTATCCCTTCCTTCAACAAATATTTTCTGAATGCCTACTCTTCATCACATACTTTCTTAGGCATTGTTAATGCAAATAAGATGAGGTCCCTGCCCTCAACAAATAACCATAGAAATTAATGTAAAAATAAAATTGGCATATGGGACAAAGATGTAAATGGTACCAAGAGAGCATAACTGAGGATTTGATGTGACTTGGGGAATGGAGAAGGCTATTCTGAGGCACAGAAGGGAAGGATTGAGATTAGATGAATGAGTAGGACTTAACTGGGTGAAGAAAAGAGACAAGAAAACCTGTATTAAGTGCAAAGGCCCAGGAGTAGGCAAACAAGATCGAAAGGTCAGTGTAACTAGTGCTAGGAACAAGGCTTACTTCAAAGGCAAAAGCCAAACCTTCAATGGTCTTACGTGCCATATCAAGGACTTTGATTTTTATTCTAAAAACAATGAAAAGCCATTGAACTTTTTAAGCTGATGGAAGTGAGAAGTGAGAGGATAGGATCAGATGAGAAACATTCCCAAGAAGTTTATCCTGACTATAGGATTATGGATCAAGAAAACAAATCAACGAACAAAAAAGTAATATGCTATAATTATCATGACCTTGACTGAAAAGATAATATTTTGTTCCTTGTAACAGGAGAAAAGTAGGAAATACACTAACTTTACCTCTTCTAAACCCAAGCCAGCACTTCTCAAATTTTTCCACTGATATATGTATCCATAATTGCTGAATGAAGTTTACTCATAACCCTGGAAGGTCTGGGAAATGCAGCTTGAAACAGCTTGCTGGAAGCCTAACATTCCTGTTAAGCCTCTAGTCTCATCTTTAAAATCATGCCAATTTTGCTTTCTACACCATGAATTTAATATCTGTATTTAATACAAAAACAATGTTTTACAATACTTAGCAAAAATCAACTCTTTGTCTTCTTTTGATCATTTAGCTCCCACAACCACAGAAATGTTCCATTTTGGGGAACACAAGCCTATGCTATGCATGAAAACTGTGAATTCACTCACTGAATGTTATTCAACACAATGATCCTGTAGTGAAGACTACACTTGCTTTTCTTTAGCCAGACACTAAACTATGACAAAATCTTAAAAGATAAAAAGCTTAAGCTACATTTTTTCAAGTTATTTACTCTCCCTTCCTTCTCTTAAATTAGTACAGATGATCCATCCTTCTAGTACTCTTTAAAGAAACGAATCCTTCATTTTTCACAATAAACCTTATGTGTTGAGGTGCTGTAGGGAAGTCACATAGAAAGCTAAAAGTCATTAAGAACAAATTTAAGTCCTAATCTGAGATCATTATGCTATACATGAAAATGATACTTTATCATTGCTTTAAGAACAATATCAATATTTAAAAGTCTATCTTCATTCTTCATATAACAATTTGGATGTGTAAAATTCTAAATATCCAACGACACAATGTTAATGATGTAATTAATCTTCAAAATAACTCACTTTAACATTATTTCCAAATTATTCCTGAGAAACAGATTTGAAACAGCTGTACTAATTCAATACACATTCTTTGTGGGCTTATTTTTGGCAACCAAAGTTTTATAATGTGGTATTTATTTAAACTCAGGACATGATGAGAGTTTTATTGTCTTTGTGAAATGCAGATTTGTTCTTGTACTTTTGTGCCACCTACTCATGGCTCCTCCCTTGCTTTCCCTCTGCTGCCCACCTCTCTCCTTCAACCAGACAAACCTAGACACAACCGTTCTGGTTAATCACCCCATCTCAACTCCAAAGTCTCTTGCGGTGCCTTTAAACTACATCCATCTAGAATATGCCTTAGTTAAACAAATTGTATAAAGAGTTGCTAAAACCCCACCTTTTTCATGGATTCCTTCCTGACTTATTAAAAGCATCATCTTGTCTTTCCACTGGTGCTTGTATACATACTACAAACATTTTTAAAATTTAGCAAATGTTCTATTTGGGAGCTGTCTCTGTTTTGGCTTAGGTGTGTCAATGTCACTGCCATCCCTTACAGAGGCTAATTTCCCCCAAAGCAGAGAATAATTTATTTAAAACAATCCATTAAAACCCCTTCTATATAGAAGTATTGAGTAAATAATCTCTAAGCACCAAAATATATCTACATAAACATATTATTTTTTCCTAATCTGCACTAAATCATGAGTGTTACCTTAAGAAGCAAATGTTAATAGCAGTATAAATAAAATATTTCTTGTGAACTAAACTCTACATACAGAAAAGGCAAATTTTTTCTTTGTGTGAAGTATTCAGTTTCAAAAAATGTCAAATCCAGAGTAGGTAATTGTTGGTGACTATCTAGTCACACTATGATTGAGGAAATAAAACAATTTTTCAAAATTATAGGACCAGTTTGATCATGTAAGTTTAATATATTTTTTTCTTACAATGCATACTTTTCATGTTCCTGACAGAAAATTATTCCTCTCCCCCCCACCTCAGACAGATTAACTGAAAAACTTGACTTTTTCCTTCATCTTAATAAAATAAATTTCAACCTCAGCTCTAGGTCCTATGGTGGGGGGACTACTTGAGAACAATGTGCCTGTCAAAATATCTTACCAGATACATTCTCCTTTGTAGCATTTAATTTTTGTAATAAATAGACCTTATTTCATCATTGCATTTTAGTCTTTTGTATAGCTGTATGCAAAGTGATGGTTTTATCTTTGTTTTTCATACCTAAAATAATGTATTTCATTTTCTATCCTGAAGATGGCTGAGTCATCAAGACAGAATGTAGAAGTCAGTGGATGGTTTTCAAAGAAAATGGTTTGTAGCAAACAGAAAAGGGCAGAACAGTTAATTGTGGCATGGTTTGAGAAAAGGATATCTTAAAAATTTAGATTTTAGGTATCATCCTATAAGAGTAGAAAGAGCTAAGTCACAGAGACCATAAGAGAGGACCAGCAGCGCAGGGTCTGTTGGTTGACTCTGAAAACAATAATTCATTTTATTTTATCAAGAAAGGGATTCAAGATCACTAGAAAAAATGTCATGAAGGGAGCTGCTCGCAGAAAATAACTTTATCTTAGTCATATAGATATTTGAAGGAGTTTCCAAGTTGGAAAAAGTGTGAGAAGAAAACTAGAATTATTGGGTGTGACATGGACAAGAAAAATTAATAATGAAGCTAATAATAGGGGCCTGAAGTGTTCAGACACTTTTGCTGTATTTCAGTGGACAAAAAGTAAATGCAAACAACTGCAGGTTACATAGTATTGTATAGGCCCTTCAAGTGAATAGATAAGAGCTGAGATATGATGTGTTTTAAAGTAATACACTGAGCAAAAATTAGAAACTGTTATTGGCCTACTTTTCTACCTACAGCTTTTCTAATAAAGGCTTTGCTTTTACTCTAAAAAGGCTTACATTTTATAATTTTGTCAAAACTGCAAGAGGATTGCATGTAATTTCCTACTGAAAAAAAGGGTTGTTTCAAATGTTAAATGAGGAGTCTTTGATTTTTTCAAAAAATATTTTTATAAAATTAATTTTGAAGTTCTATATTTCCAAATAGCCTGATGTACTATAAGATATCTGGAATGTAACTGTTTATTTTACCGACTCATGGGAAGTTCATATATTTACTGGAACTAACATTGACACTGTGTCACAGCAATATTTTATTGTTAGATGAAAACTCAGTGGGTACTGGATTTTACAAATAGTGGAGTCGGGGGTGAGCAAAAAATTGCAAGTGTTTCCTTATATCTTTAGTAATAATTAATATATAAATTTAATGCTTGACTCTCTCAAATATATTTTAATATAAAAGATCAAAATGAATTGCAATGCACAAATGGTCCTTCGTAAATAATTTTGAATACATGATACCGAAGCTTAATCTCATCAGCTCATTTTTTTCCTTCATCTCCTTCTCTGCTGAATTTCTATACCACTTATATAAATTGTCTGGAAGCATAAACATATAGCCATGCCATTTTTATATGCTTAATGTCTCCTTTTCTGTTTAGTGAGGAGAAAAACACCCTAGAAAGAGCATAACGCATGTACCTTACTAAATAGAGTCATAACTATTTATGATTGTGACTAGCTAAAAGCATATGCTATATGCTTTAAATGTTAAAGATGATGAAACTGTCACATTAGGAGCATGCTTTGAAGAACTCCCACAATGTTGCAGTTGTTCAAGTCTTGTTCATTCTGTGTTATTGCCTTTGTAACACTATACATTATACAACACCAAAGTTTGGCTATTCCAAAGCTACAGCCTAAATTAGTTGACTTTTAAACATAACTGCATCTGAAGAAAGGATGAAAAGGTTTTTTTTTATGTGTTTACTTATAAAGTTCATCTGGGGAAAGAGGTAGGGAGGATAAATTAATTAAGGTAGCAGTGTAATTACAAGTTGAGGAACTGTTCATTTCAACCAACTATTCTTTAAAATCTTATTTTCTGTTATCTTAAATTTATATGAAGATCATAAAAATTTCAGCAGTAAGCAGTTTGAGACTTAAAATATACAGATAATGATATCAGTTTTTCTCTTCCAGTCTAATGTGTACAAAAATGTGTAAATTCTATCTTGGCTACTTGCTTGATTTTTTTTTCAAATAGCTCTAAAATTCATCACCAACAGGTATGAAAATAAGTTACTCAACTTACACATAACAATCATTTAAAATCACAGCTAACAACGTTAGCCCAACTTCAAAGATGCTGCATTTTAGGCTGGAGAAATTTTTAAAGGGCTGGAGAGATTTTTAAAGGACTACTGTACTGGAAATTTAATAACGTGTGTCAGAATATGTGCATCATATGTTCTACTTGCTTCATTGGACCTAAACTGTTGGGAAAGAAGAAACTGCAAGATTATACTGGGAGGGTGGAGGTGAAGAAGATGGAGTATGCATCACTCACTCAAGCATCATGGGAATTTGTGAGAGGTAGTCTCTGAAGGTAATCAGACTTCCGTGGAGCCAAGATAGCTTTCTGTTTAGTATTTCAGTAACAGACTCAAAACAAAGTAACCTTTTAAGCAAATTCAAAGAAAGGGTTTTAATGAAGCATTCTTGCTTCTTGCTTACAGCCTGGCTCTTTCTTCCATGACTGAGAAGACAGATGTTTGTCTCTGACAATCCAAAGGGGTTGGGGGTTGGTGGGAATCTAGGAAAGCGTAATTTCAATAGCAAATACGAAGAGAAGAAACAGAAAAGATGAGCCACTGCAGGACTTTATCTTAGTCATGGCACCCATGGCACCTTAGCACAATGCACCGCACACAGGGGGGCAGTTGATAATTAATTCTACTTAATTCAATACACTCTCATGTGTACTGTTCTTTGCAGTTACGAAGCACTTTTCACATACTGGAAACGAAAAAAGACCTAATTAAATGAAAAATAAAGGGGGCAAGTAAGGGAATTAAAAGGAAAGCAAATGCATAAAGGAAAATCCATAAGAATAAGCAAGAGGCCGAAAAGGTCCAGACAAGGAGGAAATAAAATGAGTTTCTCTCAGTCAGTCTTAATCATTTCCAATCACCCAACCTTTCGTTCTTAAGTACGTGGAGCTTAGAAAGTCAGTCTGCTGAGCAAGCCCCCAGAAGGGCTCCCTCGGCTTCGCAACGCGCATTTTCGCAAATGATAAGCCTCTGGCCCCTGACTAATCTACCTAGAGTGTGTGCCTAGGAAGAACCAGAAGCAAAGCTCTAACCTCTCCCAAGTGTGGCCAGGAATTCTTTATGTCATCCCATCCATCCCTGTCAGCATTCCCCAAATCTTAGGAATCTTGGTGGTTGGTGGGGAGGCAGCGGTCCTGGGCGGGGGTTGGTGGGGGGTCTTCTACAAGCCCCTTAACTCAGACAACAGAGGGAGACAGTGAGGCAGGAAAGCCCAGGGACTAAAGAAAAAGCCCACGTTTGCGACTAGGAGGGCGAGTGTCTCCAACTGTGGTTGTTAGAAATTGCCAGGGAAAAAAAGGGGCGAGCCTTCAAGATGGAAGAAATGAGGGGGCACTTGAATGCGCATCACCTTACCCCTGGCGTTGAGCACCTAATAAAAAGCCTTGACGTCCAAAATGTCAACTGGCGTGAAGAGGAGGAGGCAAAGGACTTGGGGGTCGGGAGGGGAGGGGGCCGGGCATTTGCGCAGGAGGGAGCCCACAGATACCAGCGCGGATGCTGTCCCAGGGGAAGCATGTTTTCCTTTCCCCCAAAGTAGCGCATCCGCCGAGCATCCTCAGCCCGAACTGGGGGAGTTCCCCGGGTCCAAACCCGGGCAGCCACGTCCTGACCCCATTATATGGGCTTAAAAGTTGTAGGGAGAGTTGCCGCCGCAAAAGGCACCTGGCAGGAGCGGCCACCGAGGGGGCGTTAGGTTTTCCAGGAACAAAGGGGCCCGGGAAGGAACGAGCAAAGGAGCAGGTCCCGGGGGGCTCCTCCCCGAGCAGAGAGACAAGGGTCGCCACGTCCTCCCGGCCTAGGGGCGCCGTGAGGAGCGAGGAGGAGGCGAGAGGTGCCGGCATTCCGCGGCCCGCCTTCTAACCGTACCCGGGCGCGCCGGCAACCCCAGCGCTCTCCGCGCCCCTCTCTAGCTGGGGAGCGACCCCCGAAGACAATAGGAGGTCGGGATCCCGAGCCCCCGCCGGCCCGGAGGACCTCCGCCCCCCTTCCCCCCAGCGCACCACCCGCAGGCAGCAGAAGCCCCGATGGCGGGCTCGGCCGCGGCAGGCGCCCTTCCGTGTCGCGCGCCGGGACCCCGCGCCCGGGACCGCCTCGCCTCCGCACAGCGGGCATTACCTTTCATCCAGTCCACGACTTGACTCGGAGACCATTTGCTCACCGGTTCCATGATCAGAGCCATGGGCGCGGGGTCGCTACCGCGCGGGGCACACAGATGAGACACAAAACGAACTCGGCAGCCCGAGTCGCCCTCAGGTGGGGTCCGTCGCCGGCCGCTGCCTCGCTGGGCGGGTGGCGAGAGACGGCTTTTGTGTGTCGGGTCTCGCGGCTGCAGTGTCTCTCAGCAAACGGCGGACAGCAGCGGCGGGAGCGGCGACGGGGAGAGAACCGCTCCGGGGTCGCGGCTCGGTGCGGACTCTCTGCTCGGTCCCCGCAGTGGCGGGTGCTGCTGTTGCTCCGCCGCTCGGCTCGGCTCGGCTCTCCGTCCCTCCAGGGCTTCAGTTCATGGCTTGCACTGCCGAGGGTCGAGGCGCTGAGAAAAGGAGCCGCCGCCGCACGCCCGCAACCAACTTGCCCGCTCGCCTCGCGCGCGGGAGTGAAGCCCCGGGCACCACAAGCTGCCCGGCGGAAATGACGAGGGGCCTCCTGCCACCCAAAATATCTCTCCGCAGCCCTCGGGTGCGGGGCGCGCGCGCCACAAGCCCCCCGCCTGCTCGCTGCCGCGCGGTCCCGCCCCCGGGGCCGACGGCAGGCGCGCGAGGCGCGTGCGCGCTCCGGCACGAGGCCCGAGCCCGGGGTCTGCCTGTCAGTCAGGCAGGTGCGAGCCGCTGGCGGCTTCGCGTTCCCGCCGGGCGAGCCGCCCCGGGACAGAGGCGCGCTAGGAGCGCTTGCGCAGCGGCGTCGGCGCGAGTCCCGGCCCCGGGGCAGTCAGTCAGTTGCGGGCGGCTCGGAGGGGGCCTCTCAGCGGACGTGGAGGCTGCGGGACGGGCCGCCCACCAGTTGAACGCTGAATGCTCAGGCGGCTGAGGAGGTACCTGTGGCCCCGCCGCCGGGGGGAGGGGGGCCACCGGCGAGCGCGGGGGTTACAGCGAGAGCGCGGGCTTTCCTCGCTCACGCCCTCCCCGCGGCTTGAGTGGGCTTCCGAGGTGATCCCCGAGCCCCGCGCACGCCTGCTCAACTCGGGGGCGTGGAATGCCGCGGACGCGAGCCCGCGCCGCCAGCCAGAAACGCAGCGATGACGAGGCAGCAGGGCCGGTGCTGTCGGACCGCCCCGGTGGTGCCCCGGGCCTGGGAAGTCAGGCGTGCAGCCTGGAACCTGCAGGCGCCGGTCGCGCTGACACTGAGACAGGCTCGGCCCCACGTGCCATTTGAAGGGCTCACTGTCGGGTTTTCGGCCAACCCCTTCAAAGCCGTGAGCGCCCAGTACCTATTTTAGGGGATGTCCCTTTGTTTTCAGATAATCCTGTATGAATACTGAGGGGCTAACGCTGGGATTTAAAATGAGTGGCAAATGTTAAACACGATCCTTCAAAACTCATGTTCTTCAAAAATCTTATAAAGGCTACTACGCAACCCTTAGTAAAAGACAGTTGCCTAATGAGGCTTCAGTTTAAATGACAGATAATCCTAGAAAATATAGATGCAAACTCTCTAAACTCTCTACCACCATGAGACATGGGTGTTTTTTTTTTTTTTTTGTCCTTCTAAAATAGACCCATTGAATAAGAGAGAAACTCATTTTATTTCTGTGACCATTTCACTAATGTTGATTGGTTTTGCCATTGATTTGTTTCCCACAGTAACCCATTTTCTCTAGTTCTGTTGCGTGAACTGCCACTTTTCTCAACTGGCTTGAGTTGACACCCCCCCTCCCCCCTTGCCCCCACACACAAAGAACTGAAACCACAGTAGTTAAAATATTTTGAGGTTTTCAGGCTAGTGATACAAGCCAGGTAAAACTTAAGATGGCCCGTCTGTATGCTTGCTTATTTTTCTAATAAAACAAACTTAAAAGTATATGGGAAGAAATTTAGAAGGTTATTTAGACAAGTCTAGCTTCAGAGTATACCTGTATAGCACCTTCCATTCACAATCTAGATCATGGTTGTGATTTACAGTTTTTTCTTGGCTAATCAGGTGTGAAAGGCATTTTGGAGTGCTTATATTCCAATTGAGTCTCAGAATATTGCATCAGTATTTTCTAGAAAAGATGATTTTTAGCATCAGCAATTTATAGAGTCGCTTTATGTTCAGAAAAGGAATGGATACAAATCCATTGTGAATCATTGGAAGTTACAGTCATAGGGAGATGTGAAAAGTTACTTTATCAAAATAATCACTGCTAATAATAACAACATATATTGAGCAGTGTGCTACGTATGTTACATACATTTTATCCTCAAAACAGCTCTGTCATCAGCCACATTTTACAGATGAGAAAACCTTGGCTATCACATTCACTTCCTCTTCCCAGAGCTTATTACACACTGTTCAATAAATGTTGAATGAATTAATGAATAAGGCTTAAAGAGGGTAATTTTTCTGAGGTCACGATGCATGATTGTAATACCAAGTTAAGGTGATTTCAGAATATGAGCTTTTAAGACTAGTAAGATTTATAACAGTATTGTAAACTTAACAGTACTTTGGAAGGAGAAGGTACATTGAATGTTTACTGAGTATGTCTTGTTTGAAAGTTTAACCACAAAGGAGTCTGACACTCACCATAAGTTTCCTGGTCAGCAACTGTGAGAATGTAGGAAGTGACCAAACTTGGCTGAAACGCCAAACTGCATATTCTAACTGGGCTTACATGATTAGCAACCGGACTATATATTGCAAGCAAGTTTAGAGTGAGATATTGTTTGCATAATGAATAAAGTATCAATCAAAAAAATGTCAAAGATCAGGAGGCAGTAAAATAAAAAAAATACGTATTTCATGAAAAGATTGGTGCCAAAGAAGATGAAGGAAAAAGATCCCAGGGAGAGAGGATTTTAAGGAAGACCCTACATCAGAATTAAGTTGTACATATTCTTCTATTTATGTTACAGTAAGGAATTTAGTCCGATCACCTGAGATAACTAAAATAATTCTAAGAACTAAGAATGACTGAGCCAAAATGTTGGTGTGGACTATCTTATAGAGTTCACCAAGGCCTTGGGTATTTGTCCTAAGTTCTCCTCCATTAGGTTTCCCCTACAAAACACACACACACACACACACACACACACACAATAATTTGCCTTTAATTTTGACAATATAATAGGCATTAATTACTTCATTTAATTAGTTCAGAGCATAACTGGCTATTCACTCAAATATCCTTAATATAAAGAGAAGAAAAAGGAATAAATCATCATTGCCTTCACCCTTTTTTTCTTAACTCCAAATGACTCTGCTAAATCTTACCTGCAATTTTCTTTCCACAACCTTTCAAATAAACTAGCTTTTATATTCTGCCTATTGTTCAAAATGTTAATGTCTTGCCCCATGTTTGTAAGTATAATGTCACGTCATTACATACAAACTGTGGCAGCCTAACTTTGCTTTCTCTTAATGTACAACACAATCCCAAAGATTAGGGGTAAAAGGTATGTTGTCATAAAATACACATCAAAACATATAAATGATGTGATATCATATATAGTTTAACAGCCTAGACAGAAAAGCCAAACTGATTCTTTGGAAACAAACTTGGATTCTTTTGGGAAACAGGCAGAGGGTAAATGCTAAGTTAATTAAATTAATTGGAGAACTAAAACTTGTGAGATGTTTGCAGCCATATCCAAAAAAGATCATTTTAAATAATCTTTTAATCCAATTGTTACAGTTTTGCCTTTTCATTCTTCTCCCTCTAGATTTCAAGAAAAAATTAAAATCTCTTGACCAAGATCTTTTCAGTTGAGATTTTATAGAATATGTATGAGTCTAAAGTACTTGAGTTGTAGAATTTACGAAGGTCCTCTGACTGGAATCCAGGTGATTAATGGTTCTGACTCTTAGGGTTTGAGTCAGATAGGGAAGGAAGCATTCCACTGGAAAGACCTTCAAGCCTTTGTCTCTTTGAGGCCATAGACAGGAGTAAATAATGTGAATGTTTCTTCTAAGAGTTACAAGCTGAATATCTCTAACCTCCACATTTTCCAACCTACGTTATTTTATAGAGCCCTTAATTGTCAGTTCCCATTTCTTTTACTAAGAAGCTAGCTCTGAGTCAGACCTTAGACTGCCATGCAAGACATATTTTAATGTTTTAAGCTATTTAACATATAGACAAAATGTCTTATCTTTTACTTTTGAATGATAAGTGAGAAGTGACAACACAGAGAGAACAGGTATGAGGGTAGTCCATGTCCTAAAATACAGGAAAGGATAGGAGCCCTCTATTTTCCACCATTATCTGTAATTTCAAAAGTAGGTGTTCTTTGCTGGCACAAAGTTGTATACCTTGATCAGAAAAATTAGCTAGGCAATTCTGATAAGACTGGTAATGATAAAACAAAATACAAGTTATTCTCAAAAACAGTGTACGAAAATTACTTCAGAGAAGGCCCGGCAAAATTTCTGGAACAATGCTTTCTTTTTCTTTTTTCTTTTTTTGCAGTGCAATTTCAACTAACTGCTATGAGTAAATAACCAAAGCCTCTGATATAACTACCGGATAACAATCTATCCATGCTTCCAGTAGTCAAGGAATCAAGTAGGAAGAGACCTTTAAATGTAAATAGGGCCATAAGTGTGCTGCTCTGGGCCAAACCTCCCTTTAGATTATCAGGGAGAAGCACCAGAGACTATAATTAAATTAGTAGAATTCTTTCTTTGCTGTTCTGCCTCTAGGGTAAACTGTATTAAATCAAGCCATGTCCTTTGCAGACCAAGATTCACAGCAATCATCTCTCAGTAAAGAGAAAATGGCTTGAGTTTAGGTTATCCCAATAGAGTTTTTAAAGGACTCTTTCCAGATATTCCCTGCTGTACTAATCATAGTATAATAAAAATCCCAGAGTCCACCTAGATTAGGAAACCTAGTTTTGTTTTTTTTTTTTTTTTAACACATTAAGCCCTTGCCTATCTGGGAAATTTCTGGTGTACTTTGCAGCCATTAATTAAGAGCATATAAAAGTTTTCAACAAAAATTTTTTGAACATTACCAATATGCTGGCCCAAATTGTATGCCTTGATCAAAAAAATTAGTTTGATTTTGTGAATGCAAAGATAACCCAAGATGCTCATAACCTGTTAAGGGGAGCAGAAACATTCACTGTTAATATAATAGGATAATGTGATAAGTGCCATGATAGATGTGCCCAGTACTATGTGCAGAGGAGTACCTAACTACTGAGGGGAAGACTATTTGGAGGAGATAATGACTATTGTAGGTCTTAAAGGATGGCAACCGAACAAATACAGAAAAGACCTTGTAAGCAGTTCAGTGTGAACAAAGTTACAGAGTACTGTGTGGAGATACCTAGAAGGCTGAATTTGAAAAGCAAAGTGAGAGGTGACAGTAGATAGAATGGGAGGGGTAGATAATAGCCAGATCAGGGGAAAAAACTCAAATTAAATCAGGAAGGGAGACAGAACATAAAGACTCCTAACTCGGGGAAACGAACTAGGGGTGGTGGAAGGGGGGAGGAGGGCGGGTGTTGGAGGGGAATGGGTGACGGGCACTGAGGTGGACACTTGACGGGATGAGCACTGGGTGTTTTTCTGTATGTTGGTAAATTGAACACCAATAAAAATTAATTAAAAAAAAACATAACTTAAAGATAGAGCTATCTAAGAATTTTCAGCAATGAACTGCTCATATTTATATATTTATGTTTTACATTGACTGGCAACTATGGAGAGCATAGATTTGAGAGGGACATTATGGGGAGGCTCGATTTGGAAGATGTGACAATAGACTAGTGAATAGATGTCTTGGGACAGAAATAGAATAGTAGAGGTAGAGATGGAGAGAAGGGGACAGATTAAATAAATATTCAGAGCTTGGTGATTGATTAGAAATGAGAGGTTAGGAAAAGAACAATATTGAAAATGATTCCCAGGATTCTAGCTTGAGTGAGTGAATAAATTATTTCTTCTCCCCCTAAAATAAAATAGAAGCAGCAGATTTGGGAGGCAGAAGTAATCTGAGATATTAGTTCTGTATTGGACATTCTAAACATGAGAGGCCTATGGGCAGCCAAGAAGGGATTTGCAGTAGCTAGTTTCTGCATTCACAGATATGAATCTGAAACTCAATTTGAACTGAAGATAAAGATTTGAGAGTCATACTAAAACAAGAATATGAATGAGACAGGGGGAGTGTAAGATGCCCATGGAGGAGGCCCACAAAAGAAAAAGAGAAAATCAGTGAATTATTGGAGGAACCAAGAGAATGCAGTGATATGGTAGCCCCGTGATAAAATAATTTCTGGTAGAAAGGCATGGAAAACTGTGGGAAGCACCAAAATTATGTTGTTCCAATAAGAACTGAGAAGAATCTGATGGTTTTATAAATTTAGATATCTTTCATGCCCTTATTAAGATCTGTGAAAGAACTGGATGTCAGAATGGGAGGGGGGCTTGGTATACAGAGCATTAACTTTTTCATGAGTCAGGTTTTCCTCTGTCCTTCCTCATAGCCCACCTATGTGTTTATCTTGTTCAGATGGCTCCCCAATGAATGGTAATGATTCTCCAATTTACCACCATTACATGCATTACTCTTTTGGAATAAAGTCTCAGACACTAATGATGATCCCTACTCTAAGGTGATTATGTTTTTGCCGCTTATAGATTGATAGCACCTTTTAAACTAAGCTAGCTTTGAAATCCTTCTCTCCTCGTGAGATTGTAGAACAGCTTTGTCATGGCATTCTGGTGATTTTGTATATCTCTACATAGGTCATGTAGACAAGACTCAACCTCAGTATGACACATGTCTTGGCAGAATGCCCTGTGATCTTCTCTGGAACACAGCAACACAATCTTGTGAGGAGCTATCCCAAGTCCATTTCTCATTTGCCATGCTGGTTCCAGTGAGGCATCAGCTTCAGGTATAGCTTCAGACTAAAGAACTGTTCAGCTGTAGTTTAGAGTTTGCTCTTTGATGACAGAGCAACCCACCACTTGTATCATCTATCATTTGGCCCCTCTGGTTTGGTGTCATCCTGGGACTAGGGACATGTGAAGCTGAGGGCATGCTGATCTTGCATTGCTGTGTAAATAACTTTTCTAAATCCATTTGGGGTTGTTTTCACCTTACCAGCTGAATTTATGGAAGTGTGATAAGCCAACCTAGCAGCTGTCACCATGTTGTTGCTGAGGTACTACTTGACCACTTGGCACAGATCTGATCTAGGAAGTCCATAAATACTCCCCCAAAGAGTGAGCTCTGTTGAGCCTATGCCTGAATAAACTGGGCCAGTCCAGCCCTGGCCTAGTAAATTACCAGCAGCAGCAGCAGCAGCACCAGTACCTCGATTTCAAATTGGAAAAGATTGCATTTTCCCTAATTATTTGGGCTCCCTAAGTTAACCACATAATTAATTCAAAAAAATCTGTATTAATGTTGCAAGATAAAAAAAAACCCTGATCTAAATACTTTCTTCTGAGCTTTATTTTTTTACAAAAAAGATTTTAGGGAATTCCTTCATGGTAGGTTCATTTTTCTCTGAACATTTAGCAGTCTTCCTTGCTAGTGGCAAATGTGAACTGATACAATTGGTGCTAGATAAGTTCAGAGGTCCTGTTTGTAAATTCACAGGTACATCCCTATAGATCATATTTTTTAAATGTAAAAGGTGCTCAAGTAGATGGCAAATTATTTAATCCTTGGTTAATAACTGACAGTCTACAGATGATTGAAGACAGGGAGTGGGAAAGGAAGATTGCTTTCTTTCTCCATAGATTTTTGTCTTTTTCTCTGAAATGGGTTTTATTTACTTCCAGGAAAATTGGCGTATAATGGATGCTCATATCATGTGGAACAAATCACTTATTTTCACTGACCAGGAACTGTATCCAGAAAGAGAGAAAGGCATGTAAGTTTGTCACTATTTTTGACATTTTCTTGATTTTGAAAGGAAACTTAGTGATTCTGGTGATCTAAGTACTGAAAATATTTTGGTTTCATTAGTTTTTCTTCAGCACTGTTTCAAAGACTTTGTAGCATAATGCAAAGCTATCATTTATTGATTTTTCAAAAAGAGCATCTACTCTCTATATGCCCTGTGCTAAGCAGTATTAGAAAAATGAGCAAAACATGGTTGCTGTTTTCCAGTCCCATAAACCAAAGCATACCAATAGATATTTTTGATATAATGTAGCTAGCTAAATGATAGACATGTACAAAGGTATTTTGGGTATATTCCACAATACAGAAATATGAATGTATACCAAAAGAATAAATAAATAAGGATCTTTCTAGATTATAAGATGGCAATGTAATATACAATTGTATATTGGATAATGGGCTAAGCACCATAGGTAAACTAATGAATATAATGGATATGACTCCTGATCCTGTAGAGTTACAATGTGGTGGGAAATGTACACTGTACTAGTAAACAAACAATATATATATATATATATAAATACATAAATGCAAATCATAGAAAGTACTGATATGAAATGTACAAGGTGTAGTGATAGAGAATTGTTGGAATGAGGGAGAGAGGAAATTCATTAAGGTGATGAGAGAAGATTTCTCTGAATAGGTGACTTTTAGGCACAGTCTTAAGATAGAAGAATACAAGTAGGAGCGGTTTGGGTGGCTCAGTCGGTTGAGCATGTGACTCTTGATTTTGGCTCAGGTCATGATGTCAGGGTCATGAGATCGAGCCCTGCATCGAACTCTGCACCGAGCACAGAATCTGCAGGAGATTTTCTCTGTCTCATGGCCCCCACTCGAGCTCCCTCTATTTCTCTCAAGTAAAATACATACATACATACATACATACATACATACATACATACATACATATCTTTTTTAAAAAGGAGGAAAAATTCAAGCAGGTAAAGATCAGAAATAGCTTATTCAACGGAAGGGGAAGTAAAATCATGGGTGAAGTTCTTGTGGCAGTAAAGAGTTGGAGGCGATTGAAGAACAGAAAGGAAATCAGTATGGCTGAAACAGTGAATGGGCAAAGGCATAAGAGGCCGGAGAAATAGGATGGAGTTGGAGAATACAGGATCTTATAAGTCTATGTGGTAACTAGCTTAAAGTGCAGTGAAAAGCCATTAAAATTTGTAAACAGGTCAGTAACATGATCTGATTTATATTTATAAATTAAGGAGAGGGCTTCTTTTTCCAGAAAGATCAAGTAGAGATACCTTTCCTTATTCCTCCCACTAAATTAGACTAAAACCTGTGGACATTATATATAAAACAGACATAAGAAGACTTTGAAAGAAAAAGGACAAAGTAAAGTAGCATGGGAACTCAGACCCAAAGAATGACACGCTGGTGAGTTCTCTGGGTTTTGAATTTTTTGCTCATATAACACAGAGCTGAAGAAGCTGGCACCCTGGAAACATGGAAGGCACAAACAAACAAGTCCCAAGAAGAGCCTGATCTCTAGCTGAGTGATCAGGAAAGGGGCAGCTTAGCAAGGTAGAAAACACTGAAATAATAACTACTCTGCTCCAGCCAAATACCACAGAAAAACTGTGACCCCGTCCACACCTATGCCAGCAAAGGCGAAGTAGGGAGCCAAGACTTTTACTTTGCTAGGCTGTAGCAGGGCATTCCGATATCCTTTCAATGGTGGTGTGAGAGAAAGCCAGGAACTGGGACACTCATTCTTGCCAGGCAGTAATGACCCCCCCCCCCTTTTTCTTTTTTTTTTTTTTTAAATTTTTATTTATTTATGATAGTCACACAGAGAGCGAGAGAGAGAGAGGGAGGGGCAAAGACATAGGCAGAGGGAGAAGCAGGCTCCGTGCACCGGGAGCCCGACGTGGGATTCGATCCCGGGTCTCCAGGATCGTGCCCTGGGCCAAAGGCAGGCACCAAACCGCTGTGCCACCCAGGGATCCCCCCCCCCTTTTTCCATTGTCAGTGGAGCCTGAATTGCTACCTCTACCCAGCAGTAACAGAGTGTCTCCTTTCCTTCTGGGGTGGTGTCAGAGAAGTCCTTGTAGAGAGTCAAAAGAGTTTGATCACTGTCCAATAATAATGAGAATACCTCCCACTTCATGATATCAGCAGAGACCAAATAGTGAGCTTAAGTATTGAAATAACTCCTACCCTTCCCAGCCTCATAGGTATTAGTAGAAACCTGTAGGGAAGTTAGAACTCCATCCATGGCCCAGAAGTAATGAGAAGCCTCACTCTAAGGTGTCAATCAAGACTGTATAGGGAACTGGACGTTTATTAGCCCTGGCAGAAAGAAGCCAGCACCCTAGCTTCCTCTGCAGGAACAGTGTCATAACTAAAAGAGAAGGTTTATATTATTAGATCCAGAGAGTCATAACATGATACACAAAATGTTCAGATTTCAAATGAAATTCACTTGTCATACCAAGAACCAGGAAGATAACAAATTGACTGGGAAAAAAAGATAACAAAAATGTTAGAATTATCTGACATTTTAAAGCAGCTATCTTAAAAATGCTTCAATAAATAATTAAAATACATTTGAAACATATGATAAAATATGAGAAAATGTCAACAAATAAATAGAAAACAAAGAAGAAACAAATGAAATTTAAAACTGAAAAAATATAATAAAAAACGGATAGGCTAAATTGCAGAATGGAGGGGACTGAGGAAAGAATCAGTTAGCTGGAAGATAGAATAGTAGAAATTATTAAATTTTAACAACAAAGAGGAAAAATATTTAAAAAAAAGAACAGAGGCTCAGGGACCTATGGTACAAAAATAATAGCTCCCACAATCATGTTGTTGGAGTCCTATAGGAGAGGGGAAAGAGGGCAGAGTTGAAAAAGGACTCAAAGAAATAATGGCTAAAAACTTTCCAAATATAGCAAACAACATAAACCTATAAATTCAAGAGACAATGAATTCCAAACAAGTTAACCAAACAGATCTACACCAAGACATGCCATGGTCAAATTCCTGAAAAATAAAAGCAAAGAAAAAATATGTCAGCCAGATAGAAGCAATACCTTACCAATAGGGGGAAAATAATTTGGTAGCTGATTTCTTATCAGGAACCAGAGTCCAGAAGGATGTCAGCGAAATGGCTACCTGGAAACTCCAAGTTCTTTTTCCCCCCACAGAAACATTAATAAGCAACAGCAACAACAATAAACACCCCAAAAATTAAATGCAAGAACATGAATATGGATCCTTACCTTGTACTGTATATAAAAACTAACACACACACACACACACACACACACAAACTAACACAAAATAGATCAAAGACATAAATGTAAGAGCTAAAAATAAAACTCTTAGAAGAAAACATTGGAGACAATCTCCATGATATTGAATTTGGCAATGATTTCTTACATATGACAACAAAAGCACTGTCAATGAAATAAAAAAATAGATGAATTAAAAACATTTGTGCGTTAAAAAACATTATAAAGTGAGAAGACAACTCACAGAATGGCAAAAATGTTTACAAATCATATATCTGATCAGGAATTAATATCCAGGAGCACCTAGCTGGCTCAATTGGTAGAGCATGTGACTCTTGATTTCAGGGTTGTGAGTTTGAGCCCCACATTGGGTGTGCAGATTACTTAAAAATAAAATATTAAAAAAGGAATTAATATCCAGGATATAAAAAAGAACTCCTACAAGTTAAAAAACAACAACAACAACCCATCTAAAAAATGGGCAGAGGACTTGAATAGACATTTCTCCCAAGAAGATATACAATGGCCAAAAAGCAAATGAAAAAATGCTCACCATCACTAATCATTAAGGGAGTGCACATGAAAACCACAATGAGATACAACTTTACACTCATTAGGTGGGCAGCTATGAAAAAAGAAAATAACTGATGAGGATGTGGAGAAATGAAAACTCTTGTGCATTGCTGATGGGAATATGAAATGGTACAACCACTGTGGAAAACAGTCTGGTAGTTCCCCAAAATATTAAAAATAGAATTATCATATGATTTAGCAATTCTACTTCTAGTATATACCCAAAAAATTGAAAGCAGAGACTCAATCAGATACTTGTATACCAATGTTCACAGCAAAGTTATTCATAATAGTCAAAAGGTAGAAACAACCCAAATGTTCATCAACAGATGGATATATAAAAAAATATGGCATATACATACAATGGAATGTTTTTCAGCCTTAAAAAGATTTGGCGTTTGGGCCGCCAAGGTGGCTCAGTGGTTTAGCACCAACTTCAGCCCAGGGCATGATCCTGGAGACCCAGGATCGAGTCTCACATCGGGCATCCTGCATGGAGCCTGCTTCTCCCTCTGCCTGTGTCTCTTCCTCTCTCTCTCTCTCTCTCTCTCTCTCAAATAAATAAATAAATAAATAAATAAATAAATAAATAAAATCTTTAAAAAAAAGATTTGGAGTTACAAAACATGCTACAACATGGACGAACTTTGAAAACACCATGCTAAGTAAAAAAGAAGCCAGACACAAAAGGACTACTATTATAATTTCACCTATATGAGGTACCTAGAATAGGCAAATTCATAGAGCGGAATAGTGGTTATTAGGTGGTAGGGGAGGGAAGTATGGGGGTTGATTTTCTAATGGATAAGTTTGAGAAGTGGATAGTGGTGATAGTTGTACCACATTGTGAATGTACTTAATGCCACTGGCACTGAATTTAACACTTAAAATGGTTAAAGTTGTAAGTTTTGTTATGTCTATTTTATCACAATAAAAAAATACTTATAAAAGGCAAAAAAAGGAAGGAAACTATAGAGTGCAGAAAGTGTTACAACATTTTTCAAATGCTGAAAGGGCTGTCAACCCAGAATTCAGAATTCTATATACAGCAAAAATATCTTCCAAGAATGAGGGATAAATCAACATATCTTCAAATGAAAGAAAACTAAGAACTTTAGCTAGCAGATCTACTCTAAAAAAAATGGCTAAAGGAAATTCTCTAAACAGAAAGGAAATGATAAAAGAAGGAACCTCCAGAAGGAAGAAAGAACATGGTAAGCAAAAATATGGGTAAATACAATATGAACTTGCCTTCTCCTTTTGAGTTTTCTAAATTATGGTTGATTGTTGAAGCAAAAATTATAACACTGTTCTGAATTAGTTTTCAATGTATGTAGAGGATATATATAAGATTATTACAGTATAAACGGAGGAGAGTAAAGTCATACAAAGAGAGGTAAGGTTTCTAAACTTAAGTTTAAATGGTAAAATGATGATACCAGTAGTCAATAATAAGTTATGTATATATAATATCTAGAACAACCACTGAAAAGCCATATGAGATATACACTCAAAAACAGTATTGATAAAATGAGTTTCTAAAAAAATATTCATGTAACCCATAGGAAGACAGGAAAAAGAAAATAAATGAAAAAAAGAACAAACATAAAACAAAAAATAAACCAGCAGACTTAAGCTCCAACCTAATAATTACCTTACATACAAATGATGTAAGTACACCAATTAAAAGATTTACAGAGTGAATTAAAAAACATAACACAACTATATGTGGTCTATCAAAAGCTCTAAACATAATGATACAGGCAGGTTGAAAAGTAAAAGCATGGAAAAAGATATTTTCAGCAAATATAATTTAAAAAATTACAGAAGTGGGTATATTAATCTTGGATAAAGTTGATTTCAAGGAGGGAAGAAAACTAAAGGAGAAAAGTGAGAGTGCTGGTATATTCATCTTATGTGGGAAGGAGTCATAGGATACTTTATAGAATTGATGGAAAAGAAAATAAACATCTAAATATATTCCTTAAAGATACAATGGTAAGCTATTCAGAAGCTGAAAATAATCATATTGGGGGAATGAATGAACAGTAGAGGTATGTTATAAATTAGTTGAATCCTGTTCTGCTGTGGTGGAAAGTCCATGGATAATGTCCTAATTAGCAAATTTATTAATAGTGACAGTCAGCTTAAATGACTTAAAATGGGAGTACATGAGAGGGGCAAAGTACTATGGTTTTCTCATTTAAATCCTTTTATACTACTTGATTATTAAATCTTGTGTATGTATTTTAGCAAACATATAAAAATATTTTAAGTAAAACCAGAAGTCTCTGCTGTGACTGACTAGAGCATAAAGACTGAAATTCATTGCATGGTGGTTGAAATAATTTACAGCCTGACCCCAGTCTAGTTTTACCTCTCTATTTCTGGTCATTTCCTAGAATACTTTTTTTTTTTTTTTTTTTTACCACATCAGAAAACACTCTTCCTTCTCTTATCTCTTCATCTAGTACTCTTCTCACTCATCAAGACTTTATTGAAATGTAGCTTCCTCTATGGAGCCTTTTCCAAATAACTCCTCTACACCTCAAGGATGGAATTGTTATCTCCTTCCTAGCATTTTTTTTAAATTCCATTTTTATATGCAATGGGTATATATCTTTTGAATTTTAATAAGTAAATAGAAACAAATTCTAGGAATTCAAAAGAAAAGCATTTTACATATTCACAGGGGGAAAGTAAAGGACTTCTGCATGTAATAAGAAAATATAGGGACAACCACATTAAAAAAGGGACATTTGTTAGTAGGAAAGTACAGTCTGTCCCCCTGGCAATTCTAATGGAGCACATTTCATGACAACTCCTCCTCTCTCCCTGATTTCATGAAGATTCACCATATGTCTTCTAAGTCAGAAACCTTATTTTTAGAACAATATATTATTTCTAAGCTTGACTGAAGCAGCACATCTTTTTAGTTACAGGAGGTAAACTTTTTCCCGTGTCATACAATTATAAGTTAACCCAATTTTCATGGGATTTGGAATGGGATAGAAGAAACTGGAATCCATTGATAATGAGATTCTGACAGCATTTTCTTGTTTCCCAAGCAAATAACTTTTAGCTAAAGTCCTGTATGAAGGCATAATTACCAAGTCTTTTCCATTGGTGTGTGGCTACTTTTATATTCTATAAAAGCAATCTTATTTTTTGGTTTATTTCATGGTAGATTATGACCATTAAGGGAAAGAGTGAATTATTATTTATTTTCCTTTGAATGTGTCCAGATTTTAAGTTGGTATCAAGGATTGGTTGTTCTAATACAATGTTTCTTATAGTACCAGATGTCCAGAAATTTAGAAATAATGATTTGAGGCTTTACATCTGCTTATGTATTAATCTGAATGTGCGAATTCAAAGGCAAAGTTAAGGATATTTTCAGTAGCAAACGTTGATTTTCATTAAAGTATATGTTTTTATCAAAATTACCTCATAGAGCAGCTGCATAATTATGTTATTACAACTTCTATTAAAATAAATTTCATATAAAGTTATAAGAAAAATCATAAGCTTCCCAGGATATATAGAATTGCAAGTCAATATGATGTACTTAGAGAGCTAAATTAGGAGTGAGAAGAGTTGGGCCTTCTTTCTAAACTTGAGGTTCAGTGCTCTGTAATATTGGGAAAATCATATAATTCTACTAACCCTCAGTATTTTAATCTGCAAAATGGGGATTCCTATCTCTTAAAATTGTCATAAGGCTCAAATGAGAAAACACATTCAAAATCATTATAAACTACATACATGTAAGATATTATTTTTCAGATTACATAGAATTCATAGCACAGTCTTCTAAATATCCTCAAAATTGGCAGCCCTTTTTATCATTAAGGATAATTTTGATAGTCAAAATTCATTTGAGGCCATGTCTGCCCAGTAAAAGTTGATGTTCCAATTAGCTAATACTATTTTTGGTTAAGGAAGAAAATAAAGAATAGCTATAAAATGGACATTTTTTAAAGCATGCCACATAAAATTACTGAAGGCAATATTTTAAAAGTTTCCAGAATATTTTGAATTATATCAGCATCCCAAAGATAAATATTATGAAGGCTTAGCACTAATCAATTATATTTCTTTGGTTATGATTCTTAAAGGAATATGTTTATCTGCATTTTACTAATGTTTCCATATAAGCTTCTATATTATTTTATCTTAAATTTACATGTTTAAGATATCACCCTATGGAAGTTTAAGGTAGAACACATAATAATCAAGTAAAATTATGTTTGTAAAATGAGACATGCAAATTATTCAGTTATTATGTATTTTTTTCCAGTGTAGGTATAGAAAGGTAAATAAAAGATCATCACTCATAAACTATTTCTTTTGTCAGGATTATGAGTAAAGATTAGAAGAGGAAGGGAGATAATGGAAAGGCAAATGTTTGAATTACTAAATAGCACTTCACTATCAACATATTCAATTTTTAAAAAAGTTTTAATTTAAGTGAACTCTATATCCAACATGGGGCTTGAACTCATGACCCCAAAATCAGGAATCATAAACTCTTGGGACTGAGCCAGCCAGGTACTGCACTATCAGCATATTTAAATGAGCACCTGTGTAAAACAAAATTGTTTTAAAAGATTAAACCTTGCTTTTGTTCTCCATATATAGAAATACACTTTCTGCAGGCTGGATGAAAGTAAACTGTGGTTCAAGTTTCCCCATATCAATCTAGGTACCTGTAGTTCCTACATGGCATTGTCAGAATCTTCACATGGCAGGGGGAGACAGAAGTCATAGGATTATTATATGTATTTTCCTCAGAAAAATATTGTGCCATGCTTAGAAAATGTAGAACTTCACTTTCTTAATGGCACAATTTCTGGTATGCATAATCTCATGGAAAAAGAAGGTCCAACAACATACAAAATATATTCCTGAACAGGAAGATAAAATTGTAGTTAATAGGGGAAGATAGATTAGGAAGATGATGGAATTGACTAAATGCAATATTTAGTTTAAAAAATATTATTCAGAAATAGGAATGCCTGGGTGGCTCAGTCAATTAAGCATCCGATTCTTCAACTCAGCTCAGGTCTTGATCTCAGGGTTGTGAGTTCAAGCCTTGTGTTGAGCTCCACAGTGGGCAGGGAGCCTTCTTAGAAAGATACTATTCAGAAATTACATGAGGTACTCATTGTGATCTTGCTTTTGTGGAAGGGATATTATTTTCTAATTTGCAGTGTGTTCCTCTTTTATTATGGCTTTTCAATATTGTATTGATTACCCAATTTTTCTTGGTATAAATATGTGAAAATAGCAAGGCATTGCTCACTTCAGTAGCACATATAATGAAAATAGCAAGGCATTAGGTCTCTTTTAGAAACCGTTTAGCATAATCAGAAGTATTCTGTTAACATGAATATACCTGATTTTTAGTATTAAAAATATACTTGGACTCTAATGGAATCTTACTGAATTTTGGCTCAATATTCATATAAAAATGGAAAATCTTTTTAACACTAATTATTCTGTTGGCGTAAATCACAGAATAAGCAAAATAAAGCAAACATTCCTACAAAGATTTCTTATATCCATTTGACAAAGATGACTCCAACTGATACCTGCCATTTATACAACCGTGTTTTACATTCACTTTAAAGAATTAAATCGTTTGCTAACACTTCAGTTGTGCTTCTTAGAAGTTGGTTTCTGCAGATTAAGTATAACTGCCATTTTCACTGTATAGGGGAGGAAAAACGATTTTCCCTATAGCCTTCTGAGTTCTTAGCTGAGACCCCTGTAACCAAAGACAAATTAATTAAGAAAGGTAGCTTTAGAATTCAGGACTAAATACTATCTGAATAGGAAAAGAGGAAGCAGATTGTAGACCTCTTAGGGGAGAGTAAATGATTTTTAGGAAAGGTAGGCCCTTAGGAGAATAGTTGGGAGGTATGAGCATTTGTGACAAAGTTTATCTGAGTGTGGTGTGGACTTCCAGCTTTTTCTCCTGTGATAAGAGTCAGTTGTCTCTGCTTGATGAAATTCTGGGGAGGGGATTTGACAATTGAATTCCTTTTGGAGAATTTAACTTTTTTAAAAGATTATTTATTTATTTATTCATGAGAGACACAGAGAGAGAGAGAGAGAGAGAGAGGCAGAGACATAGGCAGAGAGAGAAGCAGGCTCCATGCAGGGAGCCTGATGTGGGACTCATCCAGGGACTCCGGGACCACGCCCTGGGCTGAAGGCAGGCACTAAACCACTGAGCCATCCCGGGATCCCCTGGAGGATTTAACTTTATAGCAGATAAGGGGAGTTCAGAGAAAACCTCTTTCTGCATTTGCTCTTTTTAAGCATCTTCAGGTCAAAATAATCAGTATACCAAGCAGCATATTTTGGGGTGGCATATTTTGCTACCCTTCATCATCTTACATAGTCAAGGCCTTGGAAGAAATCCATCTAGATTGGTAGAGGAAACCAAAAGCTTAAGGTAAGTGGAACTTGTGCCACATTTTCCCCATAAACTGTCTAGGAAAATAGTCTCAAGCAAGGAAATCTATGACAGTTTGACTTTGATGTTCTGCTTTAGTGATTTTTCTTTTCCCAAATGAGTAATCAAAGCCTGTTTTTTAAAAAAAGATTTTATTTATTTATTCATCACACACACACACACACACACACACACACACACACACACAGAGGCAGAGACATAGACAGAGGGAGAGGCAGGCTTCGTGTGGGGAGCCCGATGTGGGACTTAATCCCAGGATCCTGGGACCACGACCTGAGCCAAAGGCAGACGTTCAACCACTGAGCCACCCAAATGCCTTCAAGATCTGTGTTTTCAAATTCACTGATACGTAATGACTTCCTCAAACATAGATAGCAACTAAGCTCTACTATCAAGTAGTTTGGAAGGAAGACCAATATCATCAGTGGTAATTTGAATTGGGGTGAGCTGTTTTATCAGGTACAGACACTTTTTGTTGCATTAATCTGTGATTAAAGGCAGTAAGTTCGCATGCCTCAAACCCAGGCAACAAATATGACCAAGACATTTTGCTATTCAAGATAACTGAGAGTTGATGTACTGACACATCAACATCATGAGCAAAAGGTTTGGTTATTTCAGAAGAAAAACTTGTGATAGCATCATTATTCAAGAAAAATTTGTTATTACCTATAGAGATACATAAAAGATTTTTCCAGAACAAATAAGAGTCATTGAAGTAGAAGGCAAACCTCCTATAAAGTTGTTTGTCGCAATCAAACCGAGTGTAGGGGCTCACTGAAACAGAAGAAATGACCATACAATATGTTGTTTCCCATATACTTATCATATAAAGATTTTTGGGGGAAGTATTTGTACATACATAATCATCACTGAAAATGTTCATGAGAGTTGATCAAAATTTTCTTTTTAAAATTTTATTTATTTATTCATTTATTTACACATACAGAGAGAGAGGCAGAGACATAGGGAGAGGGAGAAGCAGGCTCCATGCAGGGAGCCTGACGTGGGACTCCATCCCAGGTCTTCAGGATCAGGCTCTGGGCCGAAGGCAGACGCTAAACCACTGAGCCACCCAAGCTGCCCAGAGTTGATCAAAATTTTCAATTCAGTTTAAAGCTGTTGGAGAAATGAGTACATATTTACCTAATGAGTACATATTTCTCAGGTTGCAAACTCATTTTTGATAGCTATGTGGGATCCCAGATAGGATCCTGGAACAGAAAAAAAGACATGCAAAAATGTGTGAATTTTGGATAAAGGTCTGTAGTTAATAATATTGTACCAATGTTAACTTCCTGTTTGTGATAATCAAACTATGGTTATATAAAATGTTAATTATAGGGAAAGCAGGTTGATAGATAAGGGATATGAGGGAGTTTTCTGTAGTACTTTTGCAACTTCTCTGTAAGTTTAACACACATACAGAAGGAGAAACTTTACTTTTTATATAATTAATCTCTAAATCAAGTCCCCAGAAAATTTTACCTAGTGACAGAAAAATTATATCTGAGAAAGTTCTATTTGGTCACAATCAGGTTAAGTTGGTCACCTTTGTTATTTTTCTTAAGAAAATTCACAAGTTTTGTCTTCTGCTCTCCAAGGTAGAGGTAAAGCTGGAAGGAAGCTTAAACAAATATATGAAAGTTTCCATAAAGTGGGCATATCTCCCTGTTATTCTTGATTTGGTTATGTCCTAAACTGACATACTCTATAATGTAACTCCTTCTGTCTAATCCCTGGGCCTATCCCCTACATACTGACATCTGCTAAAATCAAACTATATATCTTACTAGAGCCCTGACTACACATTCCTCTAGTTTGGTGGTCATTAGTATCACCTGTAGATCTCTTGAAGGTTCATTAACTATTTCTCTTCTTAGCTATTTAGCTCTTTAGAAACTTCCAGATGCTGTCACATGGAAATTCAGAGGTTTTCTCTGGCCCTCTCTAATATGGACAAACAATAGATATTGTACTCTTAATGGTTTGGAGGATTTTTCTTAAAGGTTTGCCATCTCCTTGGTCCTTTTATTTTAGATAGATTATTTATTTATTTATTTGTTTGTTTATTTATTCATGAGACACACACACATACACACACACACAGAGGCAGAGACACAGGCAGAGGGAGAAGCAGGCTCCATGCAGGGAGCCCAACATGGTACTCGATCCCGGGTCTCCAGGATCACACCCTGAGCTGAAGGCGGTGCTAAACCGCTGAGCCACCTGGGCTGCCCCATCTCCTTGGTCTCTATGCTGGATTTCTTTTTTAGTTGGGGAGAGAGAGCACATCTGTGAAAAGGGGGTGGAGGGGCAAAAGGAGAGGGAGAGAATCTTAAGCAGGCTCTATACCCAGTACAGAGCCCAATGTGAGGCTTGATCTCATGACCCCAAGACTGTGACCTGAGCCAGGGTCAAGAGTTGGATGCCCTCCTGCCTGAGCCACCCAGTTACCCCTACCCAGGATTCTTTATGCTCTCTTAAATATACTTAAGGCAGGATTGTATTTAGCACCTGGAGGAAAGGTCACTGTCCTCCACTACACCTGGCTGTTGTTTTTAGTCTTTAAGTTTTCCTCCCTGCTTTGCCCTACAGCTTCAAGGCTTTTATTTAATTTGTGAGAGGAGAAAACTTAGTAAGCCAGTATACTTTCTCAGTCTTTTAGTCTTATATATAGATCTTGGATTTTCTTTTTATTAACGTACAATTTAAATATATTAGCTAAATACTATATATGTACTGTTCAGTTTTGACAAATGCATAAACTTATATGACCTGTACAATTATTAAGACCCAGAACATTCCCATCACCATAAAAAGTTGCCTTGTGCCCCCATCTCAGTCGATGTACCTTGCAATGACCATGATCTGCTATCTATCATCATAGATTAGTTGTGTCCATTCTAGAATTTCAGATAAGCAAAATTATACAGTATGCATTTTCTTGTGTCTTGCCTTTTATTCAGTGTATTTTTGAGGTTTGTCTATGTTCAGGTGTAATTGTGTAGTCCATTCTTTCTTTTTTGTTTCTGAAATATCCCTGAGAGGAAATGTTATGAATCAAGTTTTTATACATTGTGTTTCATTTTAGTTAATACATGATTTTAAAGGCATATATTTGTGTTTTAATTTTAGGCTGTGTATTTAGTTGATCAGTATTGGTCTGTTTGTGGTTTGTAACATATCCAATAATGAAACTCTATCTTATAATTTTGTACAATAGGAAATTAGGATGGATTTTTGATAGGAACCAATTAAAGGTTGAGTGTTGCCTCCATCATAATTTTTATATATCTCTAAGACATTGAGAAATGAAAAAGGCTTTAAGCAGTTGTCAAATGAGATATGGAGGAACAGCATGTTGATGTCAGCTAAAACAAAATATTGGGAGACACTTGACAGAGCAGCTGTGATATTAATATATTGCACATATAAGCATTGAAATAACTCCTGATAAAGTTGTATATACTTCTGTTCGGGAGGTCTCCAGCTTCACTGGTGGACTCTAGCTTCACTAGATTCTTTAGCACCTTCTAGACATCAATTGTATATCTTAAAACCATCAAATATCAAAGCCTTTAGTACTTATTTCAGGTTCTCCACAATACTGGTAAATTTTAAAATCCATTTTTAGATTTAAAAAATTGGCGGTCAATACACCCATCTTGCCTCCTTCATGCCATCATGTGCAGTTTTTATAAGTATCCATCCTAACTCTAATCAGCAAATTGAAGGTCAAAACACATATAAACCTCCAAATACATAGAAGGAAAGAATTTGGTAAAATTAAGTATTGAATCCTGGTTTAAAAAAAATTCTAGTATGGTACAAACAGAAAACATTGTCTTCTTAAAACAACTCTTTGGGAGACTGCTTGTTCTAGCAAGATGAAGTAGCTTCATTCTAGGTTTTCCCTCTTAAAACTAAAAATACCTGAACATGGCACAATCAGAGAGCGAGAGAGAGAGAACCTGAAGAGTAGAAAGAAGAAGGGTGACAGCCTAGGTACCTTGTGCATTGAGGAAGGACATAATGGGTTTCCTGGTTGCCTCCCAAAAGTTTTGGTCAGGACATGGCAGAAGCCTCCAACCTAGAACTGCCAACAGGCGAAGGCAAAAAAAAGTTTTAAGTAAAACCTTTTTGTATTCTCTAGCCAAAGAAACCAGAAAAGGGTGGCCTAAGAACAGAAAGCCGTTTTGACAATACCCACTCTATACCAGACAACCAGCAAGGGAACTAGTACACCTCCTCCCCCATGGTTTCAGTGGTGTTCTACTTGGTGCAAGTGGCATTCTGATTTCTCCACTAGGTGGCGTTAGCAAGCTGAGTGGGGATCTGAAACCATGGCAGTTAGCCTGATTTTCTTGTAGAAGCAGTAATGGTTGGCCCACTTGGGCAGTTGATCCCCACCTGGTGGAAGCAGGCGCTGCTCTAATTCCCCTCCAGGGTTCTGTTGGTGGGGCTGAGTAGTGAGAGGATTTTCCATCTACCACCTGGCAGAGCAGGCAGTGCTCAGATTCCCCCAACAGGATAGTTTCAGTGTACTTCAGATGTAAGCTGGGCCTCTAGTCATATTTAGCAATACTGAGGCCTAATAAGATGGTGGGGGTTGGGGCTTGTCAATACTAGGCTTTACTTCCCCCTCCATGTCACAGGGCTCAGTGGAAAGTTGAGTCTCTACCCCATCTGGGATCAATGAGACTGAATAAGGTGGTTCAAGTTAGGGCTAGTAAGCTCTCCACTTTCCACCTACCTTTGATGTCAGTAAAGCCAGTACAGAGCTGAACTTTCAAACTTACCCAGTAGAATTGAGAGTGAATGATGTGGTGTTAAGCAAGGCTAGACAGCACTTCTCTTCCTTCACTAATAGCGTCAAAGGGGCCCAGTAGAAAGCTGAGCCTCTACACCCACCTGCCAGTGTCCTACTTTCACTGAAAAGGTATCAGCAGGAATGAAGGAGGAGCTAACCTTCCACCCCACTTATCTGCAATGAAGCAGTGTGAGTCAGTGCCCCCACTTTTGCCAGGGTGGAGTTGGCAGGACCCAGTGGAAAGCATAACATATACTTCACCAGGTTTGGAAGTTATACCTCAACAGGTGGACTGCCTGATAAAGTAAAGAAGATCAAATAGAATCCATAGTCTCATAAGGCAATTTCCAACATGTTAAGCATATAATTTTTAAAAAATCAGTACAGCAAGAACCAGGAAAATAAAATATTAAAGATAAAAAACAATAAATGGATGTATATTAATCACATCAAAAGGAGTCAGATGGTGAAATTATCTGACAAAATTTTAAAAGCAGGCATCACAAAAATATGGTAAGCAATTATGAATTCTCTTTAAAAATTGAAAATCTCACCAAAGAGAAAGAAACTGTAGCAAAAAATAGAAATGATAGAATTAAAAATACAATAATCAAAATGAAAAACTCAATGGGTTAGTAGTAGAGAAAACAGAATAAGTGAACTACAGGAAAGTAGAATTTATCCTATCTCAACATCAGAGAGAAAACAGATTGAAAAAAATCAAACAGTCTTAGGGACCTATGGGACAATAGCAAAAGACAACATTTATGTCATCAGACTTCCAAAAAGAGTGGAGAGAAACAGTTGGACTGAAATATTATTCCAAGGAATAATGGCTGAAAATGATCCAACTTTGGCAAAAGAAAACTACAGATTCAAAAAGCTGAGCAAACCCCAAATAAAATAAACCGACAAAAGTTCATGTCATGACACATCATAATTAGTCTTCTGAATACTAAAGACAAAGGAAAAAAAAATCTTGAAAACAGCCAGAGAGAAATGTTCCATTAAAGGGAAACAGTGTTTGGTATTTCGGCAGATTTCTAATATGAGATTATGGAGATCAGAGTAAGTGGCACATTTTTTAAGCACTGAATTAGAGTTGTCAACAGCAAGCTTTATATCTGACAAAAATATCCTTCAGGAATGAAGGGGCAAAAAGACATTCTGGGGACAATGGAAAACTAAGATAAATATTTGTTAGCAAATCTTCCATTAAGAAATGGCTAAAGTAACTTCCCTAATCAGAAAGGCAATGATAACAGAAGGCTTAGAACTTCAGAAAAGAAAGAAATTGCATTTGTAAAAATAGGGGTAAATATAACAGATTATCCTACTTCTCATGAATTTCTTAAATCATATTTGAAGGTTGAAGCAAAAATTATAACACCAGCTGCTGTGGTGCTTAACATATGTACAGGACATACTTAAACAAATATATTTTTAAAGTGATGAGGATAAAGGGACTTAAATGGAAGTCATGTTTCTATACTTAACTCAAAGTGGTAAAATGTTGAAAAAAGCACATTGTGACGTTATGTATGTATATTATAATACCTAGAGCAAATGCTAAGAAAACTATACAAAGAAATGCATTCAAAAACAGTATAAATTTATCAGGAAAGAACCCTTAAAAATGTTCAAATACCCCACTAGGAAGTAAAAGAGAATAAGAGAAATGAAAAACAAAACAAATAATAAAATGGACAGCTTAAGCCATAACATATCGATAAATAAGTGTAAAATGTTTATATACACCAATTGAAAGAGATTGGAAGAATAGCTAAAAAAAATCCTCACAATCCACTTCCAATTTCAAGTCCAACATGTAAAGGGCTTAGAAGTTGTCATTTCTATCCTTACAAGAAAAAAACTGAAGAGACTGGAAATCAACAATGTATCCTAGATCAGAGAATTGTAGTCACAGGGCAAATGATAGATCATTTAACTGGAGAGACAGAGGAACACAGGATCAAAGCTTACTAGTATCAGAAGCTGCAGTTGAAATCTGGTAGGAACACATAAAGGATCATTGACAAATTGCTGGAGACCAAGAATGGACTACCTTAAGAGATAAAAACTCCTAAGGACTCAGCCCTGGGGTGGGGTGGGGGGCATCCATACTTCTGTGAGTTGTATTTCCAGGAGCCTACCAGATTCTCAGGGTAGAGATTGGAGAAAAATCCCCTTTTGATTTTGGCAAAAGAAGGAGAAGTTATTATTTTGAAATATGCCCAGAGCATTATGTTCTCATTAATAAAGACCTTGTCTTCAGAGAAACTATTTTACCAGATCCTAATCTACATGGATTTTACCAGAGCCTAACAATATGGAAGAAGGGAAATACCCATCTCCAGCCCCCTCTAGCCGTCCTGTTTCACTTAAAGAAGGGCAAAGAGCTGGGAAGCTCTCATGAAGGTTACAGCCCAGAAACACAGGCCAAGTAAAAGATGAAGATCTCTTTCTAGGGATACATAATGCTTCTCCTTCTCCCACATCTTTCCATAATATCAATATGGCTCTTCTGTAATAATAGGGGATTGCAGCTTAAGAAACTATAAGGCTCAGGCTGTATTTAAGAGGGAATTTCTGGGGAAACGCAAAGACAACAGAGAAGACAAAGACAAGGGAGCTACAGGAAGTCTTAGTCTCCCATACCTATAGTTATAGTACATCATAAATGCAGCCTGCCTCCTTGTCAGATAAATGTAAAACCTTATACTACAGGCCTGTTCACCTCAGTTCCTTTCCTGACACATTGTGTTTGGCTTTCATAAATAAAAAACAAAAACAAAAACAAGGCATGTAAGACGGCAAAATGAAACAAAAATATAAACCAAAAAAATCACTCTAAAGAGTCAAGCATCAGAAAATGACCCATATATGGCAGAGATTTTGGAATTATCACAGTGAGAATTTAAAATAACAAGTGTTAATATCCTAAGGGCTGTAGCAGAAAAGTGGGTATGTGCAAAAATAAATAGGTAATGTAAATAGATGAATGGAAGCTAAGAAAGAATCAAAAGGAAATTCTAGAAATGCAAACAAAAATGAAGAATACCTTTGGCAGATTCATTAGTAGACATGACATAGCCAAGGGGTTAGTGAGCTTGAACATAGATGAGTAGAAACTTCCCAAACTGAATATATGGGGTGATTATAGCTTATGTATAAGTGCAATAAATGACAGCAGTGTTATAAGGGATGTAAAAGGGATGAATTGGTAATACTATACTATAAGGCACTCACTCTACCTGAGGAGTGTAGAGTGTTATTTGAACATGTACTGGAATTAATTATAAGTGTATATTTCAACCACTAACTTAAAGGCTGAGACTGTCAAAGTGGATAAAATAATAAGACCCAAGTATACCACAAAAGGCAGAAAAAGAGTGGAAGACAAAAATAGAAACAAAGAATAGGGCAATACATAGAAAACAACAATAAATAATGCTATTATTCCAACTACATCAATCACTTTAACATCAGTGGTCTGATTGTACCAATTAAAAGACAAATATTGTCAGAGTGGATCAAAAAACAAGACCAAAGTATCTCTACAAAAAAAATCTGCCTTTAAATAAAATACATCAGTGTATTTTATGGGACCAGCATTACCCAGATAACAAAACCAGACAAGGATACCACAAAATAAAGAAGGAAAGAGAGAGAGAGAGAGAGAAAGGGAAGAAATTATAGGCCAATGTTTCTGATAAACATAGATGCAAAAATCTTCAAGAAAATATTAGCAAACCAGATTCAACTATAAATTAAAAACATGATACAGCATGATTAAGTGGAATTTATTTCAGGGGTTGCAGGGATGTCTCAACATCCACAAATCAATGTGATATGCCACAATAAAATGAAAGATAATCATCATATAACCATCTCAATAGAAACATAAAAAGCATTTGACACAATTCAACATCCATTTATGAGAAAAACTCTTAAAAAAGTAGATGTAGAGCAAATGCATGTCAATGTAATAAAGGCCACATGTGATAAACCCAGAGCTAATATAATACTTGATGGTGAAAAACTGAAAGCTTTTTATCTAAGATCAGGAATAAGACAAGGATGTCTACTCACTCTAATTTAATTCAACATAGTATTAATTATCAACATAGTATTAGGTAAGAAAAATAAATGAAAGCAATCACATTGGAAAGAAAGAAGTAAAATTGTCATTATTTACAGATTACATGATACTATATATACAAAATCTTAAAGACCACCAAAAAACTGTTGAAACTAATGGATGAGTTAAGTAAAGTTGCAGGATATAAAATTAATATTAAAAAATCTGTTGCATTTCTATATATTAACAAACTATTGGGGCACCTGGGTGGCTCGTTTGGTTGGTAGTCTGCCTTCGGCTTGGGTCATGATCCTGGAGTCCTGGGATTGAGCCCCACATTGGGCTCCCAATTCAGCAGGGAATCTGCTTCTCCCTCTGACCCTCCTCCCCCTCATCATTTCTCTTGCTCAAATAAATAAATCTTAAAAAAAATTTAAAAAGCAAACTACCAGAAAAAAATCAAGAAAATAATCCTATTTACAGTCATATCAGAAACAAATACCTAGGAATAAATTTAACCAAGGAGATGCAAGGCCAGTACACTGAAAACAATAAGGCATGGATGAAAGAAATTGAAGAAAACACAAATAATGTAAGTGATATTTTATGCTCATGGATTGGAAGAATTAATATTAAGATGTCCATACTGTGTAAAGCAATCTACATTTTTAATGCAATCCTTATCACTTCCAGTCATTTTTCATAACACTAGAACAGATAATTCTAAAATTTATATGGTACCACAAAAGACCCAGAATACCCAAAACAATCTTGAGAAAGAAGAACAAAATCAGAGGTACCATGTTCCCTGGTTTCAAAATATGCTACAAAACTATAATTATCAAAATAGTATGGTAGTGGCACAAAAACAGACACATAGATTAACAGAACAAAACAGAGAGCCCAGAAATAAATCTATGTAAATATGGTAGATTCAACAAAGGGGGCAAGAATATGCAATGGGGAAGGAACAGTTTTCTTTAACAATTGATGCTGAGAAAATGACAGCTACATGCAAAAGAATGAAACTGAACCACTGTCTTACAACACATATAAAAACTCAAAATGAATTAAAGACCTGAATTAAGACCTGAAACTATAAACCTACTACAAGAAAATGTAGGCACTAAACTTTTGGACATTGGTCTTAGCAACATTTAAAAAAAAATCCATCTCCTCAGGCTAAAACAAAGTCAGAAATTTTTAGAAATGGAACTACATCAAACAAAAAAGTCTTTTGCACCATGAAGGAAACCATAAACAAGAACAAAAAGGCAGCATACTGAATGGTAGAAGATATTTGCAAATCATGTATTCAGTAAGGGGTGATTATCCAAAATATATAAAGAACTCATAAAATGAAATACCATAAAAAACAATCTAAAATATGGGCAGAGGATCTAAATAGACATTTTTTTCAAAGAAGATACAGATGGCCAGGAGACACATGAAAAGATGTTCAACATCACTAATCATCAGGGAAATGCAAATCAAAACCATAGTGAGAGATTACCTCACACCTGTAAGGATGGGTGTTATCAAAAGAAGACCAATAAATAAATAAATAAATAAATAAATAAATAAATAAATAAATAAAAACAAAAACAAGTGCTGGCAAGTTTGTGGAGAAAAGGGAAACCCTCATGCACTGTTGGTGGGAATGTAAATTGGTGCAGCTCCTATGGAAAATAGTAAGGAAGTTCCTTAAAAAAATTAAAAATAGAACTACCATACGATCCTGCAATTCCACTACTGGGTATCTATTTGATGAAAATGAAAATACTAATTCAAGAAGATATATGCACCCCTATGTTCATTGCAACATTAATCACAATAACCAAGATATGGAAACAACCAAAGTGGATGTATTGTTGAAGAAGATGTGGTATATGTATACAATGGAATACTATTACTCAGCCATAGAAGTATGTCAAAAGAATGAAATCTTGCCATTTGTGACAACATGGATGGACCTTGAGGATGCTAAGTGAAATAAGTCAGAGAAAGACAAATACCACATGATTTCACTTATATATGGAATTTAAAAAACACATGGAATTTAAAAAACCTAGACACATAGGTACAGAGAACAGATTGGTGGCTTCCCGGGGAGAAGGCAGATCTTATGGGAGATGAGATGGGTGCAAGAGTTCAAGTACAACTTCCATTTATACAAGAAATAAGTCATAGGGATGTAATGTACAGCATGGGGAGTATAGTCAATGCTACTATATTGACTTTATATGGTTATAGATGGCAACTAGACTTAGTGTGGTGATCATTTCATAATGTGTATAAATGTCAAATTACCATGTTGTACAGCTGAAATATTACATGTAAATTGTACATCAATAAACTCCCAGCCCTGACACCCCCCACAAAAAAAGCACAAAATGGTTCAAAGTTGGAATGGCCCATGGCAAGTGGTAAATCTTCAGTATGAGAAGACAGCACCAACCTAGGCTTGAGGATTTCCTTTTTTTTCTTTAAGATTTTATTTTTAAGTAATCTCCATACCCAATGTGGGGCTTGAACTCATGACCCCTAGATCAAGGGTCGCATGCTCTACTGATTGAGCCAGTGAAGCACCCCAAGGCTCAAGGATTTCTAACAGATTCAAGGGTAAATCCCATTGTCAATCTCATCAATTCCAAAGCACAAATTTTTACACTTTATATCTCTGTAATTGGAGTGAATCTCATAATCGAGGTATTAAAATCGAGGTACAAATTTTAGGATTGTTTTTTTCCAGTTCTGTGAAAAATGCTGTTGATATTTTGAAAGGGATTGCATTAAATGTGTAGATTGTTTTAGGTAGTATAGACATTTTAATAATATTTGTTCTTCCAATCCATGAGCATAGACTGTCTTTCTGTTTCTTGTGACATCTTCAGTTTCTTTCATCAATGTTTTATAGTTTTCAGAGTACAGGTCTTTCACTTATTTGGTTAAATTTATTCCTATCTCTTATTATTTTTGATGCAATTTTAAGATTGTTTTCTTAATTTCTCTTTCCTCTGCTTCATTATTAGTAAATAGAAATGCAACAGATTCCTGCACATTAATTTTGTATCCTGCAAGTTTACTCAATTCATGTATCAGTTCTAATAGTTTTTTGGTGGAGTCTTTTAGGTTTTGTATATATAGTATTATGTCATCTTCAAATAGCGAAAATTTTACTTCTTCCTTACCAGTTTGGATTCCTTTTATTTCTTTTTGTTGTCTGATGGCTGTGACTTGGATTTACACTACTATGTTAAATAAAAGTGGCAGGAGTAAAATCCTGGTATTTTAATTTGGGATTAACTTTTTTAAAAAAGTCCAAGTTGGGAGGTGTCTGGGTGGCTCAGTCAGTTGAGCATCTGACTTCAGCTCTGATTTTGATCCTAGAGTGCCAGGATTAAGATAGAGCCCTTCATCTAGCTCCCTGCTCAGTGGGGAGTTTGCTTCTCCCTTTTATGCCCCTCCCCCTGCTCCTTCTCTCCTTCACTCATTTTTACTCTCTTTCAAATAAATAAAAAAAAATTTTTTTAAAGTCCAAGCTGGTTGCTTGATGATAAAAAAGTCACATAGCAAATTAAATTGCCTGTTTGATGAAGACAGATTGCTTGACTTTGCAAAAATGATACTGTTTAAAGAAATATCTTTTAATAGAAAATTGTCTTATATATAATAATTTTGTTTTCTTTATTAAAACAGAGGAATAGAAAATGGAAAGCTTACGCAATCATTCTGCAAGTTCATTGGCAAAATGAATGAACGTGTGTTTTCGTTGCTCTGTGGAGACAACTTGACCTAATTGAAAGAGAAATGTGATGCCTGGTGACAGAACTGAATAATGATCTTTTAGAAAAAGAGAGTGGAATAATTATCCATCTTCTGTATTTCTTCCACATAGAATTTATGATGACTGTTTCAACCCTGGGAAATAATTCATGCCCTATGAAAGTCCAAAGCAGAAACTCTAATATTAGCAGTTTAATTCAGAGCCTTTATTAGTAAAACAAGCACTTCTTTACCATCACAATCACTGATAAATCTGGAACTGTCCTTCATCTAGAATGGTAATATTACTGCATTACTATCTATAAGACATGCACTCTAAGGTCAGTTTTGGTTTTTGGTTATTTGTTCTCATTTTCGGCTTGTGCTTTTAAATTTTTTTGTTTTTGTTTTCCTAGTAACTGCTTAAAATTTTTTCTTACCTATGCATAATCCCTAGCTGTTTTCCTTCTGACCAATGAATTTATTTATTATGGTGAATCTGTAGGCCAGAAACAAATTGATGCTAAAAAGGTATACAAAAAAAAAAAAAAAATCCATCAACTCTGCCTCCTTACCTGATAGCTAAAATAAGACGCTCTTCCCAATTATTTGCTCATTTCTCTTTAGTACTCAGGAAATTGTGAGCTCCCTTGAGAATTAATTTTATCTTTGTATTCTCAGTTCCTAGATTATGTACTCAATAAATGTTACTTTGTATAGTGGAACATCTATGCTTCAGAACAGTGTTATTATCAATGGAGCAATATCAGTTATTTGACCAGGTTGCTAAAGCAAGTTCATGGAAAAATACAGAAGGTGAAAGTACGTTTTTTTTTTAAGATTTTATTTATTTATTCATGAGAAACACAGAGAGGAGAGAGAGAGAGGCAGAGACACAGGCAGAGGGAGAAGCTCCATGCAGGGAACCCGACATGGGACTCGATCCCGAGTCTCCAGGATCAGGCCCTGGGCTGAAGGCGGCCCTAAACCACTGAGCCACCGAGGCTGCTCTGAAAGTACTTTCTTAATTGAGTTCTTACCCTTGTTATCATTGGAATGGTAGTTTTCACAAGTTTAATTTCAAAACCAGTGTGTAATGTTTTATATTCCTTTAATGTACAAGAAATGTGTCCTATGGTAGAATGATTAAAATTGTTAGGGGGTCAATTATATTGCCAAGTTCAGCTTCATGTAAGTAAACCCAACAAGCAGTCATTCAGTTCACTTGATAAACATTTACTGAATCACAGGTTGTATGTTAAATGTTGTGGATACAAAGATAAATGAGATATAAACCCAAGTTTTAAAATACTGCACAGTCTAGTCAATCAAAGAGATTCCTACAGTAAAAGAGCTGTATGGACAGGCTATTATGAAACAGAAGAGGGTTGGCATCTATTCCATCCCAGAGGGCTCAGAGAAGTTTTCCTAAGCTGAATCTAAGAGAATGAGTAGAAAGTAGGCAGAAAGGATGGTTGAAGCAAAAACTTAAAAACAGAAAGTACATGGTATGTGGGAGGAAATGTAAACGTTTATGTGTCACAGAGGCATAGTGAATAAGAGTGACAGAATATGTCAGAAAAAAGCAAGCAGTAGCTGATGTAGAGAAGAAAGGCAAAAGAAGTGTAGAAAAAAATTAAATTTCCCTATAACGTGCAGCCCATTGATAAGTACTTAAGATAGGCAGAGTGACCTTCCTCAAGGAACTCAACTGCCTCGATGTTAACTTTGCTAAAGGTGAAAAGCAACCTTAGCCCTACCTCCAGGATCCTGTAAGTCTTCTGTAACATATAAAAATCCTTTTGGAAACTTCCTTTATCTTAATACCCCCCCCAAGATAATATGTTAGCAATCATCCTCCAAACATATGGTCCACTGATATACATCTGAAGAGTCTCATGACTAATGTTTTACTATACAGTAGTAAAAATGACCTTATCTTAATAGCAGCTAGCCCCTCAAGGTCCTGAAAACCTTGCTTTCAAATTCTTTAGAGACTTATGCTATCCCTACCCCCTTCCCAACTTAAAAGTATATAATCAGTCACTCCTCACAACCCCAGTGCAGCTCTTTCTGCCCATGGATCCTGTCCCCATGCTTTAATTAAATCACCTTTTTTGTACCAAAGACATCTCAAGAATTTCTTCTTGACCATTTGCTCCTGAACCCCAATATTTCACATTGGTAGCTAGATAGTAGAAGACTGAATTTTCCATATTACAGAATTTGAAGTAAAGGAAGCCCTCAAAAAGTTTTAAGCAAAGCAATGACAGGGTTTGGTTTGCATTTTAGATAGATCATTTGAATTGGGATGAGGATGAATTTGAGGAGTGTACTATTTAAGATAGGGAAAGCAGTCTTATAATAATATAGGTGAAAGATTGTGAGGGCTTGAATTTGAAAAGAAAAGGGATGAGTTCCAGAAATATTTAGCAGGGTTTGGTGATTGATGGGATGTGGGCTGTGAGAAAGAGACTCACAGGTTTCTAACTGAGGTAGATAAGTGATTGTACTGCTTACAAAGGAGTTACAGAATGAAAAAAAGTAGAAGGTTTGGGAGAAGGATAAGAAGGTAAATATACATGGCGAATTTGAGATAATGCTGGGGCATCTGATTAAAACTGTGTATCAGACAGCTAGGTATGTAAATATCACTCCATGATACTTTGGCAGTTAAAACTATGATAGTGGAGTTGCTGGGTGAACAGAGAACATGTTAAGAGGAATAGTAACATAAAAGATAGCAAGAGAAGAATTTCAAGGAGGAGCTAATTTACTAATATGCCAAACACAAAGAGACCTAAGTGGATAGGAACCGAAAATGCCCAGTCATATTTGATAATTAGCAGGTTTTCTAGAACATAATGAGAGAATTTTCAGTAGGGATAAAGGCAGAAAGCTGGCTGTATTAGTTTCATAGATAAATAATAGGTGATGAAGTAGAGTTGAGTTTAGACTTTTTACATGTAATTTGTTAGATTAACCATAAGTATTTCAGTATTATGGTACTATTAATTCAATCTTATATTCTAATTGTTCATTGCTAGTATATGAAATATAAGTAATTTTTAAATTTAAATTCAATTAGCCAACATATAGTACAACATTAGTTTCAAATGCAGAGTTCAGTAATTCATCAGTTATGTACAACACCCAGTGCTCATCACATCACTTGCCCTCTTTATTACCCATCACCCAGTTACCCCTTCCCCCACCAACCTCCCCTCCAGTGACTCTTAGTTTGTTTCCTATAGTTAAGAGTCTCTCATGATTTGTCTCTCTCTGATGACTGATGACTTCCCATTCAGTTTTCCCTCCCTTCCCCTATGATCCTCTGCACTACTTCTTATATGCCACGTATGACTAAAACTATAGAATTGTCTTTCTCTGATTGACATATTTCACTCCACATAATACCCTCTGGTTCCATCCATGTCAATGTAAGTGGTAAGTATTCATCCTTTCTGATGGCTGAGTAATATTCCATTGTATATATACTATGTCTTCTTTAACCATTTATCTGCCAATGGACATCTTGGCTCTTTCCACAGTTTGGCTATTGTGAACACTGCTGCTATGAACATTGGGATGTATGTGCCCCTGCTAATCATGACATTTGTATCTTTGGGGTAAATACCCAGGAGAGCAATGCTGGGTTATAGGCTAGCTCTATTTTTAACTCCTTGAGGAATGTGCATACTATTTTTTGGAGTGGCTGTACCAGCTTGTAATCCCACCAACAGTGTAAGATGGTTCCTTTCTCTCAGCATCTGTGCCAACATTTGTTGTTTCCAGACTTGTTAATTTTAGCCATTCTGACTGGTGTGAGGTGGTATCTCATTGTGGTTTTGATTTGTATTTCTCTGATGCCAAGTGATGTGGAGCATTTTTTCATGTGTCTGTTGGCCATTTGTATGTCTTCTTTGGAGAAAAGTCTGTTCATATCTTCTTCCCATTTCTTGACTGTATTATTTGGGTTTGGGATGTTGAATTTGGTAAGTTCTTTATAGATCTTGGATACTAGCCCTTTATCTGATATGTCATTTGCAAATACCTTCTCCCATTCTAGAGGTTGCCTTTAATTTTGTTGACTGTTTCCTTTGCTGTGTAGAAGCTTTTAATCTTGATGAAGTCCCAATAGTTCATTTTTGCTTTTCTTTTCCTTGCCCTTAGAGATGTGTCTAGCAAGAAGTTTCTGCAGCCAAGGTCTCAGTTTTTCCCCATTGAGAATGATGTTTGCTGTGGGCTTTTTATAGATGGCTTTTATGATATTGAGATATGTTCCCTCTATCCCTACACTATGGAGAGTTTTAATCAAGAAAGGATGCATGCTGTATTTTATCAAAAGCTTTTGATCAGTTGAGAGGATCATATGGTTCTTGTCCTTTCTTTTATTGATGTGATGTATCACATTAATTGATTTGCAAATGTTGAACCACCCTTACAGCCCAGGAATAAATCCCACTTGGTCGCAGTGAATAATCGTTATAATGTATTGTTGGATCCTACTAGCTAGTATCCTGGTGAGAATTTTGAAATTCATGTTCATCAGGGATTTTGTTCTGTAATTCCTTTTTAGTGGGGTCTTTGTCTAGTTTAAGGATCAAGGTAATGCTGGCCTTATAGACCAAGTTTGGAACTTTTCCTTCCCTTTCTATTTTTTTGAAATAGCTTCAGAAGAGTGGGTATTAGTTCTTCTTTAAATGTTTGGTAGAATTCCTCTGGGAGGCCATTAGGCCCTGGACTCTTGTTTATTTTTTTTTTTTCAGCTTATTTTTTATTTTTTTTATTTTTTTTAATTAATTTTTATTGGTGTTCAATTTACCAACATACAGAAAAACACCCAGTGCTCATCCCGTCAAGTGTCCACCTCAGTGCCCGTCACCCATTCCCCTCCAACACCCGCCCTCCTCCCCCTCCACCACCCCTAGTTCGTTTCCCCGAGTTAGGAGTCTTTATGTTCTGTCTCCCTTCCTGATATTTCCCAACATTTCTTCTCCCTTCCTTTATATTCCCTTTCACTATTATTCATATTCCCCAAATGAATGAGAACATACACTGTTTGTCCTTCTCCGACTGACTTATTTCACTCAGCATAATACCCTCCAGTTCCATCCACGTTGAAGCAAATGGTGGGTATTTGTCGTTTCTAATTGCTGAGTAATATTCCATTGTATACATAAACCACATCTTCTTTATCCATTCATCTTTCGATGGACACCGAGGCTCCTTCCACAGTTTGGCTATTGTGGCCATTGCTGATAGAAACATCGGGGTGCAGGTGTCCCGACGTTTCATTGCATCTGAATCTTTGGGGTAAATCCCCAACAGTGCAATTGCTGGGTCGTAGGGCAGGTCTATTTTTAACTCTTTGAGGAACCTCCACACAGTTTTCCAGAGTGGCTGCACCAGTTCACATTCCCACCAACAGTGTAAGAGGGTTCCCTTTTCTCCGCATCCTCTCCAACATTTGTTGTTTCCTGCCTTGTTAATTTTCCCCATTCTCACTGGTGTGAGGTGGTATCTCATTGTGGTTTTGATTTGTATTTCCCTGATGGCAAGTGATGCAGAGCATTTTCTCATGTGCTTGTTGGCCATGTCCATGTCTTCCTCTGTGAGATTTCTCTTCATGTCTTTTGCCCATTTCATGATTGGATTGTTTGTTTGTTTGGTGTTGAGTTTAATAAGTTCTTTATAGATTTTGGAAACTAGCCCTTTATCTGATACGTCATTTGCAAATATCTTCTCCCATTCTGTAGGTTGTCTTTTAGTTTTGTTGACTGTATCCTTTGCTGTGCAAAAGCTTCTTATCTTGATGAAGTCCCAATAGTTCATTTTTGCTTTTGTTTCTTTTGCCTTTGTGGATGTATCTTGCAAGAAATTACTGTGGCCAAGTTCAAAAAGGGTGTTGCCTGTGTTCTCCTCTAGGATTTTGATGGACTCTTGTCTCACATTTAGATCTCTCATCCATTTTGAGTTTATCTTTGTGTATGGTGAAAGAGAGTGGTCCAGTTTCATTCTTCTGCATGTGGATGTCCAATTTTCCCAGCACCATTTATTGAAGAGACTGTCTTTCTTCCAATGGATAGTCTTTCCTCCTTTATCGAATATTAGATGACCATACATTTCAGGGTCCATTTCTGGGTTCTCTATTCTGTTCCATTGATCTATGTGTCTGTTTTTGTGCCAGTACCACACTGTCTTGATGACCACAGCTTTGTAGTACAACCTGAAATCTGGCATTGTGATGCCCCCAGCTATGGTTTTCTTTTTTAAAATTCCCCTGGCTATACGGGGTCTTTTCTGATTCCACACAAATCTTAAAATAATTTGTTCTAACTCTCTGAAGAAAGTCCATGGTATTTTGATAGGGATTGCATTAAACGTGTAAATTGCCCTGGGTAACATTGACATTTTTACAATATTAATTCTGCCAATCCATGAGCATGGAATATTTTTCCATCTCTTTGTGTCTTCCTCAATTTCTTTCAGAAGTGTTCTATAGTTTTTAGGGTATAGATCTTTTACCTCTTTGGTTAGGTTTATTCCTAGGTATCTTATGCTTTTGGGTGCAATTGTAAATGGGATTGAGTCCTTAATTTCTCTTTCTTCAGTCTCATTGTTAGTGTATAGAAATGCCATTGATTTCTGGGCATTGATTTTGTATCCTGCCACGCTACCAAATTGCTGTATGAGTTCTAGCAATCTTGGGGTGGAGGCTTTTGGGTTTTCTATGTAGAGTATCATGTCATCGGCGAAGAGGGAGAGTTTGACTTCTTCTTTGCCAATTTGAATGCCTTTAATGTCTTTTTGTTGTCTGATTGCTGAGGCGAGGACTTCCAGAACTATGTTGAACAGCAGTGGTGAGAGTGGACATCCCTGTCTTGTTCCTGATCTTAGGGGAAAGGCTCCCAGTGCTTCCCCATTGAGAATGATATTTGCTGTGGGCTTTTCGTAGATGGCTTTTAAGATGTCGAGGAAAGTTCCCTCTATCCCAACACTCTGAAGGGTTTTGATCAGGAATGGATGCTGTATTTTGTCAAATGCTTTCTCTGCATCTAATGAGAGGATCATATGGTTCTTGGTTTTTCTCTTGCTGATATGATGAATCACATTGATGGTTTTACGAGTGTTGAACCAGCCTTGTGTCCCAGGGATAAATCCTACTTGGTCATGGTGAATAATTTTCTTAATGTGTTGTTGGATCCTATTGGCTAGTATCTTGTTGAGAATTTTTGCATCCATGTTCATCAGGGATATTGGTCTGTAATTCTCCTTTTTGGTGGGGTCTTTGTCTGGTTTCGGAATTAAGGTGATGCTGGCCTCGTAGAACGAATTTGGAAGTACTCCATCTCTTTCTATCTTTCCAAACAGCTTTAGTAGAATAGGTATGATTTCTTCTTTAAACGTTTGATAGAATTCCCCTGGGAAGCCATCTGGCCCTGGACTCTTGTGTCTTGGGAGGTTTTTGATGACTGCTTCAATTTCCTCCCTGGTTATTGGCCTGTTCAGGTTTTCTATTTCTTCCTGCTCCAGTTTTGGTAGTTTGTGGCTTTCCAGGAATGCGTCCATTTCTTCTAGATTTCCTAATTTATTGGCGTACAGCTGTTCATAATATGTTTTTAAAATCGTTTGTATTTCCTTGGTGTTGGTAGTGATCTCTCCTTTCTCATTCATGATTTTATTAATTTGAGTCTTCTCTCTCTTCTTTTTAATAAGGTTGGCTAATGGTTTATCTATCTTATTAATTCTTTCAAAGAACCAACTCCTGGTTCTGTTGATCTGTTCCACAGTTCTTTTGGTCTCGATATCATTGAGTTCTGCTCGAATTTTAATTAACTGTCTTCTTCTGCTGGGGGTGGGGTCTATTTGTTGCTTTTTCTCTAGTTCCTTTATGTGTAAGGTGAGCTTTTGAATTTGAGATCTTTCCAGTTTTTGAATGGATGCTTGTATTGCAATGTATTTCCCCCTCAGGACTGCTTTTGCTGCATCCCAAAGATTTTGAACGGTTGTATCTTCATTCTCATTAGTTTCCATGAATCTTTTTAATTCTTCCTTAATTTCCTGGTTGACCTTTTCATCTTTTAGCAGGATGGTCCTTAACCTCCACGTGTTTGTGGTCCTTCCATACTTCTTGTCGTGATTAAGTTCTAATTTCAAGGCATTATGGTCTGAGAATATACAGGGGACTATCCCGATCTTTTGGTATCGGTTCAGACCCGATTTGTGACCCAGTATGTGGTCTATTCTGGAGAAAGTTCCATGTGCACTTGAGAAGAATGTGTATTCAGTTGAGCTTGGATGTAAAGTTCTGTAGATATCTGTGAAATCCATCTGGTCCAGTGTATCATTTAAAGCTTTCGTTTCTTTGGAGATGTTGTGCTTAGAAGACCTATCCAGGGTAGAAAGAGCTAGATTGAAGTCACCAAGTATAAGTGTATTATTATCAAGGTATTTCTTCAGTTTGGTTATTAATTGGTTTAAATATTTGGCAGCTCCCACATTCGGGGCATATATATTGAGGATTGTTAAGTCCTCTTGTTGGATAGATCCTTTGAGTATGAGATAGTGTCCCTCTTCATCTCTCACTATACTCTTTGGGGTAAATTTTAATTTATCTGATATAAGGATGGCAACCCCTGCTTTCTTTTGAGGACCATTTGAATGGTAAATGGTTCTCCAACCTCTTATTTTCAGGTTGTAGGTGTCCTTCTGTCTAAAATGAGTCTCTTGTAGACAGCAAATAGATGGGTCCTACTTTTTTATCCAGTCTGAAACCCTGCGCCTTTTGATGGGGTCATTAACCCCGTTCACGTTCAGAGTTACTACTGATAGATATGAGTTTAGTGTCATCATATCTATTCAGTCCTTGTTTTTGTGGATTGTTCCACTGAACTTCTTCTTAAAGGGGAATTTTAAGAGTCCCCCTTAAAATTTCTTGCAGAGCTGGTTTGGAGGTTACATATTCTTTCAGTTGCTGTCTGTCTTGGAAGCTCTTTATCTCTCCTTCCATTTTGAATGAAAGCCTTGCTGGATAAAGTATTCTTGGTTGCATGTTCTTTTCATTTAGGAGCCTGAATATATCCTGCCAGCCCTTTCTGGCCTGCCAGGTCTCTGTGGAGAGGTCTGCTGTTACCCTAATATTCCTCCCCATAAAAGTCAGGGACTTTTTTTCTCTTGCTGCTTTAAGGATTTTCTCCTTATCTTTGGAATTTGCAAGCTTCACTATTAAATGTCGAGGTGTTGAACGGTTTTTGTTGATTTTAGGGGGGGATCTCTCTATTTCCTGGATCTGAATGCCTGTTTCCCTTCCCAGATTCGGAAAGTTTTCAGCTATGATTTGTTCAAATACATATTCTGGCCCTCTGTCCCTTTCGGCGCCCTCAGGAACCCCAATTAAACGTAGGTTTTTCTTCCTCAGGCTGTCATTTATTTCCCTTAATCTATCCTCATGGTCTTTTAATTGCTTGTCTCTTTTTTCCTCAGTTTCCCTCTTTGCCATCAACTTGTCTTCTATGTCACTCACTCGTTCTTCCACCTCGTTAACCCTCGTCGTTAGGACTTCTAGTTTGGATTGCATCTCATTTAATTGATTTTTAATTTCTGTCTGATTGGATCTAAATTCTGCAGTCATGAAGTCTCTTGAGTCCTTTATGGTTTTTTCTAGAGCCACCAGTAGCTGTAAAATAGTGCTTCTGAATTGGCTTTCTGACATTGAATTGTAATCCATATTTTGTAACTCTGTGGGAGAGTGGGCTGTTTCTGATTCTTTTTTTTGAGGTGAGGTTTTCCTTCTAGTCATTTTGCTCAGTGCAGAGTGGCCAAAAACAAGTTGTATTGGGAAAAGGAGAAAAAGAGAGAGAAGGAAAGAAAAGAGAAAAAGAAAAAAGAGAAAGAGGAAAAAAAAAGGGGGGAAAAGAGAAGAAAAAGAAAGAAAAAGAAAGAAAGGAGATAAAAGAAAAAAAAGGGGGGGGCGGGGTAAGCAATCAGAAATCAAGAAGAAAGAAAGAAAAAAAAAAAGCACAAAACAAAACAAACAAATAAAAAAAAAAAAACACACAAAAAAACCAAAATCAAAAACAAAAAAAACCAAAAGCAAAAACCACGGGGAGTATCTTCCGATTCTGTGTACTTTAAGTCCCTTGACTTCCCTTGGAACTGGTCCGTCTCGCTGGTCTTCTGGGGGAGGGGCCTGCTGTGCTGACTCTCAGGTGTTAGCACTTGGGGGAGCTGCTCTGCCCCTGCCTGGTGCAGGGCTCGGTGGGGGGTGTTCACCCCGTGAGGCCCCAGGAGGAAGCCACAGTGGCGGGGGCAGCTCTGGGACCCTGGGGTCAGCTCCCGCAGTAGCTCCGGGGCTCTCCGGCTGCAGGGCCTGGGGGCTCCCGGGCGGGGCCGCTGATCTGCTCAGTTCCAGGCAGGAGCGTCCTCGCTGTCCTGGGCCCTCCCAGCCTCTGCCTGTCCCGGGGGAGGCCGGATCCTGGGCTGTGTCCCGGCGCCCTGTGCTCCGGGGCCTGCGCTGTTGGATTCGGGCTCCCGCCCCGTAGCCCCCTCCGCGGAGCCGCCGCCCGAGCCCCTCCGAGCTGTTCCCGGAGCCGCGCCGCCCCCTCCGCGGAGCTTCTTCCTCCGCCCGAGCCGCTGCCGCCGAGCTGTTCCCGGAGCCGCGCAGCCCCCTCCGCGGAGCCGCCGCCCGAGCCCCTCCGAGCTGCTCCGGGTCCCGCCGAGCGCTGCAGCCCTTAGGGAGCTCGGTGCACTCTCGGGGCGCGGTTCCTCTGTTACTGTCCCAGGGAGCCCGAGGGCGTCCCCGCCTTTCTGGGGATCCTGCTTCAATTCCCCGGGAGGCCTTTCCGCGGGGAAGGTCGGTGCAGCTCCTGCTCCTCCGGGACGGGGCTCTCCTGTCCTGGGGACACTCGCCCCGGCCTCAGCCCGGCTCCTCGGGGCCCCTCCCCCTTGGAGGCCTTTTGTTCCTTTATTTCTTTTTCCCCGTCTTCCTACCTTGATAGAAGCGCGAACTCTTCTCACTGTAGCGTTCCAGCTGGTCTCTCTTTAAATCTCAGGCCGAATTCGTAGATTTTCAGGATGATTGGATGGTTTTCTAGGTAATTTGTTGAGGACAAGTGACCTGGAGACCCTACTCCTCCGCCATCTTGCCCCTCCCTCCTGGACTCTTGTTTATTGGGAGATTTTTTATTTCTGCTTCAATTTATTTGTGTTCAGGTTTTCTATTTCTTTTTTTTAATTTTTTTAATTTTTATTTATAATTTATGATAGTCACACACACACAGAGAGAGGCAGAGACACAGGCAGGGGGAGAAGCAGGCTCCATGCACTGGGAGCCCGACGTGGGATTTGATCCCGGGTCTCCAGGATCGCGCCCTGGGCCAAAGGCAGGTGCCAAACCACTGTGCCACCCAGGGATCCCTCTATTTCTTTTTGTTTCAGTTTTAGTAGTTTATACATTTCTAGGAATGCATCCATCTCTTCTAGATTGTCTAATTTGTTGATATATAGTTGCACACAATATGTTCTTATAATTGTTTGTATTTCCTTAGTGTTGGTCATGATATTTCCTCTTCCATTCATGATTTTATTAATTTGGGTCCTCTCTCTTTTCTTTTTGATAAGTGTGGCTAGGGATTTGTCAATCTTATTAATTCTTTCAAAGAATGAGCTTCTGGTTTCATTGATCTGTTCTTTTGGTTTCTATTTCATTTATTTTTGTTCTAATCTTTATTATTTCTTGTCTTCTGCTTGGTTTAGGCTCTATTTGCTGTTCTTTCCCCAGCACCTTTAGGTGTAAGGTTAGCTTGTGTTTTTGAGACTTTTCTAGTTTCATGAGAAAGACTCATATTACTATGTACTTCCCTCTTAGGACTGCCTTTGCTGCATCCCAAAAGTTTTTGAACAGTTGTATTTTCATTTTCATTTGTTTCCATGAGTTTTTAAGATTCCCCTTAAATTTCCTGGTTGACCCAGTCATTCTTTAACCTCCAACTATTTGAGTTCCTTTCAAATTTCCTCGTGTGATTGAATTCCAGTTTCAAAATATTGTTGTCTGAAAATATGCAGGGAATAATCCCAGTCTTTTGGCACCAGTTGAGACCTGATTTGTGACCCAGTATGTGATCTATTTTGGAAAGTGTTCTATGGGCACTCGAGAAGAATGTATTCTGTTGCTTTAGGATGAAATTCTCTGTATATATCTGTGACATCTATCTGGTCCAGTGTATCATTCAAAGCCCTTGTTTCCTTGTTGATATTCTGCTTAGATGATCTGTCTATTGCTGTGAGTGGGGTGTGAAAGTCCCCTACTTATATTGTGTTATTATCAATGTATTTCTTTAATTTTGTTATTAATGGGCATATATAATTGGCTGCTCCCAAGTTAGGAGCATAAATATTTATAATTGTTAGATCTTCTTGTTGGATAGACCATTTAAGTATGATATAGTGTCCCTCTTCTTCCCTTCATACAGTATTTGGTTTAAAATCTAACTTTTCTTTTTTTTTTAAAATCTAACTTTTCTGATATAAGGATTGCTACCCCAACTTTCTTTTGATGTTCATTATCATGATAAATTGTTCTCCACTTCTTCACTTTCAATCTGGAGGTGTCTTTGGGTCTAAAATGTGTCTCTTGTAGACCACATATCTATGAGACTTTCTTTTTTTAATCCAATCTGATACCCTATCTTTTTTGATTGGAACATTTAGCCCATTTACATTCGGAGTAACTGTTGAAATATATGAATTTGTGCCATTTTATTACCTGTAAAATCACTGTTTTGTGTATTGTCTCTGTTCCTTTCTGGTCTGTGTTAGTTTTGGGCTCTCTCTTCACTTACAGGATCCCTTTTAATATTTCTTGCAGGATTGGTTTAGTGATCACAAATTCTTTTAGCTCCTATTTGTCTTAGAAGCTCTTTATCTCAGGACTCCTGGGTAGCTCAGTGGTTGAGTGTCTGCCTTTGGCTCAGGTCATGATCCCGGGGTACTGGGATCTAGTCACACATTGGGTTCCCCATGGGAAGCCTGCTTTTCCCTTTGCCTATGTCTCTGCCTCTCTCTCTGTGTCTCTCATGAATAATTTTTTTTTTTTTAAAAAGAAGCTCTTTATTTTTCTTTCCATCTGAGTGACCACCTTGTTGGATAAAGTATTCTTGGCTACATGTTTTTCTCATTTAGTACCCTGAATATATCATGCTAGCCCTTTCTGGCCTGCCACATCTCTGGATAGGTCTGCTGCCAATCTAATGTTCCTACTTTTATAGGTTAAGGACCTCTTGTCTCGAGCTGCTTTCAGAATTTTCTTTTTCTCAGAATTTTGTAAGCTTCACTATTATATATCAGGGTTTTGATCTATTTTTATTGATTTTGAAGGGGTTCTCTGTGCCTCCTGATCTTGAATGCCTATTTCCTCCTCATATTAGGGAAATTCTCAGGTATAATTTGCTCAAATATACCTTCTGCCCTCTTTCACTTTCCTCTTCCTCTGGGACCCCAGATTCTAATATTTTTTCACTTTTTTGTGTTTGCTGATCTTTCAAATCCACCTCCCATAATCCAGTAATTGCTTATCTCTCTTGTGCTCAGTTTCTTTATTCTCCATACTTTTATTTTTATATCACTTAGTCTCTCTTCTGCCTCATTTATTCTAGCATTAAGAGCCTCCATTGTTGATTGCATCTCAGCAATCAACCTTTTTGATTTCAGCCTTATTAGATATTAGTTCTTTTATTTCTCCAGAAAGGGATTCCCTAGTGTCTTCTATATTTTTTTTCAAGCCAAGATAGTATCTTTATAATCATTGTTCTGAACTCTAGCTCCACCAATATCCATATTTATTAAGTCTTTGGCAGTGAGTACTACCTCTTGTTATTTTTTCTGGGAATTTTTCCTTCTGGTAATTTTGTCTAGAGAAGATTGGATGAACTAGAGAACAACAAAGAAATAAAAATATTAACCATGACCCCAGTGAAATATATACTAGGCAAATCAGAGAAGACCAGAAACCAAAAAAAGGGGGGGTCAAAAGGGAATATAATCAAATAGGTAGACAGGAGAGGGTGATACACTTGGTCCTGGTTGTATTTTGGTCTGTTTTTTTAAAAAAAATTTTTTAAAGATTTTATTTATTTATTTATTTATTTATTTATTTATTTATTTAGAGACGGAGAGAGAGAGAGGCAGAGACACAGGCAGAGGGAGACGCAGGCATCATACAGAGAGCCTGATGTGGGACTCGATCCTGGGTCTCCAGGATCATGCCCTGGGCTGCAGGCGGCGCTAAACCGCTGCACCACCAGGGCTGCCCTTGGCCTGTTTTTTACAAGGCACTTAATCCCAAAATTGTAGAAGAAAAATTTATATATATACAAAAATAAAATTGAATACAGTGAAAGGAAGCCAAAAATGAAGAAATATATTTCTAAAATATAAATGTAAAAATGAAAATTAAAAAAAGACTTAAAAAAGAGTTGATAAAATAAGATGCTATATCAAAAGGGAAAAAAAGAAAAAAAAGGAAAATTTTAAACTGACAGACTAAAGAATCATGAGAAAAACCCTCAAATTCTTTATACTATTTTCCCCTAGCACAGGAGTTTTTCAGTTCTGTATGATCCTTAAGCTTGGTATTAGCCTGATGTTCCTGCTAGTCTTCTGGGGGAAGGTGTCTTTGCCTGAATGGAGTTGCACTGCCCCTTACCAAGGGGCTAGGCTCAGTGTAAGCTGCTTCTGGTTGCTCTTTGTGGTTTTTATTCCCTGACGGCTTTTTGTGCTGCTTTAGAGGATGAAAAAAATAAAAATCACTGCACCTCAATCTCCAGCTCTGGAGCTGAATGATCTCAGCCCTTCAGTGCACGCTCATGGAAAAGTAGTCAGTCACTTTTGTATGTGCCAAACTCCACAGACTCCTGCAGTACACACACGTATTAATCTTCCCAGAGGAGGGAGGGGGTCTCACCACAGCTCCACTGCTTTCTGGGTCCCTACTCTAGGAGTGGTTGCCTATTCTACTGCACCTGCACTGCTCCTCCTGGGAGAAAGAGTATGGTCTTTCAGTGCTTTTGCTGCTTCCTGCTTCCTGGGTCCCTGCTTAGAAAGCGGTCTCCAGATGATGCTGAGATTCAGGGTTTATGGCAACACCTAGCTGAGAGGCCACTCCAAGGCTCACTAATTGTAGCCAGCTTCCCCTCTTCAATGCTTGCGAACTCTGCCACACTCAGGCACCCCCGTTCTTTCTGTGACCCCAGAGATCCTGAGACTACACTGTCCCACTTAGGATTCTGCCCCACTTAGCCACCTGAGCACCTTTCAGGCAGGGACATCCCTCACAGGAGCAGACTTCTAAAAGTTCTGATTTTGTTTTCTGCTGCTGTATCACTTTCCTATAGCCAGTTCTAGAGGCTCTCTTCCACCCCCCCCCACCATCACCCCCGCCACCCCAGTGGTTTATCTTCAGATATAACCCTTCAGATTCACTTCTCTGCACCTCCTACCTTGCAAAAAGTGGTCAATTTTCTATTTGTAGAAGTGCAGCAATTATTTTCTTAGAGCTCAGATTGAATTCACAGATGTTCAGAATGATTAGATAGATATCTAGCTGAATTCAGGGGAGCAGATGAAACGAGGATCCCCTACTCTTCTGCTATCTTCCCTTCTCCCCTATAAGTGATTTTTTACATTGACCTTATATCCTGCAACCTTGTTCAAGTCACTTATTAGGTCTAGGAGCTCCTTTGTAAAGTCTTTAAGGATTTCTATATAGACACCATATTATTTGACCTTATTGTTAGCTTTGTTTCTTTCTAGTCTGGAGATCTTGTTCTTTTTCTTGACTTACTGTATTGGATAGGACTCCCAGTATGCTGCTGAATAAGTGTAAGTGCCTTTGACTTTTTCTTCATCTTATGAAGAAACAGTCTTTCATCATTGAGCATGTTAACTGGGAGTAACTCCCTCAAATAAATGGAGTTGACTTTTATTCCCAAAGTGCTGAGGTATGAGGTATTTTTTAATTTATTTTATTTTATTTTTTTAAAATATTATTTATTTATTTATTTATTTATTTATTTATTTATTTATTTATTTATTAGAGATACACAAAGAGAGAGAGGGAAAGAGACAGAGAGAGAGAAGCAGGCTCCATGCAGGGAGCCCGACGTGGGACTCGATCCCGGGTCTCCAGGATAACACCCTGGGCTGAAGGTGGCGCTAAACCGCTAAGCCACCAGGGCTGAACCTGGTATTTTTTTTTTTTATTATTATTGTTAATAGATATTACATTTTGTCAAATACTTTTTCTGCACCTACTAAGATATGTTACTTTTCTTCTTTAGTCTGTCAATACAGTCAATTACATTGATTTTTTTCCAGCTTTGTTGAGATATAATTAACATATAACATTGTGTAAGGTTAAGGTTTACAACATGATGATGTGAAAAAAGTATGTACTGAAAAATAATTACCACAATAAGATTAGTTAATACACCCATCATCTTACATTCTTACCATTTTCTTGTTGTGGTGGTAGTTAAGAATACTTAAGATTTACTCTGACTTATTTATATCTTTGCTCATATTCCAGTTGTATTGTTTGTTTTCATACCTTTGACTTTTAAGAAAAGTTTTTTTGAGAATTCTTTATACATTCTAGATATTAGTCCTTTGTTGGATATATGTGTTGCACATTCTCAGAGTCTATACGTTTGTCTTTTCATTCTCTTCATGTTGTCTTTCACAGATCAAAAGTTTTTATTCATGAGGTTCAATTTATCAGTTTTATGTTTTATGTATCATGCTTTTAGTATCAAGTCTAAGAATTCTCTACTTAAACTAAATCCCAAAGATTTTCTGTTTTTTTTCCTAAAAATATTTATAGTTTTACATTTTGCATTTAGATCCATCACACATTTTGAGTTCACTTTTGTATAGGTATGAACTTAAAGCTGAGGTTCTTGATTGGGGAGAGGTAAGATGGTAGAGGAGTACAGTGACCCTAAGCCTGCCTCCTCACTTGAACACAGCAAGATAAATATCAAATCATTCTGAAACCTATGAAATCAATCTGAAGTCTTGGTGAATGAAGCTGCACATCTACAAACTAGAAAAATGACCTATGGAAAGTAGGAACTGTGGAAAATTGATCCATGGGAGAAAAAACTGGTGGGGAGTCCCCAGGGGAGGGAGCCATGACCAAGGAGGGAGTAGCAAGGGAGGGGGAAGAGAGAACAAAAGTGGGGAAAAAAAGTGAAAACGTGCACAGGGAACTGCAAAAGAAAACTATTGCTCAAAACCATCAACAGGGGGAAAAGGAGAGAATTACATTACTGCCAGTCTTCTGTAGACAGCAGAGCACAGATTCTGAGGTATTAGAGGTTTATTAGAGGTTTAAAACATAGCCAGGTTCAGGCCTGGGGAACTGAGCAGTGCCCTGGTGGGGGAGCAGAGCTGAGCTCTAGCAGCGTGCAGACTGAGAATCCCTAGGGTCACACAGGGAGAAGTGGTTGCCTTGCTTGGAGTGCTGAAGTGTTGCGATTTACCATAAACTCTGAACCACTGCATATTCACGCCTCTGCATTCTACAGCAATGTTAGTTAAAGGTCTTTAATTCATTTTCAGTTAATTTTTATATTTGGTGTAAGAAATTTTCAGTCTTTTACATGTAGCTGTTCAGTTTTTCCAGCACCATTTATTGAAGAGACTGTCAATTCCCCATTTTATATTCTTTTAAAAAATTTATAAATTTATTTTGTATTGGTGTTCAATTTGCCAACATACAGAATAACACCCAGTGCTCATCCCGTCAAGTGCCCACCTCAGTGCCCGTCACCCAGTCACTCCCACCCCCCGCCCACCTCCCCTTCCACCAGCCCTAGTTCGTTTCCTAGAGTTAGGAGTCTTTCATGTTCTGTCTCCCTTTCTGATATTTCCCACTCATTTTTTCTCCTTTCCCCTTTATTCCCTTTCACTATTTTTTATATTCCCCAAATGAATGAGACCTGCCCTACGACCCAGCAATTGCAATGCTGGGGATTTACCCCATTTTATATTCTTGCCTCTTGTTATAGATTAACTGAGCATAGAAATATGGATTTACTTCTGGGCTTTCTCTTTTGTTCCATTGATCTATGTGTCTTTTTGCACCAATACCATACTGTTTTGTTTACTAGTAGCTTTGTAATGTCGTTTGAAATCTGGGAGTGTGACATGTCTAGTTTTGTTCTTCTTCAAGATTTGGGTATTTAGAGTATTTTGTGGGTTCCATGGAAATTTTAGTATTATTTGTTCTAATTCTGTGAAAAATGACATTGGAATTGTGATAGAGATTGCACTGAATATGTAGATTACTTTCAATAGTATGGACATTTTCACAATATTAATTCTTCCAGTGTATGAGTATGGTGTATCTTTCCATTTTTTCATGTCATCTTCAATTTCTTTTGTCATTATCTTATAGTTTTGAGAATATGGGTCTTTCAACTCCTTGGATAAATTTATTCCTGGGTATTTTATTCTTTTTGATGCAATTGTAAATGGGATTGTTTTCTTAATTTTTCTAGCAGTTTATTAGTAGTGCATAGAAATGCAGCAGATTTCTGTATATGAATTTAGTGTTTTGTAATTTTACTGAATTCATTCTAACAGTTCTTTGGTTGAGTTTTTACATTTTTAAAAAGATTTTATTTATTTATTTGAGACAGAGAAAGAGAGTGCATGATCAGGGAGGAGGGGCAGAGGGAGAGGGAGACTAGTAGGCTCCCTACTGAGCAGGAAGCCCAAGTGGGGCTCGATCTCAGGATCCTGAGATCATGGCCTGAGCTTTAGGCAGATGCTTAACCAACTGAGCCACTGAGGCACCCCTAAGGTTTTCTATATATAGTATTATGTCATTTGGAAATACAACTTTCCTTCCTTCTTGGATGCCCCTTCTTTTTCTTGTTTGGCCACTGTGGCTAGGACTTCCATTACTATGTTGAATAAAAGTGACAAGAGTAGGCATTCATGTCTTATTCCTGATCTTAGAGAAAAACTCATGGAAAGCTTTTTAGCTTGAATATGGTGTTAGCTGTGGGTTTGTCATATATGATCCTTATTATGTTCAGGTATATTATTCCTATATCCACTTTGTTGAGAGTTTTTAATCATAAATGGATGTTGACTTTTTTGTCAAATGCTTTTTGTACATCTCTTGAAACCATCATCATATTTTTATCCTTTATTTTGTTAATAGGGTATATAACATTGATTGATTTGTGGATATTGAATCATCTTGCACCCCTGGAATAAATCCCAATTGATTATGGCCTGTGATCCTTTTAATGTACTATTGAATTCCATTTACTAATACTTTGTTCATTAGGGATGTTGGCCTGTAAGTTTCTTGCTATCCTTGTCTGGTTTTGGTATGAAGGTAATGCTGGCCTTGTAAAATGAGCTTTGAATCATTCCCTCCTCTTTAGCATTTTGGAAGAGTTTGAGAGGGATAGTTATTAAATTTTCTTTGAACATTTGATAGAATCACCAATGAAGCTGTCTGGTCCTGTACTTTTGTTTATTGGGATTTTTGATTATGTTCATTCAGTCAGCTTATGTCTTTTGGTTGAGGCATTTAGCGCTTCCATATTTAAAGTAATTATTGATAGGTATGTGCTAATTTCATTTTTTAAACTGTTTTCTGGTTGTTTTTGGAAGTCTTCTCTCTTCCTTTGTTCTCCTCTTGCTCTCTTGTAATTTGCTCACGTCTTCTCATTTTTTAATTGGATTATTTGATGTTTTGGGTGTTACGTTGTGGAAGTTCTTTATCTATTTTGGATACTAACCCTTTATTGAATATGTCATTTGCAAATGCCTTCTCCCATTCATATCTTTTCATTTTGTTCATTATTTCCTATGTGCAGAAGCTATTTATTTATTTGAAACTTTTAATTTTGATATTGTCTCAGTAATTTATTTTTGTTCTTATTCCCTTGGCTCAGGAGACATATGTAGAAAAATGTTGCTATGGCTGATGTCAGAGAAATTAATACCTATATGCTGTCTTCTAGGATTTTTATGATTTCAGGTTTCACATTTAGGTCTTTTTTTAAAATTTATTTATTTATTTTTGAGAGACATGGAGAGAGAGGTAGAGACACAGACAGAGGGAGAAGCGGGTTCCTTGAAGGGAGCCTGAAGTGGGACTCAATTCCTGGACCTGGGATCCATTCTGAGCTGTAGCCAGACGCTCAACTGCTGAGTCACTGAGGCATCCCATCATATTTAGGTCTTTAATCCCTTTTTTATTTATTTTTGTGTTTGGTGAGAGAAAGTGGCCCAGCTTCATTGTTTTGCCCAGTTTCATTGTTTTGCATGTAGCTGAGCAGTTTCCCCAACACCTTTGGTTGAGGAGACTATCTTTTTCTCATTGCATATTCTTTCCTGTTTTGTCTAAGATAATTGACTTTATAATGGTGGGTTTATTTTTGGGCTCTCTATTCTGTTATGTTGATTTATATGTCTATTTTTATGCCAGTACCACACTGTTTTGATTACCAAAGCTTTGTAGTACATCTTGCAATCTGGGACCATGATACCTTCAGGTTTTTTTTTCTTCTTTTTCAAGATTATACAGCAGTCTGTATTAAATTGAGGGCCACTTACATTCAAACACATACTAGAAGCACTACATTTTTATTACCTCTCCCATATTTTATGTATTTAATTTCATATTTTGCCTCTTTTTTATTCTGTGCATCCCACTAATTATTGGACATGTAGTTGATTTTACTACTTTTCTTTTAATCCTTATACTAGATTTATAAGTGACTGATCTACTACCTTTACTATGGGTTTGCTTTTAACAGTGAGATTTTCTTCTTTCATCACAACCTTACTTCTCTTTATGGCCTTTTCTGCTTAAAGATGTCCCTTTAGGGATCTCTGGGTGGCTCAGCAGTTTGGCACCTGCCTTTGCCTCAGGGCGTGATCCTGGAGTCCCTGGATCCAGTCCTGCATTGGGCTCCTTGCCTGGAGCCTGCTTCTCCCTCTGCCTGTGTATCTGTCTCTCTCTCTCTGTGTGTCTCTCATGAATAAATAAATAAAATCTTTAAAAAATAGATGTCCCTTTAACATTTCTTCTAAGGTCAGTTTAGTGGTAATGAACTCTTATCTTTTGTTTTTCTGGGAAACACCTTATCTCTCCTTTAATTGTGAATGGTAATTTTTCTTGATAGAGTATTCGTGATTGCAGTTTTTCTTTTTTATTCAGCACTTTGAATATATCATGATTTTCTCTTCTGGCCTGTAGAGTTTCTCTAAAAAAAATTAGCTTATAATATTATATATGTTCCCTTGTACCGAGATAGTCATTGTCTCTTGCTACTTTTAAGATTCTTTATCTTTAATTTTTGACATTTTAATTTTTAAATGTCTTATTGTTTACATTTTGGGGTTCACCTTGTAATCTTGGGACTCTGTGCTTCCTGGACTTGGATGTCTGTTTCCTTCTCCAGCTTATAACAGGAAGTTTTTAGCTAATATTTCTTTAAATAAGTTTTCTTTTTTTTAATTAATTTTTTATTGGTGTTCAATTTACCAACATATAGAATAACACCCAGTGCTCATCCCGTCAAGTGTCCCCCTCAGTGCCCGTCACCCATTCACCCCCACCCCCCGCCCTCCTCCCTCTCCACCACCCCTAGTTCATTTCCCAGAGTTAGGAGTCTTTATGTTCTGTCTCCCCTTCTGATATTTCCCATACATTTCCTCTCCCTTCCCTTACATTCCCTTTCACTATTATTTATATTCCCCAAATGAATGAGAACATACACTTTTTGTCCTTCTCCGATTGACTTACTTCACTCAGCATAATACCCTCCAGTTCCATCGACGTCGAAACAAATGGTGGGTATTTGTCATTTCTAATGGCTGAGTAATATTCCATTGTATACATAAACCACATCTTCTTTATCCATTCATCTTTCGATGGACACCGAGGCTCCTTCCACGGTTTGGCTATTGTGGACATTGCTGCTAGAAACATCGGGGTCTAGGTGTCCCGGCATTTCATTGCATCTGAATCTTTGGGGTAAATCCCCAACAGTGCAATTGCTGGGTCGTAGGGCAGGTCTATTTTTAACTCTTTGAGGAACCTCCACACAGTTTTCCAGAGTGGCTGCACCAGTTCACAGTCCCACCAACAGTGTAAGAGGGTTCCCTTTTCTCCGCATCCTCTCCAACATTTGTTGTTTCCTGTGTTGTTAATTTTCCCCATTCTCACTGGTGTGAGGTGGTATCTCATTGTGGTTTTGATTTGTATTTCCCTGATGGCAAGTGATGCAGAGCATTTTCTCATGTGCGTGTTGGCCATGTCTATGTCTTCCTCTGTGAGATTTCTCTTCATGTCTTTTGCCCATTTCATGATTGGATTGTTTGTTTCTTTGGTGTTGAGTTTAATAAGTTCTTTATAGATTTTGGAAACTAGCCCTTTATCTGATATGTCATTTGCAGATATCTTCTCCCATTCTGTAGGTTGTCTTTTAGTTTTGTTGACTGTATCCTTTGCTGTGCAAAAGCTTCTTATCTTGATGAAGTCCCAATAGTTCATTTTTGCTTTTGTTTCTTTTGCCTTCATGGATGTATCTTGCAAGAAGTTACTGTGGCCAAGTTCAAAAAGGGTGTTGCCTGTGTTCTCCCCTAGGATTTTGATGGAATCTTGTCTCACATTTAGATCTTTCATCCATTTTGAGTTTATCTTTGTGTATGGTGAAAGAGAGTGATCTAGTTTCATTCTTCTACATGTGGATGACCAATTTTCCCAGCACCATTTATTGAAGAGACTGTCTTTCTTCCAGGGGATAGTCTTTCCTCCATTATCGAATATTAGTTGACCATAAAGTTCAGGGTGCACTTCTGGGTTCTCTATTCTGTTCCACTGATCTATGTGTCTGTTTTTGTGCCAGTACCACACTGTCTTGATGCCCCCAGCTATGGTTTTCTGTTTTAATATTCCCCTGGCTATTCGGGGTCTTTTCTGATTCCACACAGATCTTAAAATAATTTGTTCTAACTCTCTGAAGAAAGCCCATGGTATTTTGATAGGGATTGCATTAAACGTGTAAATTGCCCTGGGTAACATTGACATTTTCACAATACTAATTCTTTCAATCCATGAGCATGGAATATTTTTCCATCTCTTTGTGTCTTCCTCAATTTCTTTCAGAAGTGTTCTATAGTTTTTAGGGTATAGATCCTTTACCTCTTTGGTTAGGTTTATTCCTAGGTATCTTATGCTTTTGGGTGCAATTGTAAATGGGATTGACTCCTTAATTTCTCTTTCTTCAGTCTCATTGTTAGTGTATACAAATGCCATTGATTTCTGTGCATTGATTTTCTATCCTGCCACGCTACCAAATTGCTGTATGAATTCTAGCAATCTTGGGGTGGAGGCTTTTGGGTTTTCTAGGTAGAGTATCACGTCATCAGCGAAGAGGGAGAGTTTGACTTCTTCTTTGCCAATTTGAATGCCTTTAATGTTTTTTTGTTGTCTGATTGCTGAGGCTAGGACTTCCAATACTATGTTGAATAGCAGTGGTGAGAGTGGACATCCCTGTCTTGTTCCTGATCTTAGGGGAAAGGCTCCCAGTGCTTCCCCATTAGGAATGATATTTGCTGTGGGCCTTTCGTAGATGGCTTTTAAGATGTCGAGGAAAGTTCCCTCTATCCCTACACTCTGACGAGTTTTGATCAGGAATGGATGCTGTATTTTGTCAAATGCTTTCTCTGCATCTAATGAGAGGATCATATGGTTCTTGGTTTTTCTCTTGCTGAAATGATGAATCACATTGATTGTTTTACGAGTGTTGAACCAGCCTTGTGTCCCGGGGATAAATCCTACTTGGTCATGGTGAATAATTTTCTTATTGTGTTGTTGGATCCTATTCGCTAGTATCTTATTGAGAATTTTTGCATCCATGTTCATCAGGGATATTGGTCTGTAATTCTCCTTTTTGGTGGGGTCTTTGTCTGGTTTTGGAATTAAGGTGATGCTGTCCTCATAGAACAAATTTGGAAGTACTCCATCTCTTTCTATCTTTCCAAACAGCTTTAGTAAAATAGGTATGATTTCTTCTTTAAACGTTTGATAGAATTCCCCTGGGAAGCCATCTGGCCCTGGACTCTTGTGTCTTGGGAGGTTTTTGATGACTGCTTCAATTTCCTCCCTGGTTATTGGCCTGTTCGGGTTTTCTATTTCTTCCTGTTCCAGTTTTGGTAGTTTGTGGCTTTCCAGGAATGCGTCCATTTCTTCTAGGTTGCCTAATGTATTGGCGTAGAGCTGTTCATAATAGGTTTTTAAAATCGTTTGTATTTCCTTGGTGTTGGTAGTGATCTCTCCATTCTCATTCATGATTTTATTAATTTGAGTCTTCTCTCTCTTCTTTTTAATAAGGTTGGCTAATGGTTTATCTATCTTATTAATTATTTCAAAGAACCAACTCCTGGTTCTGTTGATCTGTTCCACAGTTCTTCTGGTCTCGATGTCGTTGAGTTGTGCTCGAATATTAATTAACTCTCTTCTTCTGCTGGGTGTAGGGTCCATTTGCTGTTTTTTCTCTAGCTCCTTTATGTGTAAGGTAGCTTTTGTATTTGAGTTCTTTCAAGTTTTTGAATGGATGCTTGTATTGCAATGTATTTCCCCCTCAGGACTGCTTTTGCTGCATCCCAAAGATTTTGAACAGTTGTATCTTCATTCTCATTAGTTTCCATGAATCTTTTTAATTCTTCCTTAATTTCCTGGTTGACCCTTTCATCTTTTAGCAGGATGGTCCTTAACCTCCAGGTGTTTGAGGTCCTTCCAAACTTCTTGTTGTGATTTAGTTCTAATTTCAAGGCATTATGGTCTGAGAATATGCAGGGGACAATCCCAATCTTTTGGTATCGGTTCGGACCCAATTTGTGACCCAGTATGTGGTCTATTCTGGAGAAAGTTCCATGTGCACTTGAGAAAAATGTGTATTCAGTTGAGTTTGGATGTAAAGTTCTGTAGATATCTGTGAAATCCATCTGGTCCAGTGTATCATTTAAAGCTCTCGTTTCTTTGGAGATGTTGTGCTTAGAAGACCTATTGAGGGTAGAAAGAGCTAGATTGAAGTCACCAAGTATAAGTGTATTATTATCTAAGTATTTCTTCACTTTGGTTATTAATCAGTTTAAATATTTGGCAGCTCCCACATTCAGGGCATATATATTGAGGATTGTTAAGTCCTCTTGTTGGATAGATCATTTGAGTATGATATAGTGTCCCTCTTCATCTCTCACTATAGTCTTCGGGGTAAATTTTAGTTTATCTGATATAAGGATGGCTACCCCTGCTTTCTTTTGAGGACCATTTGAATGTTAAGTGGTTCTCCAACCTTTTATTTTCAGGTTGTAGGTGTCCTTCTGTCTAAAACGAGTCTCTTGTAGACAGCAAATAGATGGGTCCTGCTTTTTTATCCAGTCTGAAACCCTGCGCCTTTTGATGGGGTCATTAAGCCCGTTCACGTTCAGAGTTACTATTGATAGATACGAGTTTAGTGTCATCATGATATCTATTCAGTCCTTGTTTTTATGGATTGTTCCACTGAACTTCTTCTTAAAGGGGAATTTTAAGAGTCCCCCTTAAAATTTCTTGCAGAGCTGGTTTGGAGGTCACATATTCTTTCAGTTCCTGCCTGTCTTGGAAGCTCTTTATCTCTCCTTCCATTTTGAATGAGAGCCTTGCTGGATAAAGTATTCTTGGTTGCATGTTCTTCTCATTTAGGACCCTGAATATATCCTGCTAGCCCTTTCTGGCCTGCCAGGTCTCTGTGGAGAGGTCTCCTGTTACCCTAATACTCCTCCCCATAAAAGTCAGGGACTTTTTGTCTTTTGCTGCTTTAAGGATCTTCTCCTTATCTTTGGAATTTGCAAGCTTCACTATTAGATGTCGAGGTGTTGAACGGTTTTTATTGATTTTAGGGGGGGAATCTCTCTATTTCCTGGATCTGAATGCCTGTTTCTCTTCCCAGATTAGGAAAGTTTTCAGCTAGGATTTGTTCAAATACATATTCTGGCCCTCTGTCCCTTTTGGTGCCCTCGGGAACCCCAATTAAAGGTAGGTTTTTCTTCCTCAGGCTGTTGTTAATTTCCCTTAATCTGTCTTCATGGTCTTTTATTTGTCTCTCTTTTTTCCTCAGTTTCCCTCTTTGCCATCAACTTGTCTTCTATGTCACTCACTCGTTCTTCCACCTCGTTAACCCTCGTCGTTAGGACTTCTAGTTTGGATTGCATCTCATTCAATTGATTTTTAATTTCTGCCTGATTGGATCTAAATTCTGCAGTCATGAAGTCTCTTGAGTCCTTTATGGTTTTTTCTAGAGCCACCAGTAGCTGTATAATAGTGCTTCTGAATTGGCTTTCTGACATTGAATTGTAATCCAAATTTTGTAACTCTGTGGAAGAGAGGACTGTTTCTGATTCTTTCTTTTGAGGTGAGGTTTTCCTTCTAGTCATTTTGCTCAGTGCAGAGTGGCCAAAAACAAGTTGTATTGGGAAAAGGAGAAAAAGAGAGAGAGAAGGAAAGAAAAGAGAAAAAGAAAAAAGAAAAAGAAGGAAAAAAAGGAAAAAAGCGAAGAAAAAGAGAAAGAAAGGTGAAAAAAGGGGGTGGGGGAAGCAATCAGAAATCAAAAAGAAAGAAAAAAAAAACAAAAACCACGGGGGAGTATCTTCCGATTCTGTATACTTTAAGTCCCTTGACTTCCCCTGGAACTGGTCCGTCTCCCTGGTCTTCTGGGGGAGGGGCCTGCTGTGCTGATTTTCAGGTGTCAGCACTTGGGGGAGCTGCTCTGCCCCTGCCTGGTGCAGGGCTCGGTGGGGGGTGTTCACCCCGTGAGGGCCCGGGAGGAAGCCACAGTGGCTACGGCAGCTCTGGAAACCTGGATTCAGCTCCCACAGTCACTCCGGGGCTCTCCGTCTGCAGGGCCTGGAGGCTCCCGGGCGGGGCCGCTGATCTGCTCAGCTCGGGGCAGGAGCGTCCTCGCTGTCCTGGGCCCTCCCGGCCTCTGCCTGTCCCGGGGGAGGCCGGATCCTGGGCTGTGTCCCGGCGCCCTGTGCTCCGGCGCCTGCGCTGTTGGATTCACGCTCCCGCCCCGCAGCCCCCTCCGCGGAGCCGCCGCCCGAGCCCCTCCGAGCTGTTCCCGGAGCCGCGCCGCCCCCTCCGCGGAGCTTCTTCCTCCGCCCGAGCCGCCGCCGCTGAGCTGCTCCCGGAGCCGCGCAGCCCCCTCCGCGGAGCCGCCGCCCGAGCCCCTCCGAGCTGCTCCGGGTCCCGCCGAGCGCTGCAGCCCTTAGGGAGCTCGGCGCACTCTCCGGGGCGCAGTTCCTCTGTTACTGTCCCAGGGAGCCTGAGGGTGTCCCCGCCTTTCTGGGGATCCTGCTCCAAGTCCCCGGGAGGCCTTTCCGCGGGGAAGGTTGGTGCAGCTCCTGCTCCTCCGGGACGGGGCTCTCCTGTGCTGGGGACACTCGCCCCGGCCTCAGCCCGGCTCCTCGCAGGCCCCTCCCCCTTGGAGGCCTTTTGTGTCTTTATTTCTTTTTTCCCGTCTTCCTACCTGCTAGAAGCGCGAACTCTTCTCACTGTAGCATTCCAGCTCGTCTCTCTTTAAATCTCAGGCCGAATTCGTAGATTTTCAGGATGATTTGAAGGTTATCTAGGTAATTTGGTGGGGACAGGTGATTTGGGGACCCTACTCTGCCGCCATCTTGCCCCTCCCCCTCTATTTCTTTAAATAAGTTTTCTGCCCCTTCTCTCTTTTCTCATGAGATGCCTGTAATACAAATGTTAGTACACTTGATTTTGTCCTAGAGGTCCCTTAACTATCCTCATTTTAAAAATTATTTATCTTTTTGCTATTCAGCTTGGATGATTTCCATTACCCTGTCTTTTAGATCACTAATCCATTCTTTTGCATCATCTAATCAGCTATTGACTCCATCTCATGTATTTTTCATTTCAGTTATTGTATTCTTCTACTTTGCTTCTTTTTAATATATTCTATTTGTTGAAGTTCTCACTCTGTTCATTCATTCATAATTTGGTGAGCATCTTCATGACCACTGCTTTGAATTATTTATTAGGTAGATTCCCTATCTTCATTTTGTTTAGTTTTTTTTTTTTCTGAAGTTTTGTCTTGGTCTTTCATTTAGAGATATTTCTCTGTCTCCTCATTTAGCCCACCTCTCTTTGTTTGCTTCTATGTATTAGGTTGATCAACTTCATCTCCTAGTCTTGAAATAGTGTTCTTATTTAATATGTGTCTTGTATGGTTCAGAAGCACCATTCCCCTTGTCACTAGAACCAGGCCCTCCAAGGGTGTCCCCGTTGAGGGCTGTGTGTACCTTCCTATTGTGGTGGGATGCAACTGGTGTAGGTAGGCTGCTCAGTAAATCTGGCACCTTAGTGCAGCTGGTTGAGAGGCCTATTTGTGGGTGCTACAGGCTCACTTGTTGGTGGATCTAGCCTCGAGTCTGGCTGGCCACAAGGCCTGGATGCCACTGTTGCAGATATCCTACTGAGTGGCTCTCCCCCTCCCCCACTTCCCTAGGAGCCTCTTTAGAAAGGTACCATTTCTAGCTGAGGCTACCTGTAGGGTGTGGTGGTATAGCAGCAACTTTTGGAGAGGTGGTAGTCCCAGCCAAATCTGTCCACCACGTATGATGAGGTGGGAGCTGCTTTGGAGGGATGCCTGTCAGGGTGGATGTGTTGGGTGGGGTGATCAGGGAAATGCATTGATGGGACAATTGGGTACTAGCAGGGTAGATGGAGTGTCAAATACGATGCTTGTCAGAGTCAGTCCAGTTAGGCAGAAGGGGGCAAGAAAAATTGCACCTGCCAGTGCTTCTGTTCCCAGAGAAAGTTCCTACAGATTCCTGCCCCTTCAGCACTTGCCACAAAATTAGTCAATAAATCTCCTTTAGATATGGCCCTGATACTTTTCAAACTGCTGACTACATGACGGTCTTGGAGTGAGTGAGTATGTGTGGGTCTGTTAAGAGCCAAGTCTTGGTTTCCTGTAGCCCTTTGGCTTTCCTAAAGCTATGCACCACTGCTTTTCAAAACTAGACATTATGGGAGTTCATCTTCCCAGTGCAGATACCCCAGCAGGAGCTGCCTGATGTTGAGTTTGAACCCCTTGCTCCTCAGGGAGGACCTCCCCCACTGTGGTATTTCTTCCACAGGTGGGTCACTGTGCAGGGAAGGGGCCCCCATCAGATCACTTCTATTTGCCTCTAACCCTTCTTGATATGTTTTTTCTTTATATCTTTGGGTGTGGAAGAGCTGTTCTGCCAGTCTTCAACTCATTCTTAGAGTTGCTCTATAGATAGTTGCAGCCTTGGTATATCTGTTGGATAAGGGAAGTTCAGATTCTTTGTACTCTGCCATCTTTATTGGGGATGTCTGAGTCACTTTAAATTGCATTCTTTAAAAAATAAAAAAATAAATTACATTCTTTGCTCAACGTATTTTTTTGGCCTTGCAGATAATATGAATTTAGACTACGAATTCTTGAGGTAACCAGTTTATGGTTATGTATGAGTTTTCAGGGGAGATTTTTTTTCCATTCCACCCAGTTTCAGGGTCAAGATTACCAAGATTAACAGGTGTTTTTGTTTTGTTTTGTTTTGCTGTCCTTTCTAAATGTAGTTTTTTAGTTTAGTTTTGATTTGACTTTCTTACCTATTATACACCTTTGGATCCCATCTTTATGAGGGGGTTTATTGTCATATTTCACACCTTTGGTATCTTGGCTTTATCTCCTGTCCCCCTTCTATGTTAATACAACTAACAAGGCAAAAGCTTGTAGTGTCTAGGACCCAGTAGAAACTGTCAGGAAGAAGTTAACTCTGACATTAACTTAAATCCCAGTTTTCACATGAGAGAGCATGAGAGTGAGTGGAGGGAGGGGCAGAGGGAGATAACCTCAAGCAGAACTCCCTACTGAGCATGGTGCTTGATCTCATGACCCTGAGATAATGACCTGAGCCTAATTCACTGGTCAGAAGCTTAACCAAATGAGCCATGCAGGTTCCCCAAAGATGTTCTTTTTAAGTTAAGAGGTTAATTGGGTAGCTAGTGTTCCATCCATCTACCCTAGAAACTCTAACCATCCATCTGTTCATTCATTCATTCATTCATTCAGGATGATAAGTTTAGGATGAAAATAAAGTATCTGTCATAATAGAATTATAGCAATGATGTTTAACTGTTCTAAGAAATCACTACTCTATATATTTCTTTAATTTTGGGAACTACCTTAGCATTATTCTTATCTTCCTAAGTTCTATCTTGGATATCAAGGTCATTGATGTGAGTGGAAAATATTGAGACAGGAACTCTCAATATTTTTTTTTAGCTTTCAGAATAAAGACAACTCAAATCTTTATTGTCAAATCATTTGTCTGGTTTTCAAACTCATTTAAGATTTGGATTCAATGAAAATTTTCTGAGCCAGAGAGATGTTCAGTACTATCACAATATTTGTTTATATCAATTATTGACTATTTAAACTCTTTTGGGGGATGCCTGTGTGGCTCAGTGGTTGAGCGTCTGCCTTCAGCTCAGGGTGTGATACCAGGATCTGGGATCAAATCCTGTATTGGGCTCCCTGTGAGGAGCCTGCTTCTCCCTCTATGTCTCTGCCTCTCTCTCTCTCTCTTTCTCTCTCTCTCTCTGTGTGTCTCATGAATAAATAAATAAATCCTTAAAAAAAACTCTTTCAGGGATCCCTGGGTGACGCAGCGGTTTGACACCTGCCTTTGGCCCAGGGCGCGATCCTGGACACCCGGGATCGAATCCCACATCGGGCTCCCGGTGCATGGAGCCTGCTTCTCCCTCTGCCTATGTCTCTGCCTCTCTCTCTCTCTCTGTGACTATCATAAATAAATAAAAATTAAAAAAAAAACTCTTTCGGTTTATGGTTGTCATAAATCAGACTACATGCTGTCCATTACAAAATTAGCACATCTCTCAGTGTACCTTAATTCCATTTAAAGTCAGTTATAGTAAAAAGATTTATTCTCTCACATATTTTTCAATGAATAGAATATCAAACCGTATAGCCACAAATTAAAATGGTAATGCAGCAGAGCTGTGAAATATGACACATCAACAAAGACAGATCTGGGTTTTAGGAGTTAGACATGTAGAAAATTTTTTATGGCTTTCTTATTTGATTGGCTAGGTATAAAATTCTAGGCCAGACTGATTATTTTGAATATGCAAAGAAAAACTGGGTCTTAGGATATATCTATGTCTAGTAAATACAATTGTTTAGGAGTGTGTACAAATAGTGTATTTTTGAAGGGTCTGTATGTTTGTTTTCTGGCCTACTGATGATTAAACTAGGCAGTGAAAGCAGTGTAGCCTTGTTTGTTGACTCACAGCATGCTTTTTGCTTAAGTAGATATGTTGTTTGAGAAGACAGAGCTGTGAGGGGTACCTGGGTGGCTCAGTCGGTTAAGCATCAGACTCTTGATGTAGGTTCAGGTCATGATCTCCGGGTTGTGTGATTGAGCCCTGGGCTCTGCGCTGGGTGTTGAGACTACTTAAAATTCTCTCTCTGCCCCTACCCCCCTCAAAAAAAGGACAGAGCTCTGAATAGCAATAGGTTTTGTATTTGTGGCTGGATTCAGTTAAATCTTTTTGTCATATGCTCTTTTATTACACTCACCAATCTTATAATAATATATTATCAGTTTTTCCGTTAGACTAAAATCTTTTAGCATAGATTATTTGGGTATTTTGATATCTGTAGTTCACTGCTTGTCATATTGTTGTGTTTTAAGTATATATGTACACATACACTCACACATATATTTGTATTTTAAAATTAAGTTGTTAAAGCTGAGAATTGAAGGACAGTTCTTATAGACACTGGGTGGAATAAGAACTGTTGATCAAGCATCCTTCCTTTCTTCCCATGTATTTCCCTTTACAAAACACACTTGAAAACAATGAGCATGGTCAGTCCGTTCTGAGGGCAAGGCAGAATACTCTGTTTTGAGTGTTCCGTGGTAGGACTGAATTAGCAGTACTACAGGAAGATCCTTAGCTCTGACAGTGAAGGATTCGGTATTTCAAACCTTCAAAGTAGGTAACTCTAAGCACAAGTTGCTTTGCATTTTTAATCCCCAGATCTTTCACCATAGAATAAAACATTTGAAGAACATACAATTGACAGCAAAGTAAATGCCATTTGGTTGACAAAATAATTCTCTTATTAGGCAATTTTTTTCCCTAAAGGCAGACTGCTACCTATGCAGTACCTCATTTGGAGTCTTGGAAACTTCACTAACTTATTTATGCTCTTTTGCAAATGGACTTGAGATCTTCTTCAGAGATTCCACTAGGGGAATGCAGTGACTTGACTGAAGAATGGTCATCCTGTATTGGGGAAGTTCATCCTCTTCAATTGACACAGCTTTGAGAGGGACACACACGAAGTAGTGAAAGAGGAAGAGGACACGCCCCTAGCTAGCTAGATTATCTGAATTAACGTTGGCAATCATTGAGGTGGTAGATGTGGGGATCTCTCTTCCTTTGGAGATCCCTTCTTGAAACCCACTGTCCTTTCTCTTCCTGATTATTTGATTTCTGGGTTTGCTGCCCAGTCCTCTCTGGAAACTTCCCTTAGTCATCATCCTTGGAATTTCCTTCACTCCCCTCCTGTATGGAGTGATTTCATTATTTTTTTGGAACCCATGTCTTCTTTCTTGATTTGTTCCTCTTTTGGTGGTGTACATCCTCCATTAATTTTTGGAAAAGGGGGACATGAAAGGTATATTTTATTTTGAGTTCTTACCTGTCTGAAAATATCTTTATACAACTGTCACATTTGATTGGCTGTGTATAATATTTTAAGTTGGAAATCATTTTTGTTCAGAATTTTGAAGGCAGTGTCTGTCTTCTAGCTTCTCATTGTTTTAAGAAGTGCATTGGCATTCTAATTTCCGGTGTTTTATATATATGATGTATTTTCTTTCCAGAAGCTCTTGGAATCATACTTTTATGCTTGGTGTTCTGAAGTTTCATTATAACATGCTTTGATATTGGTCTCTCATTCACTGTGTTGAGCACTCCTTGGGTCCTTGAAGAAACCTTGTGTTCTTTAATTGTGAATTTTCTTGTATTATTTCTTCAATCATTTTTTTCTATTATCCTCCTTCTCTATTTCTGGATTTCCTAATTCTCAGATAATAGACTTCTAGCTCCAAGTCTAATTTTCTTCTCTTTTTTTCTTGTCTCCTTTTTTTATGCTTTTTTTTTTTTTTGCTTAGATTTTCTCAGTTCTATATTTTAATCCTCTTACTTGTAGTTTTTAAAAAAGAGTTTATTTATTTATTCATGAGAGACAGAAACAGAGGCAGAGACATAGGGAGAGGAATAAGCAGGCTCCCTATGGGGAGCCTGATTCAGGACTTAATCCCAGGATTCCAGGATCACGACCTGAGCCAAAGGCAGATGCTCAACCACTGAGCTACCGAGATGCCCCTATTTGTATTTTTTGTTAAGTAAGTAGGATTTTAATCCATTCATACCAAATTTAACCTTCAACATGTACAATCTTATATTTTATTATTGAGATGTAGTAACTCTTGGGGTGCGTGGCTGGCTCAGTTGCTAGAGCACGTGACTCGATCTCAAGGTCATGAGTTCGTTGAGTGTAGAGCTTACTTAAAAAAAGATATAGTAACTCTTTCTGAATATCTCATAGAGCATCAGTAATCTAGTAGAAATGCAGTATTGCCTATAATCCTATTACCTAGTAAGAAATACTTCTAATATTTTTCCATCAAAATTTTAGTGTGTGTGTGTGTGTGTGTGTGTGTGTGTGTGGTCACACCATTTTGTAACTCAAAAACAATGTGTCTTGGACATTTTCAGAGTCTCTATTTTTGAAATGACTACACAATATTCCACTTTGTGTATGTACCATTATTTACTTAATTGTTCCTTTATATTGAAGGTTATTTGATGGTAATTATTGCAACTGCTTGTTGCTTAGTAGGAAACCAGAAATACAATGCTGATTATAGAAGACAAAGCAATTCTTGTGATACCTTACATACCAATTAAAGCAGTAAAGTGACTATTAAATCATTATGGAATATATACTGTAAACTTAAAAACAAGTACTTTATCTATTGACCTCAGTAATGACAATTCTAGGAAATTATCTCACAAATAAAATCATACACATATATAAAGATAAATGTACACATATTTTCAGTGCATAATTTTTACATAAAAAAATTATAAAAGTGTACATACATACCCTAATTTAGATGTTCCATCAGCCTAGAAATAAAACACAATGACTTGTCTAGAAAATTGGAGTAAGAATTGCCTATTTCTCAGATTACTCCCAAAGAAAGGATATGTCAGAAGTTGTGGATCACTTCTGTGCTGTGGAAGCCTAGGAAGCTTGCTTTTTCTAGGATGTTAAGGTAGCATTTATGGACCAAAGGTTGTTCTCGCTTTCAGAAAATTCTAGTCTATCTTAGTTATTTCAGAGTGATGACATCCTATACTCCAGTCCCTGTTAATAATTCTATTTCTAAAATATGTGTAGGATACCCCTGTCAGAATGGCTAAAATCAACAACACACAAAACAACAGGTATTGGTAAGGAAGTGGAAAAAAAGAACACTCTTGCACTGTTGGTAGGAACACAAACTGATACAGGCACTGTGGAAAACAATATGGAGGTCCCTCAAAATGTTAAATATAGAACTGCCCTATGATCCAGCAATTGCATTATTAGGTGTTTACCCAAAGAATACAAAAATACTAATTCAAAGGGATACATGCACCCTGATGTTTATAGCAGCATTATCTACAATAGCCAAATTATGGAAACAGTCCAAGTGTCGATCAACTGATAAATGGGTAAAGAAGATGTGTGTATACACACACACAATGGACTATTGCTCAGCCATAAAAGAGAATGAAATCTTTCTATTTGCAATGGCATAGATGGGGCTACAGAGTATTATGCAAAATGAGCCAGTCAGAGAAAGACAAATACCATATGATTTCACTCATATATTGAATTTGAGAAACAAAACAGATAAGCAAGGGGAAAAAAAGAGAGACAAAGAAACAGACTCTTAGCTATAGGGAACAAGCTGATGGTTACCAGAGGAGAGGTGGGTGGGTGGATGGGTGAAATAGGTGATGGGGATTAAGGATTGCACTTGTGATGAGCACCGGGTGATGTATGGAAGTGTTGAATCACCATATTGTACACCTGAAACTAATAGAACACTGTATGTTAATTATACTTGAATTTTTAAAAAAGTTCATATAAAAATATGTGTAGGGTGCTAAAGTAGTTATAAGTATTGTTTGAGAAATAACTAATAAACATGATTGCCCAGCATGCTAAAAGCATAAAGGGGCTTTAGGAAAATAAGTAAATTTATAAATAAATAAATTTCTGTTGAACTAAACCTTGTTTTCTTTAGAATATGTGAAATAATCAATTACTTAAAATATATTTTTTCTTCAGCACTTAGTGATAGCTGTCAACAAATATTAACCACTAATGTTTATCATTATAAATTTACTCTGGCATTTGGAAACATGTTTGAGAATAATTAAGAAATTAAAACTTCCAAACTTTATTTAATATCACTGTTGAGTTATATGTAGTAGGTAGCAAACATTGGAAGCAGAATCATAAGAGATGGTTATGGCTAAAAGTGTATGGAGATAGCGCAGAGTTTATCTATTATAATCATAGTGGATTACTATGGGAAACTAGGATTTTTTATGGAGCATGATGAGCTAAAAATACCAAATGTCCATGTTGCCTTTGCCAGAGAAAAAGTGCTACAGTTTCTCGGACCTTGGGATTGAGCTCTTTAGCTATGGCTTTGCCTGAACATTTTCAGGCAATCTTCAAGAATCTTATTTATCCCATGGTTACTTGTTACTTTTATATAATGACCTAAAAATATCTCTTCTTCACTTTTTCCTGACATTTACCTTTTTTTTGTCTTTCTCTAGAGCTCAGAGACCCAAGTTTAGGCTCTGCTTTGTTATTGACTTACTCTGTTAGTCACTTTGTCTTTATAGGCTTACCTCTCCTTATCTCTATAATAAAATATTTAAACAAAATAATAACTATGGTTTTGTTCAGTTTTGTATTTTGAGATTATAAAAAGCCAATCCTTCCATAACCCCTTCAGTGGCTTTCTATTGCACTAATCCAATAGGAACCTCCTTCAACAGCCTTTAAAGCTTTACATGATCAGGCTTGCCTCTGTCTCCTACTTCCATTTCATGTCACAATACTGTACTTTCTATAAGCCAGCCACATCAACTTCCTAACCTTTTAGGGATTAGCTCAAATATGATCTTCTTAGAAATATTTTCCTTGACCCCTTTACTGCAATTAAGCCACCTTTGGAAGTTTATTCAGGCACTGTCATATTACTTTTTAGTTTCTTGTTTTGTTTCATGCCAGATTAGGATGTTAGCTTCATGGAGATGGTACCTGATTTTTCTTTTTTTTTTTTTTAAGATTTATTTATTTATTCATGAGAGACACAGACTGAGAGAGAAAGGCAGAGACACAGGCAGAGGGAGAAGCAGGCTCCCTGCAAGGAGCCCAATGTGGGACTTGATCCTGGTCCCAGGATCACGACCTGAGCCGAAGGCAGGTGCCCAACTGCTGAGCCACCCAGGCATCCCTGTTTTTCTTATTTATCCATATATCTTCAGTGCCAGCACAATTCCTGACACACAAAAGACGTTAAAAAATACTTGCTCGATGTTAATTGCTGGAAAGAGACTGATGGTGTAGAAATGATACATGAGCCAAGAAGTAGCAGCTAAAAGAGGCCCTATGGTAATTGTGGTGTTTACAGTTGTTGGTGAAACCCTGTAGTCGACTTATGACAACCACATAGCCAAAGAATCAGTCTAAATAGATGTCTTGAGTAGCTTTGGTATAAGCCATAGGAGAAATTGCAACATTTCTTGGCCTTTTCTCAGGAAAATAGTTAGGAGGACTGAGAGTTTGTGGACTTGAAGGTAGGTCTGGTTTGTGGACTTGTATGTAGGTAGGTCTCCATTGTTCTCTAACCAGGCCTTGCTTCTTTTACCTCTTCTCAGATGAGGCTCCAGAGATAATAATATTCGAAAATCTAAATTGAAATGGATCAAGGAAGAAAAGGTTGATTTTGGTTGATATCAAATATTTTATAGCTTAGCTTTTGTTGTTGTTAGTGCTACTGTGTAAGGTGGAGAGAAATCAGAATTTAGGATTTAATCAAGTGTCTATCTGACTTGACCAAAGTCCTACAAGGAGAAAGTATAGTAATGTTTCTTTCAAAAGTAACAAAAGCAACCTAATTCATATAAAAAATGTATATTAGGATCTCAGAGGCCCAAGTTTAGGCTCTTCTCTGCTGTTGACATATTCTAGTAGTCAATTTAACCCTTCAGGCCTTAGTGTCCTTCTATATGTCATAAAATAAATAAAGTCATTATTGTCTCTTCCATTTTAGTATTTTGTGGATTATGATATGTGCCAAGTACTAACATTTGGACCATGATCTTGACCTCTTAAAAATTTGTCCCTTGGAACTGAATTTTGGAGTGAAAAAATTGTAATGTCAGGGCAGCCCGGGTGGCTCAGCGGTTTAGTGCCGCCTTAAGACCAGGGCCTGATCCTAGAGACCTGGGATCGAGACCCATGTAAGGCTCCCTGCATGGAACCTGCTTCTCCCTCTGCCTGTGTCTCTACCTCTCTCTCTCTCTCTTTCTCTCTCTCTCTCTCTCTCTGTATCTCTCATGAATAAATAAAATCTTTAAAAAAATTGTAATGTCAGAACTCAGAATGAAGATGAATATTTAGAATAAAATTAGAGACCATATTGTATATATATTTTTTCTAATGCTTAACAAGTAGTAGACACCAATTCTTCGAGTGCTATAATTAAATCAGACCTATTTCATTCACCCTATCTAACCTATTGTGATAGAATGCCTTTGGATAAATAGATTTTCCTCCCAAACCATGTTCAGCACATTTATAATACATAACTAAAATAAGATGACTGTGATCAATTTATTGGAATTAGAACTAAATGGCCACTGGAGATGCTGGATTGATCTTCAGGAAGAAGGTTTTTTTTTTTTCCTTTTTCCCTAGATATCCAGTGGGAAGTGTTTCATAATAATTTTGATTTTGTCACTTTCCACATTTCTGTGGATAAATATGATTGACTGTTATGAAAATCATATCACAGCTATTTTTCCTACTTTGGACAGAGTGACCTTTCTCATTCACATTCACCTGCTGTCTTCCATGTGTCACAGAATAATCAACCACCATGTGAAAAATGAGTCATCTATCTAAAGAAAATGCAGCCTGCTAAGACCCATTCTTTTTTTACTTAATTCACTTTAGCTTGGAAGTTCAATTGTAGTGATAAGTTGGATTATTTACTTAGGCAATATATGCAGATTAATCTTATTTATTTATAATGCTTTGTGTAAGGAATAGTCATGTTAATCATGATACTCCACAGAATTTTAATTGCTTTATGTTATGCCTGAGATGGACATCATCCTCACCACGTGCTTTTCCACAGTGTTAGGAAACATGCTATGGTAGCATTTTTCTATGTTCACACCTCCATTATCCATACTTATTCCCTTGCACTAGCTGCTATTCTGTTCCACAATGAGAAGCGTAGTTTTCAACTTCCTTTACTTTCAGAAGGTATACTTTATTGCAGGTCAGTTTATGAACAAAAATTATCAATATATATTATTGTAGTGCAATCATGACTGATTTATTTGCACAAAGTTAATTAGAACCAATTTTTTGTATTCTGTTAATAAAAACTCACTTTTTTAAATTCAAGAGAAACATCAGTACTTTCCTTTTATCATCCTTAAGCAGCTGACATAATAATGATATTTTAAATTGGGATGAAAATTTCATATAATAATGACATTAAATTTGTTATTATTTCTTAAATTTAATGAAATAGTGAGAATGACAGCCCTCTACATTTCTTTTAAAATTCCTTAGGTCATTTAGGCCTTATATTGTGGGGAAGAAATAATTACCATTAAAACATTGTCTCATACTCAATATAAAAAACATTCTACTTCAAATTTAATTAAATAACTGCCAAGAATGCTAAGGGAATGAGATATATTTCTTGTGAAGACAATAAAAACTTTCTCTTTGCTGTGACCAGGAATGCTCCGTCCAGAGACAGTCCAAGAGACTCAAGAGAAGACTTAAGAAAACATATGGTTTTAGCAGCTTAATGAAAGACCAGAGCCTTTACTTCAGGAACTATAATTATAAAGACCTATAATCATCCTGCTAAATTAGGATGGGGAATTCTCAGCACCTCACAGTAATTATCTGGGGGGTATGAAAGAACTAAGAACACCTGGAAGCTCTGAGAAAGTATATGACCTGAGGCAGCGTCAGATTCATGGGCATGTGACCTATGTAGTTGGACAGGGTCAAGGGCTCAGAAGGGCCTTGCACTTAATTTAATGCTTTGCTTCTACTCTCTTTAAATGTTTAATAATTTTTTAACAAGGGGCCCTACATTCCTTGTGCTTTGGGCCCCCCAAATAAGTAGCCATTTCCTGAACTGAGGTCACCTAAGAGAACAACTTTTGTATGAGACAGCTGGTTAGTAAGAAAGACCTACACTAACAGCTTTACCAGTAGGATACATGGAGCAAACCATAGAGTAGAAAGCACTGCAAATAGGGCCTTCCTAGGAGGGGAGGATTGATTTGTAGAATAACGAATATTTTTGGAAGATTTGTGAGAAGGAAAGGCGAAAAGATGGAGATAGATGTTTCTTTTCTTTTGGTTCCTTGGATCCTACATTATTAAAAAGGGATTTCCCAATTGGCTTTCTAGATCAGTATTTCCCAAACATCTCTAATTGCCTACTCCTATCATAAAAATGTATAAATATGGATCTCCCCAATACAGGTTTATTACTTTAAAAATATATATCATTACTAATGATGGGGAGGGAATGTTTTTCTGTCCTTCAAGATTCTTCTAGCTGGTCTAAGAATTAAAGTAACATGAGACAGATTAACAGAAGAAAAAACTAAAGTTTTACTATGTGTACATGGAGGCCTAGTTATGAAATTGAGACCCAAAGAAATGACCAAGGCATGCAGTTTTTATACATTTTAGACAAACATATCTGTGAGGAATTTATAGGACAAAGAAAACTTTAGGAGCTTCAAATAGTGAAGAATTCTGAACAGTATGTGGCCTGGGATAGTAAATTAATAAAAGTAACAAGGTTTGTTCACACGGCCTTCTTGGCTTTGAATTCCATACCCCTGATGATAAGAATGTCTCTTTACCTCCTATTATAGGAAGGTACCTTTCACCTGGGAGATTTATTTCCTGCTTTCTGAAGACAGAGGAGGGTCAAAGTGTTCTTCCTACATTTGGCTGTTTCTTTAAGTAACTTTAATTCAAAATACTCAATATACTAAAGTGGCACATTTTGGGATGGCTTGTCCTGGGCCCCTAAACTGTAAAACTGTTATTATATGTCAGCACTGTCAAATAGAAATATACACAATGAAATACCGCATAATGTCTGCATCTTACCATTGATTTGAGTGCATCCTTAGAAAACTGAATGTAACAAAAAAACAAAACAAAACAAACCCAGGACATTTTTGGAAATTGTATGCTCTCTAGCAACTTTGTGTGAATTTTTATACAAGCACTGTTTTATGAGTTATATAAAATGTTATAAAAATAGAAAAAAAAGAAAAAAAAAGAAATATACACAATGAGAACTACATATGTAATTTTAAATTTTCTAGTAGCTGGGGTGCCTGCGTAGCTCAGTGGTTAAGCATCTGCCTTCAGCTCAGGTCATGATCCCAGGCTCCCCATAGGGAGCCTGCTTCTCCCTCTGCCTATGTCTCTGTCTCTCTGTGTCTCTCATGAATAAATAAATAAAATCTTTAAAAAAATTTTTCTAGTAGCCAAATTAAGAAAATAAAAATAATTAATTTTAATGTTTTAATTAAGCCAATATATCAAAAATATCATTTCAAATGACATCAATATAAAATTATACTGAGGTATTTTACATTTTTAAATAAGTTTGAAATCTGGTGTATATTTGAACTTTTAACATCTTAGTTCAGAGTAGTCACATTTCAAGTGTTCAGTAGCTATGTGTGACTAATAGCTACAGTATCTGATACTATAGTTTTATATTTTTTAAATATAAAATATAGGGGCACTTGGGTGGCTCAGTCAGTTAAGTGCCTGACTCTTGATCTCAGCACAGGTCTTGATCTCAGGGTCACGAGTTCAAGCCCTGCATTGGGCTCCATGACCTGCCATGGAGCCTGCATTAAAAATTTAAAAATAATTTTAAAAAGTTAAAAAATATAAACTATAAATTAAAGATGCGTAACAGTAAAATAAATATATATAAATTTGTGTATATATATGTGTGTATATATGTATATATACAAATTCTAATATTTTCCTCAATATCCTAGTGGATAGCCTTGAAAATCCCCTGGGGTATGTGCCTCTCATGTTGAAAAGGAGTGGTCTAGAATCATAATTGGATTTACTAAGTTTGTAGGTATGATAATTCTGAAAGATGAAGTTATTTTTATGCTTTGGTTGGCATTGATACAGATATTCACACACACACACACACACACACACACACATACACTCTCTCATTCTCTTGTTTCTTTCACAGGAAAGTAACATAGAGCTATCTCTTGATGGGAAGATTGTCAACTTTCACATTTAAGAAGAGTGTATAGGATGAGACATATTTTGGCATCCATCTTTGGAAAATACAGTGTGCCACAATTCCTTACCACTATATAAAGTTGAAGTTCTAGGAAACTGCACTAATACTGATCTCTCTGGCATAGTGTCTCATACCTCTGGGCATATATATTCCTCTTTGGGAAGTTCAGAAAGAAATATGAGAAACTGGAATGGTAGCTAGAATATATCAGATAATGAAAGATTTTTTGTACTATGCCATGAAGCTTGAACTTTATCTCATTTTTGATGTTTCAGCAGGGGAATAGCATAGTCATGGTTGTGTTTTTAAACAAGTTCCTCTGACTGCAGTGGAAGAATAGATTTAAGAGGCCAAGGCAGCCTAGGGCAAGTAGAAAGCAAACTAGTGTATTACAAGCAATGGTCTCAGCTGTTCACCAAATCTTATCCGATTCACACACTTACTTATTAAAATGTTCTTTTTGGAGCACTTGTCGAGTGAAGTTCTAAAAATAGTAACAGAAAGAAGCAGTTGAAAAAGCTTAAAATGAAAACATTAAGTGTTTGAATCTTAATGACTTCAAATCTTAATGACTTTGAGCTTATTCTCTTAACAGTATCCACTCCTATTTCCTTCTCCACATTGCCTTTCTGCTTCCCTACAAACCCAAACACATTTCATTTTTCCACATCAAAGAGATTCTAAGTGAAGACACTTTCATCTGTCTCTATGGCATCCACAAACACTAAAGAAGTCAAAGGCCTAAGAGAACAGGGGTGAAGATGGTTGATATCAATGCTATAGTAAGACAATTGAGGAACATTCCCAGAACAATTGATCTTTTCAAAAATGTCAATGTCATGAAAAATAAAAAGACCAAGGAATTATTTCCAATTAAAGGAGATTAAAAGAATATCATAACTAAATGCAATCCTGGATTAGATCAAGGTTGGAAAATATTTAGTAGAAAGATCATTTTTGGGAAAATTGGAGAAATTTGAATGTGAACTATTAATTAAATAATAGTGTTGTATCAATGTTATATTTTCTGAGTTTGATCATTGTAATATGGTTATATGAGTGAGTATCCTTATTCTTAAGAGATACATGCTGAACTCTCAGGGTAAAGGGTTATGATATCTGCAACTTGAATGTACTCATATATGACTTAGCAGATAATTGGAATATGTTTACATATATATTTATATACTATATAGAAAAAGGTAAAGTAAACATGGCAAAATATTAATAGTTGGTAATCTTAGTAAAGAAATACTGGTATTCATTGCGCTATTTTTATAATTTTTCTGAAGATTTTTTCAAAAAAGTATTTTTTAGAGATATACAGTTAAATATTTACAAATAAAATGATATAATATGTGAGATATGCTACATAATGGTGGGTGGGGAGTGAGAGTGGGTGAAATTATAGATGAAATAATTATCAAGAGTTATAGATTGTTGCAGCTGGGTGATAGGTATATGTAGGTTCATTGTACTATTCTCTCTACTTTGGTATCTGTTTGAAAATATCTATAAGAAAACTTTAAAAATGAAGACAACAATTAGAAGTTCTAAACAAAGAAGAATATGATGCCCCACCCTGATAAATACGTAAAAACAAATTGTGTTAATACTAAAGGAAGGAATTCCATCAAAGTTGTAACTTTGCCAATTCTACTTTAATGCAGGGGGAGTGGGCCCGGATATCAAATATCAGATTTTTTCACAAAGGGTTTTTGGATACTGCTCTTGTATTAGTGTCGTAGCATATACTTAATTTGTTTATTGGATAATTCAAGATTTGTTGAAGTAGAGAGGAGAATTAAAAAGAAAATTAGAGTACTGCATTAAATAGATTTATTTTAATTGAAAAACTTACATGATAAAAAGAGAAACTTCTGGGAGGGTCTCCATTTTTTCAGACCCTAGACTATATAAGTGTTGATCTGTATAGAGCTGTAAAGTGAATTGCTAAAAGTCTAAACATTTTTATGTTTTTCCAGTGGTTTAGAGACTAAGAGGTTTCTAGCACAGCTGTTTTCCTTTCATGATTCCTCCTAACCATCACATATAAATGTTCATCTGACAAACATTTGTCAGAAACAATTCATATAAAATCCCAAATTCTTAATGAGATGCAGACTCCTGTTTCATACTTGTGCTGTTTTACAAAATTCCCTAGGTGACACTTCTCCAAAATACAAATCTATAGAAAAATGAAAATAATTCTGCCACAGTTGAGTTTTGTTGTGAGTTCAGTTATGAGGCCCTTTCAGCAGCACACAAAAACAGACTACTTTGCATTACCTTATGGATTAGGAAAAGATTAGCACTGGGAAAGGACTTTAATGGGGCAAAATGTGAGACACATCACAGTGAACATATAAATCTTTGGTTTGTTTCATTGCTTAAGAGAAGATTTACACTCACCTTCAAAAGTATCCACATACTAGAATACATTCTTTTCACATTAGAGAATTTCATGCAATATTAATAAACCCTGAACACTGTAAAGACTGTTGGTATTAGAATAAAATTCTTTTTAGGTCATGCTACTCAGGCCTTATCTATAATATACAAGATGTCCACTAAATTCCAAGATGATTTGGGAGATAATAGATTATGATCAATGATAAGTAGAACAGTTACAGTGTAAGTATATAGAGAGTACATCAAATCTGCTTGGGTAGTTTTATGGAGATTATTTCACAGATTTTCTTTCAATAATTAAAATATAGGAATAGTTGAAGTACCTGGATACCTTGGTCAGTTGAGTGTCTGACTCTTGATTTCTGCTCGGTTATGATTTTGAGGTTGTAGGATCAAGCCCTGAGTTAGGCTCTGCACTTGGCATGGAGTCTGCTTGAGATTCTTTCTCTCCTTATGCCTCTGCCTCTGCCTGCCTAGGTGCTCTCTCTCAAAATAAATAAGTAAAATATTTTTAAAAATAGAGGAGTAGTTAATATCATTAAAGAAAATTAAAATCTCAGAAATTTAAAACATTTTTTAACCTTAACAGACACATAAATACCAATTCAGAATCATCAGGTAATATGATAAATTCTGACCAAAGAAATGGTATGCACTGTGAAATTTCTCTCATTATTCAAATATAAAAATAAAATTTTCTTAAATGCTCCCATAAGTCATTCTTAATTATGAATATAAAAGTAATTGCCAAAAATGTAGGGAATATATATAAACTATTTTGTTTCTTAAGAAAAGGAAATTTTCATAAGCATATTAATAAAAAGTTTATGATTTTTTGATATGAAATTGAATTAATAAGCTAGAAGACATTGTACTATTACTGTAACCTATAAAGTTATAATAAATACCCATGTAGAATGGTAAGTATTAAAGTAAGTTAGTATGAACATGAAACAGTGGATTGAAATAATTAGATAATAATGTAACATTTATACATAAAAAGAAAGCAGTTATAAACAACTGTAATAAACACTTCCAAATACTTTAATGTTAGTTGTGATAAAGCTTCTTTCAAATTGGAATCACGGTAACAAACATTCACTCATTCATTTACTTAATATTTTATTTATTTGACACAGAGAGAGAGAGGGCACACACAATCAGGGAGAGTGGCAGGCAGAGGGAGAAGGAGAATTGCAAGGCTTGATCCCAGGACCCTGAGATCATGACCTGAGCCGAAGACAGATGCTTAACCAACTGAACCACCAGATGCATCAACAAATTTTTATTTTAGACATAGAAGTTTCTATTTCTTTTCTTTTCCTTTGATTCCACATAGTTATTATGACTGAATCAATTTATATTTAAAATATAATGAAATATTTATTGGCAGAGTGAAAATATCCCAAAACATCCTCAACTGAAGAATAAACTATTCTTAGCTCTTACTACAATCATCACTTGGGTTTATTTCCCAGCCCTGTCTGGGCATAGAAGATACTTTATAATAGAAAAAAAAGCCCCCAAACCTGGCAAGTTAAAGGTTTTGTTTTGTTTTTGACTGTATTTCCCTTTGTGCATTATTATATGCAACAGTATTCTAGGAGTTTGGCATTTATTTCAAAATACATGAATAAATTACTCATGCTTACTGAATGAATTTTGTTATATTGTTTTTGGTCAGTCAAAGCAGCATTTGTGTTTATACATAAATACAAATTTTAGAGCTGTATGTGATTTTGAGATTCATGGAAAGAAAAAATTCTCATTTTACTGTTGAAGGACACGAAGCCTCAGGAAGGCCTTGAGGATACAAATGTACAGTGCATTCTACATATTTCCTGGCAGGGTTCCCAGTGGATTTCAGACCCAAGTTACCAACAGCACTAGGTAGCTCAATAAAGCACTCTTCGATTGGCTTTCTTTTCTTCACTATTTCAGCCTTTCCATTTCCTCAAAATAAACCACCTGCATGTAAACCCTTGTATCAGATTGCTTTTTTTAAGGAATTCAAGCTGGGAAATAAAGATTTAAAAGTATCACTAATAAAGTGTGATGTGTGGTATTAAGCAAAATGACTTCGAAAGGAAAAATACCTCCTAAAGTTCTCATCCTTTTCAACAAATTATACAAGTAATTTTTTTAGAAGTAATAACTCTTCATGTTTTAAAATTTATATTTATAATATATATAATGTTACCTGATGTCTGAATTTAAGAGATTTGTCTTAATTTATTAATCTTATTTCCATAAAAGAAACCATGAAAAATGCAGGTAGATTCATTCTCCATTCTGTCCCTTGGACTTTCTTAGGAATGGCCATGTGCATGTAATACCAAAATATCCCATCAGTTACTTTTATTTTTTTAAATATTTTTATTTATTTATTCATGAGAGGCAAAGAGAGAGAGAGAGAGAGACAGAGACAGAGACAGAGACACAGGCAGAGGGAGAAGCAGGCTCCATGCAGGGAGCCCGACGCGGGACTCGATTCCGTGCTCCAGGATCGCGCCCCGGGCCAAAGGCAGGCGCTAAACAGCTGAGCCATTGGGGCTGCCCGCATCAGTTACTTTTATATTATCATGGTACTAATATTGATTTACAGTTGTGTTGATAAACCGCCTACGATGGTTATGAACTTTCTGGCTAAGTTGCAGGAGACCTGACTAAAATTGACTTAATTAGGATATTTATTATCTCATATAATCAGAAGTCTGGAGGTGAGATTTTTCCAAATTTCAGTGTCTCCGTGATTTTTTGTTTGTTTCTGATTTGGTTTCCCTAAGATTCTCTCTGTTTTCCCTTAGTGGAGGCAAGGCAGTTGTTGCAGTTGTAAACAACTTGACTTTATATATGTATGCATGTATATAGCATATAGCATATACAGGTGCATATAATGCATTTTTGGTGCCATTTATAATGTATCATGGATGGCTTTCCATATCAGTACAGGTAGCTATACCTCATTCTTTATTATGGTGGTATAATGTTCCATTATATGGATGTTTGGTTACTTATTTACCCCTTCCTGTTAATGGACATGTAGGTTCAGTATATCTTATCACGATCACAACAATGCTGCAATATGTATTGTACATATGTTTTGTGCAATTCCACAAGAGTTTTATAGAATAAATTTCTAAAAGTGAAATTACTGAGTCATGAATAATTCTTATTTCACAGTCTAATAGAGAATTCTGAATTATTGCCCAACACATGTACTGATTTACACTCCTAACAACAGTGTCCGAGAGTGCCTCATTCTCATACCCTTGTCATCACTGGGTGTCATTACACATTTTAATTTTGGTTATTCTAGTAAATGAAAGAAAACTCTTAATTTAGTTCATTGATTACTGATGTGGTTTTACGATCCATTTCTCTGATAAATTACCTGTTCATGTCTTTTATACTATTATTACTGGCTATTGTTCTTATTTTCTTATATTTTGCCAAAGTACTTTTTAAAAAAATACACATTACAAATATTTTGCTCTGTTTCTTGTTTCTCTTTTAAACCTGTGGTCATAAAAATCAGTGTTTTTTAAAATTACTATGGCTTCTGTGTCATATCAGTATCACCTGAAGATTAGAATATTCTTTTATAAATTCTTCTAATATTTTTGTTTTATACTTTATATTAAAATATTTTATTCATCTTAAGTTTGTTTCAGTTTAACAATTGCTTTTAACATGTATTTTTCTTTTCTACTTGGCAAACCAGTTTCAACTCCATTTTTTGACAATTGATGTTTTCCTTACAAGCTTGAAATCCCACCATGTTCATGTGCTAAATTTTCATAGATATTAGGCCTGACCAATTTATTCATTTTATCTCTTGGTCTATTCCTTTTTTTTTTTTTTTTTTTTCTCTTGGTCTATTCCTAATCAGTAACATGCTACTTTAATTACCAAGATATATATTAAATTTTACATTCTGATGTGTAATAAGTGCATCCTTATGTATTTTATAATTATTCTTAAAATTCCTGGTTCTTTTCACAAGTTTGTTTTGTAGGTATACTTTGTAATTGTTTAGAGTTTGGGAATAGGTTTTTATAAAATGATTAGATTTTTAAGGTCACAATTAACATCTTTTCATTACTGAATATTTCTACCCAGGAAAAATGTGACTCTTCATTTGTTGAGTCCTTCTTCTGTCCCTCTGTAGTTTTATAGTTTTGTTATGTAGATCTTGCACAGTCCTTATTAAGTTTCTCAATAACTCCATAGATTTTTAAAATTCACTTTTGGGGATCCCTGGGTGGCGCAGTGCTTTGGCGCTTGCCTTTGGCCCAGGGCGCGATCATGGAGACCCGGGATCGAGTCCCGCGTCGGGCTCCCGGTGCATGGAGCCTGTTTCTCCCTCTGCCTATGTCTCTGCCTCCTCTCTGTCTCTCTGTGACTATCATAAATAAATAAAAAAAATAAAAAAAATTCACTTTTGTCATGAAATAATAAGAGAATATATACAAAGTATATATAAATCCTAAAGAATTATAGTAAAATGGATATCAGTATACTGACTTCCCAACTTATGAAACAGCATTACCAGTATTTTGGAGCTCTATTTGTGCCATTTTCTGAATACAACCCCTATTCACCCAGAACCCCAACCAGAGTAACTACTACCAGGAATTGTGAGGTTTTTTTTTAATTTTTATTTATTTATGATAGTCAGAGAGAGAGAGAGAGAGAGGCAGAGACACAGGCAGAGGGAGAAGCAGGCTCCATGCACCGGGAGCCTGACGTGGGATTCGATCCTGGGTCTCCAGGATCGCGCCCTGGGCCAAAGGCAGGCGCCAAACCGCTGCGCCACCCAGGGATCCCCGGAATTGTGAGTTTTTTACTCTACTTTTTCATTATAGTTTTATCATATATATATATGAAATCCTGAAAAATATGTTTATTTTTACTGGTTTTAGAACTTTGAATAAATAATAACTTACTGTGTATCCTTTTGCATCTTAGTTTTCTTCATTCAATGGCATTTTTTTTTACATTGACTCAAGTTTACAGTGGTAGCAGTTCATCCCATTGTATAAGTATACCAGAGTATGTCCATTTTACTGTAAAACATTTGAATTATCTATTACAATGTTGTTATGAACTTTGTATATGCTGAGTGAAGTAAGTCAATCAGAGAAGGATAAACAGTGTATGTTCTCATTCATTTGGGGAATATAAATAATAGTGAAAGGGAATGTAAGGGAAGGGAGAGGAAATGTATGGGAAATATCAGAAGGGGAGACAGAACATAAAGACTCCTAACTCTGGGAAATGAACTAGGGGTGGTGGAGGGGGAGGAGGGCAGGGGGGGTGGGGGTGAATGGGTGACGGACACTGAGGGGGACACTTGACGGGATGAGCACTGGGTGTTATTCTGTATGTTGGTAAATTGAACACCAATAAAAAATTAATTAAAAAAATAAAAAAATAAAGAAAAAAGATAAAAAAAGAACTTTGTATATGTTTCCTCATACAAATTTATAAAAGTTTCTCCGTTGAATCTATATATGAGTAGAATTGTTGGATTATAGGGTATGTATACCTTCTAGTTTACAGATAAGGTAACGTTATTTTTCAGAATGATCATATCAATTTCCATTTCAGCCTGTAGAGTATAAAAACTGTCTTTTCTCCATTTCTCTTACAATCCCTGATGTGTCAGACATTAATTTTTGCCAGTGTTGAATCTGAAATAGTTTATCATTTTGGTTTATATAGTATTCAATTGAGGAGACCTGTTTTTTACATACATTCTTCTGGTTAGATGTCTCTTAAAAATTTTGCTTGTTTTCTATTGGGTTATTGATTTTTAAAAGATTATTTATTTATTTATTTGAGAGAGAGAGTGAGCATGAGCAGAAGGGAGGAGAAGGAGAAGCAGAATCTCCATTGAGCAGCGAGCCTGATGCAGGGCTCCATCCCAGGACCCCAAAATCAGGACCTGAGCCCAAGGCAGATACTTAACAGACTGATCCAACCAAGTGTCGTTGGTTGTTGTTGATTTTTAAGGGTTCTTTATATAAGTATTATAGTTTATTTTATTTTTTAGCCAATTTATTGAGTTAAGATCGACAGATAAAGAGAAGTATGTATTTAACGTATGCAACTCATGAGATTGTAGATAAATGTAAACCTGTGAAACCATTACCACCATCAGTGCCTTCAATGTATTTGTCTTCTCCCAAAGTTTCCTCCAACCCATTTACTATTTTTATTATTGTTATATCTTTGTGTGTTAAGAACACAACAAAAGATCTGCTTTTTTTTTACCAAATTTTTTTACCAAATTTTTTTTTACCAAAATTTTTACCAAATTTTTAGTATTCAATTAGGTATTGTTAGATATAAGCACTGTGCATTATAGTAGATCTCCAGAACTTATTTATCTTGCATAACTGAAACTTTCTTCCCCTTTGAGGATCACTTCCCCAATTCTCCCTTCCCCAGCCCCTGGAAACCTGCCATTCTACTCTGTTTCCATAAGCTTAAATATTTTGGATTCCACATGTAATTGTATAGTATTTGTCCTCCTATGAGTGCATAATGTACTTCAGGTTCATCCTTGTTGAAAATGGCAGGATTTTTTTCTGTTTAAAGGATGAATACTATTCCAGTGTATGTACATACCACATTTTCCTTATCCAATTTTTCTGTTGATGGACATTTAGGTTGTTTCCACATTTTGGCTCTTGTAAATAATGCTGCAATGAACATGGGTGCACAAGTGTCTATTTGAAATCCTGATTTTAGTTCTTTACCTAAAAGTGGAATTGCTAGAACATATGGTAGTTCTATTTTTAATTTTTTGAGGAAACTTCATACTATTTTCCATAATGGCTGTACCAATTTACATTCCCACTACCAGTGTACCAGGGTCTTCTTTTCTCCACATCCATTCCAAATTTTATTATTTATTGTCTTTCATTTTGATGTAATAAAATTTATTAAATTTTCCTTTATGGTTTATTACTTTTTTTAGTTGTTTAACAAACTCTTGTTTACCCCAAGTTTGTTATATATCCCCATATTTTTTCTAAAAGTTTAATTTTTTTCTTAAATATTTACCCTACCTGGAAATGATATTTATGTGTGATATGTTGTATCAGAGATCTAAATTCTTTTTTCCCATATGAATAACTATTTATCCCATCACCATTTATTGAAAACTTCTTTTTCCCGCTGTGATGACAAATATCAGGTTTCTATGTATGTGAGGATCTGTTCTGTTATATGGTTCTATGTATCTGTCTCTGAACCAGTGCTACAATATTTAAATTAGTGTAGCTTTTTATATTTTATTTTCATTTTTAAAAGATTTTATTTGCACAAGCAGAGGGAGCAGCGGAGGGAAAGGATGAAGCAAGCTCCCCGAAGAGCAGGGAGTCCTGGCGCAGAGCTGGATCCCAGGACCCTGGGATCATGACCTGAGCCAAAAGCAGATGTTTAACTGACTGAGCCACCCAGGCGCCCCTAGCATAGATTTTTAAGAATTATGGATATTTGGTAGGGCAAATTCTCCATTGTGTTTTTGGTAGGGCAAATTCTCCATTGTGTTTTTTGAAAAGAGTTTTTCTTCCTTTTTTTGTTTTTGGACTAATCTTAGCCCTTTTCTATTTCATACCAATTTTAGAATAAACTTTCATGTTCTGCAAATAAAAACAATTTTAATTGATTGAAATTTTATTGAGCTTATAGATCATCAACATAAAGAGAATTAATATTTTAGATTTTGAGTCATCTGATCATGAATGTTGTTGGTCTCAATTTACCCTGATATTTTTTATATCATCCTTTCACTTTTAACCTATGCATGATTTCATGTTTTACTACTTAGTATGATATTTACTATAGTTTTTTTTAAGCACATTAAGTTCCCTTCTACTTTTAGATTTTTTAACTTTTGGCTTAGAGATTTTATTCTGAATGGATATTGAATATTATCATCCGTGCTTTCTACATCAGTTGCAATGAAACTCTGTAGTTAAACCTTAGTCTTCTAGTCAGTTTTCTAATGTTAAGCCAATCTTTTATTCACAGGACAAATTCATTTGTTCATGATTTATTATTGTTTTTGTATATTATTTTTTGTCATATGATTTTTAGTCTTTATTGATATTTTTCTCTTCTTTTGCTTTAAATGTATTAGTTTTTAAAAAATCTAGTTGTGTTAATGTCTTAATTAGTACTTTTTTGGATTTCTTATTTCAAAGAATTTTTTATTTCTCTAACAGTGAAAAATAGCTCTGGGCTACTTTTTTACTTTCCTTGAATAATCCTTCCTCTAATTGGTATATGATTTGTATTTTTGTAAAGGTTTTCTAGCTTTTTTCAGCTTATTATTTTTTTAGTAATCCGTACAATGGTATCCAAATATTTTAGTCACTGAAAAATATATGGATGTTTATTCTGCTGAATCTTACCATCTTTTTCCTGGCACTACTTGAATCATTCTGTTAGAGCTTGAGCTGGAAGGCATATATTTTTCAGTATTGTCATTCAGTTGTTTGAAATGCAATGCTAGTGAGCTGAGGCAACAGACAATTGCCTGCTGTAATTTAAATGGTTCCCCACAAATTTTTGGTTTTCTACTCTCTGTTCCACATTATTATTCAATGTTTGAGGGGGGTGAGGGATGAAAACAGAGAATTTTAATTGTTTCTCTTGATTCTTGTGTAAGGACTATAAGCTCAAATACTTTCTTTCATTGTTGTTTATTTGGTGTTATTTACCTTCACTAAGTGAACTCTATTAAAGCAGCTGTATATTTTGACTACAAAGCTACTCTTTTCTCCTTTTGCCTTAACTGTATTTTAGCTGGTTAGTACATTGCTATTTCCTAGATTTTTTGTGTCCCACCTCATCTCCATGCTATCCTGATTGGCTCAAAGGCAAAATATGGAAAAACAAAAAAGTCATTTAACCACATGGTAGACTTTACTTCTGTCTCCCTTGTAATACTGCCGTGTGGAAACTGGCTTGTAGTGGAATGCTTCTACTGTGGCCTGCCAACATTCCTCAGACCTCATTTCCAGGTTCAGAGATTTTGGTAGGATTCTTCAACAGTCTCTCATTTATGACCTGATAACTTCATCCTTCACTGTGCATCAATCTTGGAGATCTCTTTTAATTTGATTCAAATTTTATTGTATATGACAGATACTTCTCCAAGATCAGTTTCAAGGGAAATGTGTGTGGGGGATTGGGTTCATTGCCTTATTTTGGATGGAATTTTCTTCTTATTTTTAGTTTATTTTATTCATTTCTATGGGTTTCTGAGAAAGGAATTGTGCAAATATGCACTCATATGGTACAGTCTACAGTAATTTGATAGTACATTTGACCTCCCAAGAAATATATGGTCATTTCTACTTAAAGTTTTAGTCATGCAAATGAATAGTATAAATTAAAACTTTCACCTGAGGGTTGCATAGATGGCTCAGTCAGTTAAGCGTCTGCCTTTGGCTTAGATCATGATCCTAGGTCCTGGGATCAAGCCCCACATCTGGCTTTCTGCTCATTGGGCTCCCTGTTCCTCAGGGAACCTGCTTTTCCATGCTCTCTGTTACTCCTCCTGCTTGTGCTCTCTCAGATAAATAAATAAAATCTAAAAAGAAATTTAAAAACTTTCACCTGAGACTAATGAGATCAATGCTACTTGTCTTAAGGGTGAAGTATAATTTTGAGTAAGGTTCCCATAAAATACAGTAGAAGCCCTTTATAAAATTGATGTCAAGGGACAGAGCTCAGATCCACCTTATTAATTTGGTCGGGACATAATTAGGTCTATATAATCTGTCATATACATAATCACATAATTTGCAATTAAATATAATGGAAAACAATCTTATTTTGTTAACATTTTTGCCTTGAAGTCTAGTAAATTCTTAAGTCCTCTTTTATAAAAACTCAAATGGAAAGAGGAAGGAGATTACAATTTTTAGCTAAATGATTCTCCTCTACCTAAAATAATGAGTTTATAATGAGAAATTAAAAAATTAAATCTAAGAGTAGGACTTGATTAAATATAACTATAATTTGTTGTAGCATTTCATTGGTAGTTTTAGTATTACATCCCAGGCAGGAAAAAAAATCCCATTTTTAAAATACATTACCTTTAGGGACACCTGGGTGGCTCAGTTGGCTAAGCCTCTGACTCTTGATTTCTGCTTAGGTCATGATCTCAGGATTGTGAGATTAAGTCCTGCATCCAGCTCCACACTGGGCATGGAGACTGCTTAAGATTCTGCCTCTCCTCCCTCTGTCCCTCCTCCATCTCTTTCTCTCTTTCTCTCTCTCTCTCAAAAAAAATGGAATGATAAAATATTTCTACAGCAGAAAAATGAGTTACTAGAAAGTTCATGAACAATAAAAAATAAAAAATTCTTTCACTAAATTGGCTACAAATAATGTTTTGGGGCAGTGACAAAAATAAACAGATAAATAATCAAGGCGATTACTATAAACAAACATTCAATGTGGGGGATTTTAATTATATTTCATTATATCTTTCACTGCTGTCTTACATTTCTTGGCATGAGATTATTGTCTGGGCCAAATACAAGGCCAAGGAGAGTCTGTCCCCATGACAACATTTCTAAGTATGACCTAAAAGTTGAAAGGCTGTGATATAAATAATAAATGGTGGCAGAGAAATAATCAGGCAGCTAAGGAAATATCTTTTGGGTATAACTGGCAGTATTTTCTTTAGAAAAGCATACTTGGAGTAGAGTAGCTATATTTGGGGTAGAATAAGGAAAATGCTTACAAAAATCCTAGATAACTTATTGCACACCCAGAAAAAAAAAAAAAAACCTTTTCTGAAAAAGTATTCTGATGTTTACCTGGTCTGGCCCTCTAACAGCTCCTTATTCACAATTAGAAGATTCAAATACGATTGACCCAGTCTAGATATAAATCTATAATTATGAAGGTATTTTGTAATTTAAGACTTGATAGATATAGCAAAAAGATTGTTGAAAATTATCAAACCTTTTGAATTACATGAGGTTTATGTATATTTCTTCATATAATAAATTTCAACATAAACAATCAACTGTAACAGATGTATGGGGCTAGAAGGGAGAGGTTTTGGTACAATATTTTAGTTCCTCCTTGGAAATGAGTGAAAATTATTTGCCAGGGTTGCTAGGGAATTTTGTGTTTTCTGGTCTGGTGTAGATTCCTGGAACATAACATACAGTTTCTTGCTTTTGAACCATAGCTCATGCTGTCACCTCTTTCTGGAATTGTCTCAACAACCGCCTCCCCAAACCAAAACATACACATTTACTTGGATAATTATTTCTCATTTAGTAAGACTTTCTCTTCTGTGTTGTGTAAGTAATTGTACATATCTGTGCATACTTAAAATTGTAGCTATCTATTCAAGTATCTTATCCATCCTTGTAATTTCAGTGCCTAGAAATAATAGTGTTCAACAGAATGCACCCACTCTATTTGTAGAAAATTTCCAACATGGTACAAGAATGTTTGCCTATTTGGTTATTTCATTTTATGGTAGGATATTTTGTCTCAAATAACTAATCATAACGCTACCAATTAAAGCCTATTTCTTGCCATTTGAAAGCCACAAAAAAGATACATGACTTTTAAATCCAGTGAAGGTAATGCCTAAAGGTCCAGAATGAGATAGCCTATATGAGTACTTTCAAATTTGGAATCCTTTTCTTAAAAGTTAGGGATTTTATTTTGTTTAATTTTAGAATGACTGTATAGGAAGAGGAATAAATAATCTAGAAGCTAAGTCTGAGTTCTGTAGCTAGAGTATATTGTTGACTTCACCCACATCTGACTCTTGAATGGCTGAAACCAGGATTAGAGAAATTCCAAAGTAATTCAAAAAAACTTATTATCATTAAGGATCAAGCTAACTTTCATGAATCATGCCTTTAAAAGTCTCTCAAAAATAATTTTTAAAATATCACAAGGACTCATATATATTTGCTACATGATGATAGACAACAAAAATAGTTACTATATAAGACTTGCAAATATTCTACTTACTACTCTGCTTTTTAGCCTCTTAGATTCCTTTTTTGTTTCTTTTCTTTTTCAGCAATATTTAATTTTTTTGGCATTGTGAAAATGCTTAGTGCTTCATCAGGATGTCTTTGAGAAAAAATGAATGTATCATCACTGGTGCTCAAGAATTTGTAAAAATTTAAACAAAAGTCACTAAAATTTAAGACAGCATATAAGAACATTTCTTTTATCTGTATTTTAGGCAAAAGAGCTCTCAGTTCACATTTTGGGAATGTTCTATATCAAATTTAGGCTTTTTCTTTCTACATTTACATAAAGCTCCTATATTTCCTGTGAAAATAGTAATGGTAATTTGAATCCAAATAGTCAATCACTGTCAACATTTATGTCATTACCTGCCAAAAATACTTGTGAAAAACTTATATGCTTCATTTTAAGGATAGAAGGAAGGATGTAAGACAAATTTACAATAGAAAAAAATTATTGAAGTTTTGTGTACTAATTACCTATGCTTCATAACAAATTACTCTTAAAATTGATGCCTCAAGACAATATTATTTATTATCTCATAGTTTCTGTGGGTCAGGAATCTGGTAATAGTTGGGCTTTCTATCTCAGGGTCTCTCAAAAGGCTGCAATCAAGGTGTTGGCAGGGGCTGTATTTGTCTTAAGGCTCAACTGGAGGTGAGTACATGTTTTCAAGCTTACTCAAGTAGTTGTTGATAGGATACAGTTCTTTTTTTCTTCCTTATACTTCCTTTTATTTTTATTTTTTAAATTTTATTTTAATTCTAGTATAGTTAATAAACGGTCTTAAATTAGTTTCAGGTGTATGTACAATATAGTGATTCAAGAATTCTATATATTATGCAGTGCTCATCAAGGAAGTGTACTCTTTTTTTTTAAGATTTTATTTATTTATTCATGAGAGACAGAGAGAGAGAGGCAGAAGGAGAAACAGGCAGAGGGAGAAGCAGGCTCCACGCAGGGAGCCCAACGTGGGACTCCATCCGAGGTCTCCAGGGTCACACCCTGGACTGAAGGCGGCGCTAAACCGCTGAGCCACCTGGGCTGCCCAAGAAAGTGTACTCTTAATCTGCTTTACCTATTTCACCTATCCCCACCACCACCTACTTCCCCTCTGGTAACCATCTATTTGTTCTCTATAGTTAAGAGTCTGTATTTTGGTTTGCCTCTGTTTTCCTGTTTGTTTCTTTTGTTTCTTCCTATGTTTGTTCATTTCTACATGAGTGAAATCATATATCATATATTTGTCCTTCTGATTGATGATGTTGCAAATGATAAGATTTCATTCTTTTCTATGGCTGAGTAATATTCATATATATATATTCCATATATATATGTGTGTGTATATATATATTCCAGTTCTTCTTTATGCATTTATCTATGCATGGATACTTGAGCTTCTTCCATAATGGACTCTTATAAATAATGCTGCAATAAACATAGAAGTGCATATATATTTTTGAATTAGCATTTTCATATTTTTTGAGTAAATGCCTAGTAGTAGATTTACTGGATCCTATGTAATTCTATCTTTAATTTTTTGGGGAATCTCCATGTTTTCCACAGTGGCTGCACTAATTTGCATTCCCACCAATAGTGTAAAAGGGTTCCTTTTTCTCCACATTCTTGCCAACACTTGTTGATCCCTGTGTTTTTTTATTTCAGCCATGCTGACAGATGTGAGATGATTGTTTATTGTGTTTTTGATTTGCATTTCCCTGATGACTAGTGATGATGAGCATCTTTTCATGTATCTGTTGGTCATCTGTATATATACTTTGGAGAAATGTCTGTTCTTCTTCTGACTTTAATTGGATTATTTGTTTTTGGGGTATTGAATTGTATAAGTTCTTTATGTATTTTGGATGGTAACCCATTATTAGATATGTCATTTGAATATCTTCTTCCATTCAGTAGGCTGTCTTTTTGTTTTGTTGACATTTTGTTTTGTTCCTTTGTTGTGCAGAAACTTCTTATTTTGATATAGTCTCAGTAGGTGTTTGTTTGTTTGTTTGTTTGATTTTGTTTTCCCTGTCTTAGGATGCATATCTAGAAAAATGTTATGGCCAGTGTCAGGGAAATTACTGCCTGTGCTCTCTTGTGGAATTTTTATGGTTTTAGGTCTCACATTTAGGTCTTTAATGCATTTGAATTTATTTTTGTATATGATGTGAGGTAGTGGTCCATTTTCATTCTTTTTCATATAGCTGTCCAGTTTTGACAACACCATTTGTTGAAGAGATTATCTTTATTCCATTACATATTCTTTACTGCTTTGTCTAAGATTATTTGACCTTAAGTGGTAGGTTTATTTTTGGGCTTTCTATTCTGTTCTGTTGATTATATGTCCATTTTTGTGCCACTACTATGCTGTTTTGATTACTACAGCTTTGTAGTATAACTTGAAATCTGGAATTCTGATATCTCCACCTTTGTCTTCCTTTTTCTAGGTAGCTTTGGCTATATGAGGTCTTTTGTGGTTCCATACAAATTTTAGGATAACTTGTTCCAGTTCTGTGAAAAATGCTGCTGGTATTTTGATAGGGATTGCATTAAATCTCTACATTGCTTTGGGTAGTATGGACATTTCAACAATATTTGTTCCTCCAATCCTTGATTATGGACTGTCTCCCCATTTGTTTGTGTCATCTTCAATTTCTTTCACCAGTGTTTTATTTTTTATTTTTTAAAAAATATTTTATTTATTTATTCATGAGAGATACAGAGAAAGAGAGAGGCAGAGACACAGGCAGAGGGAGAAGCAGGCTCCATGCAGAAAGCCCAACATGGGACTCGATCCTGGGACCTCAGGATCACGCCCTGGGCGGAAGGCAGACGCTCAATCGCTGAGCCAGCCAGGCGTCCCTCATCAGTGTTTTATAGTTTTCAGAGTATCATATTGATTGATTTGCAAATATTGAACCACCTTTACATCCCAGGAATAAATCCTACTTGATGTTAGTGAATGATTTTCATTGTATTATTGAATTCTGTTTCCTAATATTTTGTTGAAGATTTTCACATCTATATATATCAGAGACATTGACCTGTAAGTTTCCCTTTTTGTTGTGTCTTTATCTAGTCTTGGTATCAGGTTAATGCTGGTCTTGTAGAATGAATTTGGAAGTTTTCCTTCCTCTTCTATTTTTTTTTAAGTAGTTTGAGAAGAATCAGTATTAATTCTGCTTTAAATGTTTGGTAGAATTCATCTGCTTGTTAGGAGTTTTTTGATGACTGATTCCATTTCATTGCTGGTAATTGGTCTGTTCAAATTTTCTATGTCTTTCTGATTCAGTTTTGGGAGTTTATGTTTCTTACATTTATCCATTTCCTTTAGGTTGTCCAATTTGTTGGCATATGACTTTTTATAATATTCTCTTACAATCCTTTGTATTTCTGTGGTATCAGTTGTTATTTCTCCTCTTTCATTTGTGATTTTGCTTGTTTGAGTCTCTGTCTCTCTTTTTCTTTTTTGATAGTCTGGGTAATGATTTATCAATTTTGTTGATCTTTTCAATGAAGCAGCTCCTGGCTTCATTGATCTGTTATTTTTTATTTTATTAGTTTCTATTTTGTTTATTTTTGCTCTAAACTTCCTTTTACTGGTTTGGGATTTTATTTGTTCTTTTTTCTAGTTCATTTAGTATAAGGTTAGGTTGTTTCTTTGAGATTTTTCTTGCTTTTGAAGTAGGCCTGTATTGCTATAAACATATGCAATAGGACAGCTTTTGCTGCATCCCAAAGATTTTGGACCATTGTATTTTCATCTTCATTTGTTTTCATGTGTTTTTTGATTGTCCCTTTGATTTCTTGGGTGATTTATTCATTGTTTAATAGCATGTTATTTAACCTTGATTTATTTGTTTTTTCCAGATTTTTTTCTCATAATTGATTTCTAGTTTCACAACATTGTCATCAGAGAGGATGCATGACTTCTATCTTCTTTAATCTGTTATGACTTGTTCTGTGGCCTAACAAGTGATCCATTTTGGAGAACATTCCATGTGCACTTGGAAAGAATGTGTATTCTGCTGTTCCAGGATGGAATGTTCTGAATATATGTTAGTGCCATCTGGTCCAGTGTGTCATTCAAGGCCGCTGTTTCTGTGTTCATTTTCTGTTTGTATCTATCCGTTGATTTAAGTGGGATGTTAAAGTCACTTATTAATACTGTATTGCTGTTGATTATTTCCTTTATGTTTGTTAATAGCTGCTTTATGTATTTGGGTGCTCCCATGTTGGGTGCATAAATAAATTGTTATATCTTCTTGTTGGATTGTTCCGTCTATTATTGTATAGTGTCCTTCTTTGTCTCTTGTTATAATCTTTGTTTAAAATATATATTTTTTGGATATAAGTATTGCTACCCCAGCTTTTATTTCACTTCTTTTGCATGATAAATGGTTTTCCATCCCTTCACTTGGAATCCTCAGTGTCTTTACATCTGAAATGAGTCTCTCATAGACAGCACATAGTTGAGTCTTGTAGTTTTATTCATTCTGTTATCCAGTGTCTTTTGATTAGAGCATTTAGTTCATTTACATTCAAAGTAATTATTGATAAGTATATGTTTATTGTCATTTTTAGTGAGTGTTTTTATAGTATTCTCTCTTCCTTTCTTCCCTTGCTATCTTCTCTCATGATTAGTTGGCCTTCTTTATTGATATACTTAGTTTCCTTTCTCTTTAGTTTTTGCCTATTACTGATTTCTTATTTGTGGTTACTGTTTGGTTTGTATATAACATCTGCATATAGCAATCTATATGAAGTTGATGGTTGCTTAAGTTTGAAGCCATTATTTACTCCTCCTTCCCCTGTGTTTTAGGTAAATGGTATTATTATACTTTACATTCTTTTATTATTATTATTTCTTAAGTTATAGTTGATGCCTCTTTTTTAACCACAACTTAAAACAACAAAACAATAAGACACTGTGTCCTTAGCTTGGAGTAAGGGACTTCCTGGTCTGTTCAGAGAGGGTCATGTCATCCGTAGTATGAAAACCCAAGGTTCAGCAATGTGGAATATTTTCTTCTTCATAAGGTGGATAAACATTATCTATGACAGTAGGTGACGTCACAGATAAACTTGTGAGGTGTGAGAAGTCAGAGGGGCACAAAGGGCCTATGCTGATAGTGAGTGAGCACTGAGTTCCAAAGAACCTCCATGTGATCTCAGCAGAGTTACTCTGATATCCCGATGTTGACTACATAAATAAATGTTGATGCAAAACAAACAAGTTCTTTGAAAGTTCCAGTTTGTCGCTTGCCTTTGGGCTCCTCCTGGTCTTTCCATACCCAAGCTTCCCTGCCTAGATAGGGCCAGGATGAGGAAGACAGTGGAAATTGGGAGCCAAGAGAACTGAGTTGAAAATGGTACTTCTGGAACTGCAGAAAGGGGCTTAAAAACTTTTGGTTTTGCTATGGAGATTTAGGCAGACCAAAAGCATAAAGAAGTAGGGAGGAAGGCACCTGAACATGTATATAAGTGAAGGGGTACAGGATGCGACATTCCAAAATGTGCCACTTTGGCATAAAGATTATTTCAGGTTAAAAGCAATAAAAACCCAACAGATGCAGGAAAAACTCTCAGTTTCCCCCATAACTGTGTAAATTTACTTTGGGAAGGCCTTTACATCCATTTATTTTGTGACTCCCTTGACTGGTTTTTACAGATATACTTATTTTTACTGCTTTTGTGCTTCTACCCTTACTTTTGGTCTTTCAACTCAAAGGTTCTCCTTTAAGTTTCTTACAGAGTTGGTTTGGTGGTGATGAATTCCTTCAAATTTTGTTTGTCTGGGAAACTAGCCTTCTATTCTGAATGATAGCCTTGCTAGATAAAGTTTTCTTGGCTGCTGATTTTTCCCCCTGGCACTCTGAATATATCATATCACTCTCCTGGCTTATAAAGTTTCTGCTGAAAAATCAGCTGATAACCTTATGGGGTTTCCCTTGTGTGTAACTGTTTTCTTTTCTCTTGCTTCTTTTAAAATTCTCTTTTATTATTCCTTCTTTTATTTGCCATTTTAATTACTATGTGTAATTAAGTGTGTAAGTCTACTATGTGTAGACTTCCTTAGGTTGATTTTGTTAGGTGTTCTCTGTGCCTCCTGTATCTGGATTTGTTTTCTTCCCCAGATTAGGGAAGTTATCAGCTATTATTTCTTCAAATAATTTTTCTGCCCCCTTTTCTTTTTCTTCTCCTTCTTGAGTCCCTATAATGCAAATGTTATTTCACTTGATGGTGTCATTGAGTTTCCTGAGTCTGTTGTCATTTGGCATATTTTTTTCTCTCACCTGATTGGCTTGATTACTTTCTACTGCTCTGTCCTCCAGGTTTCAGGTCTATTCTTCTACTTCCTCTAGTCTATTTATTTCAACTCGTATATTTATTTTTTAAAAAATTATTTATTTGAGAGAGTGGAGGAGGGGCAGTAGGAGAGGGGTAGAGAATCCTATCTGAGCATGAAGCCCAATATGGGCCTCAATTCTAGGACCCTGAGGTCATGACCTGAACTGATATCAAGAGCTGGCCATTTAATTGACTGAGCCACCCAGGCACCCCTCCATCTAGTGTATTTTTAATTTCATTTATTGTGTTTATCTCTCATTGGTTATTTTTTATCTCTTTGTTAAAATTATCACTGAAGTCCTCTACATTTTTCCATGAGTATTTTAAAGATCATTACTTTAAATTCTCTATCAGGCATGTTACTTATCTCCGTTTGGCTTAGGTATCTTTCTGTGATTTTTCTCCTCTTTCATTTGAGACATAATTCACTGTCTCCTCATTTTGTCTAATTCTCTGTGTCTTTTTCTGTGTGTTAGGAGAGTCATCTATATCTCTTGCTCTTGAAAGTAGTGGCCTCATGGAGAAGAGATCCTGTAGTGCCCTGCAGTAGTACAATGTCTCCCTTCACTGGAACTTGGCACTTCAAAGGTATTTTTACGTGTGTTGTATATGCCATGCTATTGTGGCTGAGCCACTTTTTTCTTCTGTTCAATGATCTGCAGTGGCTCTCTTTGCCTGTTGTGGGCAGTGTTTAGTCTTTGTGTTGTTAGTGGATCAGTCTGGGGTTGCCTTGGGCTACAGTTGAGTCAGACCAGGCATGTGCAAGATGCAATAGCTTTCATTGGTAGGCAGGGCCTGCAGTCAGACTAGCTATCTGCTCCCAGCCCATTGATGGGGCTGCAGTCTGACTGGTATGTGTGGTTATCTTTCTCTCTCTCCAGGGAAAAAAATCTATTTGGAGTGGTTCTGTCAACTCTTGGGGGCTTATTGCACACTGCCAGGCTTGTGGTACCCCTTTGGATGGGCTCTAGTCAAGAGGAGGATGATTCAAAAGGTGCATGATTCAAAAGGTGCATGGGGGTGAGACACACAGTGTTTATAAGGTCTGTGTGCAGGTCCTCTGCAGGGGGCGGGGGGACCTTCATCACCAAGCCTGAGGCAGGCCTGGCTGGAGGGGGCAGATCCACTAAAGCACCCAGAGGGCAGGGCTAGCAAGCTTAGGTGGGGAGTGTAGTTGCTGCACTGTTTCCTGTAGGTGGCTGTGTGTTTATGGTGGGGAGCAGGGGAGGGAAATAACGCCTGCCAGTTCCTTTGTTCCTGGACCAGTCCCACAATGATCTCTGTCCCTCCAGAACATGTTCTGAGATAAATAAACTCTCACTCCCATATTCCCCAGCTGTTTTCCAAACTGCTGCTTCTATGCTCTTTCTCTGTAGACTGTCGTCTTGTCTGTGTAAGGGTGGGGACTCAGTTTCCTCTCACCCTCTGAGTGCTCCCAGAACAAAGCCCACTAATTTAAAAAAAAAAAAAAAAAAAAAAAAAAAAGATTTATTTACATTGAGAGAGAGAGAGAGAGAGAGAGAGCACAAGGAAGGGCAGAGGGAAAGGGAGAAAATCTCAAGCAGACTCTCTGCTGAGTGTGGAGTCCAACATGGGGCTAATTTCACAACCCTGAGATCATGACCTGAGGTGAAATCAATAATAGGAGGCTTAACCAACTGACCCACCCAGGCATCCCACACTAATATTTAAAATTCCAGGTTTTATGTCTCATTGGTTGTAAGAACTCATGAAATTCAGCTTCCTGGTTTTCAAAGCCAACTGCTATGAGGATTCATCTTCCCTATGCAGGCTCCCCAGTGTGACAGTCTGTTTCTCTCCCCTCTCTATATCAGGGTGTCCTTCCCTCCTGCAGACAGTCCCACAGGTCTGTTTGGCTCGTGACTATATCTCCACCCTTCCTACACTCTTAAATGTGTTTTCTTCTCTACATTTAGTTGGGGAGTTTGTTCTGCCAGTATTAAGGTCATTTTCTTGGTTATTTACATTGATGTGAGTATTATCTAGTTGTACCTGTGGGATGAGGTTAGGGTCCTCCTGTCATTTTCCCATCAATCTTGGATTTAGTTTCTTGCCATTGGACTAAAGACTTAGTTCCTCACTGGCAGTTGGCCAGGGGCCTCCCTTAGTTCCTGTCATATGAGCTTCTCAATAGAGTATTTCACAATATGGCAGCAATCTTCTCTGAAAACAAGCAAGAGAATGAGAAAGGGAAAGCTAGATGGAAGTCAGAATCTTTATGAAACCTGATCTGAAAAGTGACATACTGTTGCTTTTGTTATATTCTATTCATTAGAAGTGAGTCACTAGGTCCAGCCCACTCTCAAGGGGGAAAAGATTACACAAGAGTGTGGAGGAGGCAGGGATAATTTGGGATCATCTTAGAAGTTTGCCTACCACATTACTTTTATGGAAAGGCCTTTTTACCTAGGCTAGCTGGTTTGGAGTCGAAGGTCAACTAGTTCTCATTTTTATTTATTAGTTTTAAAGACAGAAATACAGTTAGCATATAGCATTTCAGGAGAGGGATCATTTCAGACAAAAAAGTACTATCGACATTTTTTTAAAATTAAAATATAGGTTAAGTAAAACATGACAAGTATCTGAGACTATTAGAAATCGAGAAGGGGGATCAACTCAATAAGTTAGGGTAATCTTACTCCTGCCTTTCTCATAGTCATATAACATTTTCTTCTTCAAATTTTACATGGAAAATAAGAAAAAGCCAATGTAGAGAAGGTATGAGATTAGTGACAGCTGCCAATTGGGACAAATGAATGGGGGGGATAGAACTCTCATTGAAAGACTCAGAATTGGCAGTGTATAGGGGCTGAAGGAGAGAAATCAAATCACAATCTTAGTTTTAATATCTTGTTAAAAGACTTCCCAGAAATGATACAAACTGGGAATAATAAATACACAGCCCTTATTTCAAGAATAAAATCTGTTAGAAAGACAACAAAACAAAACAAAATCTTTTGCTCTTACAGCTTGGTGTAAAAGAGATCTCAAAGTGTAATTTTATATCCTTATTGAGTTTTCCTCTATTAGGGCTTTTGGAGAGTAATTCAAACTATATTCTAATTTTTAAGATTATACCTGTGGGATTGCAATTAGGAATCTCTTCTAAAGCATGAGCTGCAGAGGTATGGCTAATAGGAAAATGCTGTATTATAGCTCCTATAATTGACTGAGAAATTTTTCCATATAAGGACTCAAATAAGAGCCCTGGAAATTAGGTAGCAGCACTAGTCCAAAAGGATCCATATGATAATACTGTTTTTACTGCTCTAAACCCTTAGTGCCATTTAGCTTTCTGGTTTTAGAGTTAAAGGGATGGTAGTAGATGCTGCCTCACTCAGATCCTGTTTACTGAACTAATGCATCCATTTGCTAGCTGCTGTGAATGTCAACTGCTAAAGGCTCACAGCTACACCCTTCTCTGGCAATAACTGACCTTGAGAGAGGGGAACTGCCTTGCCTGGGAGAGTAGCACCCCTTCCTGTGGGGCATAGGACAGTCTTCAGGCAATAACTAACAGAAACTGAGGTACCAAAGCCTGGCCATCATGTCTTAATATGAAATTCAAGGTTTGGAACTCTCTAGGGGATCAAGCTGAAGTTAGTCTCCAGCTGACACCACATCTTCCCTTTGCTTTTCCTCTGCTCTATCTTTACACCTTTATCCTTTTACAAGATCCTTCTGAGAGCAATCTCTCAATAAATCACTTACACAAGAATTTCTATCTCAGGCGCTGCTTTTAGGAACCTAATCTAAGACATGGGTCAACTGCAAATGATATGGGAGAGTGGGCAGTTCTTTTTAACATTAGAGAGGAAGAACCTACTTTCCTTTTTGATTTAGGACACTATTTTTCTTTCTTTTTGTTTTAAAAGATTTTATTTATTTATTCATGAGAGACACACAGAGAGAGAGGCAGAGACATAAGCAGAGGGAGAAGCAGGCTCCTCGAGGGGAGCCCAATGTGGGACTCAATCCCCCGACTCCGGGACCATGCCCTGAGCTGAAGGCAGACGCTTAACCACTGAGCAACCTAGGCATTCCTAGGACACTATTTTTCATTGGAAATATCCTCTCTTGTTTAACTTCCTTCTCCCAGCTAAAGTTACAGTATTGAAAAATAGGTAAAATGGTTAAGCTGTTAATACTATAGCCTTCCTGCCTTCCTGTGAACCAGCCTCCTTTCCTCTCTGCTTCCTTTCTCTTTTTATTCTTTTCTTCATTTCCCCCCATTTCTGATTTCTTCCAGAAAGATTTAATGTAAATTAAAACATGGGTAAATCCATCTGTGGGATTATAACTGAACACCTCTAAGTCAGAATCCTTCCCAGGCAGAATAATAGGGCAGTGCCTTGGGGCCTCATAGCTGTCCCCCATCATCCTCACCTGCCAGGTGGCCGGATCCAAGAGCCCCTCCTCCTGGGAAATGGGTTTAGCCAGAAAGGGGGCTGCCCCCTTACCAGTCACACAAAGCATGTTCATGGGGAACCCTGTGCAAAACCATTTGCCAACAACTTGCTTCTGGGTCGGGTTTTGTATGTAGTAGAGCAGTCCCCTTGCTACAATCTATTGAAAGTCAGTCCTTGATACGAGGGTTTGTAAAAAGAGAACTGCATAATAGATAAAAATGGCATATAGTAACAAGTGTACCCGAAATGCCCTTCTCATGATGCTTTCTAGGCCAATAACCCTCATACTGGCAAATACCGAATTCTCATTCTACATGAGACAAAGAAATGGCCGAGCCTCCTTACTGACATTCTTAGTTCAAGAAGATTGAAAAACATTTAGCAGAAAAAATATAGAACTATCAATTCCATATATCTCCCAAATTCTCTACCCTTAGTTCATGTACACCAGATAAAACCCACATTTTTAGAAAGAAAAGCAAAGGGTAGGTCGTCACTGTGGAGAATTTTTTGCTCTGGAGGCCAGAGACTTTGCACCATGGACTGTTGAGATCCTGGATCCTTAATAACTTTAAATCGGTGCCTTTTAAATTAATGATTTAACAGTTGATATTGATTTAACAGGTATTGATATTGATTTATTAATGATTTAACAGGAGATATTCTACAAAACTCATATTTTCATTACCTATGGATTTTTTGTTTTTTGTACAAAAGATAGTTACTCCTCATCTTGGTACATTTCTGACTGTCCCTTGCTTGCCACCCTTCATACTTTTTCCCACCATACATGCTTTTTTCCCAGCATAATTTCTTGTGTTTTGCCAGGGTGCCCTAGTAAAAGCAACCATGGCTAAAAGCATGGCTCACTTTATGTTACACCTATAGTAGAAAACTACTCAAAACCAAGCACACCAAATAAACCTTTCCATGAGAATCAAACAAGACTGGTTAGGTGAGTTTAAAATAGCTGTAATCAACTGACAAATGCTCTGTATCTGTAATGATATATCAAAGTCCTGTATGGGAAAAAGTTTTTAAGAGCAAGAACTGAATCCGATATGTATTTCATGGTTCCCAATGGTGCACCACTAAAAACTGCTTATAGAGAGCCCCAAAGGCTTACTCAAGAGCTAAAGGCATTCACATTTGTGCCCTCGAATGACAGGAGAAAATAAGAAAATAATAATAATTGGCAAATCTCCCAATTGCCATCTTCACCTCTTCTTTCTAAACAGCAGCTATATTATTTTATTTGCCCTCTCTCTTTTGGACCAGAAGTTCCCCATATTGTCAAATAAGGATGAGTTTTTCATTCTGCATCTCATCCTGGAAAATCAGAAAGGCCATCATTTTCAAATGAGAAAGCTTACATTTTAAAAAATATGCAAAGCAGAATATAGTGATATGGATACATCCAAACAAAATTACCAGTGCTTTCCTAAGGCAAAATTGAAATATAGGCACAGTTCACATCTGTCTTCCTTCTTTCTTCCTTTCTATGCCTTTCTTTTACCAGTGCTTTCCCTTGTCTGACACAGTCTCCCCATTAAATTATACTGTTCTAACTTGTAGCCCTTGGACTTGGCCTCATACATTGTTTGCCCTTTTCTTGTCGGAATTAGTTGTTCTGTGTCCTATGTCAGTAACTGTAACAATTTAACACATTAACACATGAATTTATTTGAGTTTATGGACTAAAGACAATTGATGATTTTTATGTTTCAACCTTTTAAATTTATGTTAACAGGCATTCCGTGGAAGATAACTTTTTTTTTAAGATAATGTTTCTTAACTCAAAGGGAGAATTAGTGCAATTTCAAGCCCTTTATTAGGTTGGTGGGAACAATGGTTGGGAGAAACACGACAAGATCTTGCCTGCTTTGTTTATTATTATTTTTTTATTGGAGTTCAATTTGCCAACATATAGCATAACACCCAGTGCTCATCCCATCGAGTGCCCCCCCTCAGTGCCCGTCACCCAGTCACCCTCACCCCTCGCCCACTTCCCTTTCCACCACCCCTTGTTCATTTCCTAGAGTTAGGAGTCTCTCATGTTCTGTCTCCCTCTCTGATATTTCCCACTCATTTTCTCTCCTTTCCCCTATATTCCCTTTCACTATTTTTTATATTCCCCAAGTGAATGAGACCATATAATGTTTGTCCTTCTCTTATTGACTTATTTCACTCAGCATAATACCCTCCAGTTCCATCCACGTCGAAGCAAATGGTGGGTATTTGCCGTTTCTAATGGCTGAGTAATATTCCATTGTATACAGAGACCACATCTTCTTTATCCATTCATCTTTCGATGGACACTGAGGCTCCTTCCACAGTTTGGCTATTGTCCTTCCACAGTGGACATTGCTGCTATAAACATCGGGGTGCAGGTATCCCGGCGTTTCACTGCGTCTGTATCTTTGGGGTAAATCCCCAGCAGTGCAATTGCTGGGTCGTAGGGCAGATCTATTTTTAACTCTTTGAGGAACCTCCACACTGTTTTCCAGAGTGGCTGCACCAGTTCACATTCCCACCAACAGTGCAAGAGGGTTCCCCTTTCTCCACATCCTCTCCAACATTTGTTGTTTCCTGTGTTGTTAATTTTCCCCATTCTCACTGGTGTGAGGCCTGCTTTGTTTAGATATCAAGCTAGCCCTGTACAAATGGCCATTATTTTGGTAAACACAAGAGAAATATATTGAAGTTCTATTAAGTGCACACTATAGCACATTTCCCATTGAAAATAAATAACTGTTTTTGTTAAAAGAACCTTTCCTACATCATGTCCTCCTTTTTATGAATTATTTTTTCCAGGGGGAATAAAAGAAAAATCTCTTGTACCTGCCTTAAGTTTCATAACCAGAGGATCCATTTTTGTTACACTCAATCAGCTCTAATCATTACTTTGAAAACCTGAGATTTGCTAACCCAGGTATGTAGCTCATTCTGCTGGCTCAATGAGTAGCAAATCTATTAGTTCTACCATGTGTAGTGTTTAATGCTGTGTTGGTTGCTGCATGCAACTAATTCTTTTCCTTTTTGGCAGGAACTGGCTGATTGCTATTTCATCAAAGGAATGTGGTGGCAGCTTCAAGCTTAAAATATTTTGACATAATACAATAGTGACTCTTTTCACTTGATTCCAAGGCTGTCTGTTCCTTAGAAATAAATTTACTCAGGGCTATGGTTTTGGGGGTTCAACTGAGCAGGGATTAAGTAAATTATTAATGGTTTTTATATATTACTGGCAAAATGCATCTATTAAATGCATGAAAATTTTACACTTGAATCAGTAGAGAATTGTCAATGAACATAAAGCATTGACAAATAGACATTTCATTTGTCATCATAATATAGCTAATACTTCTGCCTTGACTCGGCACTGAACAAGACAGAATCTGCCGCACATTTTGAGACTGTAAAACTTCCCATCTTCTGTATCTTATTACTTTTATCAAATTCCTGTGCTGATTCAATATTTATAAAATATCTCAAAAAGAATTTGATGTATAAGCCATGAAAATGACATAATGAACACAAAGCATCTTCTCCCAAAGAGATCTTGAATAAATGGTAGTTATTATTATTATTGTTATTATTATTACCATTATTATTCTGAGAAGAAATTTCAGCTTCATTAATAGCAGGATTAATACTTCATTAGTACTAGGATTAATAAGCAACCCAACTTCATATAAATAGCTATTTGTATATTTGGTAGCTAGAGACTATGTCAGGTCAGACTCCATCTATGCTGGCATTTTCCTAAAGATTTAAAAAATATCCTTTAGAAAAAAAATATCCTTTAGGCACAAACAGTATTGGTATGGAAACAATGTAGGAAAACGAAGTGAATATTTAATAAATATAGTTGTTAAATGTATTTTTAAATAAATTAAGTTTTTAAATGAATGAATGAATGAACAATTAAATAAATGAGCAAGGCATGTATATAAAACTGTTCTGTGTACCAGGTAACAACATAACATTCTTTTGGAAGTGGCAGAAGGCCTTAACAATCTTGTAATCTAACTTCTAATATTATAGATAAGGAAATAGAGGTAAAATAATTTGTGTGATTGTAATGTTAGTTTTTGATGGCCCAAAACTTATGGTTGCGCCTCTTGCCATAAGAAATCAGGTGGGCTTTCTCCAGTATACTTTAGGCCCTGAGAGCTGCATAGAGCATTACAAAGAACATGAACTTGAGAGGCAAAGAGTCTTGTTGTTTGAGCTTAGTTTTGCATTTTTCAGCTTTGTGTTTTGGGGCAAGTCATTTAACCTCAATCTTAATTTCTTATCAATGATAGAACATCTGCCTCACAGGGCTATGGTAAATGATATAACTTGTGTGAAGTACCCAGCAAAGAGTAAACATGACTTGATAATTTCCTTCTCCGCCTTTGATGTAGCACATTGTAAAAGCTTTATGAGTTTTTTTTGTGTAATTTTTTATTGGAGCTTGATTTGCCAACATAGAGCATAACACCCAGTGCTCATCCTGTCAAGTGCCCCCCTCAGTGCCTGTCACCCAGTCACCTCATCCTCCCACCCACCTCCCCTTCCACTACCCCTTGTTCATTTCCCAGAGTTAGGAGTCTCACAAAACTAAAAGATAACCTACAGAATGGGAGAAGATATTTGCAAATGACATATCAGATAATGGGCTAGTATCCAAGATCTGTAAAGAACTTATTAAACTTAACAGTAAAGAAACAAACAATTCAATCATGAAATGGGCAAAAGACATGAACAGAAATTTCACCAAAGAAGACACAGACATGGCCAACAAGCACATGAGAAAATGCTCCACATCACTTGCCATCAGGAAAATACAAATCAAAACCTCAATGAGATACCACCTCACACCAGTGAGAATGGGGAAAATTAACAACACAGGAAACAACAAATGTTGGAGAGGATGTGGAGAAAGGGGAACCTCTTGCACTATTGGTGGGAATGTGAACTGGTACAGCCCCTCTGGAAAACTGTGTGGAGGTTCCTCCAAGAGTTAAAAATAGAGCTACCCTGTGATCCAGCAATTGCACTGCTGGGGATTTACCCCAAAGATACAGATGCAGTGAAACGGCAGGACACCTGCACCCCAATGTTTATAGCAGCAATGTTCACAATAGCCAAACTGTGGAAGGAGCCTCGGTGTCCATCAAAAGATGAATGGATATCAGAAAGGGTGAAAGCATTATGTTAACACAGGGTGTCAGTCAGTTCACTGAGCCTACATAATTTATTTTTAATTCAAAACTAATAGCAGAGCTGATCTTGACATATCATTTGAAGATGGGTAAGACTCTTATTTCCCCATGATAGGAAATCTCATTTCACTTTTTTCCCTAAGAAAACACAGGTAATGAATTGGTTATAGTATATATTGTTATGGATAACTTGAATTGTCTTTTTTACTTGAATTCTTCCCTTTTAAACTGCATGAGAGCTGGTAAAATTACCTCTCATTTGAATTAGATATGGAAATTTCCTGAGAATTTTTTTGTACTCCAATCATACCTTAGTCACACCATTGGCCTCAAACTGTTTATCTCTTTTGGCCCCATTCTTCTGTTTGCTAAGATTCTGTAGGAGAATCTGTCATTGGGTACTGAGGGTGCTAAAGGCAAATAGCACTGTTTTCTGCATCCTAGAATGACTGACAATCTCTTAGAAAAGAGATGTTGCATCTGGAGCAGAGATCATAGATACAAGCCGAGGAAATTAAAAACAAGATAAAAGACCCAGATCATCAATCATCTTTGCCAGTATTTTTTCTGGGAAAATGGATATTCAAGCACTTCTCCATGTTAGGAAATAAGATGAAGAATATCAGTGTGACTTTTTGCTCATTTTATTTTCTTCATCTAAAAACAAATGAAATGCCTTGATGGCAGAATGATTACACAAGAATTAAAGTGATTAACATGGGATATGTATTCTTCTTATTAATATTATTATTAATACACACAAGAGGAGCTAAGATGGTGGTATAGTAGGAGGGCCCTAGGCTTGCCTTGTCTCTTAAACACAGCTAGATATCATTCGGAATACCCAAGAAATCTACCTGAGGACTGACAGAACAAACTTCACAATTAATGGGAGAGAAGAGGCCACGTTGGGGAAGGTAGGAAGTGTGGAGACATGTTTGGGGGAGAAATGGATTGTGGGTGCTGTGGAGGGGAGGGGGCCCTGTTTGCAGAGAAAGGTGAGAGAAAATAGAGCACACTGGGATACACACAAGGAGAATACTTCCCCAAAGCCATTGTCTGGGATAATGAGAAGGGCTGATTTTTGTGAGTTTTTGCAACCAGCAGGTCTCAAAGACTGGAGATTTAGAGGTCTGTGGGGTTGGCTGGGATAGAGCCCTAAGGGCACTGCCCTACTTTTGGAGAGAAGGCAGGCAAGCATCTATGGGGCAAATGGCACAATCTGAGGATTGCATAAGGTACAGAAAGAGAGACTGTTCATTTTTCCTGCATCTGTGAGAGGTAGCATTCATAGAGACACCTCTCCAGGGACGAAGCAGCTGCTGGGCACCATTTCCCTCCCCTACTCTTCAGCATAAATGCAGAGACACCTTCTGAGGGTGGCTAAACCAGATACTGGCTGTTTAGTCTCCTTTGCTCTAAATCCCTTGCCCCTGCACTCTGGTATGGTTACCCTTCTAGGTAAAACCTGCATCAGTCCCAGCATGGAGAGAACATCCCCGAGACCAGTGCAGGTCCCTGCCATACCAGGTCCCTAAAGTTTAGAGTTTTTAAATGTCAGAAGGCTTGGCTGGGATAGAGCCCAAAGAGTACTGTGCTGTGCCAGGCAGGTCAGCAACCCAGAGGCAGATAGTGTGAAAATAGCGATCTGAAAAACACCTGGGACACATGAGGGGAAATTATTCACTCTTCTGGGAGTGCTTCCCTGAGAGTAGAAAACACAAAGTCCCCTGTCTGGGGACAAAGGAGCTGGCTGGCACATTTCCCTCCCCTGTCCCTCAGTATTAACAAACTTCAGCAAATAGCACAGCACCAATACTGGCTGCATACTCTGCTTACAACAAGTCCCACCTTCCTGCACTCTGTTAGTACTGCTTTTCTTCAGCAAGTATGCTTATAGACCAGCACAGTAGGCCACGTCCCCAGAAGGGCAGCAGAAACCCTCATGTGCACCACATTTACTGACCATAGGGTTCTGCAATTCTTCAGTTCTAGTGGAAGTAGCATCAGGTCTCATTTAACAAGCAGACAAGAGCACACCTGGTTAAAACTTGCCACACTCTAGCTTAGGTCCAAACACTGCCCATTGCAGGCAAGGAGAGCTTCTGCAGAGGACTGACCTGAGGGATAAAGCAGCCAAAGGACAGCAGCAGAATGCATGCACTACATATACATACCAAAGACTCCCTGAAGTGCCTGGCTGTGGACACCATATGACCTCTTTCTCAAAAAGCCATTAGTCTCAGAGGCAGGAAGTATAACAGGTTTTCCTAACACAGAGAAGCAGACAGATACCTAGACAAAATGCCAAGATGGAGGAATTTATCCCAAAAGAAAAAACAAGAAAAAGGGATGGCCAGAGATTGATTGAAATAGATATAAGTAACATGTCTTAAGGAGAATTTAAAGCAACAATATAAGCATACTCTTCTGGGCTTGAAAAGGGCATGGGGGACACCTGGGTGGCTCAGCGGTTGAGTGCCTGCCTTCGGCCCAGGGCGTGATCTTAGAGTCCCGGGATTGAGTCCCACATCAGGCTCCCTGCATGGAGCCTGCTTCTCTCTCTCTGCCTATGTACCTGCCTCTCTCTCTGTGTCTCTCATGAATAAATAAATACAATCTTTAAAAAAGAGAAAAGAAAAGAAAAGAAAAGAAAAGAAAAGGGCATTAAAGACATCAGGGAGGGATCCCTGGGTGGCGCAGCAGTTTGGCGCCTGCCTTTGGCCCGGGGCGCGATCCTGGAGACCTGGGATCGAATCCCACATCGGGCTCCCGGTGCATGGAGCCTGATTCTCCCTCCGCCTGTGTCTCTGCCTCTCTCTCTCTCTCTGTGACTATCATAAATAAATAAAAAATTTAAAAAAAATTTAAAAAAAAATAAAAAAATAAAGACATCAGGGAAACCCTAACCACAGAGATAAAAGAATTGAAAAACAATTCAGAAATGAAAAAAATGCAACAACTGAGATTCAAAACTATCTGGATGTCATGACCACAAGGTCAAGCAGAATCAACACTGAGCACAGAGCCTGATTGGGGGGCTTAATCTCACCACCCTGAGATAGGACCCGAGCAGAAACTAAGAGTCAGATGCTAAACCAACTGCAACAACCAGTCACAGATTGGGAGATTTTTTTTTAAAGATTTTATTGCCACCCAGGTGTCCCAAGATTGAGAGATTTTTGATTACTGATTCAATTCTTTCCTGATTACTGGTCTGTTCAAGTTTTCTATTTCTTTCTGTTTGTTGATTCTGCTTGAGATTCTCTCTCCCTCTCCCTCTGCTCCTCCTGCTCCTGTGTGCATGCTCTCTCTCTTCCTCCCTTTCTAAAATAAATAAATCTTTTAAAAAAATCTCCCAACAAACAAAAGTTCAGCGCCAGATGGCTTCACAGGGGAATTCTACCAATCATTTAAAAAAGAGTTAATACCTATTCTTCTCAAACTATTCCAAAAATAGAAATGGAAGTTAAACCTCCAAACTCATTATACAAAGCCAGCATTGTTGATTCCAAAACCAGACTCCACTAAAAAAGAGAACTGCAGGCCAATATCCCTGATGAATATGGATGCAAAAATTCTCAACAAAATACTAGCAAATTGAATCCAACAGTACATTAAAAGGATCATTCACCACAATCAAGTGGGATTTATTCCTGAGTTACAAGAGTGATTCAACATTCACAAATCAATCAATATGATATACTACTTTAATAAAAGAAAGGATAAGAACCACATGATCCTTTCAATAGATGCAAAAGAAGCATTTGACAAAGTTCAACATCCATTCATGATAAAAACTCTCAACAAAGTAGGTTTAGAGGGAACATATCTCAACATAATAGAGGCCATCTATGAAAAACCCACAGTTAATATCATCCTCAATGAGGAAAAATTGAGAGCTTTTCTTCTCTGGTCAGGACAAGACAGGGATGCCCACTCTTACTACTGTTATTTAATGTAGTAATGAAAGTCCTAGCCTCAGTAATCGGACAACAAAAAGAAATAAAAGGCATCCAAATTGGCAAGGAAGAAATAAAAATGTCACTATTTGCAGATGACATGATATTCCCACAGAAAACTCAAAAGACTCCACCAAAAAACCATTAGAACTGATATACAAATTCAGTAAAGTCCTAGGATACAAAATCAATGTATAGAAATCTGTAGGATTTCTATACATCAATAATAAAGCAACAGAAGGAGATATCAAGGATTCAATCTCGTTTATAATTGCACCTAAAACCTTAATATACCTAGGAATAAACTTAAACAGAGAGGTAAAATATTTGTACTCTGGAAACAACACTGATGAAAGAAATTAAAGATAACACAAAGAAGTGGAAAAGCGTTCCATTCTCATGGACTGTAAGAACAAATATTGTTAAAATGTCTATACTACTACCCAAAGCAATCTGCACTTTTAATAGAATTCCTATCAAAATACCACCAGCATTTTTTACAGAGCTAGAGCAAACAATCCTAAAACTTTTATGGAACTACAAAAGACCCTGAATAGCCAAAATCACCTTGAAAAAGAAAAGCAAAGCTGGAGGCATCAGAATTCTGGACTTCAGGTTATATCACAAAGCTGTAATGATCAAGAGAGTATCGTACTGGCACAAAAACAGACACATAGATCAATGGAAGAGAATAGAAAGCCAAGAAGCAAACCCACAACTGTATGATCAGTTAATCTTCAACAAAGCAGGAAAGAATATCTGTTGGAAAAAAAAAATCTCTTCAACAAATGGCGTTGGAAAACTGGACAGCAGCATGTCAAAGAATGAAACTGGACCACTTTTTTACACCATACACAAAAATAAATTCAAAATGGATTAAATACCTAAACGTGAGACCCAAAACCATAAAAACTATAGAGGATAACACAGGCAGTAACCTCTTTGACATTGGCCATAGCAACTTCTTATTAGATATGTCGTCTGAGGCAATGATAACAAAAGCAAAAATAAACTATTGGGACTTCATCAAAACAAAAAGCTTCTGCACAGGGAGAAACAATCAACAGCTCTAAAAGGCTACCTATAGAATGTGAGAAGATATTTGCAAATGACATATCTAGTAAAGGGTTAGTATCCAAAATATATAAAAATTTATAAAGCTCAATATCCAAAAAAAAACCCAGATAACTCAGTTAAAAAATGGGCAGCAAACATTTATAAACATTTTTCCAAAGAAGACCTACAGATAGCTAACAGACACATGAAAAGATGCTCAACATCACTCATCATTAGGGAAATACAAATTAAAACTATCATGAGATAGCACCTCATACAGTCAGAATGGCTAAAATTAACAACACAGGAAGCAACAGGTGTTGGCAAAGATGCAGAGAAAGGGGAACCCTCTTACACTGTTGGGAATGCAAACTGGTGCAGCCACTCTGGAAAACAGCATGGAGGTTCCTCACAACATTAAAAATAGAACTACCCTATGACCCAGCAATTGCACTACTAGGTATTTACCCAAAGGTTAAAAAAAATACAGATTCAAAGGGGCATGTGCACCCCAATATTTATAGCAGCATTATCAATAATAGCCAAATTATGCAAAGAGCCAAATGTTCATCGACTGATGAATGGATAAAGATGTGGTATGTATATATACAATGGGATATCACTCAGCCATCAAAAAGAATGAAATCTTGCCATTTACAATGACATGGATAGAGCTAGAGAGTATTATCCTAAGCAACATAAGTCAATCAGAGAAAGACAAATACTCTATGCCTTCACTCATGTGAAATTTCAGCTGCAAAACAGATGAACATAGGGAAAAAAAATCAAGAGAGTCAAACCAGGAAACAGACTCTTAACTATAGAGAACAAATGGGGTTGCTGGAGGGGAAGTTGGTAAGGAGATGGGTTAAATAGGTGATGAGGATTAAGGAGGGCACTTGTGATGAGCACTGGGTGTTGTATGGAAGTGATGAGTCGTTAATTTTACACCTGAAACTAATATCGCATTGTATGTTAACTGGAATTTAAATAAAAACTTGAAAATAATACACACTAGGGATTTCTGTATTATTATTAATTATATAACAGTACTGGGGACTAGGGAAACATAGTCTTAGAGAGTTAAATAATTTAATAAAGGTCATACAGGGAGTGGATTGAGTACTCAAACTCGGATCTGCTCTTAATCCTACTTAATATTGCCTTAATATTAATCAGCTTACTCATGTGGTTTTAAAACCGCAGTGAAAAAAGAGAAGTATAGTTCAAAAACTAATAGAGTTGCCATTGCTAGGTATTACCCACTGGAAGAGGCTGATCACTGAAAATCAATGTACCAAATACCATTTACTCTAAAGCCTAATTTGTTAAGTGAGCATTTCACCAAATGACCAGTTTTCCAAATTTAGCAATTTACCAAAAAATATTTGTTTTCAAAGACTAAGAATATACATTAAATGAATACACTTATGAACGTATCCTTTATTAATATACTTATATTTGAGAATATAATTAAGTCATTTTATTCATATTTATCTTCCTTATAAATATGTTGCTAAAAATAGGTTCATAGAATACTATACTATTCAATGACCTTTAGCTTTTGGCCAACTATACATTACTTAAAATGCTGCTAAGAAGAATATAGGTATTGACTATATTAATTAGATAAATTCAACACTATTACTTAAAATATGCTTTTTGGTAACTCGACAAATTTAGAGAATTTGGGCAGGTGGTCATGCAGACTTTCATGTGAATACAAATCATCAAAAGTGGTCATGGAACCTTAGTGTACATCATTTGGGGATCTTGTTAAAGCAAATTCTGAGTCTGTAGGTCTGGGAGGGGCCTGACAGTCTGCATTTCTAACAAACTCCCAAATGTTGCCTGTGCTGCTTGTTTCAGACCCAATTATGAGTAGCATAGAATTATACGGAGTTAGCTTTCAGTGATTCCAAATGGGGTGAGCTGAAGTAGAATTGCATACATCACAACTATTTCACTCCCTCAATTGGAATGACCTTTGTTTTAGACATCCTGTATCAAGATTTTACTTAGCTATTAACATGACTAATCTTTAAACTGATACAGATTTGGGTAATGAGACAAAAACAAAAAAACGCTTTTATTATTATATCAGTAATCTAAATAGTTTGAGGAAAGCCACGATACTATTTGTTGTCCTCTCTAACCCTGCCTAAACTCTCAGCATAAAATATGTCCATGAAAGTTTTAGCAGTTAGAAAAATGCATACTTAGAGTTATAGCATAATAATGGAACTTTAGCACCTCACTGACATTTTGAAGTACCTGTTTTTATTGCATTTAATTAGTCTATGTCAGATTTTTTTAAAAATGTGAAAAGACATATAATCTTGATAAAATGAGTTATCAATAGTCAGGAATAAACTGTGTATTATCTACAGGTGTGGAGAATGTTTTTTATGCTGACAGAATTGCTTTTTGCTTTGAGAAAATTATCTTTCAAATAATTGATCTTAAATATTCACTTAAATATGACTGGTAATAGAGTTGTATTGTAGGTTTTGTTTAGTGCAGCAGGCCTCAACACTGGCTGTATCTTGGAATTACTGGGGAACTTTTAAAAAATCCCAGTACCCAAGCCATTCCCCCAGATTAGCTAAATTTGAATCATTGGTATAAAAATTTAAATCTCTGCAGGTGATTCTAATAAATACTTAGCATAAATCTCTGAGTTTATATAGTTGCTCCCTATTCTTTCTTTCTGAGCATCCCTATTCTTTCTTTCTGAAGATCCCTAGTAATACTCTACCAATTCTTTCTGTTCTTTGGGTTATTTACATGTAGGGCCATCTGTTAAGATGGCATAATTTTTGCTTATAAATTGGACTAAAGCGTAAGTTCCAGACAAAGACATACAAATATATGGGTAATCTTTATAGACCCATTATTTATTTTATTGCAAAACTGAGATCCCCTCCCATTCCTAGGCAATAATTATTTGAACCTTACGTCTTTGGCCTGGGTTCATATATAATCATTGAACAATAAATAGAGAAGGAAAGCAATGGCAATTTAAATGACATGCACAAGCAGTTCATTTTATTCAAAAATACTTTCATGACATGTAGTTCCATTTTTTAAAGTGCTGGCTTTGGACACTTACAGATACTCTGTAGTCTTATTTTTTTCAGGTTCTACTGAGTTCTGAAAATGTCAAACCATGATACTAAGAACTAAACAATGTGTGAGACACTGATGTGCTGGTGTGTAGCCTTTTAATGATATTGCTATGTATACAAATACAGTTGTCTTCTATTTCTTGTTAAGAAATGGGGATGCAAATTGATGTAACAATGAGGGTAAGCTCCTTGAAAGCAGAAATGGAGATTAATTTTTTACCTCCCTCATATCCAGTATTTAACATTTGGCCTAGCATATAGTAATATGTTTGGCTGGTGTAGAGGAAGATAATTTGGGATGAAACTCATATAGGATGAATCAGATATAATAAAGATGCTTTCTTTCCAAAGCAATGATCTTAATCCAGATCACAAAAATTAAACATTCATTAAGAAAGGAATAGGACCTTTTCAGAGATAGGCAAAAAAAAGTCAGATATAACTTTAAAGACAGAAGTAATGAAATAAGAAACCAGAAAATTTGACTGTTTTAAGCACTCAAATTATTATAGAATGATTTTCTATTGGATCAAATACAGATTAGCTCGTGGTTTTGTTCTTTCTTGTGGGGGGGAGGGGCAAGAGAGATGAGAAGAGGGGCAGAGAGAGAATCTTAAGCAGGCTCCATGCCCAGTGCAGAGCTGGACTTGAGGCTTATCTCACAGCCTTGAGATCATGACTTGAGCTGAAATTGAGAGTCAGATGTTTAACCAACTGAGACACCCAGGTGCCATCTGAAAGATCTTTTAACACATATTGATTAGGACTAAGACATAAGTAAGATAATAATGACTTAGAGAAGGGAAAACCTGGAGAAAAGGAATGGGATCAAAAACATTTTGTACAGGGATCCCTGGGTGGCGCAGCAGTTTGGCGCCTGCCTTTGGCCCGGGGCGCGATCCTGGAGACCCGGGATCGAGTCCCACATCGGGCTCCTGGTGCATGGAGCCTGCTTCTCCCTCTGCCTGTGTCTCTGCCTCTCTCTCTCTTTCTCTGTGACTATCATAAATAAATAAATTTAAAAAAACAAACATTTTGTACAAAACATACTTAAGAGAAAAAATTCTTGACACTTGAATTTTTGGACTTGACGATAACCTAGACATTTATCAGGATTGCTTCATTAAATTTGATTTTATTAATTTATAATTCTAAATAGTTAATCAAGAACTGACACTGAAAACCATCATGTTGTTAGCCTTAAATTTACACAGTGATATTTGCTAATTATTTCTCACTAAAACTGGGGGTATAAGAGTAGTATAGATAAGTGAATTATAGGTTTTTTTTACAGTGGAATATCATACAGGAATGAAAATATTAAAAATTGCCAAGTTCTTGCTTCAGTAGCACACATGCTAAAATTATAATGATACAGAGATTAGCATGGCCCCTGTGCAAGGAAGACATGCAAATTCATAAAGTATTCCATATTAAAACTACCAATATTCAAAACAAAGTGAGTGAATCTCATGAAATTAATAATTAATAAAATAAATGCAAAAAAGTTACAGTGACTATGCATTATTTTAAAAGAAAAGATAGGGGGAAAACAAACAGTAGGATGGCATAGAGGAGGGTTCTCAAATCTATCAAAACCTGTTCCCTTTTTATAACGAATAATTTTGTAGATGCTCTTTACTACCATGAAATGTAATTCATATGTAATATGCTTATGTAGATAAGTTTTTAAAAAGCAGTAAAATACATGAACTGTTATATAAAGGAGAAATAAAAGGAAAGTAGTTTCAATGTTTTATTAAATATAATACCCTACATAGAAATATGAAATTTATAATATATTTCAATATGCATTTAGGCATGACTACACTTTAAAACATGATGTTTATTGCTTGGATCCTTTATTATAACCAATGTGACTATACCAGCTACAGCTGCAGAATGATGCAGGTGTGTTGTATTGATGACTCAACTATATATGCAGCATTGCCTTAGGGACATGGGTTTCCTGAAAGGTACACAACCCTTAGTAAAGTTTCAAACAAAGCTCAGGAAACAAATACAGTCTAACTGTAATTTATACAAAAGTTGTATTTCTAGAAAATTAAGTGCAAATTAACACCTTGCAAAAAACACTTTGTGTGTCATGGAGTTAAGTTGTAGGTATAAATACTTACAAATGGGATTTTCTTCTATAAGACTGATAAGACATTAAAAACTTATGTAGAATATAGAATAGTTGTTGTTCAGTGTAGTGCTCATTGTAAGAGATCTATCATCCCTGGCTTACCAAATACCTGTGCTATCATCAATTCATTGTGAAAAATAAAAATCCCCCCTCAAGTTTCCAAAATATTCCTTAGTGGCTGTTCTGAGCCTGATAAGTGTTGGTAGTCAATGACACACTTCAGCCAAAGATATGTGCAAACTCTGACCTAACATTCTCTGAAAACAATTATGTCTTTTTGAATCTCAGTTGAGAGAATGGGAGGGAATGGAACTAGGAGTGCAGAAAAGCTATTTTTCATTTTAAGGTGTAGACACCTTATTAGAGAATTTATCAATCATACAGCAGCTTCAAGGTTTTTTACCTGCTAGCACTTTTGAGGGATCTTGCTCAATATTCTTCTGGGACTCACATCTCACTCTTCTCAAGAGTTACCCTGATACATTACAAAATTTTCTTTTTTGTGACTCTTGATTAGGCCACCCAGTTTTTAGAGAAAATCAAGGCTAGGAAAACTCTCAGTGGTACTCATCTCCTCACGTGATCTGATCCCCCATCCCTGCACCAAAAGCTAAATATCCTCACTGGATCTCCAAGTCAGTGGCTCTTTCTCACCTTACACCTTAGGAGCACTAGAATGTCAGCCCAGGCTGTTGGACTAGGCTCTCTGAGTCTAGGCAGGGAGAAAGAATGACAAGATCACTGGAACTGAGAGTATTCTTCCAAAGCCCAGATTCTCACTAACAGAAAGGTGAAAAAGAAATAACTTTAACATATTGGAGTAATAGTAGTTGAATTTACTTTTTTTCTCTTTAAATTAGTAAGCAGAAGTGACTTGTGGTATTATTTGTTTACAATTCTTCTTTCCCTCCCTGTCCTTGTCATGGATTCTCCATATATAGAATATACTTCCTCTGTGCACTGATGTTCGGCTTGGTCATATGATTTGCTTTAGTCAATAAAATGTGGGCAGAATTGAGAGTATGACAGTTTTCAGCTATAGGGTTTTTTTTTTTAAAGATTTTATTTATTTATTTATTTATTTATGAGAGACACACAGAAGCAGAGACATAGGCAGAAAGAGAAGCAGGCTCCATGCACAGAGCCCAATGTAGGACATGGTCCCTGGACCCTGGGATCACGACCTGGGCCAAAGGTAGACACTCAACCGCTGAGCCATCCAGGTGCCCCTCAGCTACAGGCTTTAAAGAAACATGGAAAGTTCTTGCCAGCCCTCTTGCAAACCTATCCTCTGCCGTGAAAAACACATTAACTGTTTAACAGAATAAAGAGATGTGCAAAATAGACATGTAGTCACTCACAGCCAGGAGCCAAGCTAGACAAGTGTAGTCCAGTCCATTTGACCAACAGCTGATCTGTAGAACTATAAGAGAGGAATAGATAATTGTATTTATATGGTTGTAACCCACTGAGAAATGGAGGAGGGGCAGGGATTTGCTTTGTTAAACATTAATGTAGAAATCGTGACTAATACAGCAGACTAGTTTCATAATAGGCACCTCACAAAGGCATGAATGGATACCATACATTGAGTTGTGGTCAACAACCAGGTTTTCCCCTTGAAAAATAGGCTCTGACTTGGAGATTCAATAAGGTACTTAAGGTTTTTGGCAGAGGATAGGTATCAGGTTGTAAGAAGAGATGAATACCACTGAGAGTTTGCCTCGTCTAGATTTTCTCAAGGAACTGAGTGGTCTGTTAAAGCAAGAGTTATATAACAAAGACATTTTGCACATATCTTGACAATAGTGAGATCAGAGTCCCAGAATACCATTAGGCAAGATCCCCAAAAGCATTAGCCCCTAAGTCTTGAAGCTGCTATATGATTGAACCTCTCTCCAGTGTCTTTACACTTTAAAATTCTTTCATTCGATGGAATGAATGAGAAAGAGAGCTCTAAAGGCAATGGATAAAAATAACAGTAAAACTATACTCCATGTGTCTGAAAAAAAATTAAGGAGAAAAATCTGAAGCCGATAGAACCAGTTTGGTATGAATTGTAATGGAGCCTGTATTGGAAAGCTGCTTCAAAGTTAATTTGCACTTAGAGACTTGGTAAGGAAACCTGAACAGTTATATTGGAATTAGGGGCATAATTTACACAGCTGAAGGGAATGCTTGGATTGCCAATTGAAGTTACCATGGAGAACCTTATTAAATTAAGTCTAATGAAGGAATGGGATGAAACAACATTAGCTTTACTTTCATCAACATTTCAAATTTCAAAGGATCATACAATAATTTCAAGCTGGATCTTGGGGTTTCTGTAATGCTTTAATTTTTACCAGGAAATGGAGATGCAAACAGATTGAGTTGGTCTGCCCAAACTCACACAGAGAACAGTGGATTTGACACTTAAGTCTAGGAGCCTGTCTACTACCTCTTTTCAACTTTTGATTTTTGTATTTTATTTAATGAGAGGGGGGAGGGGCAGAGACACAGGCAGAGGGAGAAGCAGGCTCTATGCAGTGAGCCTGATGTGGGACTCGATCCTGGGACTCGAGGATCATGCCCTGGGCCGAAGGCAGGTGCTAAACCGCTGAGCCACCCAGGGATCCCGACTTTTTTATTTTCAATTTTATTTTATGTTTTTGTATATTTTTATTGGAGTTTGATTTGCCAACATATAGCATAACACCCAGGCCTCATCCCATCAAATGCCCCCATCAGTGCCTGTCACCCAGCCCATCTCCCCTCTACAACACCTTGCTCATTTCCCAGTTAGGTGTCTCTCATGTTCTGTCACCCTCACTGATATTTCCCACTCATTTTCTCTTCTTTCCCCTTTATTCCCTTTCACTATTTTTTTATATTCCCCAAATGAATGAGACCATATGTTTGTCCTTCTCCAATTGACTTACTTCACTCAGCATAATACCCTCCAGTTCCATCCACGTTGAAGCAAATGGTGGCTTTATTGTTTCTAATGGCTGAGGAATATTCCATTGTATACATAGACCACAGCTTCTTTATCCATTCATCTGTTGATGGACACCGAGTCTTCTTCCACAGTTTGGCTATGGTGGACATTGCCGCTATAAACATCGGGGTGCAGGTGTTCCGTCGTTTCACTGCATCTGTATCTTTGGGGTAAATCCCCAGCAGTGCAATTGTTGGGTCGTAGGGAAGTTCTATTTTTAACTCTTTGAGGAACCTCCACACAGTTTTCCAGAGTGGCTGCTCCAGTTCACGTTCCCACCAACAGTGCAAGAGGGTTCCCCTTTCCCCACATCCTATCCAACATGTGTGGTTTCCTATCTTATTAATTTTCCCCATTCTCACTGGTGTGAGGTGGTATCTCATTGTGGTTTTGATTTGTATTTCCCTGATGGCCAGGGATGTGGAGCATTTTCTCATGTGCTTGTTGGCCATGTCTATGTCTTCCTCTGTGAGATTTCTGTTCATGTCTTTTGCCCATTTCATGATTGGATTGTTTGTTTCTTGGGTGTTGAGTTGAATAAGTTCTTTATAGATCTTGGATACTAGCCCTTTATCTGATAGGTCATTTGCAAATATCTTCTCCCATTCTGTAGGTTGTCTTTTAGTTTTGTGGACTGTTTCTTTTGCTGTGCAGAAGCTTTTCATCTTGATGAAGTCCCAGTAATTCATTTTTGCTTTTGTTTCCCTTGCCTTCATAGATGTATCTTGCAAGAAGTTACTGTGGCCAAGTTCAAAAAGGGTGTTGCCTGTGTTCTCCTCTAGGATTTTTTTTTTCTCCTCTAGGATTTTGATGGAATCTTGTCTCACATTTAGATCTTTCATTCATTTTGAGTTTATCTTTGTGTATGGTGTAAGAGAATGGTCTAGTTTCATTCTTCTGCATGTGGCTATCCAATTTTCCCAGCACCATTTACTGAAGAGACTGTCCTTTTTCCAGTGGATAGTCTTTCCTGCTTTGTCGAATATTAGTTGACCATAGAGTTGAGGGCCCATTTCTGGGTTCTCTATTCTGATCCATTGATCTATGTGTCTTTTTTTGTGCCAGTACCACACTGTCTTGATGATCACAGCTTTGTAGTACAACCTAGAATCTGGCATTGTGATGCCCCCAGCTATGGTTTTCTGTTTTAATATTCCCCTGGCTATTCGGGGTCTTTTCTGATTCCACACAAATCTTAAGATGATTTGTTCCAACTCTCTGAAGAAAGTCCATGGTATTTTGATAGGGACTGCATTAAATGTGTAAATTGCCCTGGGTAGCATTGACATTTTCACAATATTAATTCTGCCAATCCATGAGCATGGAATATTTTTCCATCTCTTTGTGTCTCCTCAATTTCTTTCAGAAGTGTTCTGTAGTTTTTAGGGTATAGATCCTTTACCTCTTTGGTTAGGTTTATTCCTAGGTATCTTATGCTTTTGGGTGCAATTGTAAATGGGATTGACTCCTTAATTTCTCTTTCTTCAGTCTCATTGTTAGTGTATAGAAATGCCACTGACTTCTGGGCATTGATTTTGTATCCTGCCACACTGCTGAATTGCTGTATGAGTTCTAGCAATCTTGGGGTGGAGTCTTTTGGGTTTTCTATGTACAGGGTCATGTCATCTGCAAAGAGGGAGAGTATGACTTCTTCTTTGCCAATTTGAATGCCTTTTATTTCTCTCTGTTGCCTGACTGCTGAGGCTAGGACTTCTAGTACTATGTTGAATAGCAGTGGTGACAGTGGACATCCCTGTCTTGTTCCCGATCTTAGGGTCAAGGCTCCCAGTGTTTCCCCATTGAGAATGATATTTGCTGTGGGCTTTTCATAGATGGCTTTTAAGATGCTGAAGAATGTTCCCTCTATCCCTACACTCTGACGAGTTTTGATTGGGAATGGATGCTGTATTTTGTCAAATGCATTCTCTGCATCTATTGAGAGGATCATATGGTTCTTGTTTTCTCTTGTTGATATGATCTATCACGTTGATTGCTTTACGAGTGTTGAACCAGGCTTGCATCCTGAGGATAAATCCCACTTGGTCATGATGAATAATCTTCTTAATGTACTGTTGGATCCTATTGGCTAGTATCTTGTTGAGAATTTTTGCATCTGTGTTCATCAGGGATATTGGTCTATAATTCTCCTTTTTGGTGGGGTCTTTGTCTGGTTTTGGAATTAAGGTGATGCTGGCCTCATAGAACGAGTTTGGAAATATTCCATCCCTTTCTATCTTTCGGAACAGCTTTAGTAGAATAGGTATGGTTTCTTCTTGAAACGTTTGATAGAATTCCCCTGGGAAGCCATCTGGCCCTGGACTTTTGTGTCTTGGGAGGTTTTTGATGACTGCTTCAATTTCCTCCCTGGTTATCGGCCTGTTCAGGTTTCTATTTCTTCCTGTTCCTGTTTTCGTAGTTTGTGGTTTTCCAGAAATGAGTCCATTTCTTCTAGATTGCCTAATTTATTGGCGTATAGCTGCTCATAACATGTTTTTAAAATCATTTGTATTTCCTTGGTATTGCTTGTGATCTCTCCTTTTTCATTTGTGATTTTATTAATTAGAGTCTTTTATCTTTTTTTTTTAATAAGGCTGGCTAATGGTTTATCTATCTTTCTAAATAATTCTTTCAAAGAACCAGCTCCTGGTTTTGTTGATCTGTTCCATAGTTCTTCTGGTCTCTATTTCATTGAGTTCTGCTCAAATCTTTATTAACTCTTCTTCTGCTGGGTGTACGTTTTATTTGCTGTTCTCTCTCCAGTTCCTTTAGGTGCAAGGTTAGCTTGTGTATTTGAGGTTTTTTCCCAATTTTTTGAGGGATGCTTGTATTGCTATGTATTTCCCTCTCAGGACTCCTTTTGATGTATCCCAAAGATTTTGAATGGTTGTATCTTCATTCTCATTAGTTTCCATGAATCTTTTTAATTCATTTCCAATTTCCTGGTTGACCCTTTCATCTTTTAGCAGGATGCTCTTTAACTGCCATGTGTTTGAGTTTCTTCCAAATTTCTTCTTGTGACTGAGTTCAAGTTTCAAAGCATTATGGTCTGAAAATAGGCAGGGTACAATCCCAATCTTTTGGTATCAGTTGAGACCTGATTTGTGACCCAGTGTGTGGTCTATTCTGGAGAAAGTTCCATGTGCACTTGAGAAGAATATGTATTCAGTTGCATTTGGATGTAAAGTTCTGTAAATATCTGTGAAATCCACCTAGTCCAGTGTATCATTTAAAGTTCTTGTTTCTTTGGAGATGTTGTGCTTTGAATATCTGTCATTTGCAGAAAGTGTCGTGTTGAAGTCTCCCAGTATTGGTGTCTTATTATCTAAGTATGTCTTTACTTTGGTTATTAATTGATATACTTGGTAGTTCCCATATCAGGGGCATAAATATTCATGATTGTTAAGTCCTTTTGTTGGATGGATCCTTTAAGTATGATATAGTGTCCGTCTTCATCTCTTACTACAGTCTTTGGGATAAACTTTAATTTATCTGATATGAGGATTGCTACCCCTGCTTTCTTCTGGGGACCATTTGAATGGTAAATGGTTATCCAACCTTTTATTTTCAGGCTGGAAGTGTCCTTATGTCTAAAATGAGTCTCTTGTAGACACCAAATAGATGATTCTTGCTTTTTTATGCAGTCTGAAACCCTGTGTCTTTTGATGGGATTCACTAAGCCCGTTCACGTTCAGAGTTACTATTGAAAGATATGAATTTAGTGCCATTGTAATACCTATTCAGTTCCTGTTTTTGTGGATTATTTCTTTGGGCTTCCTCTTTCTTTTTTTTTTTTTTTTAATTAATTTTTATTGGTGTTCAATTTACCAACATACAGAAAAACACCCAGTGCTCATCCCGTCAAGTGTCCACCTCAGTGCCCGTCACCCATTCCCCTCCAACACCCGCCCTCCTCCCCCCTTCCACCACCCCTAGTTCGTTTCCCCGAGTTAGGAGTCTTTATGTTCTGTCTCCCTTCCTGATATTTCCCAACATTTCTTCTCCCTTCTTTTATATTCCCTTTCACTATTATTTATATTCCCCAAATGAATGAGAACATGCAGCCACTCTGGAAAACTGTGTGGAGCTTCCTCTTTCTTTTACAGAGTCCCCCTTAATATCTCTTGCAGAGCTGGTTTGGTGGTCACGTATTTTTTCAGCTTCTGCTTATCTTGGAAGCTCTTTATCTCTCCTTCTATTCTGAATGAGAGGTTGCTGGATAAAGTATCCTGGTTGCATGTTCTTCTCATTTAGGACCCTGAATATATCCTGCCAGCCTTTTCTGCCCTTCCAGGTCTCTGTGGAGAGGTCTGCTATTAATCTGATATTTCTTCCCATATAAGTTAAGGATCTCTTGTCTCTTGCTGCTTTAAGGATTTTCTCTTTATCTTTGGAATTGGCAAGTTTCACTATTAAATGTGTAGGTGTTGAATGGTTTTTATTGATTTTGGGGGGGACCTCTGTATCTCCTGGGTCTGAATGCTTGTTCCCCTCCCCAAGTTAGGGAGTTCTCAGCTATGATTTGTTTAAATATGCTTTCTGTTCCTCTGTCCCTCTCGGTGCCCTCTGGAGTCCCAATTAAAGGTAGATTTTTCCTTCTGAGGCTATCATTTATTTCCCTTATCCTTTCCTCGTGGTCTTTTGTTTTTCTCTTTTTTCCTCCACTTCCTTCCTTGCCATCAACTTGTCTTCTATGTCACTCACTCGTTCTTCTAACTCATTAACTCTCATTGTTAGGACCTCCAGTTTGGATTGCATCTTATTTAATTGATTTTTAATTTCGGCCTGATTAGATCTAAATTCTGCAGTCATGAAGTCTCTTGAATGCTTTATGCTTGTTTCCAGAGCCACCAGTAGCTTTATAATTGTGCTTCTGAATTGGCTTTCTGACATCGAATTATAATCCAAATTCTGTAACTCTGTGAGAGGGAGTTCTGTTTCTGATTCTTTCTTTTGTGGTGAGTTCTTCTTTCTAGTCATTTTGCTCAGTGCAGAGTGGCTAAAAACGAGTTGTAGTCGGAAAAAAAAGGAGGGGTATCCTCTGGTTCTATATACTCAACTTCCCCTGGAGCTTTCCAGTGCTGTTCGATCAAGAACCTTCTCTTCCCCTGTCCTTCAAGGTGGTCTTCTCTGGGAGGGGCCTCCTCTGCTGATTCTCAGGTGTGTGCATCTTGTGGGCGCTGCCCCGCCGGCTGCCAGGTGTACGGCTCAGTGGGAGCTGTTTATCCTGTGAGGCCCTTGTTCCCTGGAGGCCCTGCTCCGTCCCAGGCACAGGGTGACACCAGGAGGGGCAACAACACTGGCTGCGGCCAGCTCTCCAGCCCTGGAGTCAGCTCAAGCAGTAACTACTGCAGTCTCCCAGTCTGCAGGGGCCTGGATGCTCTGAGTGTGGCGGGCGCCCTGCGGCAGGAGCATCCTCGCTGTCCTGTGGCCTCTCCGCCTCTGCCTGTCCTGGGGGGAATGCCGGATACTGGGCTGTGTCCCCCGGCGGCCTGGGATTCAGGGCCTGCGGTGCTGGAATTGTGCTCCCAGGGCTGAGGCTCCTGAAGGCAGCAGGGCACAGCCCCCTCCACGCAGAGCTGGCAGAGCCGCAGCCTGAGTTGCTCCCGAGGCCCCGCCAGGCACGCGCTCCATCCCTTTACCGAGATGAGCCCACAGTCTGTGTCGCGCTCTCCTCCGGGCGCACTCCCTCTGTTAGTGACCCCGGGAACTCAGAGGCCTCACTGCCCCTCCTGCAGTTCTGCCTGAGCCCCTGCAAATGCCTCTCAGTCCGGGAACAATCCGGTGCGGATTTTTAAAGTTCCTGCTTCTCGGGGACTGGGCTTTCCTCTCCTGGAAGCTTTCGCCGCAGCCCTTAGCCGGGCTGCTCGCGGGGTCCCCTTCTCCACTTGATTCTTTTTTTTTTTCTTCTGCCTTTCTAACTTGTTAGAAGCGCAAACTCTTCTTTCTGTAGCGTTCTGGCTGTTCTCTCTTTAAATCTCAGGTCAGATTCGTAAGTTTTCAGGATGATTTGAAAGTTATCTAGGTAAGTTTGTGGGGACAGGTGATTTGGGGACCCTACTCCTCTGCCATCTTGCCCCACCTCCCTTATTCTCAATTTTAATCACTGAATCAAATTATCTTGGAAAAGAAAAAAGGAAAAAGAAAAAAATTATTTTAAAACTGCTGCCTAATCTGTTCCTCAAGAGTTTGATATTTTGCTGAGAAACCATGGGCAATTGATTCAGACCCTTAGCTTTTTTCTACTCTGACATGATTATGAAGATATTTTTCTTTCTGCTAATATTACTTGAGAATCGTAGTACTTCAAAGCCTTATGTACATTTTACTTCATAGAGGATGTGTTGGCAAAACACAAGTGGCAATATGAGAGGTTTTGAAAGTCCTGAGGATATATACCAATAGAAATACCAATCTTTGTTTAAGGGAGGATAAAGAATGCCTAGATTACTTTCTACTTGCTCTCAGTGAGTTCTGTGTAGCCTTTTTTAGATTTAATTTTTTAAAGATTTTATTCATTTATTCATGAGAGACAGAAAGAGAGAGAGAGAGAGAGAGAGAGAGAGAGAGGCAGAGACACAGGCAGAGGGAGAAGCAGGCTCCATGCAGGGAGCCTCACGCGGAACTCGATCCCAGGTCTCCAGGATCACGCCCTGGGCCTAAGGCGGCGCTAAACCGCTGAGCCACCCAGGCTGCCCTGTGCATCCTTTTTTTAACGAAAAATATTTTTTGTGACAATTGTACATTACGTGCAGTTGTAAGAATAGTACAGAGGAATCAGTGTACTCTTTACCAATTTCTCCAAATGGTAACATCTTGAAAAGCTAGACTACAGTATCACAGAGGATATTGACATTGAAATAATCCACTAGTCTAATTCAGATTTCCCCAGTTTTACCAGCATTCCTGTGTGTGTGTGTGTGTGTGTGTACATTTAGTTCAATATAATTTTATCACATGTGTTCATGTAGCACTACTTAAGTCAAGAAAAAAAAAAACCAGTTTGATCACTACAAGGATTCCACTCAGTCCCTATCCTGATACATATTCTGTTCTCCATTTCTATAATTTTATCATTTAAAAATGTTATTAATTGAATTATGTAGCATGTAACCTTTTAGGATTGGCTTTTTTTATTCAGCATAATTCCCTAGAAATTTTTTGAGGTTGTTTTGTGTATCAGTAGTCCATTCCTTCTTATTGCAGAGTAGTATTCATTGTACAGATATACAATAGTTTGTTTAATCACTTACCTGTTGAAAGACATCTTCATTGTTTCCAGTTGCTGGTTATTATGAATAAAGCTGCTATGAACATTTGGGTATAGGTTTTTGGGTGAACAAAAGTTTTAATTTCTCTGAGGTGAATACCTAAGAGTGCAGTTGCTGGCTTGTATGGTAATCACATGTTTAGTTTTTCAAAGAAGTTGCCAAACTGTTTTCTAGAGTGGTTGTATCATTTTACATTTATACCAACAATGTGTGAGTATTCTATTTTCTCTACATCCTCACCAGCATCTGGTGTTGTCACTGTTTTTTAGTCATTCTAATGGGTATATGATAGTACTTCATTATGATTTTAATGAGAATTTCCCCATTTATCAATGATGTTGAACATTTTTTCATGTACTTGATGTGATGTGGGGTTTTGGATAAATTTATTAAGTTTCTACTTTTATGGATTGTATTTTTGGTATCAGGTATAAGAACTCTTTGCCTAGCCCTAGATTCTGAAGATTTTCTTGTGTTTCCCTAAAAGTTTTACAGTTTTACATTTAGATGCATTATCCATTTTGAGTTACATTTTTATGTCTGAGGACTAATTAAATCAAGGGGTTTGCCCCCTCATTTGTGTCCAGTTGCTTCAGTACCATTTCTTGAAAAAGCTATTTTTCCTGTTTTGAATTGCTTTGCTTATGTACCTTTGTAAAAAAATGAATTAAACATATTGATTTGGGACCTTTTTTCTACTTTCCCTATTCGATTACATTGATCTGTGTGTCTATCCCTCTGTTCATATCACATACGATTTTCTAGACTGGCTGTACCAACTTTGTTTGCATTGGGTTTAGTTTGCTCTTCCTTTTCTAGTTTCTTGCAGTGGGAACTTAGATTAATTGAATTTCTATGTATTTAGATATTTTCCTGCTGTCTTTCTTTTATCTAGCTTGATTTTTATATGGTGAGAGAACAGTCTGTATGGTTTCACTTTTTTGAAGTTTTTTGAGGATTGTTTTTTGGCCCAGGATATAATGTATCTGTTGAATATTACATGGGTGCTTGAAAAAAAAAGTGGAATATTCTGCTGTTGTTGAATGGAATATTATATATGTCAATTAGATCCTGTTGATTGAATGTGATGTGCAGATTTTCTACATCCTTGATGATTTTCTATATTAGTTCTGTTGTTGAAAGGGAGGCTTTGATGTACCCAGCTATAATTTTGAATTGTCTGTTTTTCTTTTCAGCTCTATTAGTTTTGCTTTATATATTGTAAGACTATCTTGTTTGGTATGTTCACATTTGATATCATTTTATCTTCCTGGTGTAGTAATCATTTTGTCATTATGTCATTATGTAGTATCCCTCTTTGTCTTTTGTAGTATTGTTTGCTTGAAGTCTACTTTGTCTGATATGCATATTGCCACTTCTTGTTTTTGATGTTTGCATGGTATATCTTTTTCCATCTTTTTACTTTCAACCTACATTTGCTGTTGAATTTGAAGTCAGTTTCTTGTAAAAAACATATCGTTGGTAAATCTGTCTTTTGGTCAGTTTATTTAGACTATGTACATGTAAGATAATTATTCATATTTTAGAGCTTAAGTATTCCATTTTATTATTTTTTTCTGTTTGTTTTTACTAGTTCTTTCTTTGTTTTTCTTTCCTGCCTTCCTGTGAGTTACTTGAATATTTCTTAAAATTTCATCTTGATTTATTTATATCATTTTTGAATGTATATGTTTTAGTTTTTATAGTAATTTATGTGGGTATTAGAGTATACATATATGTATATGTAATATCCACTGGTATTAATATTTTATCACTTCTAGTGAAATATGAAACCATATGTCCATTTATTGTTCCATTTACCATTCCACTTACTCTCTCCACTTTTAAATACCATCGTCTTGAGTATCAGAAGGTATTATAATTTTTGTTGTTATTTCATATATGATTTATAAAATGTCTACAGAGCATAATCTATTTTATATAACCATATTTTACTCTTTCTATTTTTCGTTCTTCCTGATGCTCTAATATTCCTTCTTTTATAATTTCCTTTTTGTTTGAAACAATCCTTTAGCCATCCTTTTTTTTTTTTTATTAATTTTTATTGGTGTTCAATTTACCAACATACAGAAAAACACCCAGTGCTCATCCCGTCAAGTGTCCACCTCAGTGCCCATCACCCATTCCCCTCCAACACCCGCCCTCCTCCCCCCTTCCACCACCCCTAGTTCGTTTCCCCGAGTTAGGAGTCTTTATGTTCTGTCTCCCTTCCTGATATTTCCCAACATTTCTTCTCCCTTCCTTTATATTCCCTTTCACTATTATTTATATTCCCCAAATGAATGAGAACATACACTGCTTGTCCTTCTCCGATTGACTTATTTCACTCAGCATAATACCCTCCAGTTCCATCCACGTTGAAGCAAATGGTGGGTATTTGTCGTTTCTAATCGCTGAGTAATAGCCATCCTTTAAAGATAGATTTACTAATGAGAAATCCTTTTAGTTTTCCTTCATCTGAGATATTTGTATTTCCCCTTTATTCCTGTAGGATACTTTCACCAGATACAGAATTTGAAGTTGACAGTTTTTTTCTTTTAGCATGTAGAAAATGTCTGCTACTTTCTTCTGGTTTTCATGATTTCAGATTTTAATTTTAAATGATTTTAATTGATTTTTAATCAGTAGTCCTATATAGGTCCTATATAGGTAATTTGTTGTTTCTCTTAGTGTATTTTCAAGAGACTTTTTCTTTGTCTCTAGTTTCTAGAAGTTTAAACATGATGCATCTTTGTGTAGATATTTTTGGATTTATCCTACTTAGGTAGTACTGAATTTCTTTTTTTTCTTTTCTTTTCTTTTTTAAAGATTTTATTTATTCATGAGAGACACACACACAGAGGCAGAGACACAGGCAGAGGAAGAAGCAGGCTCCATGCAGGGAACCTGACATGGGACTCGATCCCGGGACTCCAGGATCATGCCCTGGGCTGAAGGTGGCGCTAAACCTCTGAGCCGTCCAGGCTGCCCAGTACTGAATTTCTTAAGTCTGTACCTTTGTGTCTTTTGCCATATTGGGAAAATTTTCGGCCATTATTTTTTCTCACACTCTTTCAGCCCCTTCTTTTTCTTTTCCTTTTCTGTGACTCTGATAATAACAGTCTTGAATCTTTTCTCATTATCTCACAAGTCTCTGAGGTCGTTCATTTTTCTGTTTTCAGATTAGGTAAATTCTATTGATCTGACCTCAAGTTCACTGAGGTCATTCAACTTTATCACTATGTCATTCAACTTTACTATTAAACCCACCCAAAAAGGTTTGTAAAAAAATGTTATTGTATTTATTAGTTATGTATTTACATCTGGTTATTTATAACTTTTGGTTCTTTTCGTTTTTTTTTTTTTTTTTTTTTTTATGATAGTCACAGAGAGAGAGAGAGAGGCAGAGACACAGACAGAGGGAGAAGCAGGCTCCATGCACCGGGAGCCTGATGTGGGATTCGATCCCGGGTCTCCAGGATCGCGCCCTGGGCCAAAGGCAGGCGCCAAACTGCTGCGCCACCCAGGGATCCCCACTTTTGGTTCTTTTTGAAGATTTCCCTTTTTTCATTTTTCAAAAGAGAAATTATAATTTATTGTTGAAGCTTTTTTAATGGCTACTTTAACATCATTCTCTGATAATCCCAACCTCTGACTCATCCTGGGGTTGGTGTTAGTTGGTTTTCTTTTCTCATTTAAGTTACTTCTTGGAATTATGGGTGATTTTTTTTACACTATCCTACACATTTTGTTATTATGTACAGAAACTAAGAATCCTATTTAAATCTTTTGTTTTTTTTTAGTAGGCACTCATCCTGTTTAGGTTTGACACCCAGGTCTTGGCCTACTTTTGTGGTCTGCAGTTCCAATGACAGTTTAGTTTTCAGAGATTTTACAGCTATTTGATCTGCTCAGTTTATCTAGTACCACTGAGATTTCCACTGAGATTCTTTGCTCCTGCTGCCTGAAAAGATGGAGTTCCCTAAGGCTAGGCTATTCAGTTTCTCTTGATGGGAGAAGAAAATCAGTCTCAAGCTTATGAGGATAAAGAGGCTCCCAAGGTTGGGCAGGTTTTTGTGGCATAATCCCTAGCTGGCCTAATAAAGTTTTAAATAAATAAAATTTTAAAGCCTTTGAAAGTTATTTTATTAAATCTTTCATTAATTGGGGATCCCTGGGTGGCGCAGCGGTTTGGCGCCTGCCTTTGGCCCAGGGCGCGATCCTGGAGACCCGGGATCGAATCCCACATCGGGCTCCCGGTGCATGGAGCCTGCTTCTCCCTCTGCCTGTGTCTCTGCCTCTCTCTCTCTCTGTGACTATCATAAATAAAAAATTTAAAAAAAAATTAAATCTTTCATTAATTGATTAATTTGTTCAGCAAAGAAATACTAATGAGGCTTTCCTATAAGCTAATCTCTGGAATATTTGTGGTTCTTCAGTTGTTGACAGGTAAGAACTTTTATGTACTAAAGTGGTTGGGAATATAAAACCTGAATTGACTTTATTTTTTTTAAGGATTTTATTTATTTATTCATGAGAGACACACAGAGAGAGGCAGAGACATAGGCAGAAGGAGAAGCAGACTCCCTGCAGGGACTCTATCCCAGAACCCCAGGATCACACCCTGAGCCAAATTCAACCGCTCAACCACTAATCCACCCAGGCATCCCCTGAATTGACTTTAATCAGAGTTTAATTTAGCTAAAGCTCGAGGAAAAAAGGTCTTACTTTACTTTTTAGTGGTGTGGCTAAGTGAGACGTGTAACAAGGAAACACTTGACTCAAGATATTCCTCAATTGTATGTTTTTTACTCCTTGTTTTATACTAGTATTGACTTGTCTCTTAATATACATTATTATGGCAAATTCTACTCATCTTTTAAGACTATATTTGCCCTTTTCCAATTCCTGCTAGGTTGTATTTGTTGTCTTACTATGCATTTGGTACTGTTGCAAAAATGGCCCCATTCGTCCACTCTTCCCTACATCCACACCTTTTGCACTGTTACTTTGCTCTACTTTCATCAAGAGGTGGAGTCCATATAATTATCCCTTAAATCTGGTTTGGCCTTGTGATTTGCCTTGGTCAACAAATACAGTGGGCCAATTTAAAACTTAGGCTTCAGGAGCCCTTATATACTTCCTGTCCTTTTCTTCCTCTACCTGTTCTATGAGAGCTATCTTAGGCTGGGCTGCTAGAGGATAAACGAATACAGGGAGCAGAGCTAAGTGGTTCCCACTAAGACTTTCATATGCCATAAACAGCTGGCCTGCAAGTTGACTTTAAGTCTATCGCATTATAGACATGAGCTTTTGGAGAGTTGGGACTGTTCATTTCAGTATCCTTTGAGTCTGGGAAAGGGTTAAGTTGTTAGCAAAATCCTAATAAAAAGGATAAACAAATGATCAACAGTGATGAGATGAAGACCAAAAGGAGGCAAAAACAAATCTGTTGTTGCACAATGACAATTTATTGCCCATATCAGACTAATTTTTAAAAAAGATTTTATTTATTTATTCATGAGAGACACAGAGAGAGGCAGAGACATAGGCAGAGGGAGAAGCATGCTTCCTCTTGGGGAGCCTGATGTGGGACCTGTATCCCAGGATCCTGGGATCTCGACCTGAGCCAAAGGCAGACGCTCAACCACTGAGCCACCCAGGTGTCCCAAGACTAATTTTTATTGGACAAAAGTAATACTAAAATATGTGATTAAACTATGGGACTATTTAAAATAAATAAAACCAGAGGCAGCTGGGTGGCTCAGTCAGTTAAGCATCTGCCTTCAGTTCAGGTCATGATCTCAGTGTCCTGGGATCATCAAGCCCTGCATAGGGCTCCCTGCATAGGGAGCCTGCTTCTTCCTTTTCCTCTGCCATGCATGCCCCACTCCAGCTTGTGCTCTCTCTCACTGTCTATTTTTTTTCTCTTGCTGTCTCTTAAATAAATATTTTCAACTAGGTTGAATTAGTATATAGTTCTTCTTTGGAAAGACTTAATTAGAATTAAGGAAAGACCACCTCTTGTTCCTCCAAAGAATGTGTTGTCTTAAGAAATATCTTAAAAGTGGAAGTAGAAAAAGGAAAGGTATCATTTAGTCTTGATTTAATGAAAAACTTTTGATTGAAAAACTTGTTTTAAGCTCAGTATTTTGCTTTTTGGTTTGTTTCTTTTTAAAATGTGCCATAATTGATTTTGGCAATATCTTTGTAAGTAGTGAATGTTATTACCCACACTACATAGCCAAGCAAGGTATTTAAGCACAAATAAGAACTCTTAGTAATACGAAGACTGTTTAGAAAGGAGGACTTTTGATGCTTTGCTGTGATATGAATAGACGGGAAATGGTGTCATTTTTCTTAGAAAACTATCAGTGGACACTTACTCCACTCTATTTTTGTTATGACAGGATTTAATTTCCTATTGACATTTTTTTCAGAGACAGTTCTGGATCATTTTAGGAGTAAAGGATTATAATTTGGTGGGTGGCTGCATAGGCCTTTTTACTGCAGTGAAAGAGAAAGGGTAATAGGGAGTCATACTAATAAAGGGTTTAGGAATAATCAAGAGATAGAAAAACTGGAGAGCAAATCTTTTTTCATCATATCTCTTTTCCACATACTCCATGACCTCCATATTTATTGTGTTCTCTGAAATGTAGTGCTACACGTGTAATTAAGAATGGGTTCTATGTATACTCTCTACTTGCAAATCTGTGGTTGCTACCATGGCAACAACAAAGGAACCAACAGAAGAGGCACTCTCTGATTAATGTAATTACACAGCAAGCTATATAATACACTTAAACACCATTTATTTCTGCATGAAGAAGACATTAAAATGGGTATTATGTTCAGCAAGTTAACATTCCTCCATTCTTTAGGATCATGTGATTTTTATGTCATGATTAAGATAATGTTTATCTTATTCATTCAAGATCATAGCCTAGGAATAACTATGTTGTATTTTAGTTCAATTCAATTCCTCAGAATAATTGTTGGGTGCCAACTATGGGGCAAGAGCTATTTAGGCTTGCAAATGTTACAATCATGTATATGGTATGATACCTGCTCTTGAAGATCTTAGTCTAATAGACCTAGATTATTACCAAACAAATGTGTTTTTTTTAAAGTCCAGAGTGGTGTAATAGACTGCAAGAACACTATTAATCCTTGTGAGTTGTCAGAGCATGTTGTATTAGTCAGGGTCTCTGCTGGAAACAGATAGTATTCAAATTGGGTAATCTGAAAAGAGTTTAATGAAGGTACTATTTACAATATGGGGCAAGGTATAGGGAAACCACAGAGTTTGTGGAATACCTCAGAAGATGTTCACAACAAGGTGCTATCAGTACTAAAGGAATAAGGGAAGAGAACAGTAACTGGAACCTGGAGAGAAAGAAATTGTGATTTTTAATGGAGAACATGGCCACCCATAGTGACCTCACAAGGAGTCAAATAAATATCCTGGCCTTTCTCTTTTACTGCCCTCTGATCTTCTGGTAGTGCTCTTCTCATTGTCTGAACTTAACGGAAGGCAGAGAGTGAGGAAACCCATTGATGTAATTTATATAGATCATCCTCCCAGGATGCAAAGCATGTGGAGAATAGTGGAGAGTGAATTGTGGGAAGCAACTGGGGAAAGGAAATGGAGATATTCCAGAACATATATACATATATATGCATACTCACTAAAGGCACACACATGTACACCTATACACACATACCTTAAATACACATGTATATATAGTTAAGCTTATATCTGCATGTAGTGTCTGTATTCTCCTCTTTTTGCCGAGCATATCTCTGGACATTCTAATATTTGTAGAAGACCAGACCTATGAGATCTGAGACCATTTCTGTCTCCAGCACCTGGTAGTAGAGGCTGAATTAATTTTGGAATGAAGATGAATTTTAATTTTTTAACTTTTAATTTTTAAAAATTCTATTTATGAAAAAATTCTATTTATGTATTTGAGAGAGATCACAAGCAGGGGAGATGGGTAAAGGGAGAAGCAGACTCCCCACTGAGCAGGGAACTCAATGTGGGGCTCAATCCCAGGACCCTGGGATCATGATCTAAGCCAAACGCAGATGCTTAACTGATTGAGCCAGGTGCTCCTGAAGATGAAATTATAATAAATGTGATCCCATGGATCATTTTTCTCTCCCAAGTGGCATATGGACTAAATTATTTACAGATTAGGTAGTCATCATCAAACATTTCTAGACCACATCCACATGAGAATATGCTACTATGGGAAGAAATTTGAAATAGGAATTAGGAGATAGTTATTCAACAAACAATTTTGAACATGTATTGAGTTTCTGAGTTTGCTTCACTGGTTCAGCTGAAGGAAGGCACCAGCATGAGATTATAGGACATGAAGAGAGAGAGAGATTGGGATAGCTCTTCCCTGTTCGATACTGCTTCATGCCTTGTTTGTGGCTGTGGTTCAGTCTCTCCATGACTACAGCTTCCACTGGATGTCTCCTCCTTCATAGTTCCAGCTCTTATTGGTTTTTTTGACACTCTTTACTTCCCTTTCCCTTTCAGTCCTAGGGTTGGTAATGGCTTCCAGCTATGACTCATGTCTGGGTGTCTCAACCTATCTTGTTGTTTCTCTTCACCCTACTTTACATCTGTAAGTAGTCCTTTATTAAAATCTCCTCATTGAATCATCTGACTAGAATTCTATTTCCTATGAGAACCATTTGCTAAAAACTACCAAGCAGCTGAAAAGTAGATATGAGTGACTCTATTCCTAATATTATGATGGAAACAGTATGACAGGAAATGGCTTCTTTATTGTCCATAGTCCTGAGTCTTAATACTTAGAAAAAGAATTTTTCTTCCTCTATAATATTTATAACAGTAACACAAACACAGCTGACTTCTCTGGTTCCTGGGATATCAAGGATATCATAAGCTATTCCTCTGTACTCTTTTTTAAAGATTTTGTTTATTGGGAGAGAGAGAGAAAGAGAAAGTGAGCACGTATGCCTTCAGTGGGAGAGGCAAAGGGAGAGGGTGAAGCAGACTCCCTGCTGAGCGGGCAGCCCAGTGCAGGCCTTGATCTCAGGACCCTGAGATCATGACCTGAACTGAAGGCAGACACTTAACCCACTGAGCCACCTAGGTGCCCTGTTTCCTCTGTACTCTTTTAAAGACTCAGAATGTGAGCAATATGTGACCAATTAACTTTGCTCATTATGTATTTTTTAGTAACACAATAAATGAATAAAAAAGAAAATGTAGTACTTAGTTATAGGTAATATACTGACATTTCATAGAAGGCAAAGATAAAGCTGCTCTTGGAGGGTAATTCATCTCAAAGGCAAATTGATTTTCCTTGAGCATCAAGCATAGCTCCCATGTAATCTTTCACTTTGATTAAATCTGTTTTTTATTTCCAAGGTGGTGATATGTACATTATTCTTTCACTCTTGTTTCCCCAGAGAAGAAATCCTCTAAAACTTATTGATATGTGTGAGAGTCCCAATGTTAGTAGATTAAATTGGCCTCAATGAAATGGATTTGCTTTCATAACGTTCATTAGTGTAAACTAACTTGATATGGGATTGTCGTCTCTATCAAGACAGTGACTTTACTATCAACTTCTCCTCAAGTTCTTGCCTCATTATAAGAAGAAAAAAATAAGTCCCCAAATACTGGTTATACAACTAATTAGTGGGCAAGCAAGGGAAGTGACTCAGGTTCAACATCCTCCTACTTAGAATCTGCATAGAAGCCAGACTCTCAAAACCAAATCATTTTACCCTACAAATCTCATTGTATTGCTTGGCTAACCTCTTTTAGAATGTTTCTTGAAATATCCAATTAATTTCCCTAAGAGGCTATTATATATCTGGTGGCTCTCCCTTATATTGATTCAGATTTGTTTTCTTGAAGCTTTCACCCATCGGCCCAAGTTCTGACCCTTGGGGTATTAAAGAACAAATCAAAGCCAGCTTCCATGTGACATCTCTTTAGATATTTGAATTTAGTTATCAAATGCATCTTGTTCCCACATCCTTCTCTAGATACAGTTTAATAGCCAAATTCTTTAAAATGTTTCTCATTTGTTATGGTTTGGATACCTTGACCTCCAGTCTGTTTATCTCTATTTTCAAGCTCAAAGTGTGTCTCCTGGTGCTTATTAATGGCTATCTTAGTTGTGGCTGTGAGTGTGCTGCCATTTCTGGTTTTGTTTGGGGAGAGGCACTGTTTTGACAGTGAATGGTAGATATTTCACATTATAATTTGCATAGTGCTAGAAGAGAAGGTAAGTGCAAAAAGAATTAAGGACCCTAGGGACAAATTGCTATTTTGACCTCATATATCCTATTTCCAGGGCTAAGATCAAATATATGTGTATCCAGAATAGAAGGCAGGGATGTCAACAGGATAGTTTATGGTTTTTCTGTCTTGCCACCTGACTCTCATGAATTATAACACCCATTAGGATGACTGGAATATGGAACAAATGAAAAGCAACAACAACAACAACAACAACTGAGCTGAAACAGGCAATGACCAGACCATAATTTCTAAAGCTTACTGAGCACAGCCCTATAATGAGTTAATAACACAACTGGTAAAGGGCAGCAAGATATTCAGTTCAAATAAAGCTATTGAATTTTTTCAGATGATAGATTATTGTATTACACAAATGACCTTTTTGCCCTTGCTTTTCTTATAGTTTTACCTGATAGTTGTTTAGTTTTGCCTGTTTTTGAACTTTAAATAACTGGAATGATACTGCACAATATCTTTTGCTATTTCCTCCATTCTCTGGTTATTATGTTTTGGAGATTCATCTACGTCGTTATGTGTTAACTGAAGCGGATTCATTTTTACTGCTCTGTAGTATTCCATTTAACACATGTACCATAGTTTATTCTTACTATTGAAGGACTTTTGGGTTGTCTAACTTTTTTTGATGATATAAGAGCACATTTGCTGCTATAAACTTGTACATATCTCCTGACGCACATGTGTGAAAGTTTCTCAAGATTAGTACCTTTATTTACTTTATAATTTTTAATTTTTATGTTGAAAAATTTCAGACCTACAGAGAAATTGCAAGAATGAATTAATCTGTGTTTTAATTGTTATATTTGCTGAATGATTTGCAAGGAAATTATAAACATACTATCTCTTCACCCCCTAAGTACTTCAGCATGTGTCTCCCAGGAATAAGACATTCTTTTACATAGCAACAATATAATTATACAACTGGGGACATTTATCATTGATACAATAGTATTATCTTAAACAGGCACACCTCATTTTACTGTGTTTCACAGATACTGCTTTCTATTACACATTGAAGTTTTGTGACAACTTTGTGTCAAGGGACTCTATTGGTGCCATTTTTCAAACAGCATTTGCTTTCTTTATGTAGCATTTTGGTAAATCTTGCAATATTTCATACTTTTTCATTATTATTATATTTGTTATGGTGATCAGTGATCTTTTTTAAAAAGATTTTATTTATTCATGAGAGACACAGAGAGAGAGGCAAATACAAAGGCAGAGGGAGAAACAGGCTCCTCTCAGGGAGCCCGATGTGGGACTTGATCCCAGGACCCTGGGATCACGACCTGAGCCAAGGGCAGACACTCAACCACTGAGCCACCCAGGTGCCCCTGATCAGTGATCTTTGATGTTATTATTGTAATTATTTTAAGGTATTTGACCTATGCTGATATATAAGATAATGAACTTAATTGGTAAATGTTGGTGTATTCTTGCTGCTCCACGATCAACCTTTCCCCCATCTGTCTCCTTCTTGAGCTTCCGTATTCCCCGAGAGACAACAACATTGAATCAGGGCAATTAATGACTCTACAATGGCCTGTATGTAAGTGTTCAAGTGAAAGGAGGAGTTGCACATCTTTTACTTAAATCAAAAGCTAGATATGATTAAGTTTAGTGAGGAAGGCATCTCAAAAGTCAAGACTGGCCAAAAACTAGGCTTCTTGCACCAAACTGTTAGACAAATTGTGAATTAAGGGAAAAGTTCTTTTTTTTTTTTTTGAAGATTTTATTTATTTATTTGAGATAGAATGAGAGAGAGAGAGAGAGAGAGAGAGAGAATGAGTTGGGGGGAGCAACAGAGGGAGAGGGAGAAGCAGACTCCCTGCTGAACAGGGAGTCCAATGCAGGGCTCGATCCCAGGACCCTGAGATCATGACCTGAGCCTAAAGCAGATGCTTAATCTACTGAGCCACGTAGGCACCCCAAAGAGAAAACTTCTTAAAGGAAATTAAAAGTCCTACTACAGTGAATACACAAATGATAAACAAAAAGTCCTTATTGCTGATATGGAGAAAGTTTAAGTGGTCTGGATAGAAGATCAAATCAGCCACAACATACCTGTAAGCCAAAGCCTAATCCAGAGCAAGGTCCTAACTCTTCAATTCTGTGAAGGCTGAGAGAGGGGAGGAAGCTGCAGAAGAAAAGTTTGAAGCTAGCAAAGGTTGGTTCATGAGATTTAAGGAAAGAAGCCATTTCTACATTATTAAAGTATAAGGTGTAATAGCAAGTGCTGATCTAGAAGCTGCAGCAAGTGATCCAGAAAATCTAGCTGAGATAACTAATAAAGGTGGCTACACTAAATAACAGATTTTTAGTGCAAATCAAATAGCCTTCTATTGGAAAAGGATGTCATCTGGGACTTTCTTAGCTAGAGAGGAGAAGTCAGTGCCTGGATTCAAAGTTTCAGAGGACAGGCTGACACTTGTTAGGGGCTAATGCAGTTGGTGTCTTTAAGTTGATGCCAATGCTCATTTACTGTTTTAAATCCTAGTGCCTTTAGGAATTATGCTAAATCTACTGTTTTCTACAAATGGAACAACAAAGCCTAGATGACAACACATCAGTTTACAACATAGTTTACTGAATATGTTAAACCCACTGTTGAGACCTACTGTTCAGAAAAAATTTCTTTTAAAATATTGCTGCTCATTGATAATGTATCTGGTCACACAAGGGCTCTCATGGAGATATACAATGAGATTAATGTTATTTTCATCCCTGCTAACACAACATCCATCCTGAAGCTTATGAATCAAGAAGTTGTTTTGACTTTCAAGTCTTATTATTTAAGAAATATGTTTCATAAGTATTTCAATCAAATACTATTGATCTTCTGATGATACATCAGAAGGAGGATTGCCTGCTTCTGAATTATGGTTGACCATGAGTAATTGAAACCTTAGAAAGTAAAAGTACAAATAAAGGGGAGAATTCTGTATGGGAAATTTCTGTATTCTTAATTTTGTTATGAATTAAAACTGCTCTAAAATAGTCTCTTTTTTAAAAAAAAAAAAGGAACACAGAGAGGAAAAATCTTGTGATCTTGGATTAGACAAATGCTTCTTATATATAACACCAAATGCCTGATCCATAGAACAACTAATTAATAAAATGGACTTCGTAAAAGATAAAAAGCATTTTCTTTTGAAAGATAGAAAATGAAAAGATAAGCCCTAGACTGGGATAAAAAATATTTTTAAATATTTTATTTATTTATTCATGAGAGACAGAAAGGGAGAGGCAGAGACATAGGCAGAGGGAGAGGCAGACTCCCCATGGGGAGCCTGATACATGATACAGGGCTTGATCCCGGGACTCTGGGATCATGACCCAGCCAAAGGTAGAAGCTTAACCACTGAGCCACCCTGAGATAAAATATTCACAAAATATTAACAAAGTATATATCTGAGAAAGGATCTATATGTAAAAAATATGAAGAATTCTTTAAAAAGCGAGCAATCCAGTAGAAAGGGGGAAAATTTGAACAGACACTTCAAAGAAAGTATATCAATGGCAAGTCAGTACATGAGAAGATGCTTAACATCATAATTCATTGGGTAAAGTGCTAATTTAAGCTATAGTAAGATACCACTTATATTTATTCTCATGACTAAGATTAAAAAGACTGACCAGGGGGTGCCTGAGTGGGTCAGTTAAGTAGCTGACTCCTAATTTCAGATCAGGCCCTGGGATTGAGCCTCACCTCTGTCAGGCTGCACACTCAGCTGGGAGTCTGATTGAGGATTATTCCTCTCCATCTGCCCCTCCCCTGCTCTCTCTCTCTCTTAAATAAATAAATAAATAAACCTAAAAAAAAAAAAAAAAAAGACTGACGAGGGTACCTGGTACCTCACCATGAATAGTGTACACAATTGAGGGTTTCTTCTTTACTATTTTTTCTGATCTTCACTTTAAGATGTATACTTTGGGATGCCTGGGAGGCTTAGTGGTTGAGCGTCTGTCTTCAGCTCAGGGCATGATCCTGGAGTCCGGCATTGAGTCCCACACTGGGCTCCTCGCATGGAGCCTGTTTCTCCCTCTGCCTATGTTTCTGCCTCTCTCTCTGTGTCTCTCATTAATAAATAAATAAAATCTTAAAAAAATTAAATGTATACTTTTATTTTTGAGTTAAAACTAGAATATATGTTCATTATAGAAAACTTGGAAAATACAGAATAGTGTAAAGAAGCAAATAAAATTACCATAATCTTAATATCCTCTTGCAGTTTTTTTCCAATATATGTATGTGATTGAAACAAAAGTCATTACAGTGTATATACATAGTTTTGTATATTTTAATATATTATGTACATTTTTCCTTGTAATACATATTTTTAGATGCCATTTTAATGGCCTTGTGATTTTACATGGTACTGATTTACCATCTTTTATTTTCTCAGGTGCTAGTGTGCAAATGATTATTTTCAATGACAATACAAAGCTGTAACTTAATTGTTCTATTTGGCATTACAAATGACTGACAGCACTGCTGAGGATCAAATGGAGGCAACACATGTAGAACACTTTGAAAAGGCATAAAAACAACTCTACAACTCTGAAAATGTTCTTATAAGTATTTCAGGAAGGTAAACATATCAAAAGTAAGAAAGGCAAAGTGGAATAAAGCTCTGTATTAAATGAAGTTTTAGAAAGGAACAGTTCTCTACACCGTTCTGTAAGTGGGATAAGCACACAGTGAATTTTCTGAGACCATTCTGGCTTTACATATTTTTTCTTGTTGAACCTCCATTAACCATCAAAATGTCAAAATTCTCAAATTTAAGCACTAAAACTGTCTCTCAGACCGCTTTTTGTATCGGAAAGCAGCAGAAACACCAGTGGATCATAACAATGGGATTAGAAAACAATTTTCATATAGGTTTGAAACAACCCAAAGTTGACCACGCTTTTATCTTCCTTAGCAGGTTATAAGTCCTGTCTAATGTTAAACAGTAATTATTATATGTATTTTAAAATATTATTCTTTTTTTAAAAGATTTTATTTATTCATGGGAGACACAGAGAGAGAGAAAGAGAGAGAGATAGCGACAGAGACATAGGCAGAGAGAGAAGCAGGCTCCATGCAGGGAGCCTGATGTGGGACTCGATCCCAGGACTCCGGGACCATGCCCTGGGCCAAAGGCAGGCACTAAACCACTGAGCCATCCAGGGATTCCCTAAAATATTATTCAGTGAATATCATTGTGTAATTTTTAAAAGTTATATATTGTCAAGGACTCTATTTTTCAATGGCGGCCTTAACAATATCTCCCATTCTACATTCTCTTCTTACAATGTATTTTACCACTGTCTCAGTGAGAAGTGGAGTCCATGTGTTCTCCTCCTGAAGCTGGGTGGACCTCTATGACTGTATGGACCAAAATGATACAGCAAAAGTGATGCCATGTTACTTTCAAGGCAAGGTCATAAAAGATGGTGGAGCTTTCATGTCTCTCTCTCTCTCTCTCTCTCTCTCTCTCTCTTCCTCTCTCTCTCTGTCTCTGGGATGCTTGCTCTTGGAATCTGACTGCTATATGGAGGGGACATACGTTCTTGTTCCGGCTAACAATTCCAGTTGAGGTCCCAGTCAACTGCCACCACAAACTACTAGACATGTGAGTGAGGAAGACATTGAGATGAGACCAAAACCTAGCATGTAGTCCAATGAGAAACTCGGAGCAAGAAATACCTAGTTGAGCCAAGTCAACCCCAGAAATATGAGAGATAATAATAGTAATAATAAATTATAATTGGTGGCTTATACCACCAAGTTATGCACTAATGCATAACCAGAGTTTTCATAAATAAATTAAAAAGCCATAAAACAGTCAATCTCCATGTATTGATGAAATGCTTGTGCTAACTCAGTCTTACTATACAGTGGTAGGCAATGGATACTCAAATCCCTACTAAATGAAGAACTGAAGTGACCACAAACTGAGAAGGCAGAGGAAGCTTTTTAAAAAATACTCTGAATCACAGCTGCTATAGAGGACCACATTGTTGGGCATGGCTGGAAAACAGTAACAGCTGTTGGACAGGGCTGGCAAAAATCTTGAGGGTGCAGGAAAGCCCAGTTTGAACAATAGCTTGAGGACAACGTGTCTCTGAGTGGCAGGGTGGAGAACCAAGTGATTCTGCAAACAGTGGTCACAGCTGCAAATCAAAGAGCTATTTTAGCATTTGGATTTTGGCCTTATGATGGTCATTTTTTTCAACACTCAAGCAAATGAGCATGAGGAGATAGATATCACTGCTTGAAACAATACATGAATGTTAACATTCATCCATGCATATTTCATTAGTAGAGTGGTGCTCTGCATAATCTTACCCACACTCTTTTTTTTTTCTTTTTAACTGATTAAACAAACAGCACAGCCTAAAACAAGTCATAACTGTTCTTGAGGGAGATTCTGGGAACTGGGTCAAAAAGAGTCTGTTATAGGAATACCAATCTTCAATGGCATTAAGCTATAAGGAGGATTCTTAGGGTCTGAGAAATCAAGGGCAACAACTGAGACTTGGGAAATAGATGTACCTGGAGAGTGAATAGGATTGGGTCACAACTGTGCAGAGAGAAAAGAAACAAGGGCAATTTGGAAGCTGCTTGAACATTTGTCTATCTCTTCATCCTTAAATTTGGCACTAAATCTTTTGTAAAGCTAGGGATTCATTCTTAAGGGCAAGTCCCAGGTCTCCTGGCTATCAGAGACAGGCTAGGCCTTTTTTTTTTGTTTTTGTTTTTGTTTATCTTAATGGTAGATTTCCTACACTTTAAAGTCTGTTTGAGGTAGAATAAAGATTCTTCAGTCAACACCCTTTTATCTCATGCTTTACCAATATGGAAATTGTCTTGAAAAATTCACTATGTGCTTATTCTACCTACAGGATGTTGTAGAGGGCTATTCCTTTCTAAAACTTGCCTTAATTCAAAACTTTATGCCACTTTGCCTTTCTTTTCTTTGGTATATGTGCTACCGAAGCGAGCACACCACTTTGCCTTTCTTTTCTTTGATATATTTTCTTTCCTGATTCACTTAGAATATTTTCAAGTTTCTTTTATGACTTTTCAAAGTATTCTGCATACATTGCCTCTCTGCACTGAATTTTATTATTTACCTTTTTAATTGTGAGGAACCAAGTGGAAGGTGGGCTTCTATGAGACCTGGCAACATAGGGGATGTTGAAACATAAAGTATATGTATAGATGTAGTGCTGATCAGCTGAACATAGTGAACAATTAGATTGACTGCCTAGGTGACTCAGAGTTGTAGGTTGGTTTCCCTGTGAGGCAGACCCTGAGAGAGAGAGAGAGATTAGCATGCAAAATGGGTTTATTCAGGGAAGATGCTCTACAGATCAATATCTGGAGGGTCAGAGAAGAAAGCGTACCTGACGGGGAGAAGTTGAGTGTTAATACACTCCACAAAGAGGCTTCAACCAACCCTATAGGACTACTGCAACAAAGGGGCTATATCTTTATACTTCCACATTATGCTTATTGAATACACGTTGCCCCTGGAAAATACCCATGACCTTATTGAAGCAGCTCTTTTCAAACAAGGGCAAGTTTGGAGAGGGCTAATAGTTGAGGACTGTCTCTTAGCTGCATTACCAGAAGCTGAGGGAATGGGACTGTCAGTCCTGAAGAGGGATCTAAATGGAACAACACACAATCCACTATACTTGGAATGGATCCAAGTAACTGTCTTCAAGTTTGTGCTGGATCTGGTTGATGCATTTGACCTGAGACTAAGTGCTTGGGAGGAAAGGGGAAGCAAAAAAGAAATCTCTGCCCCTAACTACATTCTCCCAAAGTGGAATCTTTAAATTCTTGTCAAGACATAGATATAACTTGAAAAAATATTACACAAAACAGTTTGAAATATCTGGTTGAAATACCAGTGTCTAGACTATGATATGAATAGAGATAGTAGTCAAAGGGTAGTGACTCATATATGAATGGTCTGTAAAGGTGATCCATTAGAAATGGAGACGTAAGAGGAGATAGACATCACTGCTTGAAACAATACTTTGAATGTTAACAAAATATTGTTGACAGAAGAATGATGTCATGGAAGCCAAAATAAGAGATAGTTTTAAGAAGACCAATCAGCAATGTAAAATTTCAAGTAAGAAAAGGACAAAAAATACAATCAAAGGGCTTCGAATATAGGCAGGCAGTGGTCACTTTCAGATGTATGGTTGGGGCAAAAGTGAATCAAAGAGTGAGTGTAAAATTGGGAAGGAGCATCATGAGAGCAAACCACTTATTTTCAGAATCTGGATGAAGAAAGAAATATGGGCTCATCAGCCATATTGAAATTTTGGTCTAAAGAAAGTTCTCTTTTGAAAATGGGAATGAAAAAAATAAAGAAAATGGGAATGAACAGTACATGAGTATAGGCTGAGAGGAAGGAAGTAGGGGAAAAGAAAAGTTAAAGATAAATATAGTTAAAGATTATTGGTAGTTCAGGTCCTAAAGCTGATAGGAGGAAGTGAAATCCATGGCACATGTGTAGGAGTTAAGGTTTGGATAGTAATGGAATCCCCCTCTTCAGAAGCAAAAGAAAAAGAGGTAAATGTAATTGTTTTAAATATTCATGAATGATACCACAATAACATCTTATGTATTAAGGAGTAAGTAAGAAAGACTGCTACACAGCAAGGACAGCCTTTAACTAATAAAAAACCAATATGGGTGCCTTATGGTTTCTTGAAGGCATTTAAGAAGTATATGGCTTATTTAGAATTATAACACTGGGTGCCTTATGGTTTCTTAAAGGCATTTAAGAAGTATATGGCTTATTTAGAATTATAACACTGAATCAAGGTGTATATACTTGTCATATTATCTATGTGCTTGGCTGGGATATTATTTATTAAAAAAATTATATAATTTTAAGGAAGGAAGGGATCATTTTAGGCAATGCCTCAGATTGGCAACTATGACCATAAACATAAGGTTTATTGAAGAAAATTGCCCTAAGTAGTTCTAGATACTGAGATGACCTTGTTCTGTACCATGTGATCCCAATAACTCAAGTATCAGCTGTCTGGACTGGGGAGACCATCCAACTCTAAAGCAACTGAACTACAGGCTGTCTGGTGGTCCAGTGGCATAAAGGTCCTAGTGGTCCTAATGGCCTATGAGAACATTATCCATCAGGGATGATAGTGATGGATTGAATCAATTTAGTTTCCCTCAGATACTTGAAGTAAGAAACAAAAGGGAAGAGCAAGGAAATTGTTAGTGACAGCAAAAGCTGAAAGATATACAAAGAGAAGGTGTCTAAGAGAGGCCCTGAGGCAACTTGAATGTAAAGGACTTATGGATGAGAGGAAGCTAAGAATAAGGACAAGCTGGAAAATATACAGAGAAGAGGGTAAAGTCAATGGGATTCTAAATGCTTGGCCCAAGATCACAAATTTCATGACTAGCAAAATCTGAATCAGAGCACTGTTTAGCTTTTTTCTTTGTTTCTGTAACAAATGAATGCCTTCGACTATCCCGCAGTGCCTTCCAAATCTGGCTGTGAATTAGAATCAACTGAAAAGCTTTTGAAAAATACATTGCTGATCCCTGGGCCTCACTTCTGGAAATTCTTCTCTACTAAGTCTGGCTATAACCTTTGGGTCTGTAGCTTTGACAGGCTCTGCAGGTGATTCTGATGTGGGAGGGTCAACTGACCTGTGTCTGGGAATCACTTTTCCAGGACATATCTCCTTTTCCAAGTGCTGTTAGTTACTCATTTTAAATTCAGGTCCAGGAACAGTTCATTGTTACTATGGTGACAGAGCAAGCATTAATAGGAATATTTATATTGCTAAATTGGAAATGAAGGGAATTGTATTACTGGTGTAGCAATTACTTTTTCCTGGGTTGGCACCAAACCTAGAAGCTCCTGTTTAGAAAGCTGATCATGCATTCCTTCCTCTGACTCTAGCAAAATGACTAAGGCTGAGTTTTCATTGTATTTTTATGATTCTTCACATCTTTGTAAGCATATCTGTATATAGAGAAGTATTTTTCAGAAGTGTCCTCCAGAGAATGAGGTCTTAGTTTAATTACATTGAAGTTCATGGCAAATATATGGGGCACATCAGAAGATGGCCTGTGCACATGGAATAGTTGTTTAAAGAATGGAACCTCTTTTTTTAAACACTGTACCCTGTATCATTTATTTATCTATAAAAATATTTATTTATTTTAAAGCTTTATTTATTTTAGAAAGAGGGAGAGAACAGGGGAGATGGGCTGAGGGAAAGGGAGAAAGAAAATCTCCAGCAGACTCCCTGCTGAGCCCAGCGCCTGACACGGGGCTCGATCTCATGATCCTGAGATCATGACCTGAGCCGAAATCAAGAATCAGATGCTGAACCACCTAAGCCACCCAGGCACCCACTGTTTTTTTTTTTTTAAGTAGACTCTAGGCCTAGTGTGGAGCCCAATGCAGGGCTTGAACTCACAACCCTAAGATCAAGATGTGAACTAAAATCAAGAGTCCTTCGGTTAACCAAATGAGCCACTCAGTTACCCCTATCCCGTATCTGCATACCTATACAGCACAGTCAAAACCCAATAAATCTCTCATTCATGGGACGCCTGGATGGCTCAGTGGTTGAGCCTATGCCTTCAGCCCAGGGCGTGATCCTGGAGTCCTGGGATTGAATCCCACATCAGGCCCCCTGCATGGATCCTGCTTCTCTCTCTGCCTATGTCTCTGTCTCTCTCTGTGTCTCCCATGAATAAATAAATAAAATCTTTTTAAAAATCATTCATTCACTGATTAGGACCTTAGGTCAAAGTCATGGTAGTCTTTTATTTTCATCTCTTTTCACCATTATTCTCACTCTTCTTCCTTCATTTCCAGATAAAGTAGAAATCCAGTAAACCTATATCTTATAATGTGGAGGCCTTCAAGACCTCCAAGTAAGGCATGCCTTCTCAATGGAGGTGATTTTTACTTCCAAGGAGGTACATATTGGTTCTTGGTGGGGCCAAAACATCTTAGATATTATATGATTTGTGACCCTCCAAAGGGCCACATAGTACATAAATATATACAGTGAATCTGTGGTATTAAAATTTCCTGATGTGGAGATATTATTTCGAAAAATAGGTCTAAAAAGTCTCCATAGGTGAGGAGTGGTAATCAAAAAAAAAAAAAAAAAAAAAAAGGCTGAGAAATACCCTTTTAAGGACTACAAAGTCCTGGCCACCTACCATCTGGGCTTTGCGTCAGTACACAAACAGATTTCTGTGAGGAGTTTCAGTGGTGGATCAGCAGAGTGTATCAGTCAGGAGGGCTGGCTCCCTGGCCAGCCATTAAAGACTCCCTGAGTAGCATCACATTAGCAGCCAAATGCTCTGTTTGAGGAGTACTTGAAGAGTTAGCACTCTTCAGAGAAGACTGAATGATTATTATAATGGACAGGATTTCAAGGGATAGCTGGACTTTTATAGATGGAGACCCCTCATTCAGTTTTATAAGAGGAAATGGGAATCAACTGATACTAATGGAGGTATTATAATAGTAGAAGAGCCAACTGATGAATGAGTTATTCAAAATGTTATTTACCCAGAGATGCCTCAAGAAATAGAAGAGAGAGACGAAAGCTTAGGAGTAAATTAACCCAAACCTCATGACTTAGTTGAATATGTTAAGTCCAAAAGTCATTATTGCAGAAGAAATAATACATATAGATAGTATTTGGAATCATTTCTATAGAAAAAAATTCCAGTGGAGTATTTGATTATTCAGGTAACTATATGATCTAGAGTTAAGTGAACATTTCTGTCATATTATGACTTTTTGTATTCAGGACTAAACCAATTGTGTTAATATCAACAATGCATTTAATTTGAGTTATAATTACTTCATATACAGGGTAACTTTGGGAAAAATAAGGAATGAAAAATTAAGTTACAAATATATTTAAGTTTCTCAGAATATGTTAGTGTAGCCTCAGAATTTCACATTAATTTCCTACAATGGATTATTTCACTTCATGAATCTCTCATGTGTTATTGGTAAATACCTTTGACCTATTGAACCAGTATAGCTCTGGTATGATGAATTTTCAGACAGCAGTTTATTAGTGTATCATAACTATAGACGATTGCATTTAGGATATACTATTTGTTATATAGTTTACTTAAATTATTATAGTCATAGTACAGTACATGCTGTAATAATCTTGGCTTTCGCACTGTGACATAAAGAGATCTTGGCATTATTAGAGCAGAGTCCAAAAACATCCAACAGTGAGGCAGGGCTTCTAGGCTGAATGTCTTACATGTGCTCCTTTTTATCCCATATCCATGTATCACTCTGCCTGCTACTGACCTACTGAGCCTCTTCAGTAGGCTCTCTTGTCCTTTGGCTTCCTATTTAGCCAATGGAGGCACCTGCATAAAATAGGAAGGCAGGAAGAATAGGAGATAGTGTTTATTCCCTGGCTCCCTCTGTCTGGTCATCAGTTTACTGCTTCCCTTTAACTGAAGGCCACAGCTGAATGCATATAGATACTGTTCCCAGCTTCTAGTAATGGCTCCCTTCCCTTGTTTCTTTAGGTCTTAGAGTCCCTGATGTTGCTAGCCCTGGGGCACTGCAGTATCCCATATTACTTTTCCTAAACTTGGCCCACACCTTTGTAAATAGTTCAACCCTTAAATTCTCCTTAATTACTCTGTTTGAGAATGTCATCTCTTTCTGCTGGAACCCACACTGAAACCACACATAGTGGACTATAAGAGTATGTCAAATCGTTGACCTTTTACTGTATTGTGCTTATCTGCAAGTTAAAATACCAGGAAAGGACATTTGACTTTCTAAGCCCCAGATATCAGTAAACAAATTAGTTATAGCCAGGCTATAAAGGCTGGAATACTATGCAAAGGTGGAATACTATTGTATGCTATTTAAGATAAATTGAGCTGCCCATTAACTGTGAAGAATGGCTGTTGGTAATGCAAACTTTTTACTTTCAATTTGAGATAATCAGAGTAAACAATGGACATTTTGGAAGGTACTAGCAAAAACACTAGATCCCAGAGAGCTTTGCTTTTATTCCTAAGAAAGGTAACAAAATTAATTTCCTGTGGAGAGTGGATAATTTTTATTACTTAAGCCAAAATTAATAATTTAGAATGATTCAGAAGAGCTTAAAAATGCCTCAGACTTGTTGTGGACTTCTATAACAATCTTCATATCTACCTGTCAATGGGTAAGTTTTCAAATATAGAAAATACAGGTAAAACCTTATTTACATACATAGATCTAAAGCTAACAGACTAGTGCTAATTTGGGTTTTCTGTGTTATCTTGAAAAGTATACATGAGGCTACCACTCACTGTGCCTGTCACTGGGAAATATTAAGCAATAAATTTCAGAGCAAAGGAAACTTAGAAAATTGTCATCACTTCATATTTAGAAATCCTTTAACTTAGCTTTGTCCCATAGAGAACTGGGAACACTAGACTATCTCTTTATGCCTTTTTTTTTTTTTTTTTTTTTTTGGTAATCTGGTTCATCTGAAACTTTCGCCTGAATACATTCTAAATGTCAACATTATTACTTTTTTGCTTTTTTGCAAAGGAAAATTAAATATACATTTTTTTCTATAGTTAGGATACTTTGTTCAGAGGATTGTACATCCTCTAAACATCTTATTACAGAAAGCTCTATAAAAAGGTCCTTGGCACAGACAAAGGCAGATGTATCAGACAGATGTACCTCTTACTTGCACTAGAATTCCTCTAGGGTCATATATGTCCACATAAGGCAGATGGCTTAATAATTACTTTTGAAGAGATCATGAAGACCAGCTATTCAAGGTCAGTGGGGGTGCTAGAAATTTCCATATTGATGAATACATTCCACACTAGAAACATGGACAGAGGGAGTGATTGTCCTTATTTGGTCCCCCACCCCCAGCTGGGCCTAGCTCACTGTAGACACTTGTTGAATATTAATTGAGGTAGAAATTAATTGGAGCAATGAACTCCCAATGTGGGAGAAGGACAAGGACTGAGGGCATGTTATTAATTGACATGTGATGGGTTTTCCTTTTTCCCTCAAACCCTAGAAGAAACATAGATTCAAGATCTGGTCGTTTTCCCCTACTGGCAGCTCCATCTGGCATCCACATAAAGAAGTATGTAATGCAACCTTGTGTTTTGTAGTGCTACAGAATCTGGCACTGGGTTTCCATGGGGGTTAGTCAGTGGAGAAGCCCTCCAAGTGGACTCCTGCAGCTAGAGTGGCAAAGAGCCTTTGCTAATCTTTTTTGTCTCTATGGGTTTAGTCCTTGGAATTATGGGACCAAGCCACAACTCGGCATGCAAAAGCCATAATAATGATGATTTCATCTTAGGCTGTTTGTAGAACTCTGACTCCCCTGTGGAGTATGAGAGTTAGGGGAAAGACAGGTTACATAACAGGGAGAAGTAAACACAGATTGGCTGGCTGTTGTAGTGTCTAGGGTTTTCATTGGTACGAGTAGAAAAATATTTGTTCTGTGAAGAAAAGCAAGAGAGGTGTTTTCATTTATATCATTTTGGCAGTTTGTGCTGTCTTTTCTAACACTCAAACTATTACACTGCCAGAGATTTTCTTCCTAAGAGCAAAAAGAATTATATACACATACTTTCCCCTCTCCTTATCACCTGCCTCCCCTCTCAACTGCTTGGGTATATTTTATGATATATAGGTTTCCATAGGGTTTTTATTTTATAGTTGATTTTTTTTATCTTATTGTTTTATAATTCACATGATAACATTTTGGGTAATTCTTTAGCATGTTTTATAGCCATTTATTAATACATTATATATCCCAGCTGACCTTGACTGAATATGTTGAAACATGTAGACTTATTTAACTGCCTGTTTTGTGATGATTCTAGTAAGGCATTTAATGCCTCCACTTCACCCTCATCCTGTGCTATTATCACACAACAATGAAACAAAGTTTGACTCACCAAAGGTACACAAAATCCCAATTTAAGTGTTATTATCTAGGTTTATTAATCATACATATATACACTTTATTATTTTCTTAAAAGTTAAAAAAAGAAAGATGGAAATATTTTAATTCATCCAGTCACCTGTATCCTTCAAGTGAAAAACCTCTGACTTGGAGGTGACAAAGCACTTTCAAACCACAAGATAATCATAAAGGATACTTAAATCTCAGTGATTTACCAAGTTGTCCTAATAACACTCAGATTTGTCTTAATGGTTGGCTTACATTTCATGTTGAGGCAATTTACTTTGAAGAAATCAGAACTGAAGTGAGATGAGCCTGTTCTCAAGCATCAGATACTTTAATAGCTCCTCTTCACCTTGCTCAGATACATGGGGCATATTTTAAAAAGGAGAGCTATGAAAAGTAAGCAAAGTATCCCAACTCTGCCGGTCCCCCTGATTTGTAATCAGGCACAGCCACACCAGGACAATGCTCCCAATACCTTTTCTTTTTATTGTGGATGTCTGTGCAGTGTGTAATAATTCACTTCTGAATAGGACATATTGTTTTTTTGTTGTTTTTTTTTCAAAAAGATTTTATTTATTTATTCATGAGAGACACACAGAGAGAGAAGCAGAGACACAGGCAGAGGGAGAAGCAAGCTTCATGCAGGAAGCCCGACATGGGATTCGATCCCGGGTCTCCAGGATCACGACCTGGACTGAAGGCGGCGCTAAATTGCTGAGCCACCTGGGCTGCCCAGGACATATTGTTTAGCTTTCATTGGAAATCAGTTTGCTTCCTGCTTTGGAATAATACTAAGTTGTGTTTTCCCCATCTGTGCCTGTGAGTGTAGACCAACAAAGGATTCAATGGAAGAGCTTTCAGAGATTTGATTCAAATAAATCTTATATATGTTGGGTGCACATTTAAAGCTTATATAAAACTTAGTAAATTAGCATAATTGCCAATGTTGTATGTCTCTAATCCTTAGGATGGATATGCATAGAGAGATATAATGGATATCTCCAACAGATATTTCATAGGCTTCTCTGACTCAACATGTTCCAAACTGAGCTCATTACCCTATCTTTCTCCAAACAAACCTATAATCTTTAATGTTATCACCATTCATCCAGTTAGCTAATCTGAATATTGAGAATTATTTCAAGGTCCTTTCTTTCCCTTACTCATTGAACTGAGACTTCTTGATGTTTTCCAAAATCCATTTCTTTTTCTCTCTGGGTATGGAGCTATACTGCATTTCTCAGCTTCCACTACAGTAAGATGTGGCCATGGTATGAAGTACTAGTGGATAGAATGTGTATGGAAGTGTTTTAAGCCATTTCCTGACCAAAGCTATTAAAATGAATGTGTTGTGTTCCCTCTTCACACTGTTTTCCCTTGTGCTATCATGAAGTTCTATTAGAGAGTAGAACCATAAGATTGAAGGAGCCCATATTCCTGAATCACCAAATGAAGGAGTCTCCACCTGTCAAGGAACATCTTCCTTGGATAGCAGTGTGAGCAAGAAATAAACTTTTATATTGTTTGAACTGTTATATATATTCAGGTCTATTATTTACCACAGCTTAGCTTACCTAACAAATACCTTGCTATTCCAAAGTTAGTCATTTCTATCTTATAGACAGTTTTCAAATTCTTCCCATCACCTTCAGCTCAGCTGCTCTTTCTTTTATCCAGACTCTCACTTTCTTCAGGCTGAGGCTCTGCAGTAGTCCCAAATTAGCTTCTTAGCCTGCTTTTGGTCTTAGTTCCCTCAAAGCATTATCCTAAACTGTGTCACTAATTCCACAATATTAAATGGGAATAGATTTTGGGCTTGAAAACTATTTGGTAATCCTCATCATCTATATTAAAAACTCTATACCCTTGGGACAGCACTGAAAGCTCTTTGTAATCTTTTTCCTGCCATTTCTTCTGGTCATACCTCTTGCCTAACCACCACCCTGTAGCCTGGGATCTACCTTCACTGATCTACTCCTAGTTCCAGGAAGATGCTCATGCTGCTCTTTCTCCCTAGAATGCCCTTTTCCCTCTGTTTAATCTTTCAGTTAGGAGGGGCAGCTCATAGAATATCCCACTGCTTCTACTCCCAAGGAGGAGGGAAATTGCTACCATTACTCAGATATATAACCATCCCTTAGTATTTCTTTTTGATCTCCTCCAAACTAAAACTCCATTCACATAAAATGGTTAGTGACTAATGTAAGTTGTATTAAGGATTTCAAAGGGGACTGCTAGGGAGAGGATTTTTAGTTCACAACACACTGTGGATATTTAAGTAAGTCTCCAGTCAGTGCTTTGATTCTTTCAAAAATCTTTCTTCAGACATTCCAACAGTCAAGGGCCTTATCTCCTTGATCTTTCCCCCAGGAAATTCCCAAAGTTATTCTTACTTAATATGCAGTGACCCTGTCTCATTTCTGATGAAACTTGAGCAATCTGAGAATTACTTCTGCCTCACAGTGAGCTTAGCAAAGCCCCTTTTAATAAAACTGTTCTTTTCCTGCAAAGATACTCTCATATCACCTGCTAATGAGATAAAATGGTTTCTCACATAATTCATATGTATGTGTTGGTCAAGTTCAATGATGCAAACTGAGATGTTTGCAGAGAATGGAGCTTCAGTGGCAGTAATATGAAATGGAATACCGTTGGAACAAACCTTCTTGTTCTTCCTCTCAGCAGCAACAAGAGTAGCCCCATCAATTTTTTTTCTTTTTCTTCCACTATTTCTATGACTTATATTACTACTGTCTCCAGTATTAGCAATTGCTAACATTTGATGGTTTTTACAGTATGCTAGGCATTCTTCTAAGATATTTATATCTTTTCATATAATTTGTTGATTTTTTTGGTCTTTCCTAACATTTCTGTTTGGGTGGAACTAGACAATATGGTAAATTAAATAAACAAAACTCTCCCACAACATTAACAGTTGAAAAATCTGAATAAACCATTACAAACATCCTTGGAGTCATAACTAAGTTTGCAGGTTAGTAAAGGAAACTGTTGGGCCTCATAAATGAAGGGGAAATGGAAAACCAGAGTATCAGTGAGTGGACACTCTGAAGCATATAGTATATAACGCTAAAGGATAACGTAATGGTCCCCCAAGATTTTTCAGCAGAATTATGTCCCAGCCACTTACAGTAGTAACTTGCTCAATAATGTACCCTTTATTGTTTTTTTTTCCCCTTTCCTATCTCCCCTCTCTCTTACTGAGCATTCTAGAATTACTTCTCAAATAAACTACTTGCATTCAGATCCTTTACTTGGGCTCTGCTTCTGAGAGAGCCAAAACTAAGACAGGCCCTCACGCATGTGCTCATTTTCAGCATAATGTGATAATTTATGCTTTTAAATGTGCTCTAATTATAATTTCTATTATATTAATCATAATAAAGGTGACCCTCACAAAAATCAACAAATAGCTTAAAATTTCTGTGAAGAATAAGAATTTAATCAAAAATGACACCAAGAATGTTAATTTTTTTATTGGAGTTCAATTTGCCAACATATAGTATATCACCCAGTGCTCATCCTGTCCCCTCAGTGCCCGTCACCCAGTCACCCCAACCCCCTGCCCACCTCCCTTTCCACTACCTCTTGTTCGTTTCCCATAGTTAGGAGTCTCTCATGTTCCGTCATCCTTACTGATATTTTCACTCATTTTCTCTCCTTTTCCCTTTATCCCCTTTCACAATTTTTTATATTCCCCAAATGAATAAGACCATATGTTTGTCCTTCTCTAACTTATTTCACTCAGCACAATACCCTCCAATTCCATCCACATCAAAGCAAATGATGGGTAGTTGTCATTTATAATGGCTGAGTAATATTCCATTGTATGCATAGACCACACTTCTTTATGCATTCATCTTTTGATGGACACTGAGGCTCCTTCCACAGTTTGGCTACTGTAGACATTGCTGCTATAAACATCGGGGTGCAGGTGTCTTGGTCTTTCACTGCATTTGTATCTTTGGGGTAAATCCCCAGCAGTGCAATTGTTGGGTCGTAGGGCAGGTCTATTTTTAACTCTTTGAGGAACCTCCACACAGTTTTCCAGAGTGGCTGCTCCAGTTCACGTTCCCACCAACAGTGCAAGAGGGTTCCCCTTTCTCCACATCCTCTCCAACATGTGTTGTTCCCTGCCTTGTTAATTTTCCCCATTCTCACTGGTGTGAGGTGGTATCTCATTGTGGTTTTGATTTGTATTTCCCTGATGGCCAGGGATGTGGAGCATTTTCTCATGTGCGTGTTGGCCATGTCTATGTCTTCCTCTGTGAGATTTCTGTTCATGTCTTTTGCCCATTTCATGATTGGATTGTTTGTTTCTTGGGTGTTGAGTTGAATAAGTTCTTTATAGATCTTGGATACTAGCCCTTTATCTGATAGGTTTTGCAAATATCTTCTCCCATTCTGTAGGTTGTCTTTTAGTTTTGTGGACTGTTTCTTTTGCTGTGCAGAAGCTTTTCATCTTGATGAAGTCCCAGTAATTCATTTTTGCTTTTGTTTCCCTTGCCTTCATAGATGTATCTTGCAAGAAGTTACTGTGGCCAAGTTCAAAAAGGGTGTTGCCTGTGTTCTCCTCTAGGATTTTGATGGAATCTTGTCTCACATTTAGATCTTTCATCCATTTTGAGTTTATCTTTGTGTATGGTGAAAGAGAGTGATCTAGTTTCATTCTTCTGCATGTGGATGTCCAATTTTCCCAGCACCATTTACTGAGGAGACTGTCCTTTTTCCAGTGGATAGTCTTTCCTGCTTTGTCGAATATTAGTTGACCATAGAGTTGAGGGCCCATTTCTGGGTTCTCTACTCTGTTCCATTGATCTATGTGTCTTTTTTTGTGCCAGTACCACACTGTCTTGATGATCACAGCTTTGTAGTACAACCTGGAATCTGGCATTGTGATGCCCCCAGCTATGGTTTTCTGTTTTAATATTCCCCTGGCTATTCGGGGTCTTTTCTAATTCCACACAAATCTTAAGATGATTTGTTCCAATTCTCTGAAGAAAGTCCATGGTATTTTGATAGGGATTGCATTAAACGTGTAAATTGCCCTGGGTAACATTGACATTTTCACAATATTAATTCTGCCAATCCATGAGCATGGAATATTTTTCCATCTCTTTGTGTCTTCCTCAATTTCTTTCAGAAGTGTTCTGTAGTTTTTAGGGTATAGATCCTTTACCTCTTTGGTTAGGTTTATTCCTAGGTATCTTATGCTTTTGGGTGCAATTGTAAATGGGATTGACTCCTTAATTTCTCTTTCTTCAGTCTCATTGTTAGCATATAGAAATGCCATTGACTTCTGGGCATTGATTTTGTATCCTGCCACACTGCTGAATTGCTGTATGAGTTCTAGCAATCTTGGGGTGGAGTCTTTTGGGTTTTCTATGTACAGGGTCATGTCATCTGCAAAGAGGGAGAGTTTGACTTCTTCTTTGCCAATTTGAATGCCTTTTATTTCTCTCTGTTGCCTGACTGCTGAGGCTAGGACTTCTAGTACTACGCTGAATAGCAGTGGTGACAGTGGACATCCCTGTCTTGTTTCCGATCTTAGGGTCAAGGCTCCCAGTGTTTCCCCATTGAGAATGATATTTGCTGTGGGCTTTTCATAGATGGCTTTTAAGATGCTGAAGAATGTTCCCTCTATCCCTACACCCTGAAGAGTTTTGGCTGGGAATGGATGCTGTATTTTGTCAAATGCTTTCTCTGCATCTATTGAGAGGATCATATAGTTCTTGTGTTTTCTCTTGTTGATATGATCTATCACGTTGATTGCTTTACGAGCATTGAACCAGCTTTGCATCCTGGGGATAAATCCCACTTGGTCATGGTGAATAATCTTCTTAATGTACTATTGGATCCTATTGGCTAGTATCTTGTTGAGAATTTTTGCATCTGTGTTCATCAGGGATATTGGTCTATAATTCTCCTTTTTGGTGGGGTCTTTGTCTGGTTTTGGAATTAAGGTGATGCTGGCCTCATAGAACGAGTTTGGAAGTATTCCATCCCTTTCTATCTTTCGGAACAGCTTTAGTAGAATAGGTATTGTTTCTTCTTGAAACGTTTGATAGAATTCCCCTGGGAAGCCATCTGGCCCTGGACTTTTTGTGTCTTGGGAGGTTTTTGATGACTGCTTCAATTTCCTCCCTAGTTATCGGCCTGTTCGGGTTTTCTATTTCTTCGTGTTCCAGTTTTGGTAGGTTGTGCTTTTCCAGAAAAATGTCCATTTAAGAAAGTTAATTCCTAAGAATTAAATATAATGACAATCTAATCATGTTCTCCTGAACGTCAACACCTGAATTTATTTGATAGACTATTTGAAACATAGATTTCGGTATATGGTGATGATGAAGCATGAAGCATGAAGCATGAAGCGTGACTTAGGTATATTGTGTATCTTGAGAGAGTATCTAATGATAGCTGTGAATGTTTATAAGGTATCAGGAGGTTTGGTATAGGAAAGAGTGTTGGCATCCAGGCCACTTGTCTATCCCCTTGCTTCTGTACTCTGAAGTGAGGGCTGCCATTTATGGTGTCCTAATCACAAATGTAGGTTGTTAGTTAGCTCTTATTCAAAGAAGTGGCTTTGGGGAATGATGAAAGGACACCAAAGATCATCCTACTTTTGAGAAAATCAACAGCACAAAAGTGAATAAACAGAGCAAATTAGTCTATAGTAGAATAGAGTAATTCAGAGAATAAAAATATTTTTAAAGATCTAATGAGTTATCTTCAGAAACATTTGAGAAGGGGTTATATATACAAAATAAAATTCACCTGCTAAGAGAAAAGAGTAATCAGAGCACAAATAAGAGTGACATAGAGGTTAAAAATATTATTGCCAAAACTATAAAATGAATAAAAAGACTGGAATAAAATAATAAATCTTCTATAACATAAAGGAGAAAAAGAAAGTTCTTGGAAATGTTACATTTTTTCCATAATTTTATACCCTCATACCTGTCTTATTTCCAGGAATTTAGCATGGTTCAATCTTCTCAACTTTTTCTTTTTCTCATATTTTTACTTTCTTTCAAAGTTTATCCCATAAAATACCTGAATCAAACACACTGTGGGTAGTTTTGATAAATTCAGGTTCCTTGGCTATATCCCAGAACTTTTTAATGTGAGGCCCTGTAATCTTCTTTTTAAGCAAGCAGCAAGCTTTTCAGGTAATATTTGTGTAGACAGCAATTTGAGAACCACTGATTTATATAGTAAGGGAAGTAAAGAAAGATTAACATAAAGCTGCCCATTACAATTGGAGATTACGACTGGGAGTGGCACAAAGATGGGAAGGAGAAAGATTATGAAGATTTCCTTTTATTTTCCTCTCTATGGTTTGAATTTTTATTCCCATATGTAAATGTTATATTTGTAATTTTAAAAAGTAAGGCAGGATGGGGTTTGCCAGTGTTCTTACTAAACCCCTTCAGTTCATCCCTAGATTGTTACTAGGAGACATGAGGAGGACTTGAGGAGGCCAGTATATATTTTTCACTCCTGATTAAGTCATCTTTGGAATCTACGTGCTTCCTACTATTAATGATAATAATATTTGTAACCTCTTAGATATCTTAGTTATGTATATAATGTCTGGAATGGCATGCACATACAGTTCATTGCTAAAAATTAAAAATTGGGGCAGGGAGAGATAAAGTTATAAAATTATCTTCCATATACACTGAGTGTAGAGGTGGGGATAAAACAATTTTGTATTGTCCCAGAGTCCACACAAAGTTACCCTTATATCTGTCACCTCTGCCCCTTTTCTCCTGCCACAAGTACCCTCAGTTTCTTCACCTGACTGTTCTCCTACCATGTTTTTGTTTCTATTCACAAAGGTAACTTTAGATTCTTGTAGTCCTATGTATCTCTGGAGAAAGACTTTAATTTCTTTCTGTTCTTTACAGCAAAACACAAGAAAAACACCAGGATATTTTTTTTTCTTTTAATACTGACTTTATGAGGATCCCTGGGTGGCTCAGCAGTTTAGCACCTGCCTTCAGCCCAGGGCATGATCCTGGAGTCCCGGGATCAAGTCCCATATTGGGCTCCCTACATGGAGCCTGCTTCTCCCTCTGCCTGTGTCTCTGCCTCTCTCCCTCTCTCTCTGTGTCTCACATGAATAAATAAATAAAAATCTTAAAAAATATATTGACTTTATCTCATCTTCTGATTTCTGTGTCTTACCTCACTAATAAAGTTTCTGCCTCTTTTACTGAAGTACCCATCCCATCATCTACTGTAACAGCAAGAGGTGCCATATATTGAGTGTGGATTCTCTGCCAGACGCT